>NC_090270.1:287631407-288232240 GCF_040414725.1 Anabrus simplex | reverse complement strand
TTTATAGTTATTTTCTAACCGTTCGGTTCGATTCAGTGTCGCCAACCATACAGTTTAAGAACCACTCCCCACGGGGGACGCAGATCAGGAAAACACCCACGGTATTCCTTGCCTGTCGTAAAATACACTAAAAGGGGCGACCAAGGGATGATTGAATTAGAACCATGAAACTGCTATTTATTAGTACCATCACGCGGCGAAAACCATGGGTTGCCTTTATTTGCGAGTAGTACCACAATGTTAGGTACACCGAGCTCGATAGCTGCAGTCGCTTAAATGTGGCCAGTATCCAGTTATCGGGAGATAGTGGGTTCGAATCACACTGTCGGCAGCCCTGAAGATGGTTTTCCGTAGTTTCCCATTTTCACACCAGGCAAATGCTGGGGTTCTACCTTAATTAAGGCCACGGCCGCTTCCTATCCACTCCTAGGCCTTTCCTATCCCATCGTCGCCATAAGACTTGTCTATGTCGGTGCGACGTAAAACCAATAGCAAAGAAAAAAGTTAGGTACACAATAGGTTTGTGATTAGTAGCAATAATGGGTGGGTCACTATGGTTTTACAGTACCCGTGATTAGTACCACAATCTGCGGAACACCACGGGCTTACGTAGCCTGTGATCAGTCCCATTGTGAGAAACACCACATGTCTGGGCGTTGCCCGTGATTACTGTAGTAGCACTATATGAACGACACTGTAGGTCTGCGTCGCCTGTGATTAGTACACCTATGTGAGGAACACCATGGGTTTGCGTTGCCTACGAGTGGCGCCGTTGTGTGTGAAACACTATAGGTCTGCGTTACTTGTGCGATGTGCAATACTTGTGAGTAGTACCATAACATTTGGAACACCGTGAGTTTACGCTACTCTTTATTAGTATAGCAACTTGAGAAATACCCTGGTTCGACTTTACTAGCAATGAGTACTATTATGAGGGGCTCCTCTGACCCGGATTTTAGACCCGTTTGGACAACAAAAATAATCTATTCAGAATTGTGCTTTGTAAGCAGTCCCTTGGTCAGTAATACTAATTTTTCAACATAGTTTCTAGGAAGGTGAGGTATTGCCGCTTGGATCCACTGATTTCTTCTAGTACCTAATCATTGTCCGTCGTCTTTTTGAATTCTAGCCAGTGGATCGATTTTGGAACTATTTTTAACTTTCAATATTGTGAGTTTTCCCCGCTGATTATTTTAAACTTATATTCATTCCTCATTCTTTATCATCACTTTTTAAATTCGTCAGCGGATGAATTTTGGACTTTTAAATTGTCATAATATTTCGTACCATTAGGGGCCGATGACTTAGTTGTTAGGCCCTTTTAAACAAGCATCTTCACCAGTTTAAGGACCTTACTTGCCGATACGACGTCTTACAGCTATCGTTCATCTCACATGCTGGCACAATGCATTTTTTTTTTTTTTTAGGTTATACTGTACGTACTGCCACTGCCGTTTTTTGAAAATCACTACTGTTACATTTGCTAGTATAAGTAAAGTATATTATATTTTTCCCTAGGATTGTAAATATATTCGGATAATACCAGGTAGGTAGAATTATGACCAAGTTCAAATATTGCACATAATAACACAGTTGGTTTGAAATGACGAATGCAGCACTTTATTAATACGGTCTTATTTCGTCCAAACACTGTGAACAGAATTCAATTACGATGGTTATGAAGCAAAATATTTATTTATTTATTTATTTGTTTGTTTGTTTGTTTGTTTGTTTAACATAATGGTACTTAATAACATATATATCGAATGGTGTCTGCCCAGAAGTTTATCAAATCACGGGCATTGGGTGTTGCAGCCATCAAGTCCTCCATTGTGCAACTGAAAGGACACTTACTATAGTTCATGAAATGGGCTGTGGTTTGGTCTTCACCACATTCACATAGCCTCAATGTGTCAGGAAAGCCCCACTTTACCATATTGATTCTTGATCTACCAACCCCAGTGCGAAGCCTGTTCAACGATTTCCAAGTAGACCAATGTTCCTTGTGTCCTGGAGGGAGATGTTCAATTGGTATCATGCAACCAGCAAGTTGAGGATTTCTAGTTCTCCATAATCACAGCCTTGTGGATTGAGCACATTAGTTTAGATCTTCGGTTGTATTCAGGAAACTCGTTCTAGATCTCAATCTTCGGTGGGCAGGTTCATTTCCGTACAATGGGTGTGCACATAAGGCAAGTGCTTGAGATCTCTCATTCATGGATGAAACTTCTCTTCTAATATCTGGTGGGGAGATTACAGCCAATGGTAAGTCGACATGTTTCATTTAGAGAAATGTCAACTTGTTTAGCATGACTTGATCTGTACCAAACAGGGCAAGTGTACTCTGCAGCGGAGTAACACAGAGCCAGGGATGTAGTTGTCATCGTCTTTGGATGTATACCCCAATTGGTTCCAGACTACTTGAGAAGGATGTTGTTTCTAGCTGACACTTTCTGCTTGACGTTCATGCAGTGTTGTTTGTAGGTGAGAGCACGATCCAATGTTACACCTAGATATTTAGGTGTTGGGCAGTGATCTAGTTTAGTATCTTCCCATACTACCTGCAATTTCCTTTACGCCTGTTTGTTCTTTAAATGGAAGGCACATACCTGAGTTTTAGATGGGTTAGGCTTCAATTGGTTTCCTCTGTAGTAGTAGTAGTAGTAGTAGTAGTAGGATAGTTCAGAAAGAGCCCCTGATAGCTTTCCTTCTACAACCTCAAAGCAGTCTGCTTGAGTAGCAATAGCTCCATCATCCGCATATATGAAGCTTCTGGTGCCGACTGGAAGAGGTTGATCATTCGTATAGATATTAAAGAGGATAGGGGCAAGAACACTGCCTTGTGGCAAACCATTCTTTTGTTTCCTCCATAGACTATTCTGATCCTGAAATTCGACGAAGAACCTACGATTTTAGAGAAGATCGCAAATGACTTGTGTCATCTTGTAATTCTTTGTCATGTTGTATAATTTGCGCAACAGTGTACAATGATTAACTGTATCATATGCAGCAGATAATTCGATAAAAGCCATCCCTGTGATTTTATGTTCTTCGTATCAGTCTTCGATATACTGTCAGATGAAGGACCTGTGAAGTACAACTTTTCCCTTTTCGGAATCCTGCTTGCTCTGGGATGAGAAGTGGTTCAGTGATCACTATAAGTCTTTCAAGGATCATCTGTTCTAGGATCTTGTACAGATGACGCAACAGTGAGATAGGTCTGTAATTTTTCGGATCGTTTGGGTCTCTTCCTGGTTTGAGAATTGCGGTTACTCTGGCTTTCCTCCACACACGTGGTAACTTGCAGGCGTTTATACAGGTCTAGTAACCATCGATTAGCAACAGGTCCAAATTGCTTAATTTGCTCAATACATATTTCTTCTAGGCCGGCAGCCTTACCATTCTTACACTGATTTATTGTTCTGTTCAGTAACATCTTTTGTGACATAAAACCATGGGTCTACATTACCTGTGATTAGTACCACCATGCAATAAACACCATAAGTATAAGTTACCTGTAATCAGTACCACTATAGGAGAAACACCATGCTTCTGCTTTACTATTGATTGGTATCATTATGAGGGGCTGGTGACCTGGATTTTAGACCCCTTTAGACAAGTATTATCCATGTACTGAAGGCATTGTGAATTGGATCCACTGATTGATTCTGTTTCACTATTATATTTTTCATCATTCGTTTGAGATTCTAGTCAGTGGATACATTTCGAACCTTTAATTTTGATTTTGTTCAGCTCGTACCATTAGAGGCAGATGACCTCACACCAGAAAAATGCTGAGGCTGTACGGTAAGGCGGTGGCCGCTTTCTTCCCACTGCTAGGCCTTTTCTGTCCCATCGTCACCATAAGACCTATCTGTCTCGGTGCGACGCAAAGCAACTTATAAAAATGTGAAGAGTGAGTTGGGGAGGGGGGCAAATTTATGGTCTTCCTGACATTGTTCTACTGCCGGGCTGAATGGTTCAGATGCGAGCTGTGACTTGCTGATACTAAGGGAGCGTGTTTGATCCCTGTTCAGTTCGGTGGTATTTGAAAGTACTAAAGTACGCTAGCCTCGTATCTGTACATTTAAAGGCACGTGAAAAATTCTTGCGGGACAGAATTTCCGCACCGCTGCTTCTGCGAAAACTATTTTTTAGCTAGTTGCGTTACGTCACACCGATACAGATAGGTCTTACGGCGACGATGGGACAGGGAAGGGCTAGGAGGGAGAAGGAAGCGGCCGTAGACTTAATTAAGGTACATTTGCCTGGTGTGAAAATGGGAAAGCACGGAAAACCATTTTCAGGGCTGCCGACAGTGGGGTTCGAACCTACTATCTCCCGAATACTGGACACTTAAGCGACTGCAGCTATCGAGCTCGCTCTGCGAAAACTATAAAGGTACAGTCACTCCCATAAATATTCGGCCACTGATAAAATCCGCGGCAAAGTGATGACAATAACGTAACCATAGGCAGAATGTAAAACCAAATGTGTCCAACTAATGGAACTACATGTGTTTGCTTATGCAGAAGAGGAATCACGGAGCATTGACGTACAGTATGCTGTAAAAGGAAGGACATTGCGCACATGGGTGAAATGACACGCCTCAAATATATTCGGTCACCCGGAAAGGCCGTGATTGTCGCTTTGTTCATTGACGGCGACAGGGCTCATAGTGTTGCAAAACGTTCAGTTCAGTAGTGCGGGGCGGCAAGACATTTCGTGCCGAAGTCATTTGCTGCAGTGTTGCGGACTGGTATCAAATGGCGTGCAAAAGACAACACACTACCACGCTTGAAGAACGCCAGCTCGTGATATTCCATCATTCTCGAGGTAAATCGCATGGATAGTTATCGCAGATGCTTAAAATAAGCAGAACAGCAGTTGGAGATCCACTAAGACGATTCGAAAATGAAGACAAAATTGATTCCATTTCCCAGACAGGCAGACCAAGAAGGCGGACAGAACGAGAGGAGCGGTTTGTGCTTCGGAATGTGAAACGAAATCCGAAAATTAGTGCCCCGAAACTGACAGCAGCTGTTTTAGAGGAGTGTGGAAAGAATGTGGGTACTGAAAGCGCGCGAAGAGCACTGCGAAGTAGTGAGTTCTTTGAGAGAAGAGCTAAGAGGAAACCATACATTAGTGCGGTAAATAAAAATAAGCAGCTAGAGTTCGCAAAAACCTATGGAAGCAAACCCGGTGCTTGGTGAGAGGATGTTTTATTTGTTGATGGGTCGAAGTTCAACGTCTTCGGGTCCGATGGAAAGCAATTGGTGTGGCGGAAACGTCACGAGGAACTGAAAACAAGCAATTTACAAGCAACGGTAAAATATGGTTAAGGAAGTGCAATGGTGTGGGGATGTGTAGCATCGAACGGGGTTTGTTAACTCAGTTTCACTGAACACACTTCGACAGAAGAGGACTATTTGGCTATCCTCAAAAACAGTTTGAGACAATTTGCGGAACAACTTGGTATACAGCGTACTTTCAAGATAACAACCCTAAACACAAGTCGTAACTTCTCAGGGAGTGGCTGCTGTACAACTGCCCGAAGGTTTTGGAGACTCCACCACAATCAGCCGACCTGAACCCCATCGAGAATGTGTGGAGTCAAATGAAGGCAGCTCTGCAATTGCGGCCGCCAAAGTCCCTCACAGAATTGAAGAGGAGACTGCTACAAGAATGGGCGGCATTAAGCCTTGATTATACCAAGAAAGTTATCGCCAGTATGCCGAATCAACTGGAAGAGGTCATAAAACACCAAGTTGGACCTACGAAGTACCGAATGTGTAACAGGGTTGTCAATTATGCGAGAGTATTTTGCTTTTTGTATAGTGGCCGAATATTTTTGAGGCGGCACTGGAATTACTGCTTTTATTTAAAGTACGAAAGATGGCATACTAGTGACTGTCAGAAGAGTTTGACTTACATCACAATGTTTGTAGATCGTGTTATGATGTTTTCCTACATGTTTCGTTGTATTATACGTTATCATTATAGTGTAAGAACAGCTACTTAATAAAAGTGTGTCAAAAATCAGTGACCGAATATTTATGGGAGTAACTGTAGTTAGTTGGTAGAATGCAAAACTGTGATCCTCCTCCTCGGTATTATTTTAATTACTGCATTATGGAATACTTTTTAAATGTTTCCTGCATGCGTAATTCTGCAAATCTGATTTACACCGACTTAGCAAATGTCATAGGATAGTCGCCTAATAGCGTGTGGGGCCTCCTCTGGCCCTGCGAACTGCAGTGAGACGCCGTGGAAGTGAGTCGACAAGTCCCTGGTAGTCCTCTGGACGCAGCTGACAACAAATCGTTTGCAGAGCTGCCGCCAATGCTGGTCTGTTCGTGGGTGCAGGATCCATGGCACGGAGCCTGCGTTCCAGGACGCCCCATATATGCTCGATAGGGTTCATATCGAGGCTCCTGGGTGGCCATGGCAGTCGTTGGACCTCCGCTGCATGTTCCTGGAACCATTCCCGGGCGACGTGGGAGCGATGTGGCGGCGCGTTATCATCTTGAAACACCGCAGTCTGGGCGCTGGAAGGCCAAAAATGCGTGGAGATGGTCTCAGAGCAGCTCAGCATACCGCGTACCATTCAAAGTCTCTTCCAGAACAACCAGGGGGCCCATTCCATACAAGGAAAATGCACCCCAGACCATAACAGCGACACCAGCGCCCTGACCACACATTCGAGGCAGACGGGATCCATCGCTTCATGTGGTCTGCGCCATACACGGTGCCTCCCATCGGCATGGTGCAGTTGAAATCGTGATTCGTCCGACCATATCACGTTACGCCATTGTTCCAGTGTCCATCCCTGGTGACTGGCGACAAATGCGCGTCGTTGTGCCCGATGACGTTGGGTTAACAGTGGCACCCGTGTGCGGCGCCGGCTCCCATACCCCATAGAACCCATGTTCCTTCGGATTGTCTACTGGGAGACGTGTCTAGCACGGCCTGTGTTGAATTGAGCCGTCATTTGCTGCACGGTTGCCCGTCTGTCACTATTGACAATCCGTCTCAGATGTCGCCGGTCATGGTCATCGAGGGTGGCTGGACGGCCGGTCGTTCGTCTGTTGTGGACGGTGACACCCGCATTCAACCATTCACGATACACCTTGGACACGGTTGATTGTTTGTAGCCGGATTCCCGCACCACTTCCGAAATCGCACTTCCCATCCGTCGGGCACCGACCACCATACCCCGTTCGAACGGTGTCAGCGCACGACGACGTTCCATGTTACACCTGTCCCATGCACAGCCACTGCTCATTAGGTCTCCTATACATCTGCCGCTGACACAGGGGGCGTGTCGTGCGCAGACAACACACCTGCGCATCAGTGCTCCGCTATCCCATGACATTTGCTCAGTCAGTGTACTTCCCTTTACATTGGTAGCACGTTCTAGTGGAGTAGGGACAAATGTCTTTCAAACTGTTCACTCATACTAACGTTGTCCATGTATACTAAAATTATTTATATTTTATAATTATTACGCTACCTCGTATGGAAAATGATTCTACTCTAAATTTTGTTCTTTCTTTTTTCAGGTAAGTTAAGATTTCCCATACTACTACCCTGTTACAACTGGTAAGTCGTCTTCTTTATTGCCTGTATCTCCTAAGTGAAGCATACGGCATCAAATTCCGTCACCGGGCTGTGTTCTGCGCCATCGTCCTTATCTCGATCCCTCTTTTCTCCATCCCGTTCGCTATTACAACCCTTTCAATTCTCGTGTCCGATTTCATGCTAAAGGTCAAATCCGTTTTATCCATCCGTCTTTTATACATTGATGTTTCTGTGATGAGTTAATCTCTTTGGTGAAGAGACTGCCTTCTAAGTAGCCAGGCCGACTGATTTTATGTCGGGGTTTCTTCCCTTAGCCTTTGAAGTTCCCACTTCTAACTACAAGGCAGCAGTTCCTGTTCTATTTTCCCCGAGTAGGGGAGTTGCCTCTTCCGTCAGTTCCACCGTTTCGAAGTCCCTCTTATCCACCCTCACTGCCGTTGAGGTCCTCACCGTAACCCTGGCAAGGGACCTTTACATGGGGCTATCAGTTGGACGCAGGTGTTTTTAAAGAGGTGTTACTCTATCACTCTCCCTTTGTCCTGACTTGTGACAGGCAGAGCCTGGCTTCCCAAACACTGGGCCCAGGTTGTTAGAGTTAACTAGTAAGTGGGACTATGATAAATTATTATTATTATTATTATTATTATTATTATTATTTTAAATGTATATTCCACTATCGCAGGCCGTAAGAAATGTGGGAATATGTACAATATTTTTGTAAAGGTAATATTAAACATTCCACGAGTCTCTCCTGCTCAGATTTAATACTTCAACCCTAACCATAGCAGATAAACAGTTAACTAAGGTACTCAGCTGTCTTACTTGAAACTGTTAGTTCTGTTGTCCAGCTGAAAGCACCGGTCGACGATGTCGCAGACATCAGTTTGTACTCATTCTTCACGTGTAATGTTATTTTATTAAGTTCCTGGTAACGAAGTGTGTTTCCAGAAGCTAACATCAACCGGCCCAGCACACAGCCGAGCGCTCTGGAGCGTGTGGTTTATCACGTAAAAGCCTAATTTCGTGGAGAATCATCAGTTATAAAGAAGTTGCTTATGTTGTTGAAAACTGAATTGTAATTACATATGCTGGTCTCTGTTTTGTTATAGGAATAATCTGTCCGGCTGCCCTTCCATCACGTCAATATCGTCAAATGAGTTAATGAGATGAGATGAATCACATGAATGATAGTAGGGCGAGGGTGAAACCCGAATGCCGGCACATAGCCTACTTCTGTCGAATAGCACTAAGGGATCTCCTCAAAGCTTTAGGTCTCCATCCGACGGATGAATCAGCATCAACGACGTCGTATGTCCTCACTCCATATAAGTACTGCGGAAATGTTTGGAATTTAATCCAGACTTTCGGCTCTCAATCTAGTGATTAGAAATTGTATACCAATCACATCTCCTACCCTGCCGGTCAACCTTCTGATGGTGAACATTTTTCGATCAACAGGACTCGAATCGGCTAACCATGGTGTCATACCATATAGACTTCATGCTTTAACGATCTTGGGCACTAGGAATAACAATAGGAATAACATTTTGCCCATTATTTTGCTTGTTAGCAGATAAACTAATGCACAAGTTCAATAAATATATTTTACCTCCCTTTACATTGGTAGCATGGTCTACTGGAGTAAGGAAAAGTCTCTTTCAAACTGTTCACTCCTAATTTTGTCTATATGTACCCTGTGGCAAGTGGCAGTGCGCCGGCCCCTCACTGCTGGATTCCGTGGTTCAGTTCCCGGTCACCCTTTGCGAGATTTGTTCGAGACAAGGTGGAGGTGGGACAGGTTTTTCTCCGGGTACTCCGGTTTTCCTTGTCTTCTTTCATTCCAGTATAATTTTATTTCATCTGTTATTCATTAATCATTGCCCCAGAGGAGTGCGATAGGCTCCGGCAGTCGGCAAAATTCCTGTCCTCGCCGTTAGATGGGGGTTTCATTCATGACATTCCTGCAGGACTGGAAACAGGCTATGGATTTTCATGGAGAGAAGTTGTTACTGTTAACAAAATCCAAAGGATTTTAAGTGTGCCTTCTGAGATATCACAGCATCCTACATATCCTCCTTGTGCCAACTACAGTACGTATCCGGGATGAGCTTTCCGTGAGAACAACTTCGACTTAGTGCTTCGACACATTAGAATCTGGTTTATCTTCAAAGTAGACGAATCCCTCCTTTATTGTGCTAGTTCTCTTCTTAGACAGGACATGGCCTTACTTGCTTAACTCCTGCTTCCTTTCTTTCACAGCGAAATTAACATACACTTTCAGACACGCGCACCGGAAGATTTCACTTTTTTCTCCTTATTAATCTCAAGCGACTCGGAACCTTTGATTTCTTGCGGTCATTAAATGGTTCCTTTCGTGCATTTTAACTCGGTAGTCTAAACTTCTGGAAGTAAAAGATTTTAGCCAATCTTTAGGTGCCCATTTCCGTTTTCCAATGCATTTGGACATCCTAAATGTTACCGAGAGCAGAAATTGCGAACTGTCATTAGTTCATGGCAATGGTACAAAAATACTATGCAGTGAGTAGGGGAAGCGAAGATTATTTTTCTCGTTTGGGCTTAGTTTTTTGGTGATGCATGATTTAAGGGGCCAAGCAACGAGACCATTGGTCCATTTTTTTCCCTCTTTAACGTTAGTGTTACTCGTATTTTCATAAATTCTGACTGCATTTCGAAATTGTCCTTTGTTGCACATTTAATAATAATAATAATAATAATAATAATGAATCCTCCGTGACTCAGGCGGCAGCGCGCCGGCCTCTCACTGCTGGATACCGTGGTTCAAATCCCGGTCACTCCATGTGAGATTTGTGCTGCACAAAGCAGAGGCAGGATAAGTTTTTCTCCGGGTACTCCGGTTTTCCCTGTCATCTTTCATTCCAGCAACACACTCAATTAACATTTTATTTCATCTGTCGGTCACTTATCATTGTGACAGGCTTCGGCAGCCGGCACATTTCATATCCTCGCCGCTAGATGGGGGCTTCATTCCATTCCTGACCCGGTGAAATGACTGGAAACCGGCTGTAGGTTATTATTATTATTATTATTATTATTATTATTATTATTATTATTATTAATAATAATAATGCTCGTTAGTCGCATGTGGATAATAAACATTTTTTTTTAATGTTTTGCAATTCTAAAAGATTGCCTTCGAATGAAGGTAGCCTGTAAGACTCGGTATACACTTATAAGTTTAAAGAATAGTGTAGAAAACAAAAATGTGTAAAGTATTGCTAAGCTGTTAAACCTCTACTAAAATGATGGTCGAAGATTTGGCACGACTTTTGCAGTACAGATAATACAGCGCCATCTCTTACATTAATGGCTAAGCCGAAATGCTTCCTAAATTCCTAAAAAAAATGTTGAAATGGTTCGCCGCGCGCGCACTAGGATAACCAACATTCGATTGTTGGTCAGATTTAACTTCTTCTTGAAGTATAGAATGGTGGGATTATGCATTATCTTTTTAATGTCCACACCAGAAGGTTGATAAACACCTAGTTTGAAGCTAATTGATGGATCGATAATAAACTCCTGCCTAGTTTTGGTATTGTAGGTTATCTCAACATGTCAACACAGCAAGACCATTCTCCAAGAACTTTTAAACCTTCCCTCTTATAGCTGTGGTAATCTTACATCGTAAAATATGATGGTGGGCTTTTCGCAGGATCATTCCACGGTCACGTCCCAAGACGTGTCTAGAAGGGATTCCCTCTCTGGACAGCCTTGTCTGCACCGGGGACCGTCGAGATCTTCCGGGGATAGTTCTCCTTCCGGGGATAGTTCTAACTATGGCAGCATTGAGATTTATTTTCAAACATGTTACCACTCTGATGCAGATAATCCTCTATTATTAGAAAGCCATTTGTTGTCTTTCCTATTCCAGGGGAGGACCTTCTAGGTTTCAAACTCACGTCTCCGCATTTCTTTTCGGAAGTTCTTCACTGCAGATTTTAATTCAGTTGGAGGTGATTTTATGTTTGTCTATCGGTCTGTAGTGATATGATATGAGCACTGTCAGATCTTATCAATGCTATGCAAACCTTGCAGTGCTGGAGAATAGCGTGCCGTGAGCCTTGACCAACTCCAAACCTCTGAACATTTTACTTGAGTAGACCATACTGCTTGGAATGTCTGCTGGCAGGAAGGGCATTTCCGTGACAGAACTCCGGATGATTTTATCGATATCTTCTAGGTAATTATACCGTAGCTTATATAAAGGAGCTGTCCGGCTCAGTGGCTAAATGGTTAGCGTGCTGGCCTTTGGTCACAGGGGTCCTGGGTGCAATTCCCGGCAGGGTTGGGAATTTTAACCATCGTCGGTTAATTCCGCTGGCATGAGGGCTGGGTGTATGTGTATGATCATTTCATCTTCATGACGATGCGCAGGTCGCTGATATGGGTGTCAAATAAAAGACCTGCACCTGGCGAGCCGAACATGTCCTCGGACACTCCCGGCGCTAAAAGCCACACTCCATTTCATTTTTTCATAAGGGAGCCGTCTGCAAAGGATAAGTAAGTTCGGGCCAGATATGTTGACCTGTGTTGAGTTTCTGTAACTGAAAGCAATTAGCCATGTTGTATCTCTTTATAAATAAATAAATAAATAAATAAATAAATAAATAAATAAATAAATAAATAAATGATCTAGACTAAAGCAATGGTTTTTAAAAGATGTGAACAGAAATGGTTTTAACCACTCTTACCTGCCTCTCGTGAGTGGTGTAGCGAAAATTCCACTATCTTGCGACGAAGGAAATGCTAACTGTTAAATATGCCTCTATGCAGGGTTGGTGCGATGTAGCTCCCTAGTTTTAAATGTCCATAAGGTTTTTGTTAACGGATATTTTCACACGGATCACCGGATCAAGCTGTGGTCTGTTCTCAGGACCATGAGAATGTGTGTACCACACTAAAATTCCACATATGCTCGTGTGTTGTCGGCCAAATGTGTAGGAATGTCATCACCTGACTTCTGCAGGAAAATCTGAGGTACATTTGCGAGAAGAACTTATTCTCTCCTCTGATTAGTCCAGAGTGCGTGGCTTTGTTCGGTACACTTCTTCTTTGGCCCAACCCTACAAAAAGTCACAAGGAGTGAGGTCGGTACTTCTAGCAGGCCGTCCTAGCCTCCAGCCAATCACGAGCGATTAAGGCAAAATGAGGTAGTGCTCCATCTTGCTGAAAAATATCAGCAAAATTGTACCATTGTTATATCACTGGCCACACTCATTCACCTGGAGATACTGTTCGCTGTTTGCGGTGTCTCGTAATATGAATGGACCAATGATACGACCCACGGTCATACCGCACCAGACTGTCAATTTTGGTCGACTTTGGCATTCAACCGTCATTCTCGGATTTGTTTTTGCCCAATAATCGCAGTTGTGTCGATTGAAGACCCCCCCCCACTCCCCGTAAAAAGCAGTCTCATCGCTCCAAATAATGGTATGCCAATCGTTATGCCATGATAGCATACTTTCCCCTTATTCCATTCGCCTGTCACAATCCTCCAACGATACCTCCTGAACATAATGAGGTTTCCTGGGTCTCCAGTAACTCTCTCACTGCCACTACATTTTTTGGAGATCGCGCTTCCGAAGGTCGTCGTCTTTTTAGTTCATCCACAACTGACCCAGTTGTCATTAGCTTGGTGTGACAATTCCTAATGGTTTCAGCATCAAGTGTGGCATGAGGGCTATGAACACCCCACCACCATCGCTGAAGATCGTACACTTCAAACCGCGGAGCAACCTGGACGCGATCTTTTAAAGTCAACCTTTCTGCCAGCTAGTCGTTCACAGGAAGATGATTTTTCTGAAGGTCAGAGTATTCTCAGGGATACTGTAACAAAACAACTTTCATTAATAAATATTAACGATTATAAAACTTATGGGCATTTAAAACTTGGGAGCTACATCGTACCAACCCTGTAGTGTTATTGATATTATTCGCGTAGTTTCTGACATTGACATGTCAGAAAAAAGAACCTGTACATCCATCCAAAATATATCGTGAATTTACATATGTCCTCAAACCTTCTAAAGAAGTGTCATAATGTGTTGTTAGAAAACAGAATAACTAAGTAGTGATCTGACATGTTTACCTCAACATGAATGTGTCGTAAGGTTTCTTTATCTGAACGTGTTTTGTTCGGTAGTGAAGAGGATGATTTACATAATATAGTCCATGTTTTTTTTACTTGCGTCACGAGTAATTCCTGGAACGTGCCGAGGTGTGAACTGTAAGTCCAATATCTGGCCCTAACATTTTCTTCTCTTGCGTCGTAAATACTCAACAACTATCTACTCAGTCGTTAGATAATAATGTTATTCATCGCAAGTGAATAGGTCACTGAAGCTGCCGCATAGCGGTGTTTCCTTTTCCTGTTATCTGCTGCAGTATTAAAGGTGTTAAATCATGCAGTGTTATCATAGTGTATTTACGTGCGCGTTGGAGAGAATATCTACAGTACTTGTACCGTCTTTGTTGACACGTTAGTCATGCGTGGCGCGTGCCTCGGCCGCCTGGTTCGTGATTCATTCGAATAGGGCAGACCACGACTGGAGAATGAACTACATTTGAAGTACATTCCATTTCCTAGTACTACTCCTCGGATTTAAAAAATAATCACTCTCTTGAATTTAGAATATCCATCACTCAAATGCTAGGTGCAGGAAACAAAGTAGTTTCATTTAAAGAAAAAGTGAAGTTTGTACCGTTATTTCGGCAGATGATTCACATTCTGAAAAAAGTGCTGAAAGGTCAGATACGAGCCCCTTGGTAACATAACTAGTAATGAAAACATGTTTTTGACATCTTTAACCGTTTGTGTTATTTTTGGTGAATATCTTAACTGACTCACCCTGTATCCACAAAGAAAAAAATCCTATCCTCTGGCGCTACCGGCCCCGAACAGCCTTTGGCCTACCAAGCGACCTCTACTCAGCCCGAAGGCCTCCAGATTGAGGTGATGCTTGGTCAGTGCGTCGAATAATCTCTGCTGTTATTCGTAGATTTCTAGACCGGGGCCACCATCTGCCAGATAGCACCACAGTTGTAATCAAGCAGGTTGACTGGACGTTGAACCAGCCTTCAGTCCCGGCATATGTCTCAGATCTGGCCGGGAATCGAACCCGGGGCTTCCGGATAAGAGGCAGGCTTGATTTTTATCTATTTATGTATTTATTCTGCACATTAAAAATTGCCTTTAATACAAATTGTTTTAGAGGAGAAGTAATCAATTGTGTAAAATAGTTCAAAAGAAGGAGAGAAGTTCGTCACTAAACCATGAAGGAATAGTTGTCTTAAGGACGATGCGTACGATTCTTAAAATGATGTAGACATATAATTAATGGTTGCAGTTTAAAGAAAGTGATTCCTTAAAGATATTTTACAAATATCAGGGAAGAATTTAGGGATGGTCCTTGTGGCTTCTGTCATTAAACTTTCAGTCAAATACCCGAGAGTAGATTTTCCTCTAAAGTATTTAATAGTGGGTTTGCAGGTATCTTTCCTTGTCAAATTCTTCGGGTTGGCTCTCGTGGGTCTCGAATCTGACAATGGGATAAAGGTACAATTTTGACGTTGGTGAGGTAGGGTGTTCCAGCTCCTTTAAGTGGAAGGCATTTTAGAATCAGCCTTGTTGCTGTTTTAAAAGTAGTGGTGATAACTGGCTGACCTGAGTACATACTAACAAACAAATAACTTGTTACTCTCGCCAGTTTCTGTGCCAATCAAACGTTCAGAGAGCCTTTCTCTCATATCGTCACGTACGTCGAACACATTTTAACAGAGGCACCTGTTCCACATTGTTGTGCACCTTCTGTTGACATAAGTTTCTGGGAGTGTCAGCTCGGAGAAACCAGCATGTGAAAGTGATGGCTACCAATGAAGCTCATTGAGTGTCGGTGAAACGTGGGCGCTCCAAGGCAGGACAAATTAATTGTCATCTGACAAGCAAACACCTGTTTGTTTACTCCCTTTCTCTGGTCGTGTGTCGAGTCCAATATGAACCTCACTCATAAATATCGCCTTTGCGGCTCCGAGGACACGACTTTCACACCGCTAGGGCTGACCGAGTTGAGGCAATGTCCTATCGCCCGGCTCCATGGCTAAATGGTTAGCGTGCTGGCCTTTGGTCACAGGGGTCCCGGGTTCGATTCCTGGCAGGGTCGGGAATTTTAACCATGATTGGTTAATTTCGCTGGCACGGGGGCTGGGTATATGTGTCGTCTTCATCATTTCATCCTCATGACGCGCAGGTCGCTTACGGGAGTCATATCGAAAGACCTGCACCTGGCGAGCCGAACATGTCCTCCGACACTCCCGGCACTAAAAGCCATACGCCATTTCATTTCAATGTCCTATCGCCTTCATAAGTATTTTACGTGTATCATTTCGTACCAGCAGCTGGCTCCCTCGATAAAAATCCGTGTTTCCTAATAATAAATATATATACAATAAAAATTACCAGACTATTATAACCTACAAAAATGTATTAAGGGGAGACGTGCACGAGAATTGATTTTCTAAATTCTCTGTAATTTTTGGACACTATTAATTAGTCATGAAATATTGCACGCTGAAAGAATACGATGTTCTTAGCTATAAACATGAATCAGTTAATTTAGATAAAATGTTTTCTAAAAAAAAAAATATGTTTTCACATTTGAATTTTGGTCATATTGATGTACCTTTTTCTCAGCAACGCCGAGGTCCTTTACATTGTAATTATTTTTCTAGTGATTTCTAAGAACTTGATGGTTTATTGCCTGCAGGCGTTTCTAATTTCATGCTTATTTTGATTTTTTAAAATAAATTAACTCTTCAATTTAAAATCTTCACAAAAATACATAGACCCTATATATTAAACGAATTACTTCACCTGATACGTACTATCACGTCACAGGCCCGATTTACACTAATTTTATAGCACGCACTGTGTTCCGATTTCACCACAATATGGCGAATGCGCGCACCGCTCATTGTTGCACCATCTGACCTTGAAAGCTTTTTGTTATATTAAATCTGAAAATCCATCCGATAAACAAGAGTCATCCAATATTGTACTAGGGATGGTTATATTCTTTTTTTAGTCTATACAATTACAAATTCTGTAATATCCTTGCAGGAAAATGTGTAAAACTGTTTAGCCTGCCTGTGTATAAAGTTTCATATCGATACCTTTTGTAGTTCCAAAGAAAACGGTACATTTGCCATGGAAAAAGGAAGTCTAGGAAATGATGATTGAATTTCACAACGTGAAATCTCACACTGTATCTCTAAAATCAAAACAAACTTTCCGCTGTGTTCGCCATGCTCGACCAACCGGAAATGACGCTTCAGTCTTCTTCGATACTCATAAGAGTGACACCGTCAACTGCAAGAAAACTGACGTAGAGAGTACAGCGAAGATGAAAAAAAGCAATGCATGAAAAAGGGAGGCGTTGGCATCTTATGCGCATGTTGTAGGAACTCAGTTCACTTCGGTACTGAGTTCAACTAAATCCTTTTGCGACTCGATTCCCTACATAATAAGCTAGCAATTTCAGCAAAAACTAAAAAAAATAAAGTAGTCTTGAAGGATTTCGTGCACGTGTCCCCGTAAGTGACTTCAAAAGAGGAAATTCCCGTGTACTCAAATTGTCACATCCAGAAACTGAATGGAAAGCACCCATTAGTTTTTTCCTTGTGTCAACATTTTGTTATTCCTTGAAACTGTGTGTATACGAGGTTTAGATTGTATTTTCGTGGTTTTGAGAAACCGTTGAATAATGTAGATTGATGTTGGGAAGAATGTAAACATCCCTAGTCTATATAAATAAAATTGTTCGTGTCTGTTTGTTTGTCTGTTTGTCTGTTCCACCATCACGTCGAAACGGCTGGATAGATCTCAACCAAACTTCATATTTAGAGTATACTCCTCCCGGGGAAGGTTTCGATATGCATATCATTTTAGAATCTTTGAATACACCGGGGTTTATGGGAAAACCAGAATGGTTTTTCCAGCATCACGTCGAAACGGCTGGATAGATCTCAACCAAATTTCATATTTAGAGTATACTCATCCCAGGGAAAGTTTCGATATGCATATCATTTTAAAATCTTTGAATACACGGGGGGTTTATAGGAAAACCAGAATAGTATTTCCACCATCACGTCGAAACGGCTGGATAGATCTCAACCAAATTTCATATTTAGAGTATACTCATCCCGGGGAAGGTTTCGATATGCATATCATTTTAAAATCTTTGAATACACGGGGGGTTTATAGGAAAACCAGAATGGTTTTTCCACCATCACGTCGAAACGGCTGGATAGATCTCAACCAAATTTCATATTTAGAGTATACTCATCCCAGGGAAGGTTTCGATATGCATATCATTTTAAAATCTTTGAATACACGGGGGGTTTATAGGAAAACCAGAATAGTTTTTCCACCATCACGTCGAAACGGCTGGATAGATCTCAACCAAATTTCATATTTAGAGTATACTCCTCCCGGGGAAGGTTTCGATATGCATATCATTTTAAAATCTTTGAATACACGGGGGGTTTATAGGAAAACCAGAATGGTTTTCCTCCATTTTCTCTTATACTATTGATTTTCTGTAAACTTCGTTTACCGTACGTGAAACGTCTCTTCATTATAAACAACTTTCGTTATGTTCATAATTTACCTTACTCTTTACATGACGGAGAAATTTACAATTTTCTGCTGGTACCATGCTGTGCATTGAGTGACCGACAGACCGACAACGAACCTACAGGTTACCATGGCAACGTCTCTGACTGCATGCCAGCAGGGAAGTAATGTATTGCCATTTTCCTCATCGTGCTTTTAAATTCGTGGTTGTTCCTTGGGTAGAAGGCAAGAGAGGCGTCAATGGGCCTATCTGCGGGATATTGGCGGAATATCGTTGGATGTTATAACCGCCTTCGAATAGATTAAGTAATAACACCATTAGTCATCTTCTTATTATTTGTTTACCTAGGAATCAATGGACCTAAATTTGTCCTCTG
Source organism: Anabrus simplex (assembly GCF_040414725.1). Taxonomy (NCBI): domain Eukaryota; kingdom Metazoa; phylum Arthropoda; class Insecta; order Orthoptera; family Tettigoniidae; genus Anabrus; species Anabrus simplex. The sequence continues at coordinate 288,213,610 of NC_090270.1, read as the reverse complement.
TTACCGCTTTATTATATCCATAACTCACACTGGCATAATTTATTGAGGGGCATTTGATTTTCCAATACATTAACTTGGCATTTACATATTTGTCGTTATCCGGCTGTCCTCAGTTATAATCCATTTTCTATTACTTTCAACTTTCTTAACTGTATTATTTTCTTCCTTAATTACGCCGTATGTACGCGAGTGCTACAAACTACTGGATGTATTTCCACCAAGACTCATATTTAGAATACACCTGTCCTTGATAGGTTTTAGGGCAAATATTGTTTCTAAATCCCTGAACTGACTGGGGGTTTATACGAAACCGAAACAGTGATTTTGCACTTCCAAAATATACACAACCAACGTTAATTTAAATCTACCTGCCTTGGTAGAAATTAATTTCTAAACCTTTTTTCTCATGTGCATCATTTCGATACGAGGATTAATAAGGGAGATATCATTAACGGACTTTTTTTTTTTTTTTTTTGTACAAGTCCCATCGGACTTAACTCACGAGCGGGTGCGTGTAAAGCGTATTCCTTACAACTTGAAAACTACTGAAGACATTCGAACCAAAATTCATATTTAGCATCCACCTGTCCAAAGGTAGGTTTTAAACGTAAATAAAATTTCATGTTCCGGAATGGACTGGCGTTTTATAGGGAACCGAAATGGTGATTTTATTCTTCCACAATATATACAGAACAAGACCAACCTGACTGGAAATCGACCAAACGTGATGGAATTCCACCTCTAAACCTTTTTTTCATGTGCATTTTTTCGTCAGGAGGATTAATAAGGGAGATATCATGAATGGTCAGTTTTGCAGGTTAAGTCCAGCGGACATAGCCAAAAAGGTGTTTTACATGGAGCAGATTCCTTATCTACATAAATCAAATCGTAACGACTGTGTGCCTCTACACTGACTATTTTGGCGAAATTTTCGTACAGCTTTCCGTTTAAGGGGTAATAATGACCATATGCATAATTTTTGGTTTAGTTTCCTGAAAGTCCTAATTTTTACCCGCCTCGCCCGAAATCCAGATTGCGGCATAATCTGCCAGAAGAAAAAGAAGATAATTGAAATTTGACAAAATTATACGTTTTAGCCTGTAACGAACGGAAAACATCCAAGATCTTTAAATTTTTCACTTTTTATCCCCGAAGAATATCGAAATATGCAGGCAATTTTAATGATGGTGCAGACCTTCGGAAATTCCTATCACATAACGGATTGCACAATCTCCGTTCAATTTGGAATGATCTACAACCTTGGTCGTATGACTTTTTGCCGTATCTGTATCCCTTTTACGTCTGATTTTTCTCTATTAATGGATGTTAAGTCAATTTGGAATTTTCACATGCATAATTCATACCTTCGATTACTTATATGAAATACAGAATCATCAAACTCTTCACGAAAATTGGCCCACCCAGTAGCCATATATGAGCCAAATGCTATGTATGTAGCTGTCACATAATTATCCGAAAAGTAATGTAATGTGAGATTATCTTACAAGAACGTTACCCTGTTCCACGTTTCTAACTCAATCTGACCCAAGAATAGATGACATATCATAGGACCAGCCATTTAGGCCACTAAATCCGGCGTGTCTTATGGTATAATCCTTTGTCGATATGACGTACGTTTAGTAGCAGTTAATCTGTAAATGAAGGTCTTCAATATTGTAAACACGCATATACTTTCGTATGTCGATCTATATATATTCACTGATGTCGATTTTTAGCGATCGAGAAAGGGTGGGTCTGGTATTGTAATCAGTACTCCCCACACCGACTTTGACTGGCAGTAGGAAAGGGTTCCTTCTCCAACTCCTGTGTAACTGCCATTAGTAAGGAAGGTCTACAATTGTAATGAATAGTTCACTTCTCGATTTGACTTGCAGAAGGCAAGTGAGCATGCAGTTTTGTTTAAAACTCCCCTACCCGATTGTGTTTGGCAGTAGGCAAGGGTGCCCGCCATTGTAAAGAAATGTCGTCATCTAAAATGTGACTGGCATTAGGCATAGTGGCCTGCTATTTTGATGGAAACTCACCAACTTGGTGTGACTGGCAGTAAGCTGGCTCCAAGTAGGAAAATGGGCCTGGCATTATGATAACTGCACAACTCAATTTCGAGTGATAGTAGGGTAATTGCCTGCCATTATAATAAAAACTGTAATCTGTCTGGAAGTAGGAAAAGGGGGCTGCCATTTTAACGAAAACTCCCCAAATCGATTATGTCCGCATAGTAGGCAATGGGGCCTGCAATTATAATGTAAACTTCCCAACTCGATTGTGAATGTCAGTAGGCAAGTGAGCCTGCCGTTATATCACAAATCCATAACAAACACTTTACATTGGAAACAACGTACGGGGACCTCCCCATGCTCTTTCTCGGATAACGCTAAGAGACATGCAATTTTAAAACAATCTTATTTACTGCATGCACACTATTTACTTCGATATTCGAATACAATGTAGAATACCGTAGCGAAGCACGGGTACATTCGCTAGTACAATATATGATGAATCTTGTTTATCGGGTAGATTTTCAGATTCAATATAACATAAATGGCTTTAAAGGTCAGATGGTGCAACAGTGAGTGGTGCGCGCATCCACCCTGTTGTGGTGAAATCGGAACTCTGTGCGTGCTGTAAAATTGATGAAAGTCGGGACTTTGACGTCATAGCACGTACCAGGTGGTGTCGTTCGCTTTGACTATTCAAGACCTATTTATATCTATAATAATACCTGTGAGAAAACTCGACTACGTGCTTCAAAGAATTGTGAAAGTGTCGAGAATTTTTATTTCGGAAATGTCTTAATATCTTAATGAACATGAGAACAAGAAGAAAAATAGGTCAAAGAGAATCAGTCAACATTGATCTGCATTTAGCACTGTCGTCCAAGTGGCAGATTTTCTTAAATTATATGAGAAGTGGAAACTTATCGAACATTCCCCTTGAAAAATTATTCCACCGAGCTCGATACTGCAGTCGCTTAAGTGCGGCCAGTATCCAGTATTCGGGAGATAGTGGGTTCGAACCCCACTGTCGGCAGCCCTGAAGAGGGTTTTCCGTGGTTTCCCATTTTCACAACAGGCAAATGCTGGGGCTGTACCTTAAGGCCACGGCCGCTTCCTAGCCCTTTCCTGTCCCATCGTCACCATAAGACCTATCTGTATCGGTGCGATGTAAAGCAACTTGAAAAATAATATTCCAATCCCTAATTCCTCTCCCTATAAACGAATATTTCTCCCAGTTTGTCACCTTGAATTCCAACTGAACCTTCATATTATATCTCCTTACATTTATGAGCTTCAGTCTAGATTACTCGTCTACTGTTGTTGCACGCCATTTGTCTACCGAAATCATTTAAAACTGGATTGAAATGTAATAAAAAATAAGGCATATCATTTAAAGTGATATCTCTTATTTCAATGCAATTAACAATGTAAAAAAAATGGCGGTAGACTTGTCACTATTGTAACGGCCGCAGGGTTTTGGAGTTTCGTAGACTTACTAGGAATAAAATATAAATATTATGTAAATAGTACAATAGAACGTGGTACACTTGGAGTGTAGGTAATAACTCAGTATAGTATAGGTCTGTGATATGAGATATAATTTAAGAGGTCGGGAGTAATACTACGAGTTACGCTTTTTTCGTGTCATTTCTTTTATTCGTTCTTCATTCAATTTTCTCGTTTCAACTCTTTCTTTTGCGCGCTTTTGTCGAATCCTTATCTTTATTTTCCATTATTAAGTGTATTCTATACAGCTGACCACGATGTATTCAGAACTACAGCTAACCTCCAACTGAGCGCGCGCGAGTCAACTCAGTGTGACGTCACATATTTAGCACAAGTTTTGTCTTACTTTCAAGCGCTATTTCATCAAAACTAAGTTTCAGATTTTTTTTTTTTTTTTTTTTTTTTTTTTTTTTTTTTGCAACAGGTGTCACCTTTTATCTGTCAGTTGAGACATTAAACATAATCATGAATAATACTCTCTGTGATATACGCGTTCTACCCGAACACTAAAAGCGTTTAAAAATTTTTCTTTCCATCTACCCGTTGTCGAGCAACGTAAGTCTACGTTAAAAGAAACTCATTCAAATACGCATAGGGTTGTATATTAATAAAAGCAGAGAAGAATGATATAATTAATAGAACAAGAATTTAAAAAAATAGAAAATGCTTTTCTGAACTACAAGCTTGATAAATTAGAAATATTAGAAAGAAGAATTATAAGGAAAATATTAGGTCATCTAAGAATTGCAGAGTTTTGGAAATTAAGAAGTAACAATGAAATTTACCAGAACGTAGAAAACATATCAGAAACAATAAGAAAAAGGAGATTGCTATTTCTTGGACACATTTACAGAATGGATGACAATAGACTAACTAAACGAATCTTCAAGTACCTTTCGGAAAAGAAATACAACTACCACCTGGATTCAAGAAGTCAAGAAAGACCTGGAAAGGAACAACATACGAGAAGAAGAATTATTGGAAAGAAAGATTTTTAGGAAGAAAGTCTTACATATGGAAGGATTTCAAGGGAGGAAGGAAAAGAAGACAGGCACAAAGTGGACTGAAGACAGGAAAAAGAAACACAGTGAAACAATGAAAGAATACTGGAAGAAAAGGAAAGAACTAAGGAGGAATAATTGGAATTGTAACGTGGTCCTTAGAAAGCCGGAACGCAAGAAGAAGAAGAAAGAAATACTTTTTAAACACGATAAAACAGACCACTTCCCCTCGTAAAACGAATAAGGTCACCTGACTTCTCGTTATCTTGTAGAATGAGGGAGATGGTACTCGGTGCAGCGCAGATCGGCCAGGTCCACGCATTCCGTAAGGATGTGTAAAATGGTCATACGACCGCCGCGCTGCAAGTACACACGGACGGCGAGGGGTGGGGGTGCTTCTCGCTTCAGTAAGTAACCGTTCCAATCTTCAGACCTTGCATTTCCAGATATCGAATCTGGTATCTGCGAGGAATACAGAGATACTGATGAGCCTATGATGTATTGCTAGTATGTTCGATTAATTTATTTTAAAATTATGGTACAGTTTAATTTTTGTACAACTAAACGGAGTATGTATGCTTTTATCCCGCACTGTCACGCATTATTGAAGCTGCTCATCCTTGTTCATCTTCCACTGTGTCCGCACTTTCTAGCACGTGTGTGTCTGTGACTGAAAGTTGAGGACCCACATGAGAAGAAATACAGCTCATTGTCTTCAAGTCAAGGCCCAGTGTATGCTAAAACTCTGCCGAAACAAATTGGTCAGTTATTGTTTTAAACGGAAGGCAAACTAAGAATTGGTTTGGCCTACTTGTGGGAAGGACTGTTGATCTGTTGAAATTTTAGCACGTGTATTATCTGGTAGGAACTGAACGAACAATGTTGAGCCGTTGCTGAAAGGTGGCTACTCGTCGCAAAAATGAAAGTTCCTAGATTGCGGCGTCTGAGCATGTTCCAACAGATATATTCCTAGGGATATAATTTTTCGTGTTCTCCATCGTCGTCCTTCTTAATTCTTTAGTCTGAATTAGTTTTTGGTACTAGAGTACCGAAGTTTTGCGGCCGGATTCCTTTCGTGACGCCATAACTATGAGGAGTGTATTCGGTATTACGCGTTTCTGTATTTTTTGGCGTTTAGTTTCTATATGAAGAGGTATGTGATAAGACAAACACCCAGTCTTTGAACAAAGAGAACTAACGAGACGCGTCTGAAATTCTCGACCGTGTCAGGAATCAAACCCGGAGCCTCCTGAACCGAAAACATTATGCTGACCATTCCGCTAAGGAATTGTTCTTTCCTCAAGGCCACATAAGCAATTGATATACTTAATGCAAAAGTGTTCTTGATTTTCGAAGATCGATCATAAGGCCAGTGTAAAGTATCTAAAGTAGCTTCAGGTCTGTTTAGCACTGAACATCTTTTCTACCAAGCAAATAGCTACTGCTACGCGATTCGAGTCTCATAGCATACGGTAGATAGTGGGTGCAAACCCCACTGTCGGTAGCTCTAAAAGTGGGTATCCTCCGTTGTTTACCATTTTTACACTAGGTAAAGATATCTGCTGTACCTTGATTAAGGCCACAGTTGCACATTTCATTTCCTCTGTGGATCAGTGGTAGAGTGTCGGCCTCCGGATTCCAAGATAGCGGGTTCAAACCCGGCAGAGGTAGCTGGATTTTTGAAGGGCGGAAAAAAGTCCATTCGACACTCCATGTCGTACGATGTCGGCATGTAAAAGATCTCTCGTGGCATATTTGGTGTTCACCCGACAAAATTCATTAAATCTCGGCCATAGACGCCCAAGAGAGTTTCGGTTTACTTGGCCTGCCATCTAGTGGACCTAGAGTAAAACGGAACGTCGAAATTGACGAGCAGACAGCCAGATGGCGTCAAATTGAAATGTCTGCACACGGTAGCTGAGGCCATACGATTATTATTATTATTATTATTATTATTATTATTATTATTATTATTATTTTTATTATTATTATTATTATTATTATTATTATTATTATTATTATTATTCCCACCCCTGGGCTTTTCCTATCCCATCGTCGCCATAAGACCTACCGAGTCGGTGCAACGCTAAAAAAGCTCCATGTATTATACTATGTACCTACTTGACGCGACCTTATGAAATGAAAGTCTATTTCAAGGTTTAGTTATCTTTGAAAGGGTTAATTTTGTAGGTCACGATCCATGACTTGAGTATGTTCAAACAATTTCTACATTACTTGAAGTGCCATAGTAATGGGAGACGAGTATGTTGCCCTAGGTAGCTGGTGAACTCGCTTTCCCAGAGAGAGTGGAGCCAACGTTCGCTTCGCTGGCTCTCTCGTCTCAACTCAATGAGTTGTAAATTTGTCCTGATGCGCTACTATATTCCTTATTGCACTTTCTTTATTCTTTTTTTAAATCTTCGAGCTTATAACAGTTTTCACTTTCATCCTTTGCTACTTGATTTTTTCGTTATTCTCACCTTTCTAAGGAATAAACCGCAAATAGCTTGGGGGAGGAGTAACTTGCTAATGGGACTCCTTCAATCAATCAATCAATCAATCAATCAATCAATCAATCAATCAATCAATCAATCAATCAATCAATCAATCAATCAATCAATCACTACTGATCTGCATTTAGGGCAGTCGCCCAGGTGGCAGATTCCCTATCTGTTGTTTTCTAGGCCTTTTCTTAAATGATTTCAAAGAAATTGGAAATTTATTGAACATCTCCCTTGGTAAGTTATTCCAATCCCTAACTCCCCTTCCTATAAAAGAATATTTGCCCCAATTTGTCCTCTTGAATTTCAACTTTATCTTCATATTGTGATCTTTCCTACTTTTAAAGTCACCATCCAAACTTATTCGTCTACTGATGTCCTCTCACGCCATCTCTCCACTGACAACTCGGAACATACCACTTAGTCGAGCAGCTCGTCTCATTTCTCCCAAGTCTTCCCAGCCCAAACTTTGCAACATTTTTGTAACGCTACTCTTTTGTCGGAAATCGCCCAGAACAAATCGAGCTGCTTTTCTTTGAATTTTTTCCAGTTCCTGAATCAAGTAATCCTGGTAAGGGTCCCATACACTGGAACCATACTCAAGTTGAGGTCTCACCAGAGACAAATATTCTCTCTCCTTTACATCCTTACTACAACCCCTAAATACTCTCATAACCATGTGCAGAGATCTGTACCCTATTTTACAATCCCATGTATGTGATTACCCCAATGAAGATCTTTCCTTATATTTATACCTACAGTAGGTATTTACAATGATCCCCAAAGGGAACTTTCACCCCATCAACGCAGTAATTAAAACTGAGAGGACTTTTCCTATTTGTGAAACTCACAACCTGACTTTTATCCCCGTTTATCATATCATTGCCTACTGTCCATCTCACAACATAATCGAGGTCATTTTGCAGTTGCTCACAATCTTTTAACTAATTTATTACTCTGTACAGAATAACATCATCTGCGAAAAGCCTTATCTCTAATTCCACTTATGTTCTAAAAGTGCCGTATATAATGTTTAAATCATTCCGTCCAGTGTTCCAATTATAGAAAATGAAGATGAAGTTTCATTTCCGATAAATGTTATCATTCTGTGACTTGACAACGAAACTCCACGCATAGGGCTACTCCCGAGTGCTGTGGCCGCTCGAACCAAGCTTCATCGCACTGATGTGAGAGAATCATTTCTGTTACCTCTCGCTGGTACAAAACATACCCTGGGAAAAGAGAAGATTTCCTCTGCCTGGTTTGGAATTAGCAAATGAATGTTAAAATTGGAACAAAATAAGTAGAAGGGGAGAAATTGTGCAGCTTCCCACTTCAAAGTGAACGTTGCTTACCTCAAATTTAGACTACAGCTAGACGTTTTCCAGGTGAAACAGTTTCTCGAAAGTTACTGTACTTATTTAACTAATATTGTTCTCTTTGTAATATGTATCGAAATGTTTAACATTTCATGCGAAAATAAACTAAGTACTGTCTCTAGTTCTCTTCCGGATCAGCTCACATACGTGAAAACTCACCAAACATTTGTCTTTTCGATAAAATATAACAACCACTCCCGCCTCCTTTTCTGAGCTCTTCTCGTTAGCAGAGGTGTACCTAATGCATGAAGATCACACAAATCTTCAGGAAGCGCAATTACTTCATGCATATACCTACTATTAACTCGGCCGAATACGCAACCAAAGAATGATAGTGCAAGCACGATTTCCCACGGACTGAGTTTGCACAGATTCGTCCGAACTCGCAGTTCGCATGTTTCCGCCTCCAATGGACGAGAGACCTAGGACAAATGCTGGGCCGGTGCCTTAACTAGGGCCATGGTCGCTTCCTTCCCATTCCTAGTCCTTTACTATCGTCCCCATAAGACACAGCCTGAATGGTTACTAGATAACATAGCTAATTTCATAATGCAAATTTTCAGATGATCCATAGCCATAAGATATATTTGTCAAAAGTATTTTTAAACCTACAGCGATAATAAAAACGATTACAAGTTCAAATATTTCGCAGTGCCTTTCCTTAAAAGCTACTGACCACCAACAGATGATGTAAATTACAAAATCACGACTGGAATATTTGATACAAAACAGAATTCAACTCAAGGAACCACAGAGCATAATTAGTTCGTAACTCAATGACAATCACTATTGCACTGTTAAGAAAATAACCGAACAGTGGCCCTAAATGAAAGTGAATTGGCCGCCGATGCTAATCGCTGGGGATGGGGCTCGATCCCTTCCATGTCCACGTCACTGCTTCTCTCCTCACTGGAACTGGAGCTCGTGGAATCACCAAGCGATAACATTAGATCTACCGCAATGTCTATGATCCCCTTGCCGGGAAAGGGCACAGAGCGACTGTGAGAAATACACTAGGTTTATTTGCTATTTGCTTTACGTCGCACCGACACAGTTAGGTCTTATGGCGACGATGGGATAGGAAAGGTCTAGGAATGGGAAGGAAGCAGCCGTGGCCTTCAGTAAGGTACAGCCCCAACATTTGCCTGGTGCGAAAATGGGAAACCACGGAAAACCATCTTCAGGGCTGCCCACAGTGTTGTTCGAACTTGCCATCTCCCGAATGCAAGCTGGTAGTTACGTGAACCAAACCGCATAGCCACTTACTCGATCTTTCATACTGAGGAATTTCAAATGCTGAAAATATTTGATTACCTAAAGATTTTGCCAAAATTAAAAAAAAATCCCATCAGGCTCCGTGGCTAAATGGTTAGCGTGCTTGCCTTCGGTTCAAAGGATCCCGGGTTCAATTCCCGAGCGGGTTGGGGATTTTAATAGGCCTATTCATTGGTTAATTCCGTTGGTTCGTGGGCTCGGTGTGCGTGCAGTCTTCAGCACTGTAGGTAGGGCACCATTCTGACAGAAGCGCAGATCGCCTGTCAAGTGTCAACTCGAAAGACCTGCATCAGGCCTCTCCGGAGGCCACTCGACGTTGTTAGAAATTTCCCTACTATCTATGAAAATGTGTGGTAACCCCACTTCATTACACATCTTTTCCATATTCCACCTAATAATACACTACAATGGTCTTTTCAAGGTTTTCTGTCTAAATCTGTGACGTTTGATGGTTAAGATAAATTGCAGGAAAATTACCTCTGTGTCGTAATAGTCTAATATGTGGTTTCATCAGCCAATTTTCAGCAGTAAATCAAGATACGATTTGCCTTTCAGTAAAGAAATGAATGAGTGGGTGTGTTACATGACGTCGCAAGCAGCATTGGTTCACTCTAGTTTCTAAAGTGGCAGGTATGTGCTAACAACGACAACAGGAATTTATTCACATTGATGCTAACTATTCAATGAGCGGAAGGATGTTTTTCTTTTTAAACTTTCACTTACACTCCACTTTTCCAGTCAGTCCGCTGAGCTGGCGTACAGCTCTCACAGCAGTGCCATTGTTACCAACCGGCCTTCCGGGTTGCTCTTGTATTGTTGGCTGACCTGAGAAACATTAGTTAAACATATGATATACAGTGTGCCTGAAAGAAGAATCCGCTAGAGGTCACGACCTCGTGTAAGGACGACACATGACTTAGGAGTCTCGTACTGTTACCCGTTAGAACAACCCTGACCTTGGTGCAGATAGGTGCAGCTATTATGGAATGCTCGTGTTTTCTTGTTTAATGTAAGCTGCCTGGAATATCCTTGTTAGTAGTCCTGCATTCTTAATGTATTAAACTTACAGTATTTTTGGCAGTCGGGCTGAGTTGCTCAGACGGTAGCTCCTGGCTTTCTGTATCTTAAAGTTCGTGGGTGCGATACCGGCTCAGCTTCTAGTATATAGATTTATCGGGAGGAAAAAAGAACTCCTACAAGACAAAAGTCCAGTACCTCGGTGTCTCCAGAAAAACGTAAAAGTAATTAGTGGGGCGTGAATAATAATAATAATAATAATCTTGAAATGCAAACATTAGACATTTACAAAATGCTACTTGCTCGGGGCGTCGACCTATGAAGATCTTTTGCCTCTACTTGCACCATATGTGAGGAACCTGCATGTATTATGTAAATGGAAGAGGTGTAAAGTGTTGAATGTTAGGAAAGGAACATTAAGGACGACACAAACACCTAGTCCCCAGACCAGGGATATTAATCATATACAATTAAGAACCCCGGGGCCGCCGGGTGACAGGCGGACGCGTTGCCCCCTACACCCCGGGGCCGGACAACATTAGACATTAGTTATTAGACCTAGAGCATTATATGCAGCAGAATGTTTAACACTTCGAACGCATAGCCTACTTGACGAAATGGAAATTACGAAAAGGAGGAGTATCGAAAAAAATCTTGGTTCCAACCTCAAAGATGATTAGACTTCGGAGCAACTTATAAATATACACCCACACCGAAACGATATCAAGTGAAATCCGGAAAAAAGATTTACATTATCGTTTCAGATTGCCAGGTGAAAGAATCTGTAAATATTTAAGATTTCCGAAGTAGGATAAAAAAAGATTCCTCCTTGGTTGGTGGAGATCGATAAGAATCTTTCCAAGTACGGAATCAGAGAAACACACATTCAACTTCGAGCACCATTAAAACACAAAATGCAGTCGCTTAAATGCGGCCAGTATCCAGTATTCGGGAGATAGTGGGTTCGAACCCCACTGTCGGCAGCCCTGAAGATGGTTTTCCGTGTTTCTTCCATTTTCACACCAGGCAAATGCTGGAGCTGTACCTTAAGGCCACGGCCACTTCCTTCCCACTCCTAGCCCCTTCCTGTCCCATCGTCGCCACAAGACCTATCTGTGTCGGTACGACGTAAAGCAACTTGTAAAAAAAAAAAAAAAAAAAAACACTAACTCAGACGGGTTCATCAAGTAGTAGTTCCAACTCGACAGAAACATGTGCATTCTGATGCATGGAATAAAACAAACTCCGAAACGAGGAAAATCTCGTGGGCACGCAAGAAGATAGTTGAGATATCGCGGTCCTTAGTGGCCCTAACGATAAAGAAATAAGGCAATGTTGCCCAACATGGTGGGTTCGATCCCGGCTCAGTCCAGTGGTATTGGAAGATACTCCGATATGTCAGCCTTGGGTCTGTAGATTTACTCGTACGCGAAAGAACTCCTGCGGGACAAAATCCATTTCCGTGGTTTCTAGAGCTATCAGGGAAACGTGATCTAAGCTGGTGGAACACCGCACTGTTTCCAGGGCGGGCGTGGCAAGCACGTCCTTGATAGTTTTCTTACAGTTCAATCTGTTTCGGGCTGCTTTCTTCAGTCTTATTGTTGACCTCAGTCGCTAGACTTCTCCTTCTGCTTGGCTGATCCACGTTTTCTTCGGAGGAGTTCGTGAAAATTTCCAACCAGGAAGATTGCAGCAATTCAGTAGTTGCTTTGGAAATCTGGTTTCCTCCATCCTTCACCGGAACCGCGACTTCCTAATTTTATCATCGATAACTGGTTGATTAAAACATGTCTTTCTAATATGAGAATTCCGCAAAATGTCTGAAAGTTGAGTTTTAATTAACCATGTCAAACACCAAAGATCACCGCGACTACTGCTAAAAAGTTTCCATACCATCCCTGAAGGGGACGGCGGGCCTCCTAGATGGTAACGCCGTCCATCAAGCCAGGGATATGTTCGGAGAAGGTGAGAGGATTGGCGACCTTGGCTTATACTAGGAGATGTCTCTTCATTCGCCTTAGTGTTGGAGAATGGAAAACCACGGAAAACAATTCTCAAGACAGCCAACGGTAGGGACCAGACCCTCCCAGTCTCGGTTGGTTGGTCGGAGTGGAAAGCTGTCGGACCACGGACCAGCCGTAGCCACTTGCAGGCTAAAACCTACTCTGCACCCGCTGACCATAAATATTTTACAATATTGTACATGACATGACATTTCTCAGAGAGTGGGTTTTTTTTTCACCCTTCAAATGTGCTACTACCTGTCCCAGGATTGAAACTACGACCTTGGGATCTGCTACTTATCCACAGAAGGAACTGATGGGTGAGGATAGCGCTGGTCGTATCATCTCTGATATTGGATTGCAGCCGGCGTAAGGACCAATTTCCAAGTTCTCTTTGTACTGCCATCTGTGAAGCGGAGCTCTATTGGTCGGTTTATAAGGCAAAGCTAATTTTATCAAGACGCAGGTATTTAAAACAACTAGGAAGCAGCTAGTGGGAATAGTGATATTATTCTTAACTGAGAGAGAACAGTCGAGCAAGAAATGAACACTTCGGGTAAAATTATTTGTAAGAATGTTGCATTGAACTCTCAGTTCAATGTTCCTGCTGGTTGCCTTGTTTTCTCAACGAAATACTTGGGCAATATTTTACTAAGTAGAGCCCAGGAAAGTGACGATATGATCATTAGAGAGAGAAGAAACAGTTTCCTTTATACCCAGTAATTAGTGTTTTGTTGAACAAAGAATGGCGAGAGATTCACTTATGTAATTTGTGTTGTAACACTAATGGGAAATGACGTGTGTATCTTGCTGTGGGTAAGGATTTTATGTTATAAGTCTCGCTAAAACTTAGTTTTATTCGGTTCTGTTCTATGATTTTCGTATAAATGCACCGCTTTTGGTGGTGCTATTTGAGGATTATATTTCTTGAAAATAGAACTCGGAGAATTGACGTAGGTGAAGCGTTATCTGATCCTGTAATTGTTCATAGGGGAATTACTCAAAGTAGTATTGTTGGACTTTTGTTCGCATCTCAGCCAGTCCATTGATTTTAATTATTCTCAACTGATGGCTGGGAAGGGGTTCACTCAGTCTCGCCAGACCAACTAAGGAACTGTTGATGGAGAGGTAGTGGACCCGGTCACAAAAGCTATGCAGTATGCTTGAGGACGTCTTAATGCTGACCACGTCGCACTCTGATACCTGCAGGTCATCGGGCTGGATAACTCACGTTCGCAAACAAAAAACCTAAATGGTCTAAATTCACCACGAGGGACATTGCGTGGTGGGGGATGTCGAAAGTGACAGTTACGAAACTCACCATTAAGAAGCACTCGGTTAACTCTTGTCAGTGTCTAGCTATTCAATAATGTGATTCGTCCACCGTTGGTAAAGATATGAAGATGCGACTGTTCTAAAATTGCTCGTTTTTACTGTTCTTTGAATTAGGTCGCTGGAGTTACGCTGGCTTCGGTCCTTTTTCTTGCACTATGGTGCTAACGGATTTTAACGAATCGGTTAGGAGAGGGAAGGTCGGAGGATAAGGAAGCCCGACAGAGATTTCTTCACATTACTGACCTTTTTACTTTCCTCACAAGGTGAGGTTATGGTGCATGGGTTGGGGATTTGATCCATCTTTGGTACACGTGCAGGGCATGACTAGGAGTATGGCAGGTGCAAGTAAAATGAAATGGCGTACGGCTTTTAGTGCCGGGAGATCCCAGGACGGGTTCGGCTCGCAGGTGCAGGTCTTCTGATTTGACTCCTGTAGACGACCTGCGCGTCGTGATGAGGATGAAATGATGAAGATAGCACATACACCCAGCCCCCGTGCAAGAGAAATTGACCAATGATAGTTAAAATTCCCGACAGTGCCGGGAATCGAACCCGGGACCCCTGTGACCAGAGGCCAGCACGCTAACCATTTAGCCATGGAGCCGGACACAGGTGCAAGTAGTAAGGCACAATTCTCAGCCGTTTCCGAGAACTTAATTAATGAAAAATTCCAGTGCACTTGTGTGCAAGCTATGTTTGCGAAAAAGACAACAAGCTCGTGGCAAGCGCTCTGCTTCGTAAGCGCGGGGTCGCTGGATCGAATCACGCCGATAGACTATTTTTTCAAATATTTCATATCTCTCACAAATTAAGGTGTCTTCAATGTTCATTTTCGAATCAATTCCAATAAATTACTTTCTTAGTGGGAAAAGGGTTCTGAAAAAATCGTACAGGAGTAAACGTTTTCTTTCAATCACATACAGCACGTTCTACGTTATATGCATTGCAAATAAATTATTATTATTATTATTATTATTATTATTATTATTATTATTATACAAGTTTGTGCGTATTGTATATGTATTATACATAAGACACTGTTTGTTCCTTTCATCACTTCTGTGAAATATCAGACCTTAATTTGTAAGAGATGTGGAATATTTGAAAAAAAAAAAAAATCGTTCATCGGCCGGATTCGATCCAGTCTTCAACTTCTTCCGACTTCTTCAGAATCATTTTGTTGGAGAGATACTCTTTGTCTGTTAAATCTGAACTCTTTAGCCCAGAGGCTGGTTACATCAATCCAAGCAATCGCACTGATTCGCATTTAGAGCAGTCACCCAGGTGCAGATTGCCTAACGTTGTTTACCTGGTTTTTTCTTACTTCGTAAATTATACCAATCCCCAACTCCTCTTCCTATAAATGAATATTTTCCCCAATTTGTCCTCTTGAATTCCAACTTTATCTTCATTTTGCGATCTTTCCTGTTTTTATAAATACCACTTAGACTTATTCGCTACTAATGTCATTCCACGCCATATTTGTACTGACAGCTTGGTCCCGCTTATTCGAGCAACTAGTCTCCTTACTCTCAAGTCTTCCCAGCCCGAATTTTGCAACATTTTCGTAACACTACTCATTTTTCGGAAATCACCCAGAACAAATACAGTTGCTTTCCTTTGGTTTTTTTTCCAGTTCTCGAATAAAGTAGTCCTGAAGAGGGTCCCATATACTGGAACCATACTCTGTCTTACCAGAGATATACCCTCTCCTTTACATCCTTATTACAACCCCTAAATGCCTTAGTAACCATATGAAGAGATCTGTAACATTTATTTAGAGTCCCGTTTAAGGGATTATCCCAATGATCATTCCTTATATTAACACCTATGATTCCCATGAGGAACACTCGGCAGAAACTAACTTTTGTGAAGCTTTTGTGAACTACTCCTACCACGAAGGGCCTTAATTCAACCTGGATGTTGCGGGCATAGTTGTTTCCCCCGGGGGCCACTGATCAAGCATCTTGAGCCGGAGTTTACAGGAGGTAGGGTGGTCAGTTCCTTTCCCCTCGAACTCTACTCCTTCTAGATGTCCACAACATCTAGTGTTGCTTAACTTCGTAGATCTCACGGTTGCAGCCAACTTCTATTTGTCATGAGTAAAGTGACTGAACGAAAAGGATGGCAGCATCTCTTCTTCGTAAACTACAGGTAGTTCTTGACCTTGGAGACAGACTCGTCAGTGTGTGAACGTATTTGTCACGGTGTGTTGAATGTTCAGAGACAAAGAACAGACTGGAAAACACGATAGCAGTTGCTGCAAGCTAAACAGTGTGCTTCACAATCGCTCGATGATCACATAAGTAAATGAAATATTACCCTTTCGTATTAGCAAGGTGATCCTGTGATAACGAGTAAATTCAGAATCTTCATTCATTATGTTAAAAGAAATGTTGATGGCAATTACTTGACTTAAAATAAGGCCGTGTGCTATCTTTCCCCGCCCATCGCATATGGTGTTCAAGAATTTCGGCAGGAAGGAAATGAATTAATTTTGAATGCGTAACGTAGATTCCCTATCATTCGTGAAGTAAATGTTTATATATTTTAAAAGCCTGATACTTAACAAAATGTTCATGTTTGCAGCTGGATACTAAAATTGAATAATTCATTATTTTGCTGAAATGATTTAACAATTTGTAACAACGTACTCTAGGATACCTTCCTTAAGAAAATATTCATTTTCTTAATCGTTACCTTTCACATCAATTTTAATTCTGAAAATATTTCTTAGCCGACAAAGTAGGTGTCCCCATGCTACGAAAAACGTAAAATTAAAACAATTTCCTCAATTGTGCCG
Organism: Anabrus simplex; assembly: GCF_040414725.1. NCBI lineage: Eukaryota > Metazoa > Arthropoda > Insecta > Orthoptera > Tettigoniidae > Anabrus > Anabrus simplex. The sequence continues at coordinate 288,196,772 of NC_090270.1, read as the reverse complement.
AAAGTTGAATGGCTAAAGGGCCCGGAAGGTTTCAGATTTGAAAGCAAGAACAAATTAATTTCGAAAATCACTTCCGGCCTAAATGCAGTTCCGGAAAAACAGCCAAAAATCGCTTGTTTCTTCACTTGTTTTCTTTTTTATTCAAATCCTAGCCAAATTTATTTACATAATTCTTTCTGTAATGTGTCCCTTGGTTCATTACCCTCACGTGTTGTTTGATTTTTTGAAAAATGGCCACACCGAATGTAGTTATAAGGGCTTAAGTGAAATTCTGCAATAACTCGCTAGCGGTCGTAGTGGTAGAAAAAGATAAACACTGCTAATGTAATGGACCGGATAACGATGATTAAGATAAGGATTGTAATTTTTAGGAATAAATAACATTCTCATACTTTATTATATTTTGTACACTTAAAATTCGTAGCTCATATCCCTAGGATGTTTTCAGCCTTGAGTTGCTTACCTGAAGAATTTTTCTCAGTTTTGCACAATTATTGGGAAAAGTTAAACAAGGCGTATTTCTCAGTTTTGCACAATTATTGGGAAAAGTTAAACAAGGCGTACATATGGCAAAGAAAAACGCAAAGAGCACATTGTCTACAGTATATAAATAAATTAATGAAAAATTCCATACGTATATCTCGAGTGGTTTTTGAATTATGATAAAAACTATATGTAGAAATGAAAATTACTTAAAATGAGCAGCAAAGTGGGGCGAAACAAATCACGTACATGGGCATGTGCAAAGATATTTTGTAGTAGAAATACAGTGACTAACTTTTTACACCAGATTAAAGAGAAAGTATAAAGAAAGTAAAATGAAAACTGCAGTGTTTTTGACTATAAACTAGTTGGTCTTTTTCCCAGTTTTGGGGGGTCGGCACTAGGCCCAGGTTTACTGCCGATGCCCTTGCTGAGGCTTAACCTTACGGGAAGGGATGTATTCACTGTCTGTCCCGTGTTTCTGGGTTAGTTGAGAGTTCAGTGTGTTGTATGTAAATGAAGAGAAATGTATATTCAGACGAACACAAACACCCAGTCCCCGAGCGCAAGGAATTCGCATTACGCAGTTAAAATCCCTGACTCGGCTGGGAATCGAACAGTGGGTTCTCTGAACAGAAGACCAGTAGTCTACGCTGACCATTCAGCCAAGGAATCCGGCTTTCCCCTTTCAACCACTATCAGAAGAAAAATGCTGTGTATGCAATACTCCTCTGGCGGCACTTGACTACTTTGGATGCCCTCAATTGAACTTTCCAGTCAAACGAAGACCCCACTGACTGAGTTATGCCTAAATGTTCCCCTGTGCTTTTTCAGACTTACATAAGAATAGAAGATAAAAACGCAATTCTCTCGTCTTGTACAGCGCGTACAAAACCTCTCAAGTGAGAGGGAGGCTGCAAATTCGACAGAGCAAATAACTCTTGATTCAAGAACTCCTTTCATTTTTCTTTACAAGACTTTCTGCGTACCACTTTGGTATGGGCCAGATTGATCCTACCACTCGTACTCTTTTCGATTTCAAATACAAGAACAAAGGATTTCTTTTTAGCCCATTGCCTTGTTTTTTTCTGCACTTTGCCAGCCAATTCCTTGTGTGGACACACAATGGACTTTTTCCAGCATTTTATACTTGAGTTGTTACGACCCTTCAGATGTTATTTGTCCCTCTGTGACAGGCTACATTTCTCACGAACTGACAAGAATCCAGCACACGACTGACTCATAGTCATGACTTCAAGTCCTCACAGTGCGTGGGTCATATTGAGTGATAACCTCTACAACTACGTTATGAATTATGTTCTTTATGAACGCATTGGCCTGAGGGCTCAAGCGTTTAAAGATATTTTGCGATGAGAGCCTGTCATACTCGTTTTTCTGTCTCTTCACGGAATGAATCACTTGATACAGGAAAGTTCTGCGCATTGGCGAAATGTGAGAATTTTCTACTGTTAAGCTGAACGGAACACAGCCTTCCATAAATAAGATTTTTTTTTTTTTTTGCTATTTGTTTTACGTCGCACCGACACAGATAGGTCTTATGGCGACAATGGGATAGGAAAGGCCTAGGAGTTGGAAGGAAGCGGCCGTGGCCTTAATTAAGGTACAGCTCCAGCATTTTCCTGGTGTGAAAATGGGAAACCACGGAAAACCATCTTCAGGGCTGCCGACAGTGGGATTCGAACCCACTATCTCCCGGATGCAAGCCAACAACCGCGCGCCCCTAACCGCACGGCCAACTCGCCCGGTAAATAAGAAAAAGTATGGCAGTGTTACGTTGTTTGTTCTCTCCCAGCCACCGGTAATCTTTATACCACGTTTCTTGGAACGTTGGCTGTATCTTCCAGTTTCCGATCATCTCGACTTTTATTACTATCAGTCTGACGCCAACCAAGATCGAACCCATGATCTTCGGAATAGAATGACTAATTGGCTGCATCCCTGTGTTCATCTAGTGACACTCTGGTTGTTCAAATCGTGTCAGTTATTGAAGAAGATATTACCCGACATGAAGTTCTTGGGGTATAAAAGATTCACTTCAATAAACTCATTGCCAAGCAAGCTCGCTGTTTTGTAATCACCGCTAACGTGTAAGCTTGTATTTGGGAGATAGTAGGTTCGAACCCCACCATCGTAGCCCTGAATATGGTTTTCCGTAATTTCCCATTTTCACACCAGACAAATGCTGGGACTGGACCTTACCCTCACCCAGCCCATTGTCGCCAAAAATCGTACCTAGTTAGTGCGACGTTAAAGCCACTAGCAAAAACAGAAAAATACCACCACCACCGCATCATTTCTTGGAAAGCCAAAAAGAGGGGCGGGGCGGGGGGGGTGGGGGGTGGGGAACTTGAATTTGTGTGAAATACAGACATTTTGCGATGTCAGAACTATCGGCGATTTAATAGAATTATTGTCTGTGTATAATCTTGCACATCCATAGTTAAAGCGAGCTTGAAAGAAACTGAAGTAACGTATAGACGAAATTAAATAGGAAATGAGTTTCATTTTAACATTCACGCGTTTTTTCGTAAGAAAATCTAGTCTTCCCAGTTACCCGTCGTCCTCAGTGGCAAGGGAATCTCGGTTTGCCTGGTCATGGTAAGAACTACCTTTCGTTCACCTCTGACGTGGACGACATACGAGTAGCCTAACGCTTAAAACAGTGGCTGGGGCCGATGACCTTCGATGTTAGGCCCCTTAAAACAACAAGCATCATCATCATCAAAACAGTGGCTAGTTTTGGTTAGCGTTGCAGGCGGAAGAGCTGGTCTCAACCGTCGGCTGTCCTGAGAATGGTTTTCCGTGTTTTTTGGTTCTTCTGAACTAAGGCGAATGCCGAGACAGTACCTTTATAAGCCACAGGCACACCCACCTCACCTCCTCCGTAATCACATCACTACGGGGTGGATGTTGTTGAAATGTAATCTTTTTTACTTTGTATTAGAACGTTCGTTGCTCAGTAGTACAGAAATTAATTCTGCGTTATAATGAAGGATAATGCCAAGTTTTTATTTTTCATCTTTTGCATTTTTTGGGGCGATTTTGGGTGATGGGTAATTATTTCATCCTTCAAGAAGGTTTTAGGTCAGTATATAGCACTTTGATCGGAGGGTGCCATTGTATCTGAAATCCAAAATCTATAGAACCATCATTAAACCAGTGGCATTGTATAGAACAGTGTTTCCCAGTCACAAGGAGACACGAAAAAGAGCTGTTTGTCATGGAGATGAAGATGCTTCGCTGGCCAGTGAGACTCACTAGACTAGACCGCACCAGAAATGAGGATGTTCGGATAGCATTTAGTGTGGACCCAGTCCCGGAGAAAATGTGTGAGAATCGTTTGCGATTGTATGGCCACGTGCTACGCAGAAACGATTCTTCAGTTGCGAGAAGGGCATTAAACTTAAGTCCTGAGGGCCGCAGACCGCGAGGGCGACCAAAGAAGCGCTGGCTCGACGCTCTGCGGGAGAACATGCATGTAGCGAAAATCTCTCCTGAAGATGCACAAGACCGCAGCAAGTGAAGAAAGTGAAGAACAGCAGACCCTGCAATTAAGCGGGATTAATAATAATAATAATAATAATAATAATAATAATAATAATAATAATAATTCTCTATTGCGAGATTGATAAAATCCACAAGTGACAATATAAAAAATTATGAATCTTTCTTACATATGCTTAAATTTGCCAAATATCTTTCATAGCCAATCAAAGTGACAGGCTGATGTCTGTAACTAAGAAAGGGTGAGGAAAGGATTTATTATCGTGAGTTTTGTATGTTCCGTGTTCGTCCAATTCGTCTTTTATTGCTTATTGAATAGACATGAAAACATTCACGCAAAAGAAAGGAAAGACACAAAGTAGGCTGCTGTACTTTTGAAAATCGCACTTCAAGTATTTATTAAATAAATTGCATCTTTCTAGACGTATCCCTCATTTGAAGAAATGCGTATGTCGAAATATAGGCAGAAATGTATAACATTATATTGAGTGAGGGTGAGTGTTTCTTTCCTCACTGAGCTTGAAAACGGACATGATTATGAATATTTCATCTTGACATTCATGATTTACTTGGGTAAGGGAACCTCCATTATTGATGCTTACATTAAGGTTAGTTTCTTATGGTTATGTCTGGTGATTGTAATATGTACCCAGTCAAGTTGCCTGCAGTGTTGAACCATTACAGGAAAGAAAATAGGATGGTGAAATTTGCTTTTTAATCACAAGCCTTACGTGCCGAGGAATGTATGTATATATGTATGAACAAACTCCATTCGAAGACACGAACCCATGCACAGTATCAAGCGGTTGCGCGTTTTGGATATAATCTGTAAGCTGTTATGTCTCGTACACAAAGAATGGTCGCACTAACGTCAGGTTTTTCAATAGATTACATCCGTTGTGCTGGATTTTTTTTTTTGCGGGGGGGGGGGGGGAACCCTATTTTCTTTTGAGTCGTCACGGCCTTGCACGGCACCAGAGGAAAACCAGAACACCACATTACTCAGTGAGAGAACACTCGGTTGGGAGCAGACCAATTGACCAGCAGTGTCGCACTTCAATTGCCAACTGGTATGCAAGATGCTAAATTTCAAGGACCATTTGCTCCTTAAATGAGGGCCAATGGCATAAACTCCCGGACATGTATCTGTTTATTTTTGACGTAGATCTCAACGGCCCAAAGTTCGAACGACATTGGTGACCCCCATAGCTTTGACCTCCACTTATCAATTATTAATGCACCTACCTAGACACAGTATAGTAGCAGATTTTATCAGCCAGTATTTCCAAACGCATGAACATAAGGTTGTTGACATCGATGGCCCAAGCTCCTTACATGGAACTAACCAAGGCGCTCTACGAGCATTGACAGACACAACTTCAAGTCTGCATTCACAAGTCCAACAAGCTGTATTCTGGTGAGTCCATGTCAACAGTAACAAGCGACATCCGTTTCAAACGTCTAGATTTTTTTTTTTTTTTTTTTTTTTCCTTTGTCAACTTTCCATCTTGTATCCGGACTTGTCGGTTGAGTTTCTCTACAGAGTTCAGAACATGACCTATCCTACCTTTACCATTCAAGTGCATTGCAATCTGAAGACAGAAGTACCTGAACTTGAAATAGTCACGTTTTCTCTCGAAGAGACTGTAATGGGAAAGTGGAGGAATGGAGGATGTGGTTGCATCCCTGTGTGTCAAAAATTTGCAATTTTCGATTCAATTTTTTCTCGAAAGAATATTCTCTCTTTAATCTGGTGGGAAAAAAATCTGAACAACTTGAGGGGTCACTAAAGAGGAGTGAAGTAGTTGCTATTACAGCCTGCCAGGCTCATGCACCAACTGACCCCATGAGTGGCATTTTCACACCACCATGGCTCAGGTGACAGCGCGCTGGCCTCTCAAAACACTGGGTTCCTTGGTTCAAATCTCGGCCACTCCATGCAAGATTTGTGCTGGATAAAGCGGAGATGGGACAGGTTTTTCTCCGAGTACTCCGGTTTTCCCCGTCATATTTCATTCCGGCATCACACTCCAGTAACATTCCATTTGTCGGCATAAATCATTGCCGCAGAGGAGTGAGACAGGCTTCGGCAGCCGGCACAGTTCCTATCCTCCGCCGCTAGGTGGGGACTTAATTTATTCCATTCCTGACCCGGTAGAATGAGTGGAAACAGGCTGTGGATTTTAATTTTCATGACAGGGGATTGGCTGCATAAGGAATGGCATTACTAAAGGTAAGGGTGTGTTCTGTCCGAAGGCAGGTCCGAAACTCCGCAGAGGTGTGCCGGAGCCGGAGTTTACTTAGGGTGGCCAGTTCCTTTCCGCTTCTCCATTCCATTACCCCCCACCAACAGCGCGTGGCAACCCATCCAAATCTTGACCACGCTCAGTGCTGCTCCGGTGTTTCAACACGGCTACGGCCGTTGGCAATGGCATTACTAGTATCACTCAAACCAATTATAAAATAAGACAAATCAGTGAAAGTAACAAATTTGTTCCATCCTATACCAGTAATACACTGGAAACACTAGGTCTCGCTAGCAAAGGCAGGGTATATACACATAAAATATACATGTCAGTCTCCTTGGCTAAATGGTCAGCATTATGTTGCCGATATAGTTTTTAAATCATTTAAACAGAAGAATCCCGTAAATATTCAGCAAATTGTAGTAATTCTTGTGCAGAACCTGCGAAAAAATGAGTATGCAAATTTGAAAAATGTTACAGGTAACTACTAGGCTTTTAAAATGTTTAAACGGTGTTTTATAAATGTAACGAAGGCATGTTAAGCGTCAAGTAACTTATATTACGCAGTTGTTGTACTTGCTGAGCTATAAAAATATTGTTACTAAATGTAAACTGGAGAAATGCATACCGTAGTTGCAATGGTTAGCCTTATTAGCCGCCGTCCTCGGAGGCACGGGTTCGATTCACATTACTATCAGAAATTTAAGATTTGCAGGGGGGTGATACGTGATTTAAAAGGTACGCAGTCCCCACCAATGGCGGTGTGCCCGAAAAGAGCTCATACCTCGGAACGAGGGCACCAATTTACATTTGTACATTTTGGTTTGAATGTTATTTCGCAAGTTATTCCTCCTCCTCCCCCAACCCCTCACCCCCACCCCTTTTAAAAATACCTTATCTACTGTAGACCATGCCTCTACGGGCAGACACCTCTGAAGGTTATCTCTTATATAGCAACTAGAGGTTACACATTTCCACAAACAGAGATATTCTCGTTACATAGCTGTCATTTTGCATTCAGGAAATAGTGGTTTCGACCCACTCTATTGGCAGCTCTGAAGCATTTCCGTGGTTTCCCGTTTTACACAAGGCAAATGCTGGGTCTGTACCCTAAGGCCACGGTCGGTTCCTTCCCACTCCTAGACCTGCCCTATCCCATCGTCTCCATAAGACCTGTCTGCGTCATAGAACAAATGACACAGAGCTCGATAGCTGCAGTCGCTTAAGTGCGGCCAGTATCCAGTATTCGGGAGATAGTGGGTTCGAACCCCACTGTCGGCAGCCCTGAAAATGAATGCCCTACCTAGGATGATTGCTAATGCTGAATACGCCACACATACCTAGCCCCCGAGCCATTGGAATTAACCAATTAAGGTTAAAATCCACGACCCGGCCGGGAATCGAACCCGGAACCCCCTGAACCGAAGGCCAGTACGCTGACCATTCATCCAACGAGTCGGACTATAAACACATTGTAATTATTAATTACGAATCTTTAAATTCATATTATATCAGATTCAACGAGTTTCCTGTTACTTTATTTTAGAAAGCTGCTCACCCTAATGCAAGGGGAATTTGTCAGTGGACGATATTTAAGGGAGCGGTCATTTGAAGCGTGGGCCGGTGAGGACAAGGGCAAGGCCGTGAACGGACATTCACCCTCACTGAGCTCACGTGGCTACTACTTGCTAATGCATGCCTTGTGCTCAAGAGCGGTGGAAGTGGTGGTATTGCCACGAGATTCACGCATATCCTTATTCAGAAATATTGTCACGGTAGGTCGTCTTGAAACGGCAAATTCGACCTAGGCTACGTCCCAATTTATGACCCAAAATGCCGCTTTTGAGAAATAGTCCAAAATTTTAACCTGATTCATAATACTGGCATGAAAGAATAACATTTTTCCTCAGAAATACTTGACGCAGTGGGAATTATTGCAACCAAACCTACCGCTAGTGCAGGTCATTGCCACAAGATACAGCAAGGTGTGGTTGTAATTATGTTAAAAATGTACAGAAACATACTGAGAAATCGGACTATATCTTTCTCGACGATTCTTAGCTGAAGTCCCTGTGGGTGGGGGCGGTAGAATAACGCCCACGGTATCCCCTGCCTGTCGTAAGAGGCAACTAAAAGGGACCCCAGGGGCTCCTAACTTGGGATCATGGGTTGCCGACCAAGGGACCCTTAGCTGAGTCCTGGCATTGCTTCCACTTGTGCCAGGCTCCTCACGTTCATCTATCGTATCTGACCTCCCTTGGTTAACTCTTGTTCTTTTCCGACCCCGATGGTATTACGTATGGAGGCCTAGGGAGTCTTGCATTTTCATGCCTTCGTGGCCCTTGTATTTCTTTGGCCGATACCTTCATTTTCCGAAGTGTCGGACCCCTTCCATTTTTCTCTCTGATTAGTGTTATATTAAGGACGGTTGCCTAGGTGTACTTTCTCTTAAAACAATCACCACCACCACCTCTTGGCGAAAGAATATAATCTTTCGAAACTTAATTTTTTTTGGAGGGGAGGCTGGGGGGATGGAGAAAGGAAAGTGTTCCCTGTTTTTGATGCAAAAAAAGTCTCCTTAGCTATCAGCAAATGCCCTATAGGCGTGTCTTGTGACAAACTTCTTTTAAATTATTATTTTAAAGAACAGCAGTTAACTTAACCACTTCCTGTATCCGAATGTTAGACAAATGTTATAACTGCCAATATTTGAGATTTTTCTCTTGCCAACAATGAGATAACTAAGTCTTCCCAGAGCGTCTGATTTTTTTTTTATTTTTTTTTTATTTCCAAAGTGGATGTTATAGGGGACGTGATTAACACGGGGTCTTCGATGCTGGCTCTCTACCCAGACGACCGAGATTCGAATATTGGTGGATCCTGAGGTAGAAATTTCATCTGAGAAGTCATCGGCTCTAAATCGTCGGCTAAACCTCGGATGAGCTAGAGTGACTCCAATGGTGCAAGCCATATCTGGGATAAGCTGAAGAAATGTTGATCCTGTTATTACCCGTTTTATACATCAGAATTAGACCCTCTGCTCGTTCGAAGGAGTGTGATGCCGTCTTTGCTTCAGCACCAACTTCACTAGAGACCAAAGTCTTTACTCATCTCGAAACAGAGGAAAGTAGATTTCGAATGCAAAGGATGTTCAAAATTTTTACGTTTCTTCTATTAACACAGGAGAGTTCTGAACAGAAGACCACTACCCTGGCCATTCAGTCAAGGACTTTTTTGTCCTACTAAGGTGTACATCTCCCCGTATGACTATAAATTTATAACAGACTCACAAGAGGAGGCCACAACAGGTTGTTTTTTGTCGAGAATAAACAGGCACCATTGGACTATATTTAACGAGAAATTGGCCCTTTAAATTGAACAGGCTCGTAGCAATATGCGTGTGAGCATCTATAGCACCGCTGGAACCGAGCAGAGTGTTAATGCACTACGGCCATGTAGCCAAGCTCTCCATCCGGGGAGGTTCGAACCCCGCTGTCGACTATCCTGAGGATGGTTTTGTGAGTCTTCCTAATGTAACTGCAGGAAATGCCTGGACAGCTCCGACTCATAAGCCACGGAGGATTCCTCCCACCTCCTTGCCCATTGTCATTCACCATCATTAATTTCATTAGCTCCTCAGCTAAGGTTGGCATCAATGAGTGCATCCGGCTGGAAAACATGCCGTATAATTTTATCTCCCTGACTCCGTATCAGGGGTAGAAGTATATTCATGAGGTCACCGGCGTGACCCACCCACTCTTTCTTTCTTTCTTTCTTTCTTTCTTTCTTTCTTTCTTTCTTTCTTTCTTTCTTTCTTCCAGGAATAATATCGAAGGGGCTACAGACAGTTCGCAGTCCCATGAGCGCATAATAGTAACTCTCCGTACCTTCTTGGAGTGTCTCTATCAAATCGCATCATCTTGAGTTGAAGATACGGTCCACTGACGAGATAGCTTCTTCGATACAGCCATAGAGTTCACTTTGTAATATGGTGCATTCTTCGTGAAATATCGACAGTACTAATCATTTTCGGCCCAGTTCATAATAAATTATAGTTACTTGCTGGATTGTTCTAGGCAAATGAACCGCTAACTTGGCCTTGCTTGACCTTCGCTGGCGTAGGTGGTTATGTTGCGAAATTCACTGCAGGTGGCAATATTGTCAATCAAGGATTCTCTTCTTGTCTCTGCTTTCAGATGGCCTTGCATTATGTTCCGTACCCAGAAGCATGTAAAAGAAACGTTTTAACTACCTTAGCAAATTTCTTGAGTGATGAGGCAGTATGGGGGGTTCCGCTCATCTCTCCGACAGTGGGAAGCATGCTGCTCATTACTATCAACACAGGATACAAAGAACACGTACATTTACGTTTTTACCTGTACCTGGAGGTACACCTCAACGCCGCGAATTCAAAATTAGCGTCTAAATGAACTCCTCTGTTGGTCAAACAGTGAAACTGATAACACAAGAAGTTGGAACTTAAATCAGATGATGTCACCACTAAAAAATTAATTGTTTTGTTGTGAAGTTTCCTAAACTGACTGAATTTCTCCTGGTTTTGTTTTGATATACATCAAGAAGTTTGGACATTTTTCTACAGATGACACCACTAAAAATTATGATCATGCACTCTGGTGCAGAGTGAAAGAACTTATAATTTAAAGAAGTTTTGTATTCCTAGGTTTTCCATAACTGATCTATGTTCATTTATTTTTGGGTTGGAAATATTTCCTTTTTCTTTCCGCCAGTTTTGAATCTGGCCAATGAAAAATATTTCTGTAATTAATTTAACTTATCACAGGCTTCTTGTTCGACTTTGAGTGTTACTTTTGAACTTAACCAATAAAATTAAGAGGGTGTGTCTTGATTAGTCGTGAATGATCTCGAACCTTCCTTGAGGGTTTATAAACTGCGGCTATTCACGTTTCTTGGCCAATTGATCGTGTGTGTGTGTTTAAGCAGGAGGCGGGCGGCCTCTTCCGTCGGCAACCAGAACATCTACAAGGTAATGGCCACATAATTCCTTCTTTCTTGCTGTAGCCGAAAATTATTCCGAGGGGAAGGTCCGAATCTTTACTATGTAACATTTTCTAAAATGTAACCTTTCTTTCGGCTAATGTAAAAACGTCATAAAATCTTTAACTGTAAACCGGGAATAGTGAGTTACCCTCTCGAGCTCCCCTTCATCTTGGTTTGAGGTGACTACGTTTTGTAACTGTTTTTCTTCCTTTCTGCAATGCATTAATTGAGCCTTCATTCGTGTCACCTCAGTAGCTTAGGTTTAGCCCCTGTATCTCTAGGCCAAGAGCCCCGTTTGGATTTTATTCTTCATTATCTAGAAGTGAAAGTGTACGCCTCCATTCATTTTGTGTTAGGGCTGTTTATTTCACCTGTTCTTTTTCTTAAAAGCCCTGTAGGTTGGGTACTAGATACCCCTGTATTAAATCTTTCTATCGATAGTTCTGGGAGTGTAACTTTTGAGGTAACATTGCCTTGAGCGGGCGGTAAAAAACGGAGAGCCTGTTTGCTCTTTTCCAAGTTTGTAATTGTGAAGGACCGGGCGAGTTGGCCGTGCGCGTAGAGGCGCGCGGCTGTGAGCTTGCATCCGGGAGATAGTAGGTTCGAATCCCACTATCGGCAGCCCTGAAAATGGTTTTCCGTGGTTTCCCATTTTCACACCAGGCAAATGCTGGGACTGTACCTTAAGGCCACGGCCGCTTCCTTCCAACTCCTAGGCCTTTCCTATCCCATCGTCGCCATAAGACCTATCTGTGTCGGTGCGACGTAAAGCCCCTAGCAAAAAAAAAAGTAATTGTGAAGGGTGCCTCTGGAAGGCTTGACATTTGTAATTGAGGGAGCAAGTGCTCTTGATTTAGGGGATTTCTGCCCTTGACTTAATAGTTCCCATTTTTTGACTTAAATTGTGTAAACTGGATCCGGTATCTCTGGAATTGTAAAACTAGGGGCTTGAAGTCCAGAATTTGTAAATATCAATAATCTTGGATTTTCCCAGTCTTGTTTAATGATTGCTATTTGTACCTGTAATGTTGTTATGAAAAAGATTTTGTTTTCGGAAAAGAAATATAACATTTTAAAGTTTTAATTCAATTTTTGATGTTGTAGTTAGACCCATTCAAGCCCGCACCTTCTTTTACCACCTCTGCGTTCCACACAAATCCCCGGAACATTGCCTACTATAGTCCGCCCTAATGAAAATTAGTTCACTTCATCAGAGACAAGTCATAATACTTCCGAAGATATTAGCAACAGAATTTGGCCTCAAAGTCTTTCTAACAGCCTCTGCACTGATGACTTCCAAAGAATATATAGGCCTATCGTATCAACGAAAGTTGAAATTATTCAGAAATTTTCAGTAGTGAAATTATCAGCGTCTGATCACAGTGTGGCAGTGGAATCTTTTGTTTGAATAGCACACCTCTCCTAGACGTTGGCTAGTACATAGTTGATACACGAACGAAGTGTTTTAATTTCCCACATTGAGGAACACCCTCCCTCGTTTTGAAAAGAGTAATTAGGAGATGATTGGAGGATGTACAGGTTTGCGACTATTGTGAAGGAAGGCGCTTCATGCTAATCGCATACTAACACAGAAGTCCAACAAACTATTCTCATTCCTATTAACTTCCATATCTTCCCCACATTTACCAATCACCATTTTGTATCCTTGCGTTCTGTCTCCAACTCTCGCATTGAAATCGCCCATTGCTGTTCACCCTGACTACGATGTCACTCAATTCTTCATAAAAGTAAACTTTATCCTTACCTGCATCCTCACATGGTGAATACAGGGAGACAATTCTCGTCCTAATACCTCAACCTGCCAAATCTACCCACATCATTCGCTCATTTACGTGCCAACAGACATTACCTTGCATGCAGTATTATTCCTGATGAAAAATCCTACCCCACACTCTGCCCTTCCCCTTTTAACAACAGTTAAATACACTTTATAATCTCCTATCTGTTCTTCATCTCCCCTTACCAAATATAATTAATTCACAGCACTTCCAGATGCATCCTCTTTGCTGACTCAACCATTTCTATTTTCTTTCTTCCATAAGCCCCATTAATATTGAAAATCCTGTTCAGCAGGATGCTATCCTTACGTACACATAGTCTAAGTGAGGATCTCTTCTCTAACGGGTTAGCGACCACCGGTGGATTGTATAGTTCTAGCCGTCTGAGCACAAGGAGGGCCATTACTCAGAATATGTCTGAGATGCCCACACTCTTTCCATAGCAGCTTTGGAGCACAATGCAGTAGAAGTATTTACTCCACTTTCTATAAATGCCTGCCTTTAAATTCATATCAGGAATTAACTTCCAAGTAGGGAATTCTAATTTAATTACACCATATCAACAAAAATTGAAAGTATTCAGGCTTTTTCAGTCGTGAAATAAGACGTTTCGCCCCGTTGTGGGATGAGACTCATCAGTTGGAATGCCACGCATCTCCAGGAACCCTTGAGTAGAACAGTTCAGGCACCACCTGCAAGCCTCCTATAAAGTATAATGCAGTGACAGTGCCCTACGGATATGTTGAGTAGTACCTTCTTCTGCCGCTTTTCCCCCCTACCTGGTGGAGTCTGGAGTGTGTGACCTGTGCCACACATACGTGCACTTGGCCTAGTTATAATGCCATATGTACTTCCTGACGTCAACTGTGTAAAGAGAGATATGTTGTACAATCAACATGTTTGTGATGGTTGGCAGCGTGGCGTAAATAAAGAGGTAGGTGTTGCAATTACACAAACACTCAGCCCGGAGCTACGCACACACACAAAAGCTCTGAATAAGAATAGACTGCTTTTTGATGGTGCAAAATTATGTGTTGTCTTACATAATAAGAGTTTACTAGAAGTGTCTGTCCATGTCTGACCCTGTAATAGTTGAGAGGGGAGTTCCTCAGGGCAGTGTTATCGGACCTTTATGTTTTCTTATATATATAAATGATATGAGTAAAGGAGTGGAATCGGAGGTAAGGCTTTTTGCGGATGATGTTATTCTCTATAGAGTGATAAATAAGTGACAAGATTGTGAGCAACTGCAACGTGACCTCGAAAATGTTGAGATGGACAGCAGGCAATGGTATGTTGATAAACGGGGCTAAAGGTCAGGTTGTGAGTTTCACAAATAGGAAAAGTCCTCTCAGTTTTAATTACTGCGTTGATGGGGTGAAAGTTCCTTTTGGGGATCATTGTAAGTATCTAGGTGTTAATATAAGGAAAGATCTTCACTGGGGTAATCACATAAATGGGATTGTAAATAAAGGGTACCGATCTCTGCACATGGTTATGAGGGTGTTTAGGGGTTGTAGTAAGGATGTAAAGGAGAGTGCATATAAGTCTCTGGTAAGACCCCAACTAGAATATGGTTCCAGTGTATGGGACCCTCACCAGGATTACCTGATTCAAGAACTGGAAAAAATCCAAAGAAAAGCAGCTCGATTTGTTCTGGGTGATTTCCGACAAAAGAGTAGCGTTACAAAAATGTTGCAATGTTTGGGTTGGGAAGAATTGAGAGAAAGAAGAAGAGCTGCTCGACTAAGTGATATGTTCCGAGCTGTCAGCGGAGAGATGGCGTGGAATGACATTAGTAGACGAATAGGTTTGAATGGCGTTTATAAAAGTAGGAAAGATCACAATATGAAGATAAAGTTGGAATTCAAGAGGACAAACTGGGGCAAATATTCATTTATAGGAAGGGGAGTTAGGGATTGGAATAACTTACCAAGGGAGACGTTCAATAAATTTCCAATTTCTTTGAAATCATTTCGGAAAAGGCTAGGAAAGCAACAGATAGGGAATCTGCCACCTGGGCCACTGCCCTAAATGCAGATCAGTATTGATTGATTGATTGATTGATTGATTGATTGATTGATTGATTGATACATTCACTTCTTTGTCGCGTATCTGAGAGGATTGTCGTAGGCCTACACAGTAGCGACGATTAGGAATCAGAGGTGGGGGCGGGACGGGAATGCAGGAACTTTACAGGCAACAAAAAGTACCCGGTTTTGTGGGATATGGCGGGGGGTTTATATACATCAAAGGTGAAAAAAAAAGTTACACAATGGTTTTTTTTATGCTCTCTGAGCGAATCTCAACAGAGGGGTAAAGATTGACAGTTTACCAGTGCGGCAGTATTAAGTTCTTTTGAAATGTTGCTTCATTACCATGCAATAAACAAGGAACAATATTACACATGTCTAAGTAGACGTACGGCATGATTATAAAATTAAAAATCATTTAGTAAGGAGTTGAGAAATAACTAACTTCATTACCGCTTCTCAGACAGAGAGAAGCGAACAGTGTGTTCAGAAACTTCACTCGCGAGCAACTGATACCTTGCCGGGTGCCATTATTAGGTTCTTGCTAACAGTAGCGATTGTGTGGCACTTTCTTACCTACTACGCGGTGCATGGAATCCAAGGCCATCTGATGTACCTAATTCTAGCACCATACATGTTTCGGTACTTCAGTTTTATTGGTGTATCACTTGGAGGCGCCATGCTCGAGTTAATTCCCGATTGTGGTGTTACGTGCTATTTTCAGTGATTTTCTGTGTTCATGATTTCTCTACACTTCTGCTCTCTCTTTTCTGAAAATATTAAACTTTTGCCAACAAATGAACAGAAACCTGCATGTTCTAATGTTGCTAAAAATATACCGAACGCATTTTGGTACATTTTCCAGTGTTCATTCGTTCCATACAGTGTCGGCGCTTGGGAATTAGAAGTGTGTGTGTGTGGGGGGGGAGGAGGGATCTACAATCAAAAAGTACCGTGGTTCGCGGGATATAGCCCGGGAGGGGTGGGGGCAGTATATATAAATCAGCACTGAAAAAAAAAGAGGTTACAAAATGGTTTCTTAATGCTCTCTGAGCGAATTTATTTTATTTTTTTACAATTTGCTTTACGTCGCACCGACACAGGTCTTACGGCGACGATGGGACAGGAAAGGGCTAGGAGTGGGAAGGAAGCGGCCTTGGCCTTAAGTAAGGTACAGTCCCAGCATTTGCCTGGTGTAAAAATGGGAAACTACCGAAAACCATCTCCAGGGCTGCCGACAGTGGGATTCGAATCCACTATCTCCCGAATACTGGATACTGCCCGCACTTAAGCGACTGCAGCTGTCGAGCTCGGTTGAGCGAATTTCGGTAGAGGGGTAAAGGTTGACAGTTTACCAACTTAAGTGCGGTAATAATAGTTTCTTTTTAGAGATTTTGATTCATTACCATACAATAAAACTTTCACTGAAGAAACAATTTTACAGATGTATTACGATTAAATAGAATTACGGTGTAATTATACAACTAAAACTCATTTTGTATTTGACTATACACTAAGAGACTAACAGATGTTGAAGGTACTGCCAGGCTAATGAATGTGCGCGGCAAGCGGGTGAATGATACCTTGGTGCCAATGATCTTGGCAAAAAAATATACCCCTGCTATTATACCCTTCCTCACAGCACATGGTACACACTGTTGCGCGACTCTCGACTGCTGTGTTTGCTGTAGCGCTATACAAATCGGTTAGCCGCGACGAACGACAGCTAAAAGAGCTAATGGGCCGCTAATAATTTTAATAATTAAAGAAAATAAAGGAAAGAATTAGCTGATAAGACAATGGGGCTTGTGCAGATTGCTTTCTAATGTTAATTTCTTTGCGGACAAAGTAGGAGTCTCCATACTACGAAAAACGTAAAATTAAGCAATTTCCTCTATTGTGCCGAAAGTTGAGGGATAAAGGGCCCGGAAAAGTTTCAAATCGTGATACCTGGATATCTCTATCAAACTAAAAAAGAAAAGAAAAAAATCGAAATTCGCTTCCGGCCTAAATGCAGTTCCGAAAAAAAAAACCCCAGCCTAAAATCGCTTGTTTCTTTACTAGTTTTCTTTTGATTCAAATCCTAGCCAAACTAACGTATTTATATAATTCTTTCTGTAATGTTTTCTTTGGTTCAATACACTCAGGAATTTTCTGATTTTTCGGAAAGTATCCACGTCGAATGTAGTTATCAGGGCTTAAGTGAAACTCTGCATTGACGCACATTAGCGCTCGTTCTGGCGCTTAAGTGAAACGATGTATTCACTCACATTAGCGCTCATAGTGGTAGAAAAAGGCAAAGTGCTAATTTAATCGACCGGATAAGTATGATTAAGAAAAGGATTGTAATTTTTAGGAATAAAGAATATATCCTCAAACTTTATATTGTATTTACCTAAAATACGAATCTCATATCCCTAAGATGTTCCCAACATTGAGTTACTTACCTGAAGGAATTTTTTTTTAAAAATATTTCCTATAATTCCTAGTTTCAGCCGGCTAAAATGGAATAAATTGTAATGTTTTATACACAGAGTGAGGTCGGGAAGGGAAGGGAAGGGGGAGGGGGGAGACGTCTGCCCTCGCCCCGGCCTCAAATCACCGCTATTGGTTGTACACAAAATTACTTCACACGCTTGTGAAGTCATGGGCAAAAGCTGGTATAAAATAGTTGAGTAATTCCACCTACGTCCACCCAGTGGTCTAGCGGTAACGAGTCTGCGTCCTACAGGGTGGACCCGGGTTCGATTTCTTGGGAGGTCAGCAATTTTTACCTGGATCTGAGGACTGGTTCGAGGTTTACTTAGCCTGCGTTAGAACAGTTGAGGAGCTATTGATGGTCTAGAAAGCCAAGAATAACTGCCGGGAGGATTCGTCGCCTTGACCACTCGTTCGTTTCGTCCGTTTGAGTTGTAGCGCCAGGAGGGTAACTGTACTTCGAGAATATAGAACTGTCTACCCTTTGCCTCGCCTTCCGATACTTCTTTATACTGTTCTCGCGTATTATATGAAGGATATAGTAGACTTCATCTGTGAATACAAGGCCGTTATCGAAATTATGAAAGTTCATGCCCTACAAAAAAGAAGCACACTAGTCCCAGAATACTGCCAGATTCTTGTCGTGATCCGCAAGAGAAGGCCAGTAGAACTCCTGTTCTATCACGTGCTGGCTAAAGAAAGTGTGATAAAGCCATGGGCACACATCACGTACACTGGGTTATGAAACCAGTCATTATTAAAGTAGCGAGTGTTGTTCCTTATTGCTTTTCCGCATTGCACTGTAGTTTCTCTGACTAGGCAACGAAGGTGCTTCAGGTTGGGACTTATCTAGGTAACAGAAACAGAGATGCCAACCTGTACAGTTATTTTTCGGGTCAGTGAAGTGGCGTTCGGTTCAGATAGATGGTTTCTTTTAACTGGCAAAGTTAGGAACACTTAACCGGTGAATACATAATATAAAATAAAAATATTAAATAAAGACTGAACCAAATTACTATACTACTGTGCTTACTCTACGTAAAATACCCATTATACTTTTCTTTTTTAATCCGTTTAATCTCCAGGGTTGGTTTTTTCCCTCGGACTCGGCGAGGTATCCCACCTCTACCGCCTCAAGGGCAGTGTCCTGGAGAGTGAGACTTTGGGTCCGGGGGAGGGGGCGAGGGATACAACTGGGGGCGATGACCAATATCTCGCCCAGGCGGCCTCACCTGCTCTGCGGAACAGGGGCCTTGTGTGTGTGTGGGGGGGGGGGGGATGGGAAGATTGAAAAGGATAGACAAGGAAGGAAGAGGGAGAAGGAAGCGGCCGTGGCCTTTAGTTACTATCCCGGCATTTGCCTAGTGTTCGTCCTAATACACACCTGTCCATTTACACAAAACATACCATACTACCAACAAAGAAACTGCAATAGTGAATACGCCCCTCCACATAGGATTGGCGTCAGAAAAGTCAGCCGGCCGTGAAGGCTTAATCCACACAATGGCGATCCCATTTAACAGAACTTGCTTTGAGATGAGTGCGATGTTAGGTTGTACGGTACTGGTAGAATACGTGATAATTTTGAAGGAAAAATACCTGTTAATAATATCGCCCATGCGTTCTCATTGTGCAATTTGCCTTTACTTCATACGTCTACGCGCAGCGAACAGACGGTCGATGATTGTTATGCATTGTATTCCTACGTAGCCCCGGAAGTTAGCACTTAAAAGGCTACTCTGTACGTGAATCTGTACCGAAGGTGATCTCTATCGGCTGAACTACTACAGTAATGCACTTCACGTGCATCTGTTAACCTACCTGATAAGAGCACTTCCTGTCATGATTATTTTCCGGTCAAGGTTAAATGAAGCACATCCTCGTCCGTTGAAGTTTTTTCACCCGAACCATCGGTTAAGTACCAGTCTTTGAGCAAAGAGAGTGCATATTATCCTCTTTAATGTGTGCTATTCTATCTCCGTATTAGGGGAAAAAAAAACCGGAAAAACTCTGAAGGCTGTACATGTGGTAACCTCGGCGTTAAGAAGGGTAGTGTCTGTTGTAGTTAGTCTCCCGTCGCTTTCCCAACTGAAATTAATCTGGAGTGGGCTGAGACAGTGGCGTTCCGTTAGGGCGTGCAAGGCTTAGTGCCCCGTAGACTTCCCCAGAAAAAAGTAAATAAATGAATACATAACTTACCCGAATGTCACTCTGCATGGGAAAGGCGACATTTATTTATCTGTTTATGTACCGGTATTTATTTACTGCCCACTACACGATTTCTAATTCCAATTACGGTGGCAGTTGTTTACATGTGTTTATTTATGTTTCAAATTAGTCTACTAACCTAATATCTAAACTATTCTAATATATTTACAACTAGCAAATGTACCCGTGCTTCGCTACGGTATTCTACATTGTGTATAGATATCGAAGTAAATTACTGTACATGAAGTGAATACAATTTTTTAAACTGCATGTCTCTTCACGTTACCCGAGAAACAGCATAGGAAGGTTCGCAGACGTCGTTTCCAATGTAAAGTGCGAGTTGAGGAGTTGTGATGATAATGACAGGTCCACTTGTCTACCGCAATTCACTATGCGTAACATCAGTCACATTTTGATGGGTATTTTTTTTTAATAATCGGTGGCACCCTTGCAAGGGGGCACCTATTCCTAACGATAAAGAGAATCAGCTAAAAGAGTTTTGAAAAATGCACGCTCCCTTGCTGTCTGCTAGTCAAATCGAGAAGGGAATTATACATTACAATTGTACACAGGCGTTGGAGGAGGTCCCCATTCCTACTGCCAGTTAAAGTCGATGTGGGGAGTACTGATTACAACAGCAGACGCCCTCCAGCTGACATTCACTATTGATTTGTAAAGTATTAATTACAATGTCAGACACACCCTCTTCTAGATCGCTACAAATCGACTTCAGTGAATAAACGTAGATCGACATACGGAAGTGTATGCATGTTCACCTACATTTACAGAATATCTGCTGCTAAACGGTGCACGATATCGAAAAGTGGATTGTACGGTAAGACACCTCTGGCCTCATATTTCCTCATATCTCATCTATTTAAAGGTATGATTGAGCAGAAACGTTGAATAGGGTGAAATTTGTGAAAGATTTTCATACAGTGAATTACTTTTCATACAGCTTCAAACATAGAATTTGGCTCACATATGGCTACTGGGTGGGCCAATATTCGTGTAGAAGTTGATGATCCCGTCTTTCCTATAAGTGAATCAAACCATCAATTACATGTGTACAAAGTGGAAAATTTAGGTAAATCCAGAAATACAGCCAAGTTTAACGTACAAAAAAAGTTATAATTTTGCCAAATTTCAATTTTCTAACTTGTCTGGGAGATTGCGCCGCCATCTTCATATGGAGGAGGGGGTTAAAAATGAGGACTTTCAGGAAACTTTTAAGCCCATGAAACCTATAAGTTATCGTTCTGGATAAATATCACCGACTGTGTTCTTCAGCAGATTTGAAACTCCCAGCGTGTCCCCCTCAGAGAATTATGAGAATTTTAGATTTTTCTGGGGATCCCGAAGTCATCAGCTTGTCTGGTACCAAGTTTTAAGTTTCTAAGGTGCCTAGAATGGTCTCATTAAATCACGTCTGTTTTCATTTTAATGCCTTAATTTATATATATGTAGTACAGTATATATAGATCGCTCCAAACTGACTTCCATTCATTAATACAGATTATATTTCACCCGCTTCCCTAGTGGTTCTAGGGGCGTCTTGCTCCCAAAGTATGTTTTTTCATGTAATAAGTCATACTTGGAAGTCACACTGGAACATACACACGTCCACTATCTCGGTCATTAATTTCTAACCTTCTCACCCCCTATGGCGAAGGGGGGCTGAAGTTGGACTTTAAAAATTCGGAATGTTACTATTCATCTCAACGACCCGGAAAACTGTGGACTCGGCAGTATATTAGATTATTTTTATATCTCACTCCCCCCCCTCCCCCACCCTAAATGGGGCTAAACATTGATTTTTTAAAAATCGGGTGTGTTAGTATTCATCTCAGCGACACTATTTTCGATTATTTTTAAGTTCAATCCCCTCGCCCCCACCACAAAGGGGGATGAACTTGGACTTATAAAATATCCGGAGTCTCACTATTCATCTCAGCGACGCCGACAACTATGGATTCAAAATTATTTTAGATTATTTTTATGTATCACTCTCCCATCCATCCCCCACCCCCACCAAGAAGGGGGCTGATCTGAGACTTAAATAGTGACACTCTGGAATTTTTTAATTTCAGCGAGCCCGAAAAGTATGAATTCGACACTATTTTCGATGATTTTAATATCTCACCCCCTCGCCCCCCTGCCCCTAAGGGTTCCTGGGCTATCTTACCCCCTCGTGGTTTGTCTCTTGATACTAAAAATCCGGAGTGTACAATTCACCTCGGCGACACTGAAAACTATGGAGACGACACTATTTTCGATTGTTTGTATATATATCACTCCCCCCTCGCCCCCCACCCCAGAGGGGTCCGAAGTGTCACTATTCATCTCAGCGACCCCGAAAAGTATGGATTCGACACTATTTTCGTTAATTTATATATCTGACCTCCTCGCCCCCCCCCCTCACCCGTAAGGGTTCCTGGGCTGTCTTACCCCCACGTGGTTTGTCTCCTGATACTAAAAATTCGGAGTGTACAATTCAACCTCGGCGACCCCGAAAACTATGTATTCGACGATATTTTCGTTTAATTCTATATATATAATCACTCCCCCCTCGCCCCCTACCCAAAAGGGAGCTGAACTTTGACTTTTAAAAAATCGGGAATGTCACTATTTCTCAGTGACCCCGAAAACTGTGGATTCGACACCTTTTTCAATTTTTTTATACCTTGCCCCCCCCTGACCCCCCACTCCTACGGATGGCTTACCCCCACAGTGCTCGTCTCCGGATAGTAAATCATAAGTGTACCAAGTTTGGTTGAAATTGCTCGAGTGGTTTAGGAGGAGATGTGTCATTTACACACATACATCCATTTTTATATATAGTAAGATGAAAAACAATATTTCATATCTAATCCTTACAAGAAACAAGTAGATATAAAACAATTTCGTGTCTAAACTAGTCTAATAACATCGTGATATGTTTGTAGAATGGGCCGAAAGTTTTGGTATAATAATGGGTATAATAATTGTCAGGTGGTTGCATCGGGCTCCAAACTAAATATTCTTGTAGTGTTCAGTCTGACAGTTGTCTCTCGCAACACAAACGGTACGCTCTCTTACAAATATCTGTGCCAAATTGTTATTAAAGACAGTGAAAATTTGTACCAAAATATTCATGTCAGACCTAATTATTTCTGTTGCCGTTTCTTCCGCGAAACGGACATTTTTGAAACTGAAACTTATAAAGAATTAACTCGCACCTACGATGTGGTATGACCAAAGACAGACCCTGTAAACCAAGCCGCCTCAGCATGGAATATGAAATCAATGCCTTTTGCATCCCAGAAAGTATGCTGCAATGTCAAGTTTCTTTAATCGTGAGTACAGTAAAGTTTAAAAAATGTAAAAATAAAACAGAAACGTTTACTTACATACATTGTATTTCGATCCTTAGAAAATATTTTTCAAAATAAAAATCTGTTATTAAATGAATTACCGAACAAGTGGCCGCGCGGTTTGGATCACATAGCTGAGAGCTCTCATTTGGGAGATAGTGGGTTCGAATCCCATTGTCGGCAGCCTTGAACATTGCTTTCCGTGGTTTCCCATTTTCACACCAGGCAAATGCTGGGGATGTTCTTTACGGTCACGGTTGCTTCCTTCCCACTCCTAGCCCTTTTCTATCCCATCGTCGCCGAAGACCTATCTGTGTAATTAAAACAAAGTGTTCTAATCTTATAGCAGTCATTTGTATAAACATTGATAGAGATTACATTAAAGTATCTGCTGTAGTTAAATTGTGTGTGGGGGGGGGGGAGGTTGAGAGATTTTATACTATTTCTTTGAGAGGCCCAGTTTTGTTTTCTGCAGGTGGGTCTGTATCATGTGTGTTACGCCTCTGGGCTGAGAGAATCTACGGCCTATCTGTCTCTCCGGAAGAGGAACTACCCTCTCTACATTC
Source organism: Anabrus simplex (assembly GCF_040414725.1). NCBI lineage: Eukaryota > Metazoa > Arthropoda > Insecta > Orthoptera > Tettigoniidae > Anabrus > Anabrus simplex. The sequence continues at coordinate 288,173,062 of NC_090270.1, read as the reverse complement.
TTGACTTCCTGACAGGGAATCGAGCTCGTAATTCCGAACAAACCCATCACACCTTAATCGCCTCGGTTAGAGAGCTGTTCGTGAATTTCCTTGTCAAGCGGAACTCCACTGGGCTCCGATTCTGCAGCATATAGGAGACTCCTCTGTATATATAGGGATATTATTTTAACTATGACGGAAATTGTCACTCTCCCGGTCGTCAGCGGTGCAGGCCTTTCTCCCGCCAAGCACTTTTTGGTGCCACAAGTTCCCCTTCTTTGCAGTCTGCTCAGAGCTTTATCCCCATCAAGTTTGCACGTGTTTAGTGCCCAGTGTGTTGTTCCAATGCAATTTTCATTACGTGAGCGTGTGTATATACATAATGCCTTCATGAAGTACAGGAAATCCATTGCGGAAACGCTTTCGGTGTCGGGCGGGCGCTGGCCGCATTACGGCGAAGTGCTTGACCGGGGAGACAGGCTCGCAGCGCGGGCGACAGACGGAGCGACAATCCCCGTCATCCATAAAACAATGTCGCTCTATATACGCCTGTAGCTGAAGATTTCCCAGTTAGTAGGGGTCGGCACACCACGTGGAAAAAAGTAGTTTTATGACCGTATACGTTAAGGTAAACGCAGACACAATACGTAAGCCAGAGGAATTGGCCAGACGCGACTAAAATTTCCATTCCGAACCTCGCGCACTGCTACGCTGACCAATTATGGAGCCAAGCTGTTGCGTAATCAAGCAGGATGGGATTTAAATAATACTATAGTCTTCAGGTAAATACCATTATCGAAATTTGAAGGATCGGTATTTGGGATATCTGCATCGTGAGACTCCTCAGCTGTATTAAATGTTATTTTAATCGACGAAATTGCGAAACTGTAGCCCCATCACACGCCTTACACGTCTCTGGAGGGTAAGAAAAAATGTTTACGGAAGCTGTTGAGGCGAGTTTCAAGCTACCTGCGCAGAATTTTATCGTTCTCAGATAACCTCTGGAATGCTGCAATATGCCGCGGCGAAATGAACACGGACAGTTTGTGTAAACTGTCTCATATCGCAAGAGTACACACTCTTTAAAGATATTTATCTCCTTCAACAGTGAAACTACTTCCTGGTGGTGACTGTCATTGCCCTCCTTCCATTCTTATGCAACCTTCCTTTATACACACGCGATAAGACAGGTCCATTTACAAGAGTAAGGGATAGTTTCCCCGATGATGACGACTTGTAAGAAGTGGGGATCTGAGAGAGAGAGAGAGAGAGAGAGAGAGAGAGAGAGAGAGAGAGAGAGAGAGGAAATAACCTTTAGGAAGACAATTGCGGGAATGAGGGATGCACCTCAGAAATTCGTCAAATCACGCAACATCTCGGTTGAAGAGTGACAAAAGGAGAAGTCAGATACTTACCCCGAACATCTGGAAGGAGTTCAAAGAAAAGGGACTTAAGTTCGTGAGATAAAAGATCTGGTGGATTGTGTAAACGTGGTCCATAGATGATCGTAACGAATGAAAAATAAATAAATACATAAATAAATACATAAATAAATAAAGACATAAATAAATAACCCTGTATATTACGGTAGATAGATCTAGTAAGAATTTCGGAAGATGTTTAGAAATTACTGTATCTTAGCTTTTATTAAGTTCCTGAAAATGAAGTAATCATGCAAATATCATTGAGAGAGAAATTTTCCCATATTTTGCCGTTAATTAAAATTTCTATAATAATAATAATAATAATAATAATAATAATAATAATAATAATCCTATGTATCTACATTTGTAGACTTCAGGAAAGCATACGACTCCATCGACCGTGATGTGTTGTTTAACATCCTTGCAGAAATGGGAGTTGATAAGAAACTGCTGGCGATAATAAGGGCAACACTAACCAATACCAAATCCAAAGTAAAATTCCAAGGATGTCTCTCTGAACCCTTTGAGATCAAGACAGGCGTTCGACAGGGAGATGGGCTGTCACCTCTTTTGTTCAACTGCGTACTTGAGAAGGTAATACAGGAGTGGCGAAAGACGTTAAAAGAAAGAAACCTTTACAAACCCGTAAGGATTGGGACAAAGAAAAATGGAGTGGAAATAGATTGCTTAGCGTTCGCTGATGATATAGCCCTTATGGCAGAAAATTTCGAAAGTGCAACAGAACAGATCAATGTGTTGAAGGAAGTAGCAGAACAAACAGGTTTACAAATTTCCTTTCAAAAGACAGAAGTAATGTCAAATATCAAAGATGATACGGCACAACTAAACACCAAATATGGAACGATAAACCGTGTTAGTAAATTTAAATACCTTGGGGAATGGATTCAGCAAAATGGACTTGACAAAGAGGCCATAGCAGCAAGAATAAAGAAAATGGAAATCACTTTCCAAACCACCCGCAACATTTACAATAAAAAGTGCTTTTCCCTGAACACAAAAATTCGTCACTACAACACTGTCATCAAACCAGTATCACTGTATGCATCTGAATGCCTTATCCTGTCCGAGAAATGTTTGCTTGCGGATTTAGAGAGGAAAGAAAGAAAGATCTTACACACCATACTTGGTCCAAACTACAAAAATGGCATCTACATTAGAAAATCCAGGCAAGAAGTATACTCTAAGATAGAGAAGATCACGGACACAATGCGTAAAGGCAGAGTTCGCTTCTACGGTCATATACGACGGATGATCGACTCTCGATGGACGAAACGTATCTTCAGTATATTTGACGCAAAACCAAAAACGGCAATGCCATGGTACGTTAAAGAACTGGGCCTACAAGCAGAAGATGCACAAGACCGAAATCTTTTCAGAGCAGCCATCAAGACTTTTGGGACTTTCCGGGACGAAAAACGGGCAACTGGTGCTAAATGGACAGAAGAACGTCGTGCTAAACACAGTGAGCTAATGAAGACGATGTGGATCAAGCGAAAGATGAACAAATGCCAGAATGTAAAGTGAGGCTTATCGTGGTCCCTAGTTGGCCGATTAGCGAAGTTGAATGAATGAATAATCCTTTATCTAGCATTTAAAACAAATCATGTAACTTATTTACAAATTAATTTAATTTACAAATACTGAGTCCTCCAAATGTAATGTCATATGTAGTCGTTTTGATTAGACGCCTTTTAGGCTGTTCTGCGTGCCAGTGTCAACGTTCCGTTTTATTGTATAAAGCATGCCATAGAAACGGATTTCTATTGGACGATCTATGGCAGAGTTTATCGAATAAACACAGAATCTAAGATATTTTACTTGCTGATATTATATGATATGAAGTGCCCAATGGACATTTTTTTCGGACTACCTCAGTCGGGCTTGAACCCGCATTCTTGGGATCCGGAGGCTGATACTCTACCAGTGATCTGTAGATAGAGCTTCCACTCCGCATGATTATTTGAACCGAAAATCGTATAGAGACTTCAGCGCTAAAAATAAACACTTTCGTGACTTCTGCGCCTCAAAACCTATCCGCTTTCATGTGAACTAATTTTTTTAAATAGAAAAAATAGAAAATAGAAAAATTGAAGACATTTTGTTGAAAAATTACTTCCCCTTTATCGCAAAAAATTGTTTCATTTTTTCCTGAGAAAACTGAAACATATCAGGATGTGTACTGTGTTTAGGTTATGCAAACGAGGAATATGCGCAGTTGGCTGAGTGAACGCTCTTGAGTCACAGTGTCTCTTCCAAACTATTCAGTCGGTGATGCCGTGAAAGCAAGTGAAACATACTAAACAGGTGTAAAGATGTGACTCACCTGGAAAGTTTATTTTACCCGTGATGGCGTAAATTGCTTGTAGACCTGTGGGCGTAACATTTTTGCCTGATTACTATTCCTATATTTGACGATGCCTTTGCTACGAAATGATCTCGTCAGTGTGGCAAGCCTATCGCCCGTCCAGTCATTACGGTAAGTATGACGCAAAGGCTTAGAGATAGGCAAAATAAGGAGAGAAAAATGTTTGCCAAAGTAGATATTTTAATGTTAAAATTCCAGCCTTTGTCCCTAAGCCGTTTACAGCAGGTTTATATCATTTAAAATATATATATATAGATATTACCCACTGCTTCGCTCGCGAGGATTTGGTAAGTTGATAAAAATTAATTGTTCCTCGGTACTGCGCTAAGACATTATCAGAAAATCCCTAAAGTATAAAAAACTCACCGAAAAATTGCATTTCATTTACCCCAGAGCCTCTTTGTAAACCACGTTTGTGGCATTGGCTTTTGAGGCTAAGATGACCAGGCTGCTGGCAGAGGTAAATGTGTAACATGCGACATGGGACTCTACTTGTGAGAAAGATTCCTCTTTTAAGGCGAAAAAAAGGGGCGGGGGTATTTCTAAAGGAGATTCCAAATACCGATTTTCACGTCTGTAATCTTCAGTTTCTGAGATATATGTATCCTCATATAAATAATTAAACTCCTTTCTCACTTCTTTTCAACCCTCCGCCCCCCTCCCCCCGCCAATCGTTAAATTGGATTTTCTGAAAATAAAAATTTTATTTTATTTTTAAAGGAGATTCTTCTTCTTAAGGCGCCTTCTCCTAGTGGAGGTTGGCGGTCCGAATAGCCAGCTCCGAACGTGATGTTAGCAGCATGGAAAGCATCTTCTGAAGTGTAGTTGTGCCATCTTCGTATGTCCTTCAATTCGAACTTTGTTGTCGTCATCTTTTCCAAAACTGCCGGGCTTTCTAGTCATATCAGTTTCCAAAGCATTCTCCCCCAGTGTTCCGAATGGGGGAATAGAAACTTTGGATAATAACTGCACGTTAAACAGAGCCATCCTATATGAACTTAAAGGGATATCCTTCAGGATCTTTAATGTAGTGGTTTCCCGTTGCCTTCTGCATCCTAATGCCGTTGACCAGTTGTAGGTTCTTCCGCCTTTTGGGACCATTTCCTGTCCCAAGGACAATAGAGTGCCCTAACCTCTACCCGCTCATTCACCCTCAAGAAGACTGTTGGCACTTGGTAGAGGGGATCTTCTTATACCGGAAGATACTTGGTCCCTTCATTCGTTAGCCGCCTGCAAATAACAAAATTGTCATAAACAGTCGTTGCCCCCTCTCTACCGCGGGGAGGTGAATGTCAGGATTTCACCGTCATTGAAACTGAGACCATAATGGCTTTTCTCAGTTTCTCTGCCAATTTTCATGTCTGTAACATGTTAGGTTTTTGTGATATATTGTAGATAATCTCGCTGCTGTACGAAAACTGGAGCTGACGTTGACGTTACGGCAGTTCATTTCTATATCCGATTCCTAGAGCAGGGGTAGTGTGGTGCCAATATCTCGATAACGATGGGTTTTAGGGCCTTAAAACATGGTTTTTGGGTTGACGTGAGCTTTTTGTAATCTTACGCATGTCAGTATTTATAGTTGTCTTTGACTCCATGGTTTTTCTAAAATAATCTTCATTAATGTATCAATATGATTAAATTTGTTATCCCTATGTTAAAATGTTGCACGTAGACAGAAGAGGTGGCGAAAATTTGATACGCTTAAGGTAAACGAAAGCTGAGTAAAATGAACATATGTGTAAAATAAATAAGTTCTGAGAAAATTGCGTTTAAAGTTTTGTACAATGTGACATGCAAAATGCGCCCTGAATAATTTAATGTAATATTACACTTGTTTTGGAAGTAGTTTATTCCAAGTATTACCATTTTAAACGAGATAGTGTCAGCTTTCAGATATAATAGAAAGCCGAAAAATGTTATTTTACAATTTTTAATTTCGTATTTTCTTCATTGCAACTCTCATTAACTCTACAGTGTTACACGTAGCTTTCAAAAATATTGTGGTAAAACGTTGCATCTATCTGTCCTATACCGTCCTATATTTGGCAGCTCAATATTCGCTGGTATTTCACTGCTCTTACCTCAAAAGTACTTCATAACTTGATAGAGTACGATGGATTAGGTCTTTCAGACGAGTTTCTGGAAAATTGTCTAGGTATAACGTCTGGAACGCCTTGCTTTCGAAAATTTCGGAGGAAGAACAGATTGAGAAAAATACGAAAACAAATGCAAGATTTTTTAAAAGCGAAAAATGTTGTATCTGGCAAAATATGTATCGACACGATGCCACAGAAGACTACCGCAGCAGTAGTCGAAACGTCTGGAAGAAGCGAGAGGAGTGAACCACGGCATAATAGCCCGGAAGATTTTTATTATATTGACACCGGCCGTGAAAGCCTTCATACTTTAATAAAATATGTTTTGTTTGTCCAACCCTTGTCCCGTTTCTCTGCGGGGTGTGGTATGAGGTGAGATGAGTCTGTCGTGGCGGTTTTTGTGACCGGATGCCCTTCGTAACGTCAACCACATCAGGGGAGTTAATGAGATGAAGTGAATGATGTGATACATGATTGTAGGGTGAAAGCGGGCACATAGCCTACTCCTTTCAGATTGCTTAACGTCCCCATCCGACGGACGAATCACCACCAACAGCGTTATATGCCCTCACTCCCTATGAGCGCTGCGAAGAGGTTTGGAATTTAATCCAGTATTTTGGCACGCAATCTAGTGATTAGAAATTGTATACCACCACCTCCCTACCCTCCCGGCTAACATTCCGAGGAACATTTTTTCGACCAACGGGACTCGAACCGGCTAACCACGGCGTCAGACCGTTTAGATTTCAATGCCTTAAAGATCACGGCCACCAAGCGGGCTTAACAAAATATGAGGGCATACGAGATTTCACCAAAATGTTATGAAACGTGAAGAGCAAGAAGCAGCTCAGGCCGTAAAACGCTGGCCTTCTGATTCCGACTCAGTCTGTAGGTATTTGCAGGTGCTCAAAAACGTCAGCTTAGTTTCTGTAGATTTACTGACACTTTAAAGAACTCCTGAGAGGCAAAATTCCGGCTCCTCGATGTCTCCAAAAACAGTAAAAATAGTTGTTGTTAATAATAATAATAATAATAATAATAATAATAAATGACTGATGACCCAGACAAATTAATGTGGAGTAGCCGACCTGAGTGGCGATCCCAGCTGACTGGTGCTAGCTTTTAGGGTGCTCAGAATGTGACAACTCTTGTCGAAGGTTCGGACATGTCAAAATCATGCAGGACAAAATCCCGACACCCTGATGTTTCTTGACAACTATAGCAATTGTCACCAATAAACATTTTTTTCTATTGAATTTTATACTTCGCACAGACTCGACGGGATAGGGTAACGGTAGGACTTGGAAGGAAGTGACCGTGGCTTTAATTAAGGAACTTTTGCCTGATGTGAGAATGGGAATCCACGGAAAACCCTCTTCAGAGCGGCCGACAGTGGGGTTCGAACCCACTACTTCCCGAGAACGAGTTAAACGGTGTGAACCGCGCAGCCAGCTCGCTCGGTCTTCATTAAACTGTTATTGGTAATGTGAAATGTAGAAAACTATTTATACTAGTATTTGAACTCCCGTATATCAGTACGAAATTCCTATGCTTAGTCGTAGTTAATGGCGACTGTAAACAGAAAAGGAAGGGCTTGGTAATGGAAAGTTTGTTTTTCAGAGATACGTCATTAATGATTTTCTACACGTGCGGCACCTTGTGTAATGCTTTACTTGCGATGACATCATTCTTGTCCGTGTGGCCACGAAAGACTCGGTGGAAATCTTCCCTGCTGTGTTTACCTTGGTCATGTTAGCATTGACCTTGCCGTGGAGGTCTAACGTGGGCCTCATTGTCGTGCAGTGGCACATACCAGCGCATGTATGTCATCGACCTTCTCCAATACACAAAACAGTCCTCTATGTTTACCACGTTATTTTATCCAGCTATGTTGCTAGCCTCCGTCCGGCTTCGTGGCCTTTGGTTCAGTATGTGCTGGGATTGATTCTCGAACCAGTCGGGGATACAGTTACAATGTCAATGGAGTTAAAAAATAAATATAAAAAAGTGGAGATTTAATCGTTAATGCTGTTTTCTTTTCTTTTTTCAGGGTTAGTGGGAGAGGAATGTTAATCACGTTACCAGGTATAGATGGAAGTGAATAGTTTGTTAGTCCCCTGTATCTGTATTACTAGTCTATTTCTTCTATTTCGCAGAATGCTGCTTCCAAATTTTGTAGGTAGGTCGATGTCTGACTAGGGAGGGTGCCTCTTGCTCCGAGTAGCAGGCCTCTGACTATCCACCGATCGATACATATTTTATACTTTGTTGACAAGTAAGGCAGGCACGGAACATATGATTTAGGTCACTTTTAAAGCGAATGGTGGGATTTAAGTCCATTGTTTTAATGCCCTTTCTGAATATTAAAAAAAACACCTCGTGTCCTCATTCCGAGGCGGTGCAGCTCCTTTCAGGCATACCCCCAATGGAGGTGAGCTGCATGTACCATTTCAACCACATACCAGCCCTCCTGCCATTTTAAAATTTCTGGCTTGCTTGCTTTTCTAGGTCCACATCCCGAGCCTGATTTAGCCGAATCTAGGTAATTCCTCTGACTTGTGAACTGAATAATAATAATAATAATAATAATAATAATAATAATAATAATAATAATAATAATAATAATAATCGTATGGCCTCAGCTACCGTGTGCAGACATTTCAATTTGACGCCATCTGGCTGTCTGCTCGTCAATTTCGACGTTCCGTTTTACTCTAGGCCCCCACTAGGTGGCAGACCGAGTAAACCGAAACTCTCTTGGGCGTCTATGGTTGAGATTTAATTAATTTTGTCGGGTAAACACCAAATGTGTCACCAGAGATCTTTTACATGCCGACATCGTACGACATGGAGTGTCGAATGGACTTTTTTCCGCCCTTCAAAAATCCGACTACCTCTGCCGGGTTTGAACCCGCTATCTTGGGATCCGGAGGCCGACACCCTACCGCTGATCCAGCTGATAATAATAAGGCCTCAACTACAGTACAGTTTTTCAGACATTTTCATTTTACGCCATTTAGGGTGCTTGGGAGTGTCGATTTCGATTTTGTTTTTCTATGCGAAAAGACGGATATATATGTCTGAGTTTTAAGTTTTCGGATAAATGCCAAAATTTTCCACCAGAGATCTTTTACAGGCTCACGTTGTACGACCGTGTGTGCTGAATGGATCTGTTTTCCCAGCTTCAAGTAAGCTTACCGGACAAAACATTAGTCACCCCTGGAGGAATCATTACAATAATTTAATACCTTGTAACTCCACCTCTGGACTTGATAACAGCTTAGTTTCGACTAAGAAGCGAATCCACAAGGTTGTAAAGGTACGTCTCAACCAGGTTTAGCCACTCACTCCACCAAATTGCGGGGATGCTGATGTCTGCGTTTTACCCGCTGTTCCAACATGTCTCACAGATTTTCAATGTGGGTACAAGTCAGGTGATTTTGCAGGCCTTGGAGTTTTGAATAGGCTGGAGGAGTGTTCATAAAACCAGTCGCATATGCGTCCACCCCGATGACCTTTGCTGTTGCCATCTTGAAAAATCGGGGTGTCAATAGCATCACCATGCAGTTGTTGACTGAAAAGCAGCACCTGATCATGCTGATTCTTGTTAGTGGTCACTTCATTGAGCGGGCCCAATCCATGATACGAAAATACCCCCAAAACATGACAAACCCACCTCCAGCCTGAACCTCACCTTGCACACATCCAGGATGAAATGCTTCATTTGGCCTTTGGTAATAATAATGGCGTATGGCCTCCGGAGAGGCCTGATGCAGGTCTTTTTCTAGTAGACGGCCTATTAGGCGACCTGCATGTCTGTGAAGATGAGGGCCCTACCTAGAATGATTTCTAATGTTGAATACGCCACGCTCACACCCAGCCCCCGAGCCATTGGAATTAACCAATTAACCCAGCCGGGAATCGAACCCGGGACCCTCTGAACTGAAGGCCAGTACGCTGACCATTCAGCCAAAGAGTCGGACTGGCCTTTGGTGCATTCGACAATGTGCATTATTGGAATGCAGGCAAAAACGTGATTCGTCAGACCACATTACGTTCCACCTGTCAGCTAATGTCCACGTTCGATCTCAGCTTTATGTGCCTGTGTGTGCAATGGCTTCTTGCGAGGTGACAATCTCCAAATGTTCATTGCATACTGTTCCCGTCGCAATGTTCTCGCAAACAGATTGGGATGGACCTTCATTCACTGGCTGCAGCCATTCCTATTGGGTTTGTAAGCGGTTTTGATTCACAAGCCGTGAAATGCGTCTCCGGTCCCTCTGTCAGGATCTTTTTCCGACCACAGTTCTGACGACGTTTTTCTTGTCCACGTGTAGTACACCACTGTTTGTAGACATGTTGAACAGTCCGCTGCGAAACACCAACAAATCCAGCAACTCAACACACCGTGTGGCCTGCGGGACTAAATTTCTCCACCTCGGCGTCTCCGAAAACCTTAAAAGTAGTTAGTGGGAAGTAAAGAAATGTTGTCATTTTGAAATCCAACATGGTTATAATGTTCTACAGTACAAGGGCTCAAATGTTTCACGAATTCGTTCCGAAATTTCGGCCTGTGCCTACTCTAAGGTTAAATCTCATTTTCGGCCCGAGTAAACGTAAATGACTTATCGGATTTGCTGTTCATTACTTGTTAGCGTTCATAACTGATGCTATACTGTAGGTCACTGCAGTCAGAACAAGTGTGTGTGTGTGTGTGTGTGTGTGTGTGTGTGTGTGTGGAGTGCGTGTGGCAGGTATTGTCTACATGTGCTAGGAAGACAGGTACTGTACCTGTCGCTCAAGGTCGGTCGGGGAACTGGAACAACAGTCAATGTAGAGGTGGAAAACAAGCCCGGTCACTATCTTTTTCCACTCACAAACAAGTGAGGAGGTGAAAGTCAGCTAGACTGGAAACTGGTACATCATCGTCGCACTTGATACATTAGGCTCGCTGTAGACTATCAGATCGTCCCTTAAGAAACGACATCGTATAGCTAACAAAATGATAAACGGAAGGGGAAAAAACTTAATTTTATTAACGTATTCGTCATTATGTACCAAATAAGCTAATGAGCCACTTTATATAGTTTCAGTCCGGCTCCTTGGCTGAATGGTCAGCGTAATGGCCTTCGGTTCAAGAGGCGCCCGGTTCAGTTCCCGACCGGGTCGACGATGGTTAATTGCTCTAGGTCGGGAACTGTGTTTGTATTCGCAATACAACAGCTCTACATCAACACAACACACTACCAACCACCACTGGAACACAAAATATAATTGGCATCAGGAAGGGCATCCGACCACGGGTACGTTGGAAAATCCAATTTCACCCTTATTTCTCCTTCAAGGATGTTTTCTGTTTCATTATTATGTGTAACTGAAAATCAGGTAATAGTAATACGTGATGGGATTAACCAGTAGAATAGACGATTTATACACTGTGCCTTAATAAACTGTGTTAATTATATATTATATTGTAAATATTTCGTCCGTAATCTTAATCATGTCGTTTACTTAAGATGGCATGCTCTTTCGTAATGGCAACCCATAAATTGTGAAGTAATATTAATTAAAGCTTATCATATTTGCAGAACGGAATGTTAGTTATGTAGCTTTCAGTATTGAACCTTGCCGACCTAATGTTAATATAACTTACTCTTCTGTACATATGAAGAAGGCATTACTGAAATTCTGCTCGTTATTTTCGTTACACCTTAGTATTTGTATGATTATTTTATTTATCACAGAAATATGGATGGCTGCGTGCAGTACGTTTTCATTGCATAAGTTATGTACGTCCGGTTTTCGGTAGATCTCGTTGTCTGTGTTTTCGTTTCTCCCTGCAGTTCAGACTGGTTTGCAGGATGAATGAGAGTATGTTGTCTCATTCCACGTTAAGAAAACAGTATTGTTCTTATGACAACAGCGATGCCTTATCGAACGGCTCTACCAAACACCATCGTGGTAAAACGGCGTCACATAAATTTGTGAAATTCAGTAATTAAGTTAAAGACAAAAAGCGGAAGAAACTAAGCTACAAATTATTTTTATAAACTAAAGCGGACGGGGGTTTACAGGGGCTATTTTTGTTATCAGTTTAATATTTTCATAGAATTCGCTATTAGAACAGTAAAAGAAAAAACCAAAGGGATAAATTTTAATGGTAAACAAATTCATAGTATTCGCTTTGCAGATGATATTCCATTGATAGCTGATTCAGAGCACAAAATTACTAGGGTGTTCGGTATACTAAACAACACGTTCGAGAAGTTTCGGCTAAAATTAAACACAAAGAAAACGAAAATGATGGTCGCTCAAGAGAAGACTGAATTGAAAACATTAAAGTAGGCTGTGAGAAAATAGATCGGGTTAAATAATTTTATGTGGGTAGTATTATTACCAATGATAATCAGTGCCTGACAGAAGTCAAAAGAAGAATTGCTATGGCAAAACAAGTGTTTCAAAACAGGAAAAATCTATTGTTAAATAAGCACATAGGAATTTAAACCAGGAAGAAATTTGTTAAAACTTTTGTTTGGAGTGTGCTAACGGTTGTGAGACCTGGATGTTGGGAAAACAAGCACAATCAACACTAGAAGTTGCTGAAATGTGGTTCTGGAGAAGACTGACAGGGACGATTTGGACAGAAAAAAAGACTAATATCCAAATCTTGAAGTTAATCAGAGACGGACCTTAATTTATTCAATAGAGTAACGGAAAGCTAAATTTTTTTGACACGTCCTACGACCTTTCTCCAGAATGTCTTCGAAGGAAAGGTCCTAGGGAAGAAGTCGAGAGGAAGACCACGTCTCTCATACCTTAGGAACATAATCACTCAGCTGGATTTTGCTTCCTATGTCACGATGAAAAGGACTGCGGAAGACCGTGGGATGTAGCTGTAGCGACAAGGGTTAGCCTTTAGATAATGGATGGATAATGGATGGTTAGTAGTTATTGTAATAACTTACGGGAAAGAGCGCCTCATCCTTTTTACCTAGCTTTCATAATACGTTACAGTGTACAGTATAATATCCCTTAATCACGAGGAATTATGGGTTTCTCTGAGGGGGTGTGTTCACTCCTTGTAGGTCCATAAGAGCAGTACTGTTTTCTTAACGTGCAATGAGCTATAGCTAAGTTTAGAAATAGTGGATTATCAGAATTAAGAAGTAATTAGTAAAAGTAATCGAATTACTTGTTACTAATGCTTTTAAGTCATTATTAGTTTTAATTTACTTCGTGAAATTTTTAATAGTTACATTCTGGTAATCTGTACACATCGCATGGAAGCAGAAACGGGGAAATATTAAGTAATGATGAGTTCTGTAGCAGAACCAGTACTTCCAATGACGTACCCTACAATATCAATCACTGCTGGGGACGTTCTTAAAATTAAAGAAAGCTAATTCTTTCAAGTGCCCCTTTTAAGCAAATGCAGATATGTACAGTACTTTCTCCCAGGAGGTCCAGGCTTAGCGATGAGAATTTTAAGAACACATCATTTTGTCAACTAAACGGCAAATTATTTGAGTCCATAACTAAAACATTGTGGTAGAGGGGGGGAAGAACAGTAATTTGAAAGTTTGAAGTTAGGTTAAGTTGGGACGGGCCGGCAGCAAAGAAAATAGCACAATTTTAATCTCCTGGCCTCCCGCTTGCCCAGCAGGGGGTATTTTATGACGGCAGTAGGCTTTAAAACGGAAATTCTCATTCCCAACTAAAATCCTCACAGCCGTTAGAAGTTCATGAAACACAAGGATAGCAACAAAGACAGATTTGTGATTCACCTTGTAGACAATGATGTGGACGACGAATGGAGGTAAGGTAAATACTGCATTTGATTTTAAAAAATAGATATGTTTGTAGCTATTTTATGCCCAAACTACGCATTCCGAAGTTTATTATTATTATTATTATTATTATTATTATTATTATTATTATTATTATTATTATTATTATTATTATTATTATTATTATTATTATTATTATTATTCCAGTCCCTAGTTCGTGATTTTACTTTCACTTTCTTTACTGAACACCGAATCCCGTGAGATCTCCGAAGTTAAGCAACATTGGGAGTGGTCAAGATTTAGAAGGGTTGCCACGCGCTTTTGGGGGGAGGGTGTAAGGAAATGGAGGAGCGGAAAGGAACTGGGTACCGTACCGTACGTAAACTCCGGCTCAAGCACACATCTGCGGAGGTCTGCACCTGCCTTCGGACGGAATACACCCATACCTTACTGAAAGAGACACACCCATTGGCTGAATGGTCAGCGTTGAAACCTTGGGTTCAGAGGGTCCCGGGTTCGATTCCTGGCCTGGTCGGGGAATTTAATCGCTTCTGGTTAATTCTTCTGGCCCGGGGACTGGGTGTTTGTCTTCATATTAACACAACACACTACACTACCAACCACCACAGAAACACGCAATAGTGATAACATCCCTCCATATAGGGTTGGCGTAAGGAAGGGCATTCTGCCGTAAAACAGGGCCAAATCCAAATTCGCACCTGCGACCCCACAGGTGTGCGAAAAGCGGTAGAAAGACTGAAAGCGAGACACTGATATTAGTAGCATGAAAGTAATATTTTAATAGGGCTACTTTGATATGAATTGAAGTTCAGTATTTTGGGAGACCTGCTATTTGTTTGTATAAATTAGCTCCTGTCGATCATTTACGGCTATTTGAAAGTTCTTGGTCGAGTCTTTGTCCTTCCTTTCTTCTAACATCTGTGACCACCGCGCGGATTATGCACGAAACAAAATATTCTGCGATATCGGTTTGTGCTGTGGTTCAATATGAGGTTTTTATATTTACATTTTGTCTCAAGAATAAATCAAATGCTAACATGTTTAAATAGTCGACGCAAAATGGCAACCATGGTCTTGACAGCGCTCACTTGGCTTTTAAACGACACGCGCTCATTGTTTCCAGAGGAAAGAAACTGACTGACAACCCTCATTATCACTAGGGCGGGCCACGTTTTGGGAAGAAGCTGCCGCCTGGGGATACGTTCACCGGCCCAACTTCATCATGAAAGAAAGAAAGAAAGAAAGGAAGAAAGAAAAAAAAAACAACACACAATTATAATTTTCTTGCAAACTTCGGTATCATTCTAGCCCCGTGAGAAAGAGGTCAATGATTTCTTTAAAGCTGGGGTTCTGTGAAGTAACTGTAAATTTACTGATAACCAATTTCAAAGGTAATTCATAATTGTAATGGAGTTAAATATTCCTTGAGTTACTGTAATTCAATCAAATTACTTTTTTTAATTGTATTTTTCTCACCACTGAATGTTTTCTTGACCATTGAAGGAGTACAATGTGTGTTTTGTTTCCAGCCCCGGACGCCCCATGGCGCCCACGCCGCCGCTGCCGGTGACGGAAGATACGCCGCCCGACATGCTGGCCGGCTCCATGGACCTGCACGTCGTGCTGCCGACTGGACGCTCAGTTAAGATGAGCGTCGAGAGGGGGTGAGTTATCATGTCATGTTGTATGTTAGTTCTCTCTACGAGCTTGAGACTCAGCATAAACACAGCCTATACTGATACTGACTCACGCGAAAACGTTCATTACCTCGCAGTTACACTATAGTCCGGAAAAATAAAATTCTGAAATACTTTCTTTTTTTTTAGTGGTTTAATGTAGCACTAACACACTGAAAGTTTTAGGCATCTCAAGGATGGAAAAGGGCTAGGGTTGAGAATTGGCCTAAATTAAGGTAGGCCCTACAACACAAGCATTTACTTAATGTGAAAATGGAATAACATGGAAAACAATATTCCAAGCTACTGTGAAAAATAAAACTATCAGACATGTGCACGAACATTCAGCCAGGTGCGAGTACCTCGCGAGGAAACGTGTGGCTAGGATTTGCCTGGGGGCTGTTCTTGATAGCTCCTCCCACTCTTGCAGTTTGTAGTTACTATAACAAATTTCTTCATGAGGACGTATGATCAGTATTAACGAAGACTAAAAAATGTGCGTTTTTTTTTTTTTTCAAGTATAAGAATTAAGTAATTTTTTTTTTTCACCTGATCGATACTTTTATTATTTAACCTTAGGCTAAATTTTATGTCATTAAAAATTGCAGTACATGTTTCAATTGCTTGACAATCAGTATCGATCAGGTGGAATTTTTTTTACTTAATTCTTATCTTGATTGCAATATCGAAACGGAATGAAGTGGATAGTATGTAATTTTTCAAGTATGTCGATGACAACCAGTCTCTCTCCCTATTTCTTAGACTCTTCCTCTGTTCACAACATCCCAAGCTCTTTCAAGTTTGTACTTCCATTCAAAACACCTACACCACCTCAAAAGTTTTTTTCTAATTTGCTTTGTAACGGCAATATGTTGTAAATATCCTTTCTCCATGTAACACTGCTGGTCTTACCTGAGTTTTATAGGCTTTTCTTTTATTCTTAATTCACACATCAAATAGAATCATTACAGTAATAGTCTTCTCCATCCACTCAGCTTGCTTCCAGTTTGTTTTATCCAGATTTATATTACTGGCCACGATCTATTATAATTTTCTGAAACGATCTAATCTCTTGAACTTATCAGTCTTTCTATCCTATTCCATTTGTTACCTTGAAGGGAAAATTACAGTGGACATACTGTTAACCAACCTCGGGTTAACTAGGTGACCCATTGAATGTCTGTTGTTATTTCCCTCGGTCATTTAACAGCAGAGAACTGCAGTACCAGTAGATGTTAAGTTTTTGAGGAAATATTGTGACTCCTCTTCAAAGAGCCATTGGACACAGAAAAGCAAGAAACTATTACAGATTACTTTAATTACATTCAGTTTTGTGCATTAAGTTCTTTTTATTGGTATCAAAGTTTAACGATAGAATGTAATACTTTCAAAAGTTTACTTTAGTAAATTGGTGGTTGTGTTGTGAAATGAAACATACATCTTTTGGAGCATGAAGTGGATCTAATATTTCGTAGCATGACAGAAATAACATTGGTATGTGTGTGCTGTACTCTTATGTTATTTTTTCATGTTTAAATAATACTGGAATTAAACTTTTAGCCTAATATGTTTCAAAATATTGTTTAAATCAGGGTGAAATACCTTAAAGCATAGAACAGTAATATACATTTCTGGATAGGCCCTTTATTTTAATATTGCCACTTTAACTGACCATTTTGTCATCCGACCAAGGGTCCAGTCCTGACTAGGCTGGTTAAAAGGGTGCCAATTATACTCGGTTTTCTTCTGAGTTCTACAGCGTCCTTATTGTTGCTTTATAAAACTAGGTCATCAACAAAAAGCATATACTAAAGTATATCCAAATTAAAGTGAATTAAATAAATTGGATTTATTGACTTAATTTGCTAAGATTCTATTTAAGAAATCAGAGAAGCTAAGGAAAAATATCTGGGACAATTAATTTTATTTTGGGTAATATTAACAAACTGTCTCTTCAGTGGATTTATTTTATGGACAGACATAACGATGTTTATACTCCAAAGGATCTTCTCACTGACATATTATTCTGGTTGCAGCACGCCGATGATGGATCTTCTTGTCCAAGTGGCAACAGCGAACAAGATTCCACCAGGTGGCCACGTGATCCAGGCAGTCGGTGAGCGTGGGCTTCTACCTTACAAACCAAGTACACCCATTGGAGCTCTCGACACGTGGACCATCCAGATTGTTCCCAAATCAAGACCATCCTCCACTGCAGGATCGAAGACGGCATCCTCGAAAGCCAGCAACCAGCAGCCGTTTGAACAGACCTTCCGTTTGCAGGTGAGTGAACATCTACATTCCAAGTTATGGAAGGGACCGAATGAGTGATAAGTCAATTAATATTTAGGAACACATACTAGGATGAACTCGGTGAAAAATCTGTACGGGAAGAGGGAGCTGTAAAAAGGAGACCAATCCTACTTTTTGTACAGTCATTTCTCCTCAGCTCTCCACTCTCATTTCTGCTATCTAGCTTCATCTGGAAACCATGATTCAACATGCAATTGAAGGACCATTATGGTTGCTATGACATTGGACATTGTGTGTAGGGAAAATAGTCACATTTTTCCCCCTCTAAAACTTCTCTTTAATATACTGCATATGTATTCTTCTACATGGAAAAATCTTGTTTTTGAAATGTATTAGTCAGTCCTGTTTTAAAAATTCATTAGAAAGATGTAGTTAAGAGATCCTCATAAGTAGAATTTTAGGTTTTTAATTGTTGGAAAATAAGAGATTGTTAATTTCTCCACAAAACTTCAAACAAGATATCTCAGCAACCAAGTAAGTTAGAACCACAGAGGTTTCATTCTTCTGAAGCTAAAACAGTAGTCTAGTGCCGGATGTAGAGAATGTATTTTTCCCCACCATTATTTAAGAATTATTTGCTTTGATGTAAATATTGATGAAACATTTTGTTGCATGTTAATAAACAAATTTCAGAATATAGTATAATTGTTTACTTATCTACCTGTTCTCTATGTCAGGCACTAGCTGACATTTTAAGCTTCAAAATGACAATAAGAGGTCTATTGTATCATGATTACTAGTGAAGAAATGATGTTTGGAAATACAGGTCATTGTGAAAATTGCAACTTACGGTAAATTGAGGTAGAAAGTTGATTTCCTTAGAAACCCCCAGCAGAGTAAGTTGGCCCTTCCAAGTCTTCTTGTTTGTCAAGTTTCAGCTTCTTTCTGCCTCTCCGGTACCTCCTTGTCTTAAGTTCAGATTGGAATGTTTTTTGGCTCATCTGGTCCTATTTTCTGTTGTCTCGATGACTATGGAAATTGTATTTTTATCCACAGTTGAAACCCATCCTCTTTAAAATTTCTGGTTCAACCTAAGGTCCCTTGTTAAAATGGCACACAGCATCATTCACACTCATCTTCACTATTCTGTGTCCTGTATGGACGTCTTTGGGACACCTATTCCATATGGATCCATTGAAAGCCTCATTCACATTTTGTTTTACATGTGAATATTTTTTCAAACATCTTGAGGTCAGTTTAATAAGTTTAATTACTCTAACAAGCTCTAATTTCATGCCTTGTCCTTTGTGGTGGTACTCTTTACTTTTTCCTTACCAACTTGGTATGCACACCAACCTCCTCCTCCCATTGGACGCTTTCCATGAAGTAGAAATTCATTGTTGGCAGCTAGAAGTGGGCGTAGTCTTTGATGCAGTGATTTGGATAAGCACATATGTCTTAAGAATAAATGGGCATAAAATTAAAATTAGTATACCAAATTAAAGGGGAAGAAAGATATAGGCTGCACATTTTCAAAAAGATAATTTTTAAAATCAATTTTCTGCTTTCTAGTGTATTCAGTTTGATGTGTTTAAATTTACATGTAATAGCTTGTAGCATGACAATGGAGTTGACAGTAGGAGAAAGAGAATGAAAAGATTCTAAAAATTAGGGAATAAGACCTTGAAAGCCTTTCGAAGTGAACTGATGCAAGATGCAGAATGCAGGATTGGACATGGAGATCGGTAAAGGGATTCAACAGAGAAATGAGTTTTTATCCAGTCATGAGGAACTTTATCTGGAAGACAAAAGTATCAAGGAAGTGTAAAGAGGTGAGGTGTAAGATGCATTGTTACCCCATATTAACTTATGGTGCAGGGACATAGACACTGGCACAAAGATTAGAGTAAAATCCAGACCAGCAAGATGAAAGTTTTTATTAGTATCGTAGTAAAGACAAAGAAAGGATGGGGTAAGAAATGAGTTCTTTGGAACTTAAAGAACCTTTGATTCTGAAGGAGAGTTTCAACAATTTTTGTGGAACTGTAGTCTCTAGAAATTTTACAGACGTTGCTCAACATAGGAAATGAATGTAGATTCCCATCCTCTTGATGAAGCTGGGAAATAGAAACAAGCTTGTTGGGAGTGGAGAACTGGATCAGTGGTTGCCACTGATCTGCATTTAGGGCTGATGCCCAGGTGGCAAATTCCATATCAGTTGTTTACCTAATTTTTTCGTAAATGATTTCAAAGAAGTTGAAAATTTATCAATTGTTTCTCTCCGTAAATTATTTCAATCACTAATTCCTCCTCTTGTAAAAAAAAAGTATTGACCCCAGTTTGTCCCTGTTAATTCAAATTTTATTTTCATGTTATGAGTGGAAAACTGATGATGATGATGATGATGATGATGATCCTTTCTACTTTTAAAAACTTAATTCAAGTTTGTTCATCTACTAATGTAACTCTCCCCACTGATAACTTGAAGACAATACACCATATTTACCTGCACGATGGGTGCAAATTATTTTTCCCATTTTTACAACAGAAATCAAAGCATTTGTTTCCACACTCACAAGTCTCTGCAGCTCAAATTTTGCATCATTTTTGTAACAATACTAGTTTGTCTGAAAGAGAGTAACATTGTCAAGGTCTTTTTTTGGAATTGCTCATAACAAATTAATTGGGGGTGTTAAAAGTGGCTCATAGGCCCTCTCCTTTAAATCATTACTACAACTACTAAATACCCTCATAACCATATATGTACTTACCTGTAACCTTTATTTACTATCCTCTTAATGTGATTACCTCAATGCAGATCTTTAATGCTTAGGTACTGACAATGATCCCCGCGAGTCATTTTCACTCCATCAACACGGTAATTAAAACTGAGATCTTTCCTATTAGCGAAACTCGCAATTGAATTGATCCTGGGCCTTGAGGAAGACATTTAATAGCGCTGTTTCACTGTCAAGTTGGACTTCTTATGTGCCTAGATTCCTCTTTTATGCATTGTAAGAAGTTTTCAACCAACTACAAATTATTAAACATGCATCATCTATCCATCCTCCCAGTTCACATTTTTTTTTGACTTCAGATTAAACACCCCTGTAGAGATGTTCTTCATAGCTCTTCATTCTTGTAGGTGTGAAACAAAGTGAGAGCAATTGTGTGTAAATTTCTTTTTTCAGGTTCATCTCCCTCGCAATCAATTATTTGTGGCCAGAGTTAGTCCAAAGACTGTGCTATCGGATGTGCTGAACCTAGCTTGCACCGAGAAGAACCTGGATCCCAGCAAGTACGAACTTCGTCATCCAGGTAAAGCAAAATCCTTTTAACAGCTATATTTTTTGCACCTATAAAATTTTGAACTACAGTGAAACTCCTTAAGAGTCGACACCTTTCAGGACATTATGCAAAATGTCAGTTATTAAGAAGTGTCTGCTGTTTGGAAAAACTAAAATAGATTTGGGGACATATTTTTCATAGGATAGCTGTAGTTCAAGAATAAACCGTGCTCCATCAATTGTTGAATTTTATAGTAGGCCCAACACCGCTTTCCAAAATAGTGTACGATATTACATTAATCTTCTCCAAGATCAAAATGAAGACATGACATTAAATTTTCTCTTCACTTTTGAAGAAATCTCAGAGTTCGTTCTAGAAACACACTGAAATTTATTTTCGAAACGCATTCCTCTTTCCTTGCTCTTTCCTAGAGTTTCTTTTCCTGAAATGGGGTCCACTGTTTGGCTGCATTTTCACAGTTTGGCCTTTCATGGTTGAGGTTCATGGCACAAGTCTTTCGTGATATTGTCCATCTACCACTTTGGCGGTCTCCCTTGTGGTCGGTGCCCACCCACTCAAACTGAAGAGGAGTTTTCATCGCAGAATTATAGTTGCTTCACATGACATGGCTATGCCACCAGTGTCAAGCGCCTTCTGTTTTCTCTACAATGGGGGTCACACCAAGGCTATGTTGCAAATCTTAATTTCTGACACGATCCAAGAGAGCTGGGCCCCGTGACAATCAGATCATCTCCATAGCATGGAGGATCTTTCCATGTTTTCCTCAGCAAAGGATGACATTCTGCTCAATAGAGAACAACTGGTCTTATCACTGTCCTGTAAATTTTAGACTTTATATATTCAGGCATATTTTTATCGCAGAGGACAGCATTGTCTCTACTTGGATCACGTTGTACTGGCTCTCATCTTGGTGTCAGTGGTAGCATCATAATCTGATGTGACCAAAGATCTAAGATTTTAAAAATGAGTGTCTTTTTGTAAGATCTGATCATTGAGGGTAATGATGCCATTGATTTGGGGGCCACATTGTAGATATTCTGTCCTGTGGTTATTGAGTCAGTCCATTTTGATCCAGCCTCTTTTCCTTGTTTTCCACATAGTGTTGAAGTGCAAGCTGAACTCTTTTGAAAGTAATACATGATCCCTGAATAGAAGTTTCCAGGGATGTGGAGATGGAATTGCCAGCTTTCACCTTATCCATAGAAAAGTTGATTAGGAGTGGGGGCAAGAGGGACAGACATTTTTGAACACCAATGGTGATTAGTCATAGTTCGTCGTGTTTTTGAATTCTGGTCAGTGGATCGGTTTTGGAATTATTTTTAACTTTCAGTATTGTGAGTTGGATCTGCTGATTATTTTAAATTCATATTCATTCATTCATCATCAAGTTTTGAATTCGGAACAGTGAATGAATTTTGTACTTCATTACATTTTGTATCATTTTGTACCATTAGGGGCCAATGATCTGGATGTCGTGCCCCTGTAAACAGCAAGCATCCTTATCGCCAATCGTGATATCAAAAGATGGTAAGAGTCCAGGTGGGCATCAAATCATACTTGTAATGCTATGGTACAGAAGATTGATCCATCCTACACCTACTTCTGGCACTCTGTAGCTGTGAAGTGTTCACACCATTTTAGATCATGTGAGACCTGATTGAAAGTATTTTCCAGATCTGAAAATGCTAAATACATGGACTTCTTCTTTTCTCTGTGCTTCTCCATCAACAAACTTTTCATGGATTGCATCTGTGGTATTACATCCTCTGACAAATCTGCGCTGATTTGGCATTATGGTAACAATACTTCAGAGTCTGTTATCCAGTACTCTCACAAATCTTAATGGCGTAGAAGTCAAATTGAGTAGTATTTGCAGCATACTGTGACATCTCCTTTCCCTTTCCAAACTGGCACAATCGTGCCAGTAGTCCCTACACTGGGAAGCTCGTTTTTTTTCCACTGCTATTTGATTGAACACCCTGGCAAGGAATTCCATGCCAGCCATCACAATCATCTTCCAGCTAACAGATATCAGCTGATAAGTCATCAGGACAATTTTTCTTCCCATTCTTCATTTTCTTGAGGGTCAACATTACTTCTTCGGTGTGAATACTGGCACAGGTCCAGACATGGTTGAGTATTGGCTGTGGAAACTCTTTGTTGCTGGCGGCAGCAAAATAGTCAGTCCATCAATGGAGGATGGCTAATGGGTCTTTCAGGATGTTGTCTGAACCTTTGATTTGCATACCAATTTGGAATGATTACAGGACTTGGTGAGGCGATGCACACACCAGGAGGAGTGCCAATATCTAGCTGCTCGTACAAATCCTTGTAGTGATGCTCCTTTGCGGCAGCAGCTGTTATCTTTGCTGATGATCTCGGCTAATATTACAATTCACGATCCATGTCAATACATGTATTCCAACAGGGCATGAAGGCTTGTTTTCCTTAATAGTCAATTTAACTTTTTTGTTCTACCGTCAAGTTTGCTTATCAAAATTTTTTGTCTTGACTTTGTTTCTCACAAGGTTTTAACTGCAACCTGGTGTTTCTGCTCCACAGCATCAGTGTAAATTTCTTCCACTGATTCCGCTTGCTTCTCTGAAAAGTTCACCATGGCAGTTTTCAATTCGTTCCTATTGGAATTTATTTTCTACAAACTACCATATCTACTCGTGTATTAGACCCCCTTGTGCATTAGACCCCCCCTTGGCTTTTCGAGATGAAGAAAATGAAAAATATCTCGCATACAAGATCCCCCCAATGTAATTTGTCAAAGAACAACAACAATTACGCTTTGAAACAGGTACAAGCCTTGTGCAGCTCTGATGAAATCACACAAATTTTTGAATAGTTTCATCCGTAAGACCCACGCAATGAAAACGCGCTGAAGTCATATGGTACATTTGTGTTTCGTAGTTAAATGTCTGCCTCCGTAGCATAGGCCTACTGCAGCTCTGATGACATCGCACAAATAGGTGAATAGTTTTGTGTCCGACCCGTGCATTGCAAGCACGCATCAGTCATATATATATGTCTGTGTTTTTTAGTTAGGAATGTCTGCCAGCGTAATGGTTAGCACAATTAGCTGCCGTTCTCGGGAGCCCGAGTTCGATTCCTGGTGCCTTATTGCCAGAGATTTACGAATGGCAGGAAGGTTGAGTTGCAGTTAACATAGCACAGGTAACTCCCTTCCACTGGGGGCCTGTCTAAAAAAGAGCTGCACAACCTTGGGATGAGGAAACAAGTTTACTTTAGTTGAGAAATATTCACGGTTTTTGCTAGGCCTATTAATATAGGCAGCCGAGATCATTAACAAAGTAATCGTTTAATATCTCGTAACTCGGGTCAATATTGGTTTTTTTTGGGAGAGTAGGTTTAAAACATGATAAAAACAATCCAATCACAGTTGTTTTACTCGCCAACGTACCTAACAAATAATAATAATATTATTATTATTATTATTAATAATAATATTGATTTCTTATGTCACCACTTTCAATGATTTTTGGAGACGCCAAACAAAACATACTGGGGTATACGTTAATGAAAAGAATGGGAGACAACGAACTTACAAAATTAAACATTATGATAATAAACACATTACCGCCACACCTGTAGATATCCATAAATGCAGCAAACTTCCCTGTTGTTTATTTTTATTCTTTCCATTATGGAACTTCTGGCACTATCCGGGCGATAGCATACCTAACCTAAACAATGTGGTCTCTCTTATCTCATTGACAGCTGTTTAGGTAAATCCTGATGTGATTAATGTAGAGTACAAACATGAAATATACTTAAAAATAAGGGTCTGGCTTTCAACAGCCGCAGTTATCGAAAGAATGCTTTCAGTCACTATGTATTACACTTGCAAATAGAACTCGTACGCTAGTTATCAGCTGGTGGTTTGGCATGCTTTCAACAACACGGCTTTATTCAGGAGGAGTGGCTTCTGCTACACATACACCAGCTGGGAATATTGGAGACCATTTCCAGAAACCATTTGGGAATAGCTTCACACAGTTTAGACTCTATAGTTGGGAACAAAACAATTTTTCAAAAGGTTCAAAAAGACGGGACCTCGAATGCTCTCTGTCTAGATTACAGTTCATGGCTGATGAGATGGCAGTGAAGATGACGTTGCTTGGAATGACGTCATGCCGGTAGCAGGGAAGTTAGTGGTGCAAGACAGTTAAAATGAAAGCACTGATCAGGTTTACTGTGTGGTAGGCCAGATAGGCCTACTGCTCAGCTGACAGGGACAAATGACTGGCCATTGAGTTACTTTGTATCAATATTACATAATATGATACCCTTATCCCTTTTCTCTACGGGGTCAAGTATGACGTGAGATGAATGTTCGTAGCAAGTTTTTATGACTGTATGCCCTTCCTGATGTCGACCTCATCAGAGGAATTAATGAGATGAAACGAATGACGTGATATGACTAACTAAAACGCATTTTATTTAGTATATATGTAGGCCTAAAAATAGTGTGCACCATTTGACTTCTTACATTTAGAAATACTGCCTTCTAACAAAAATAGTACAACTCAAATACATTCATAAGTTTGTTGAAGAACAGTGTAGAATATTTGCATGTACAGTTTATAGCTCTTTATAGCCTAGAAGTCATGTGTTCACTGCAAAAAATTTGAGGTTATTGCATATTGGACCCCTTCCCTTACTTCTTTTTGGCTGTAAAAGTGGGGGGAAAAAAGGGGTCTAATATGCGAGTAAATATGGTAATTCATTCTGGTCTGGTCTTCGGTGTCTTAGTCTGTCTTCGCTGGCTCATTTGGATGTTGAGCATGAGCTGGAGATGTTGGGGTGCTACACTGTCATAGTATATAACTTTGGCGTGGAATTAACTTCTCATGACTAACTTCCCTAGTTACAGGGTACATGTGGCAAAAATGCTTCTCAGTAGTGGACATTCTCAGTGATGCATGCGGACACAACATAACAGGTTTAATTGGATAAACTTTCCTGCTTTAAGGGACACAAATTAGAGTAATTTTGAGAAACATAAATCTAAATCTATTTCAGAATGTACACACTTGGGTACTGTATGCTGCTAACGCTGAGCTGCTTGAAATTATTTCAGGAATAGGAAGGCCTGTCGAAGGTAGTCTGGCCAGATTTGTCCTGCTACAGTATTAGAGTAGACTGTATACCTAGTGACTCAATGCCAGGTGTTGGGTGGCGGGAAATAACCTGACACTCTGAAGTGCCAATGTCTTCAGCCAGAGGAGCTCCTTTAAGAAGGTGGACGAAATTTTGTTGAGACCTGTCGGGCAGCATCTGTACTCCAGATTAGGGGTGACTACAAAGGTGTCTGTTCCCAGGCTGGGGGCAGCATAATACTAAATTCAGAAATTCATAGTGTGTGTGAATTAGCATGTTGTCATAGTGGAGGCTCCGGATTTTCCTTTACATGTCTGCTCTTGGTCTTCCAACATTTTCTCTCAAACATCTGAAGATTTCAAGGTTATACCAGCGGTTCACTGTTTGATCCTTGGGTAGGAATTCTTGTTGCATAATGCTGTTGAGGTAAGAACAAGAATAAACACCACTTTCATGTTCAATCTGACCTACCTTGCTTTCTTCAGTCTCAGAAAATTTCTTTCCACACAACTGTGCATCTCTGTAAATGGTTTTCTCCAGCTTGAAGTGGAAGCAAATGTTGATACGCTGCTCATAATGTTCACACAGCTCGACAGTCACAACGCATGTTCTACACACTTGCCGACTAACATCTGCAGAGTGATAATGAATTGTTTCAGAAATGCATAGCAGATGGCTAGTTACTTATGAAGGATACCACTATACAGTGCCAATTATCAGGAATTCCTAATACACATTATATAGCATTTTTGAACTTCAGTTGTTTGAACAGGCCTTGTAAAATAATTTTCACTTTCCGAAACCAAACTCGATGGCACAACACCCCAAAAGCCATGCCCTGCCAAGTGACGGCTGCTCAGCCTGAAGGTCTGCAGATTATGAGATGTTGTGTTGTCAGCACAACAAATCCTCTTGGCTTTCTAGACCGAGGCCACTATCTCGCAGTCTGATAGCTCCTCAGTTGTAATCGTGTAAGCTCAGTAGACCTTGAATCAGCCCTCGGATCCAAATAAAAATCCCTGGCCTATCCCGAATTGAACCTGGGTCTTCCAGGTAAGAAGCAGACTCTCCATCACTACACTGCGGGGATGGCACATTTGCACTTTGTTTTATTTTTGTTTGTCTAAATGTCATGCTAAATCTACTGAAGTGATAGGCTTGAAAGTTGGTACTTGAATACTAGGTATACTGAAAGACAACTGGGCTGCAAATTATAAAAAATATTCCTAAGTAAAATGAGGGACTAGCAGGAACTGTTTAGTGTTTTTGCGCATATTTGCATGGTTAAATTTTCAGAAGAAACTATATAATAAAATTAATTTACTAGTTGTTCAAGCTATTGTTGATTTATCTGTAGAAAACTGTTTGTTTTTTACATTGCAGATACTAATAACACTAATGATGTACGTTTCTTTCTCCCATGGTATTAGACGGTTTACATAAAAATAGTGGCATAGTACCTTATTTAACCACTTCAATACTGTGTTTATGTGCACAAGGCTTCCCTGCCACGTTTTGGGGGAAATGAAGTTAGATACTTGAAAACGTAAAGATTTTACCAGGAATTTCATCGAACATTTGACATAAGAATACAGTACATAGTAACTATTGAGTTACTTTGAGGTTCGCTCTGCCTGCACCAAAAATAAATACTAGGTTAATTTCTAGGTACAAAGGTAGCCAGGCATAGAGTTAACCACTCCGTCCTGCTTAGTGTTCAGGTTGTGGATAGCGGAATCCTTTACCTTCTACTCCTCCATGGGCCTTTCTTGCCCGACGGAGATTGCTTTGGTTTATTTTTCACATATTGTCAGTTCATTGAAAACCCATTACTCAAATATCTATTTCCTGTAATAAAGCCTGAAGAGTGTATATTGAAGTAAATGGTGGACCATTAGAAGTTGTGAAAAGCTTCAGATATTTGGGGAGTGTACTTGCAGAAAAGGGGAAAATAAATTAAGAAATTGGGAAGAGAATTCAATAAGCCAATGGGTTTTAGCAATTTGTGAGAGAGGTAGTGTGGAACCTGGACATCCCAGAGAAATGGAAGAAAGTTCTGTACTCTATGTACGTAGGTGGTTCTTGGAATGTACTAGAATTAAGTATCTTACCTCGGTGGAACTCCTTTTATTTTTCAACATAGTCTCCCTGTAGACTAATGCATTTGGTCCAGCGATGTTCCAATGCCTTGATCCCATCTTGAAATTGAGATTCCTCCAGGCCTGCAAAATACCTCTCCAATTCGACTGTCAGTTCTTCCCTTCTAGAAAATTTCTGTCCACCGAGGAAAATTTTCAGCTTGGGGAATAGATGAAAGTCTGATGGTGCCAAATCAGGTGAATAAGGTGGATGTGGCAACAATTTGCACCCCAGTTCATGAAGTTTTGCCATGGCAATAACACTTGTGTGCAGCAGAGCATTGTCCTGATGAAAGATGACCTTTTTCCTTGCCAAACCAGGCCTTGTTTCGCGTATCTTTTCCTGTAGTTGGTCTAGGAGGTTTGCATAGTATTGCCCCATAATTGTTCGGCCAGTAGGAAGATAATCTATCAGCAGAATGCCTTTTGCATTCCAGAAAACTGAGGCCATGACCTTTCCAGCCGAACGCACTGCCTTTGCTTTCTTTGGTGGTGGTGGTGAATCTGCATGTTTCCACTGCTTTGACTGCTGTTTTGTCTCTGGGGTATAGTATTGGACCCAAGTTTCGTCTGTAGTCACAAACCGGCACAAAAAATCTTGTTGGTTGCACTGAAAACGGGCCAGAATTTGTTTGGACATTTCCAATCTGGTGCGTTTATTGTCCAATGTCAAGAGCCGCGGCACCCATCTTGCGGATAATTTTTTTATACCCAATTCTTCGGTTAAAATATAATATACCCGTTCAGAAGACATCCCTACAGCTTCAGCAATCTCCCACACTTTCAGTCGATCCTCCATGACCATTTTATGCACTTTTGCGATAAAATCTGGGGTCGTAACACTTTTTGGCCATCCACTACGCGGATCATCATCCAAGCTCTCCCGACCTAATTTAAACTCGCTGGTCCACTTGGCAACAGTTGAAAATGAAGGGCAGAGTCCCCCAGTGTGTTCTGAAAGTCGGAATTAATTTCCTTTGCTTTCGTACCTTTCTTTACAAAGTATTTAATCACTGCTCGAATCTGTTTTTTCCATTGTCACAAATCACTACGTGGGAACAACAAAGAGTCGTCACTACCACACTCCTGCAGCTAGAGCACTGACGCGCCACGTGTTCACTCACAAAGAATGTGTGATTATTGTGCGGGAACCTCGTTGCTCTAGCACTGACATCTAGCGGTGATTCTGAGAACTTTTCAAACTGTCCTCGTATTGCACACCAATTCAGACATACACAGGGGGCACGTGGACTGCAACAAAACGTCATGGAAGCAGAATTCACGCAGCTGAGATGAGGCCTTTCTTATGCCATCGTCGCCATAAGAACTGTCTGCGTCGGTAAGACGTAAAGCCAATTGAAAAAAAAAAAAAAAAAAAAAAAAAAAAACCTGTGGAGGTCCTTGATTTATAATGTGACTCAGAAGACTGAAAATGTGGGGAGGTGGTGGTGGTTCTTCTTCTCAGAAAGAGCCTTTGCTCAAATCCGTGGCTACTTTTTTCTCAGTGCTACTTTCAAATACAAATATTGCATTTTGGAACCAACACCACATTAACACAGATTTTCAGACAGGATTCAAAATACCACGGGCCCATGTATAGAAATGAAATGAGCATTTTTAAATATGTTCAGGGGATCATTGCACTTTATCAGAAAACCTTACTTTGTCATAAAGTTGTAGTTCAACTTTTGTCAATCCATCAGCTGATGTCATGAGAATGAGTCGCAGCATTTCAAGTGAATTTCATATTAACTTCTTTTCTCTCTTTTTATGCAATCTATTGCATTCTGTGTCTCCTAGTGTGCTTATATGGAATTTTGAATGTTGCTATTGTTTCTTTTGATCCTCGACTTGATAAGAGAGGAATGTTAGATAAGATAAGCCACTGCCTCCTATACTTATGATCATTTACTTTTGCTTGAGAAAGTGTTCAGTACTGTTTCAGGATTGAAACCTCCAACAGCAGAAGTTTTATATTGTGAGCATTTTGTTCTGGTATTAAATATAGGAATTTTACAAATAAGACTACCTAGGAATGTGTATTTAGTGTTGTGATCTTAAGGAGACAAGACATTGACAAAACTATTTTTTGTGTAAAGATCTCTACCACAATATGATGATTTCTACCATGTAAGTGCAACACTAGTGTGCTGATAGCCTGGATAAGTATAAAAACATTTTCACCTGCACTGTTTGGAATATCATTAACCCTTTTAGGACCAAGCATGTCAAAGGAGAGTGTACTTAAAAAGACCACATGTTTACAAGGTGATGTGGTGAAAAAGATCTCGGTATATTTTGAAGTTCTCCTTCAATCATTTCATGCCATAGTTTGGAACAAATGATATTGATAAATTTCTTTTCCAAAATGTTCAGAAAATCAACCTCTTTTGCTGGAGAAAAAAAAAAAAAAGAAGAAAAAGACTGCTTTAAAACTTGTTTTTGGGTTTATTCAGCCAATAAAATTTTGCCAGCATCTCATAATAGTTAGTGCAGGTATTGATGATGCATTATCAATGGACCCTCAGAGCTAGCAGAAATACAGTGCTTGGTGTTACGTTGACCTGTTCAATATTTACAAAAGTTACAATTATTCACAAGTTGTGGTAAGTACATTATTTTGGGCAAGTAGCTGCCTGAGCCCACCTTACTTCGCGTGCGGCCGCCTTGCTTTAAGTGTGTATACAATCTTAAGTAAAATCTTACCTTATAAAAGATGCTGGAAGTGTCATCGATCGTAACAAGGGACTTCATAAACACCATTAGGATTTTCTTCACACCAACAATGAGAGTTATGACTGTTCATATGACCATTACGATGTGAAACCAGGCCTCATCCTAAAAGAACACAAGCTGTGGGTTGAATTAACGATCACTCAGTGATGCAAGATGGCACTCACAATATCTCTCTCTTGTGGTTGGATCAGCAGGTTTTAAATAAGGGGCCCGTATAATTCTGTACGCTTAGGTGTGTAACAGTTTTGTAGCTCTCTGTGCAGAAGAAACCGAAACCCCTACTTGTGTTAACTTTGTGTGCGATTGATTTGGTGACCGTTCAAGATTCGCACCAATGTCATCTAGCTTTTCCTCTGTTAAAAATGTTCGTGTGCATGCATGTTTCTTATTGAGCACTGAGCCAGTAGTTTCCAATTTACTTACAATTACGTGAATCTGTGCTTATGAAGGTGGCACTTCACCAGGATATAGCTGAACAAATGCACCATGGCCCCATCGAGCAGACTTGTATTTAAAATAACTTTTTACATATGAAAATACGATGTTGCAATGATAACTGTCTTACCATGTTAACAGCTGAGATTCAGACTGGCTATTGATGCTAGGTCAAACAAATGCACGCTCCTTGCAAGGTCAAGAACTATGCGCGCGCGCTTCCTGTATAGCTGCTTAGGTCTCGGAGAGTAGAAACGCTGCTCGATGATCTGGGTTTATAAGAGACCCTGTACTTTATTTTGAGATTATACAGAGATGTACTTGGACCAAGTTTACTACTGGTATACGTGGACAGCGAGAGAGATTTACGACTGAAGAGAAAGAAATTTGCTGCTTCTTGTTTTCTAGATTTAACTTTGCCACTTTCTCAATTGTACTAGACATGCTTAGATTGATGCTTTCCCGGCCTGTACTTGTATACATGATAACAAGCTTTTTGGCTTTTGCCGTGTCAAGAAAACAAGGTGAAACTCTTTGCGTTTCGCAGAGAACTTTGCTCTGCATCTGTAGAAGAAGATATTGACTGTTCATTAGGAAGGCTTCTACAATAATGAAGGTTTGAATTTGAGAATGCTTACCGTTGGCCTGTGTTTTAAGTACCTTAATATAAATAAAAGTATTGATTAGATGGGAAAATCCAGCCTTATAATTGTGATTATTGGATACTCAAGTAGGAACTTCTAGATGATTTGATTTATGTGAACATTCTGAAGTCGTATGTAGGATATAATGGAATATAAGCCACTGCCTCCTATACTTGTGATTAATTTATTTTTGCTTGAGAAAGTGTTCTGTTTCAGCATACATAAAAAGTAGCAGGGAAGATTTGAATTGCCAGTTTTAGAACCTCTCCTTATCTACTTTGTACAGTGCAAATTTCACTTTGTTGTGGATATTTCAATCTGGAATGCCGAGCTACATAGGCAATGCGTAAACATACTACAGTCGTCTGATGAGAAGTAAGAGGTGCGAGGGGGTTGCATGGCTGCCACGCATGCACCTATCTCAAGTCTCAAGACCTGACAATAAACATCTGTTCCTTCTGCAGTGACTTACAAATTGACATGCTGTTGTGAAGTTTCATAGTGGCAGTTGTGCCTTAGCTACACATTTACTGTATGTACTGTATAATGAATTGTTCGATAATGAATATGCATTGATTCAGAGCGCTCTAATTGTCTGTCACGACTGATGTTTGTAGCTAAGAGTGTCGTATCTGTTACTCGTGCCGTACCTACAAGCTGCCGCGACTTCTCATCAGACGCAGATAGTAAACAAAGGTGTCTAAATTATATTCTTCCCAAAAATAACTCTGTGTATATTTTTTCAAAATGGCTGTCTGTGAGTACAGTATTTTCAGAAGATCCCATAGCCACTCAATCATGCGAGGGAATTTCTTGAGATTAAATTTGAAATTGTATGTTCTAGCTAATCTGGAAGAACGTCTGAGGCCTGATTGGACGTTGGCAGATTACAAGCTTCAGGAAGTGACGATGGTGGCAAAGAGAGGGCGTCCTTTGGGAGCAGGACTGTCCTCCTCAGATATCATGGCTCTTCAGAAGGAAGAAGAAAAACGCAGGCAGCAGACACGTGCTGGTGGTAGTACTGGGTCGGCTGTCCTTGGTCTTATGTTCAACAAGCGAAGCCAGTCGGTAAGTGTCTCTTCATAATATGAACAAAGTTCAGGCTTACATGAACTGTCTAAAATAGTATATTAGGCATAATGGAATATGATATTTCTGATTTCTTCATACAACCAAGGTGTATGAAAAATGCTGTCCAGTGATCGTAGGTCATGATAAAGGGCTTAGGGCAGTTACAGTGAGGGTAAAAACCAATCCTCTAACTTGCTCTTTTCATCCAATCTGGGAGAAAGTTATGTAATATAGTTTTGTAACCCTAATTCTGGATGTTAGGCTTAAACTATCATAAGTGACATTTCACTAACTTGACAGGAGAGCAGAAAGAAACTGCTTGAGGCAAGTATTTTGCTACCTTTAAAGAAAGCGTAACAGACAGTTCTAACCATGTTAAACCACCATAAGAGCAGATACAATAAGGATTGTGGTGGATGGCATAAGGTTGAACTGCAGGTTCGATCCTGCTCAGCCTGGTGGCATTTGAAGGTGCACAAATACTGTATTTCTTCGAATCAGACTTTTTTTTTTCTCTCTCTCAGAAAATCAAGGGTCTCCTTGCAATCATGACCTAACAGTAATGAGCACCACAGGAACCACACTGCTTCCCTTCACCCACCACGCACGCATAAAACTCTACCTTCAACGTCCATGTGTTTATTAGCCCTATAGGCTTCATCGCTAGCTGCGGCAACCAGTTGTACAGCACCTCTGCATAACGTCACTGGTTCTCCAGAAATAGTGAAGAGAGAATGATATTCTTCTTTGTGGGAGAAAGGCTCGCAGCCCCGTCAACCAGGCGAGCGACAATCCC
The DNA here is from genome assembly GCF_040414725.1 of Anabrus simplex. NCBI lineage: Eukaryota > Metazoa > Arthropoda > Insecta > Orthoptera > Tettigoniidae > Anabrus > Anabrus simplex. The sequence continues at coordinate 288,139,178 of NC_090270.1, read as the reverse complement.
CTGAATAGGTTTTAAAATGTCTCTGTATTAGCCTGTACAAAAACTTCTCCAAAATCGGCAGAATGGCATTAAAACATGCGAGCCTTCGAATTCTTTAAAGGCCATAGCTACTCAGTGGCAGAGTTATAACGTGTCTACTGTACCTGACACTTAATAAAATTAGCAAGTTTTACAGACAGCAGGAATATTTTCATGATGGATGATCATATTGTGGAGATGTGGAACAGTTATTGCTGGCAAATTTTCAATGGGTTCTCTTTGTTATTATGATGCCAGTTTTAATTTAATGGTTATGAAACTTGCAGAAATAAAGAATAATTGTGCAGCCACAAAAAAAATACGGCATTACTAAAGCCAATGTTTGGTGTTGGCGTGAAGACAAAGACGGTATATCAGCCTCATGTCTGTAGATTTACTGGCACATAAAAGAAGTCCTCCGGGACTAAATTCCGGCACCTCAGGTTTCACCAAAAACAGAAAAAGTAATTAGTGTGATGTAAAACAAATACTATTATAGGCTCCTACATTTACCATTGTATATCACTGGGTTATCTTTGCACAATGCAATAGTATTACATAGCTTACTGTATCTTCATTCCTGTGAAACATACAGTAGTGTACCGATGAAAAGGCACAACCAAAACATGTCGCTTATGATAAAAACCTCAAAATTGTAGTTTTTGCACTTACGATAGTTTAACTCTGATGTCCAGAATTTCTGTGGTGGTCTCAATGATTGTTCTGCTAGGTCTCAATTCCATTCAACCTTCCGTTTTTTATGTATCTTGATATTTCATGACCCCTAGACACTGAAAGAATGAGTGCAGCAACATAACTGTGATTTAAAACATGTGGACTCCTTTTGAGTCATTTCAAGGGATATTTGAACTGCAGACCTCTTCTAAAACCATATTACTTTAGTTGCCCCATTTTGGATGAAAGTTGTAAAGGTTAATACAGACAGGGAAAGTTTAGAGGAGTCGAGTATGTACTTGAAGCCTCTAAACTCGAAACCAGTATTTTTGATTATACGAGGAAAACATGCATGTGTAAAGTTCTGAGATATTCCATTGTTGCTGTGGTGATGGTGACGATGGTTATTGTCGTCGCGGTGGTGGTGGTGGTGGTTGTTATTGTTGTAATAAAACTAGACACCAGATTGCTTTTTTAAATTTTTTTATTGTCATTTTGCTTTACATCGCACACACACAGATACGTCTTGTGGCGACGATGGGATAGGAAAGGGTTAGGAGTGGAAAGTAAGTGACATGGCCTTAATTAAGATACAGCCCCAGCATGTTCCTGGTGTGAAAGTGGGAAACCATGGAAAACATGGCTTAAGTGTGACATTTTATTGCCTAAGATAGTAATCCATGTCCGTATACAAATCATTATTGCATTGTTACTCTAAGAGGTACAAAATGTATCGAAAGAAAGATTAGGAAGAGGAAAGCATTGGTTAGGGAATGGATTCATAAGTGAGACATGCACAGAGCATTGAACACCTTATTGAAAGACTTGCCTGCAGAGGATCCTCTTTCATATAGGATCTGATAGTTCTTGCTGGTAGACAGATTTCAGAGATTTTAATTTCTTGCATGCAATTTCAATGTATAAATCAACTGAGGCTTTGTCTTCCAGTTCAAGATAGTCTCTCAAATCTAACTGCTCGCTTGTTTTTGTTCATGCAGTTATTGTACCACACATTCCACAAAATTTAATATTTCTCATGCACTTCTAAGAACTTAATAATGTGGTTTAAATTCCACATGCTCATTTTTTGGGAAGGTTATGCCTCAATGCCATGAGGAGAGGTCAAACAAGCTGAAGAAATTGGGGTTTACACACGAACAATAATCAAGTTAGTCACACAATGGGAAAGTGGACTTAAAAGTAGACAGCTTATCAACTTGCTTTCTGCTACAATGAAAGTTGGTAACTTGACTGTTGTCCCCTGTTTACACAGCAAAGGTTGGAGGGAACTTGCCACTTGGCTTGTTTGAACTTTCCTTGTGTAGTTAGCCTTTACAAATTCAGTTCCTGCCGGATAGTTGAGCTACCATCTAGCCTTTTCGTTGCTATGAAAGTCCAGCTGCCCACTCAGCTCATGTCATTTTGTCTTGACAAAGGCTACTGAAGTCGTTCAACATATATGTCAATGTGACCTAATATCCTGGAAGAAGTCCGTTGACATTGGTTGTGAAAGCTCGTGCCAATATACTTTTAATTTGCTTATTTTGTATACTAGAATAGTGAGAACTGTACTAGTGCATTGTAAGTTCTCTCTCTTTACAGAGTGTTTGTGATGGCAGTGTTAGCAGCGACAGCCTGGGAGGGCGCAGCATTTCTCCCATCAATTCAGATGATACACCTTCACCTCCTGGTTCTAGTCTCCCTCCTCCCAGGCCTGCTCGTAAGCGTCGACCTGCGCCAAAACCACCTGGTCCACCTGCTGCAGTTATCTCTCACTCGAGGAACAGCTCGGACAGCAGTGGTTATCACGAGGCATCTGTTCTCAGTGAAAGTCCTGAGAGCAATGGTCTCAGGTAAGGATATATTTATAAAGAAAATATTTCTCTACACTGAAGTAGAAATTCTAATGCATAAGAAATAGAAAAGTTATCCACAAGGGTGAAAAATGGTCTTTCTGGTAGGACTGTAGGGGTTCCTGAAGTAATCCCACCTTCTAGAATATGGTCACTGACCAGTTGTATATGAATGTAAATTAACACATTAACTGTGTATTAGTACATGACATACCCACCAACCTGAGCAAAATATTTGCATGGAACTCTTCAAAAGGTGTAATAATTGGAATTATGTGCCTGGTGCGTGACCCGCACGGTCGTTGAAATCAAGAGGTAATACTGCTCACCAGGCAGATCACGTGCGAGGCACATGGGTAGATTGCTGTGCATTATTTACTGCGGATAACAAACAAATGCATGAAGTATGATTACAAACATAAATGTATTTATATTTATACTTCTCAGTTAAAAAATTTTACGTCACGATGTCTTTATTATTGCAAAACTGCAGAGACGGTATTTCTTCTGTCAAAGCGCACCTTTTATTTGGTAGGCCTCATGATGTTAAGGGAACTGTGTTGTTTGCCATCTGAACAAAATGTAAGTAGAATAACAAAAGCATCATGCTGTCAAAAATGATTATTAAAAGTTCTGTCATGTTACTCATAAATATGATACAAGAATAAATAATGTCAATTACAAGTTCAGTTTATTCACTGAACTTATTGCAGTAGTGGAATTTATTTATTTCAAAAGCAGAATCACTCATAATTCTCTTGAAGTAATAATAAACAGAAAATGTGGTGTCTTACCTCACATTGAAGTTGTCTTACTACTCAAAGATCCCAAAAAGAATGACGACATATGACGAAAACTGTGGAGAGAAAATACGCGGAAAACAGAATACGCGTGCGCAAATCTAGCTACAGATGAACCTGCTAGTAGATTGGGCTTGCATGATGTGCGGGTAGACAAGGAGAGTCTTCCTTACTATGCGGGAAACCTGCGATTCACATTTTCTAGCACCCGTTCCATGACGCGCTAGGCATGTGTTCTGCACATGCTTGAAAACTAGAATCGCGTGCCTAACGCGCGATCTGCGCTGAACGTGTTAAAGATGGGAAGGTAGGAATGCAGATAGAAATATAGCTAAAGGATGAACACAGTGTTGGGTAAGCACAGAAAAATGGAGCATCAGAAAGAAAAAAGAAAAGGACAGATTTAAAAAACACAAACGCAAACAAATTCCACAAGTCTGTCTTCTAGATTAATTTCTTCTCCACCGTTGAAAAGTTCACTTCTGTTTCCTAGTTGTATTGGGGTTGTAGTTTTTCACGTTCCTGGAGTGAGAGGCCATTCTTAGCAGACTTCCATTCTTGACACAAAAATATACAAGGTTTATAAATAATAATGTTTATTGATGACATAAAACCATGTTAGAGAGTCGCTAATATGTAACTTAAGAAATTTTACGTAGGATATTAAGAAGTTGGTAATATAAATATCAAATTCTCATTGTACAGTATTACAGGATAAATAGGTTAGGTTACCTAATGATTATCATTTTAGTGATTTTCTAGCATTCTTCATTAAGGCAAGAGAGTGAACAGTCAAATATATCTATATCCAACTTATTCACTTCTCTCATCATTCTTTGCAGTGGACTATGGAAAGTATAGTTCGTTCTATACCAGTTTGTTACATAGGACTGATTTAATCTTGTGTAGGCCTACCCAGGAGGAACATTAATGTTCCTTTTTCCCAATAATACAGAACAATTTACATGAGAGTGGAGTAATTTATAAATGAAACTAATATTGAATTTCTCAAATCTTTCCTGAAGAGATTGTTAGAAAAAGAATTTAAAAAGGGGGAAAAAAAAGAAAAGAAAAATCGTGATGATAGACAATCAGGATTATGGTACAAATGCAGAACAGAAATTCTGCAAGTTAAAATGTTACAAATGGGGCTGGGAGGAGTGTACAAATATTAAATTATAACGAAGATTATAACTTGGTTTTCTTATGCACTGCTGTCTTCACCTAGATGTGTTTTTGTTAACTCTTGCTAGGGCTACTGTCAGGGTGACATGTTTTCAGTTGCTTGATCCTTGCACTTTACTCATATCGTGGAGAAATAAAAATTCTGTACGTTTCAGGTTACTTGTACTAGTGCCAGCATTATTTTGGTTGGGGGTGGTTTAAGTCCTGCCTCCTTTGCTTCATGTTGCAGGCAAAAATTCCATTATTGTGGATTTCTTAAATGGGAGAGTGTTGGTGGGAGCTTTACTCTCTCGTTAGGACTTCTTTCAAGGCAAAACTCGGATATTTTAGTCAAGGTAATACCATCGGCGAGAGCGAACGGAAAGGAAACACCTTGGTGGAAAGAAAAGGTGAAGGAAGTTGTTAAACAAAAGAAGAAAGCATGGCAAGTATGGAATAGAGATAGGAAAGAAGAAAGTAAGATAAAGTATCAGGAAATTAAAAGTGTAAAAGGGTGGTGAATGAGGAAAAGAAAAATATTGGGAAAAAGGATGTTGTATGGATTGATGAAAAATAAGAAAAAAGGAAATTCTACACAAGTGAAAGGAGAGGGTGGACATGTAATAACAGACCTAGTGGAGATAAAGAATAAATGGAAAAATTATTTCAATAAACTCCTGAATGTGAGAAATGATGGAGAAGAGAGTACAGTGGTAAATGAGGATGATCAAAAAATGGAGAGATATTGTAATGACAGAGGTGGAAATAGCTGTTGAACAAATGAATACAGGAAAAGCAGCAGGGATAGATTAAATGTATGGAAATAATTAAGGCAGCAGGACCTATTGGTCTACATTGGTTATATAGGCTGCTAAGGTGTATATGGAGGAAAAAACAAGTAGCTGATGACTGGTGTAAGGGTGTAACAATACCAGTATTTATGAAAGGTGTCAGGAAGTTTTGTGACAGTTCTTGAGGAATTACACTGTTCTCACAAGTAGCCAAAATATTGGAGAGAATGATAGAAAGGAGGATGAGAGGGAGGGTGGAAAGAAATTTAGAAGAGCATATGGCTTTCGACAGGGAAGCTCAACGATAGACCCTATCTTTACCATGAGATTAGTGTACCGATGGAAAAATAGTGGGAATATGGAAAATATCTGGTGATGGTATTCCTTGATCTAGAGAAAAGTGTGGAAACCCTGGAAAGAAAAGGATGTGGAAGACAATTAAGGGAGCTAGTGAAAGCAATGTACAGTATAAGAATTGTTCCAGTTTTGTCTAGACCCAGAGGTAGGGGGGGGCTACATATTGGTTTAGATACCAAACTGGACCAAGACAGGGTAGTGTATCGTCTCCACAAGGGCAATATATGGAGGGGATATAAAAATATTGTAGTTTGCAAATGACATATTGATAGTGGGAGTCAACAATACAGAAGTGCAAATCCAACTAGAGGCATTAAATGACAATATTGAGAAATATGGTATGAAAATCAGTGTGCAGAGAGTAAAACAGTGATGACAAGAGGGAGGAGGAGGAGGAGGATGAGGGAAAGGAATAATATCAGGGGACAAAACCTTGAGGTTGTTCAATACTTTAAATATTTGGGAAGTGAAATAATGCAAGATGCAAGGTTGGATAAAGAGATCAACAGAAGAGTACAAGCGGAAAATACATTCTAGGAGAATGTAAGGAACTTGTTGTGGAACAGAGAAGTTCCTATGAAATGTAAAGAGATAATGTACAAGATGTACTATACCCTTATAGTAACGTATGCATCAGAGACTTCGACAGCAAGAAATGAGAGTAAAATTCAAACCAGTGAGATGAAGTTCCTGATTAGTATGGTAGGGAAGACAAGGGCAGGGGGAGAGAGATGTTGAGGTCAGAAGAGAGATAGGGGTAGAAAACTGAGTGACATGATGGAGAAGAATAAATTGAGATGGTTTGGACATGTTATGAGGATGAAGGAGGGAAGGGATACCAAAACAAGTGTTGGAGGCTAGGATAGAAGGAAAGAGGGCAAGAGCATGCAGAGCAAGATGGATGGACTCTGTCAAGAACAGTATAGGAAAAAGAAGACTGGACCTGAACAAGGGGAAATGAAAATGGTATTTATGATAGTGGTGGCGGTAAATTATTATTATTATTATTTATAAACTTAGAAATTGCTTTAGAGGATAGCTTTTCTTAGGGATGTTAACAATTGTAAGAAGAAAGGCTTGAAAAAGTTGCCATAATCTGGTTTCCAACTTGAATAACATACTTTCTGGAGAAGTGTGTCAACTGGTTTCATCATGATGGCCAGTGTATGAGATAGATTCAACTTTCGATATTGAAATAACTGGAGACATCTGTTGGACAACGAAACCATTTGACAATACACAGAGTGCTTTCTGTTTAGCAATATCAAGGACTACATAAACCTTCAAAATGTTGGTATGTTCCTAGAGTATGGCTCATCTTAAAGTGGTCACGATTCTGAGACGAGAGCTGAAAATATGATTACCCCCAAAATTTGAATTCAAATCCCCTACTCTCGGGATGGGTGAATTAGTGGGTTGGGCACATGATGCTGATGCAGCTTATGAAAACAGCCCTAGTACACTTTAAAAGAGAGGTAGAAGAAAAATGCCTGGTTGGCAGACCTGTAGCTTCCTGGAAGGATACGGTCAAGTCTGACACTGGACTAAGGGAAGGACACTGGATGATGTCTTGGAGAATGAGACATTCATGAAAGAAGAGTGGAAGAACCTTATCAGTACCTGAGGAAACTGGAACTGTAAACTGAGATGGTAGCAGTAATAAAGCAGTACAATACCAAACTTTATTGAAGACAGTGATGTTTTCTTTGAACTTGTTTGTGCTTGCTTTTTCAAGTTGAAGCTTCTCATTTCTTATTTTGCCTTGTTAGTTTTCATTACAATTTTTAAAATGGGTTTTAGATGATACTTAAAGACAGTCATTCTAGTGGTCTACCTTGGTTTGTTGTAAGATTTTTGGCTTTCTGTTTCTCCGAGTTAGAACTCGTGTATATATATGTATAAAATGAGTAACTTGTGAATTGGTTCTTTTTCAGTAGTAGTCCGTCTGGCACTCTACCAAGGAGGAGCAAGCTGACTTCTGCGACACCAGCTCCACCTCAAAATACGTCTTTGTCTCGATCACTCTCCAACCTGACAACTGTCAGTAATGGAGGTAACAAACCAGCTCCAAGACCTGAGGGCATGAAAAGCTGTACACACAGTGTATCCACTTCCTCTCTTGCATCATCAGGTCAGTCACAGTATTGGATGTCAGCCTTAGTGAAAATCCTTGTATGGTATATTTCTTTTTAGTTAGGTTATTAAAAGTAATTTTGTAGTATTCCATGTAACATCTTAAGGGGAGACTCTACTAAAAATTTTGGCCCAGAAATTGCCCAAAAACTGAAAATGAGACTTTGGTGTTTATGGATACTCTATATTGTGGTTCACAGCTATATATTTGTGAATATTTATAAAGGTAATTTGCGAAACATTTAAATCACACTTGTGATTTTGAAAGTTTTTCTGGCCTTGATCGCTGGAGGAAGAGTAAAGGCAGAAAAAGCAAAAGCAGTGAACAAGCTTATTTAAGTGTTCACAAATAATGACATGAGACACACGGTACCTAGGTTCAGGAATCTTAATTCTGAATTAGAAATTACTGTTAATGCTGGGTCTTCTTCCAGTGTAAATTTTCTCAGGTAGCTTCTTCTACAAATTGCAATGTTCTCTGTATAAGTTTTAATATGATTGCCTTCAAATTTTGCATACACGTGCACTCTTAAAACAATAATTTTAATTATACATTTTAATAATTGTTTATTTTCAGAAATACCTGGTGTTGAAGTATGTAAACATTAAATTTTTATGATGCAATACCACTTGTTAACTGTACAGTTTGCTCTGGAGCCAGAAATAATACTTTATTTATTCCTCTTAACTTTTCTAATGTATGTAACTCTGTTTCAAAATAATGAACCACAAAGTGTTGCACCTGGGGCATTTTGAAAATGGACCAAATTGTTTTGCACAAATACCACTATTTTGGAAATATTTGCTCTATTAAGACAAAAGTTTCTAATTTTAAATTAGATCTGTTTTAATCAACCACACCCAGGCGACTGGAGTGGGACATTGATGATGGATGATGATGATGATGATGATTGATGATGGTAATTTAATCAACCCTTAAAATTTCATTAAATCTGACTAAAATTACAGAGAATGTAAATTTCAGTAGGTCTCCCCTTATGTGACATAGTATAGGATGTGCTATTGTAAATCAGTTGAAGTACGGTATTTCAAATTTAGGTTCTGATTTTCAGGATTGTAAGAGTGTATGTGTTTGCATTTAAAACATCATCTCAAAATCTAACATGCTTCATAATTTCAAGATTTTAAAGTTTACTTATCATGTAACAAGCAGAAATCTGCTTTAAATCTTGATATTTACTACAGAAAGTGCTTGTGTATTGCCATAAGTCTCGATGCGTAACTTCTCTTCAACAGCTCACTGAACTGCACTCAAATTATCTGACATAACTGACACATTCAGAATGGAGTTTAATGTTACTTTTCTTCTACCTGCCATAAGAGGATTTTTTGCCATCATCTGTAATGTTGTAGTAGATGATGAGAGATTCGTCCATTTAATTGGTACTCACAATGTATTTAATATGGTAATAATAATACTACGTCTGGTTACAAAATTAATTTCTAAGCATTAATGTTATTAGTATATATATATAAGAAACAGAGTCCTGTAAATATGTAAACAACATGAGTGAATAAATACTACTACTACTACTACTACTACTACTACTACTAAGAGTAAAAAGTCCCATCTATATAATGAGACTTTCCACAGGGATGCTGGGCATTTTGTGCATGATCAGCCTTCTTTTTCATCAAGGCTACTGGTACCATGCATGATAGTCCAGTTCTTTAGAAGCTTCAGTTGAGTGGTATTCATTTGCATAGGGTAAAACTACACAGATTTGTATACTCGTCTTGGTCTCCTGCCAGGAGTTACTTCTCTTCCGTGTACATCCTGCGTTATAACCTCTAGATCATGCTTATAGTCACAGTATACACTATGAATTCCTGGCCCTGTATTGTAAGGAATTGAATTGTTTGCTAAATCTGCTGACAAGGCAGGGGGATACAAATTGTTGTCAGAGTGTACCACTTGTGGTACACGATGGTCTCCAAGAATGCTGTATGTACCACCAATGGTGTGTCCATGGTGTCGTGAATGCGTTAATAGTTAGGCTTCTCTGTGAAATTCAGATTTAAAGCACCTTGTGTTATGTGCTGTTTATATCCAAAAACTCCTGTAGAATTCTAAGTGTAAAAGCTTCTATTCTTTTCACTCTCCTGAAAGCTGCCTCTGTGGATCAGCGGTAGAGTGTCGGCCTCCGGATCCCAAGATAGGGCGTTCAAACCCGGCAGAGGTAGTCAGATTTTTGAAGGGCGGAAAAAAGTCCATTCGACACTCCATGTCGTACGATGTTGGCATGTAAAAGATCTCTCGTGACACATTTGGTGTTTACCTGACAAAATTCATTAAATGTCAGCCATAGACGCCCAAGAGAGTTTCAGTTTACTTGATCTGCCACCTAGTGGGGGCCTAGAGTAAAACGGAACGTCAAAATTGACGAGTAGACAGCCAGATGGCGTCAAATTGAAATGTCTGCACATGGTAGTTGAGGCCTTTATTATTATTATTATTATTATTATTATTATTATTATTATTATTATTATTATTATTATTATTACTCTCCTGAAAAATTCTTATTTTTTTTGTAATTATAACCTTCTTTGGTAGATGACTTCAGTAATTGGGTGTTATTTTCTCTACAGGTCATGGAAAGAAGAAAAAGGCTGCACCACCCCCTCCTCCAGTTGCTGCTAATTCTTCAAAGATGACCCCTCGGGAGCCCGTACAACCTCAGCGGACACTTTCACTGTCCACACTCTCTTCACAAAGTAGTATAGATAACTGTGACAGTGCGGCTGATGGTATGCTAGAGAGGAATAGACTTTCCAGCTCTGTATCTGTCTCCAGGCAAGAGATCCAGCCTGTACCTGAAGAAGTCTCAAAGATCCCTCCCATAGAAGACAAGCGTTCTTCTGAAATGTCTCGGGAATCCTCCATCGAAATGTACAGTGAAACTTCTTCTATTCTATCATCTCCAGAAAGGCAAACCAATCCACTGGACATAAAGACCAAGAGCACAGCAGTTCAAGAAAAAAATGCTAAAAATCAAGCAAAACAGCAGTCGCCTGAATTGGAAAGTATAACGTTGAAGAAAACCGAAGTCAGTAATGCAGCCAATATTGAATCTTTCCCAGTATCTCCTATTGTAGAGATAAAGAACAAGAACAATAAGCTGAAGTGTGAAGAACGACCTCTTGAACCTCAGTCCAAGCTACTAGTTGAGAAACCCCCTGCTAGCAGTAAAGTAGAACCTCTGCCAGATGTAGTTTCAGGTAAGCTTGTGCCTCCTCCATCTCACCCAGCTCCTTGCCCCCCTTTGAATTCAGATTTAAGCAGACCACCACGGAAGCTTAGTTTACTTGCTCCACCTCCTGCTGACCTGGGAATAAGCAGAGATGAATCCTCAGAATCTTGGAATAATTTCCTTCAACAGTTAGATAAAATTCTTGGTGATCGTGCAGAGTTTGTGTAGACAGTAGTAACATCTCAGCTCGCAGAGATTTTCCTTGTATTTGACTCCTTACACAAATTGTGGGTAGCTTACTTCACCAAGTAGAAATATTGTATATAGAATTTTTAAAATCTGCTTCAACAGTAAATGTCAAGGTATTCTTTATATGAATAACTTTATATGAATAAAATTTCAGCATTATTTTCAGTTGTCAAATATCAGGTATGATATATGAATTTTTATAACTTTCAGTCCTTGAGCAAAATTACTATCTTTGTGTATATCTTGCACTTTGTTTCTGAAAACTCAAGTTTAAAAATTAGGGTGCGAGATATATACAGGAAATTAGGAAATCTAATCTAATTAAAACTGACAAACTTTAGTCCCCGGAACACTATCTTGATTTGTAGACGTTTTCAAGAGCAACATTTTGTGAGTAGCATATGTCAGATTCGTTCACATTACATTCTCGGCCCATGGCGCGATTGCTACTTTTCTCCATGAATTCAGTCCCAAAATTTAAAACTTACCCTAAATCTTAAATGATTCTTCATTACAGTACTCGCTGACAAGCTAAGTTATGCTGAAAAACAAATTATTAGGAAGAAATTTACGCTGAATTTGGTATGTTTGAGAGAGAGAGATAATATAGGGAATATTTTTCTCGGGGAAAAAAAAAAAAAATCGTGGCATTAGTGTGTGTTCAGTACTTAAATATACCGTATTAAAAATGTTTCATTAAATAAATTCAATATTCATGAACATTTTTCTCTAAATTTTAGAACAAAAATTGCGATGCGTGATATGCATGGGTAACTACGGTACAGGGAGAATGTATTAAAATGTTAATCTCAAATAACTTGTAAACCGTTAAAGATATCTGAAATCTGAATTCATTTACAAGGGGCTTATCAGACTTTCAGTACTTTTCTCAGTGGATATATACATACGTACATATCCCACGACGTTCCATCTTAAGCGATGGGTCAACAACGAGGCGGCTTCAATCTTCCAACTCACTGTCCTTCTGGTTTCCTGAACATCTCTCCATTCTTCAATGCTTCCAAAGCATGTCCTCTCTGTTCAATGCACCACATCTTCTGTCCTATCTTGGTCTTGTCGCCATCTTTAGATCATTTAGTCTTCCAGTATCTAGATCATACATTGTTCGATCTGTCATCTGCGTCGCATATGTCCATACCATCTCAGTCGCTGCAATGTTATTCTATCTTCCCTGCAGTCTTACAACTTGAGCCTGCTTGTGGATTTCCTCATTATGGACTATGTCCCTCCGTGTTTTACCGAACATGCTACCAACAAATTTCATTTCTGCTGCCTGTATTCTACTGACATCTTTATTTCTCATAGTCCATGTTTCGCAACCATAGGTTAGGATTGGTACGTAATAGGTTTCATATATGACTCTTACATTTTGTTGGTATTTCCTTGTTCCATATTATGTCTTTAACTTTTTTTTGTAGAAGTTGTTACCTGTCTGAATTCTGTGGGGAAATTTCCTTGTCTATTGAACCAGTATCAGAGATAACACTTCCAAGATATTTGAAATGATGGTTCATCTGTAGCTGTTTCCCCTCCATTTCATTGTGTCCCACTGGTTGTCCGTATCTTTTCATGACCATAACCTCACTTTTCTCTTGGCTGAAGATGAGTCCATATTCTTCAGCAGCTTCTGTCCAGGAGTTTATTTGTTCTTGAAGGTCTTCTTAAGAGTCTCCCCACAAGCATATATTGTCAGCAAACAAGATAACCTAAATTTTCTTACCTCCAATGGTTTGGTGTACGAGACTCATAAATCATGATGGTGTAGTTTTCTCTGAATCTCATTCATCACAGTGATGAAAAGAAGAGGAGACAAAACACCACCCTGTCTTAACCCAGATTTTATATCAAAGGTTTCAGTCATTCTTACAGGTGTTTCGACTTTACTGTGGGTATCTTAATACAAATTCTTGATCCTGTGTATCATGCCATCAGTGGGCATTTCTCTGAAATAAATCAACAGCTATTCCAAAATAATTTGTTTTTAGTTGCTGTTGCTAATGTTCAAAATTTGCATTTCAGTCAAATCAAACCAAATCAAATCAAATAAAATCAAATCAGAACAGAATGTTTCTTTGATTTTTCACTGTTATTATTGTAATGCTACAAATTCCCATGTTACCACCATATTTATTTATAATTTTTTAATATATATTTATATGTATAGCATTGAATGTTTTCCTTGCTAGACAGAATATTTAATGTTTATATAGTTCATTAAAGAAAGGAGGTATTAGTGTTAATGTAATCTAATGCCAAGAATGTCTTTTTTATGCTTTCAGCTTCTGGGGTAAATACTTCCTCATAACAAGCATATGTGCTTCCTTCAGTTGCTATATCTTTTCTAGATGCATGGAGACAATTTGTAGTCTACTTTTCTGAGAGTTACTCTCCTTCTCTTGGTTAGGTTAAATTTCTTTTGAATCTTTGAGGTTACTTTGTAGATAAAACATTTTTTTCTTCCTGTCACTTGTAGCATGTAGCTGTGGGAAGTGAAGAATTATTTTAGTTCCTTACCTAGTTATGTTGTAAGTTCTGTCCCTCTACAAAAGTGGCTAGTGTATAGCAAAATAACAAGTGCATGTATGTTATTTATGTATTACTGTCTACACACAGTATACCATACACAAATTAATCAAATTATTCACCTTTTGCCGTGGCACACTTCCTGAAGCAATTCGACCACTTCTGTATTTTAATTAATTACACTTCTGTATTACCGCACGCACCACTTTTAAAGGCATTAACAAAATGTGCTTTTAATCAAATCAAATTAAGGAGAATACACCCTTTTATTTTATTATCTTCTTAAAAGAAATACACTTTTAACTGTTCTAAATTAAAAGAATATGACCAAACATGTAAAAAGTGTATTTCTTTTAAAAAGATAATACAATATTTTAGTATTGTAAAGGGTGTCCGGCCCCGCAGTGTAGAGGGCAACACCTCCGCCTGTCACCTGGTCTCCTTCTTGAATATCTAAAGGTTGCCCTCAAATAAGGCAGGGCTTAAAGCAACCCTTTCCGGAATGTTACATTGATAGTTGATCACATGTGTTTCACCTTCCTTTTGAGAAATGCAGTAATTTATCATCTCCTTGTGACACTGTTCACCAAATTATTATTGATGCTGGGTAGTGATCTCTTAACAATCTTTGGGAAGTTAGCAGTAGCTGCCCAAGAGCTGTGAAACAGTACACTCCATCATTCTGGTCATTCAGTTTTCTTCCACAATGAATATTTTGTCGTCCATGAAGAGAATTTGGCAGTGACTGCCATTTTCTTGTTTCTGTGACAGCTCTTTACTTTTAAGCTCTTGTCTAACTTAAAGCTGCTATCAGTCACTGTCACATGCTTCTTCGGTATACTCCTCGTCTGAAGTATTCTTTGATGATGCACATCATCACTTGTGGCAGGCTTTTTTTTTGTTTCCTGTGCAGCAATTTTTTGCTTATGGAGCAGATCCCTTTGAATTCTCTTGGTGAGTGCTTTGATGGCTGTTGATATCCTTGTTTTGCATAGCAAACCACTTCCAGCCCCATCATAGAGAGATGAGGTCTTGTTGTATTGTTTAAAGTTTCGATACATTCATTTGCTCATTATTTACAGCAGTGACAAGTCAAGAATCTCCACCGGAGTGTTGTACACATATCTTTTGGTGTTTTTTTGACAGGAGTAAGCTATGTTCCAATACCGGGTTTCACCCTCACCTTACATCATCATCGTCATAATCATGATATCACACCCAGATGTGCAAGTCACCCATTGTTGTAAATGCCACATTCCTGCATTCATTTCTCCTTCCCCTCTCTTCCGGTTCACTTGTTTGGTCGTTCAGACCATTCAGAAGTGAAAAGTTTGGCAACTCCAAGCAACATGAGCCGGCCAACATGCTTATCTCCATGGTAACCACAGTGGGCCCGCCTACGTTTCTGTGGCAACCATACCTCCTACTCCCTTCTTCACACCCAGGCAGGCAGTAAATGGACCTTCAGAACACTTCTTCAGTATTATGACCATACCTCTGTAAACCAGGGACAGAACTAATGGCATGACTATGTACAATAAACTGGAGTACTTTAATCTTTAGTTATTAGAATGGTAACGTTTAGAGTAGATATAATAATGCAAATACTGTATTTCTGCTTTGTAATTTTTAACATGTTGCATGATGTAGAGACAAAAGCATGTTCCTGCATGATTAGTAGCTTATCTATGGATGCTTTCTTCCTTTCCATGTACTAACATAACTAACATCAGGATCATCACCAGTGCCTACTCCAAAACCTCGGATTGTGACCTCGAGTAACCCCGAGACACTTGCCCCAGTCCCTCGTCCTCGACGATCGCCACTAGTTCTGCCATCAGCCGATGGTGATAGCTCGAGAAGAGCAAGCCGACAGTCTGTATCATCATCAGAGTTTAGTAGCGAGTATGGATCTGTTGGCCGAACTTTTGGTGTTGGTAAAACAATGATAATGCTGGCAGCTTCTAGTCAAGAATCAAGCAGTAGCAATGAACACTTAGCCAACTCTGGTTTAGAGTCGGATGTTGCTTCCAATTCTCACATGTTAAGTACTTGTGAAACTGATGAAGAGTTCTTAAATATGGCAGAAAAGGATCTTAAAATGTTTGAGACGAGAAGAAACAGTTCTGAAAATGATTCCTTAATAGACTGTACTCCCCAAGATGCCACATATGATAGCCTTTCCGTGACTAGCTCGCTGTTTGACTCGGAGCATGAGACTTCATGTGATGGGACCTGGGGCAGGAACTCGGTTCGATCACACGACTTAAGGAGAGGGCAGTTTGTGATGCGCCATCCTTCGAAAAAATTACGGAGTGGCAGCCTGCGCAGCATGAAGGAGTTGCCTGGGTTTCTGAAGGAGGATAAAATTCTCTCACGTTGGCCACCAGCTGAGGATCTGTTCTCTGAAACACAGGATCTGCATGCAGAAACACAGGAAACAGGTGCATGATTCTAACTTTGTAATAATTAGTTTGTGGCATGATGTATGGGCATGGCAGACAGTGGCTATTTTTAGAACTTTCCAGTATTATCTGATAAAATCTTTTCTTCTGTTCCTATCATGTTAGTTTCATTATAATTATTCTGTTTTTCAGTATTGAAAGATGATGACCCATCATTTGATGCATTCAACAGTCTCTTCTCTCTAACCCACCCATTATTTTATGAAATCTTAAGTTGCACCATGTTACAAATCAGTGACTACTTGAGTTAGGGGCTCGGGATGTGAAACTTGCATGTTTTAAGGCCCATTTTGTACGTCGATATCTACAAAATTACTTGTTCCAAGGCTATCAAATTTTGTACGCATTTTGATATCAACTAGGACAAAATTTGTGCATGATATAAACATTCCTTCTCCCTTTCTTCATTAATAGAGGTCCAAATAGTAACAAATCACATTTAAAAAATTAAATTTTTACCTCAACTTCCAGTACAATTTTCACACGAGACTACTTCGTGTCTTAATTATTTTGTTAATAGCTAGTACATACAATAGTCCTACAAGTGTATCAAAGATGTATTTTACTCCATTAAAATGGGCTACTCATAAAGGAAATGGCTTTTCTCCTAAAAAATTTGGAGGCAGTTGGTGCCAGGTGTCCACAATTAAACTGTGTTTAGCGTTGCACAACACAGGCTATAAAGATCGTAGGTGTCTGAAATGTTGTAGATACCCTAACTAAGAAGTGCACTCGCGAATTATGCCACACAAATGATTAGTTTCAGTTCTTGCCGCCAGGTGAAAATATAATGCTGCAAGCTTTCGGAACGTGTAATTTTCCGTAACTCTCACATCAGAATGTTCTTCCGGTGGAATTGCATTGTGTCGGTTCCTTGGTTGTTGCCAGAGCAACCGATACATTCGGCTTATGTGACCGTTTGGTGTGGTTTTACAAGCTCCTCCTTTCTTGGTCCATTTTTCTTTGTGGAGGTGACCTTTCATCGGTCTGTTCGGTGTGCAGTGACATCTGCACATTATAGAGACCTAGTGCAACACGTGATTCCAGCTTTGCAAGTACGCAACTGTGACCACACCGTTATTTTCATGCAAGATGGGGCAACACATGTCGCTCGTCAGAGGAAAGATTTTCGCAAACGTTCAGTAACAACTGCATCATCTCTAGGCATTTTCCAGATGAGTGATCTTCAATATCCTCCGACTAATTTCCGGCATTTTCCAGATGAGTGATCTTCAATATCCTCCGACTAATTTCCATGAGACTTGTGATTGTGGGGATATTTAAGGGATCGTGTCCATCAGGGACATATTCGGTCTCTGCCTTATTTAAGGACTAGCATATGACATGTCGCTTTTGTTTCACCCGATATGGTGTGAGCAACTGTCGACCATGCATTGTTATGGATGCAGGATGTTGCTGAGTTGGGAGGCCACATTGAACAGTGTTTGTAACCATAAATCCTAATAAGCGTGCCAGAATCACCGTTGTGGGTTTGATCTTTCAGCTTTTTTCTGAGACCCTACCACTGCTTATAGCACAATGTTTTGACCTGGTGTCAAGACTTGTAGCTAATCATTTTTATGGCATAATTCTTGAGCGTATTGCTTACTTTGCACATCGATGAAATTTCAGACTCCTATGGTCATTACAGCCCGTGCTGTGCAGCGCTGAACAGTCAGTTTAATTGTGGACTAACTTATATTTTAAAGAAGAGTATACTTTCTGCAAGCCTTCCTTGCAGCTTTGAGGCAGTCAAAGTACTACACTAAATTTGATTTCTCTCATTCTTACAGTTCCTGAGAAGAATGTACCTAATATTAAAAAATCTACTTCAGATATGAAATATTGGTTTAATGTCTATAGCAGAGGTGCTTGTCCTGGGCATTCCATCTTGCGGGCGCCCAGCACTGTAAGCGAGCGGGCGGGCAGGCAGGCAGTCGGGCAGGCAATGAGCGTATGCTATTCGCAGGCAGAAATCCATGTCATTTTCAATTTACGCTGTTAGAACGTTATTGACGTTCATTGCAGTTTATATATTTTGACTGGATACAATAAAGAGTTAGGCCTGCAACCTGTATGGCAGTTTTCACTATTAAATTTTAAGAGGTGCTTTAGAAACCTTTCTAATTTAATACAGAGTTAAGGTGGATAAGCTATGGCTTGTGGTTGTTTGGGTTTAAATTATCTGATATGGCTTGACAACAATCCAATTAATCTTACTGGGAATAACATCAGTTAGGTTATTTACTTGAAGGCATACTGTATATCTGGTAGATATATTTACATTGTTGTTGTACTTTAATCTTGGATAGTAAATATCTATGTCCTCACTCGTGATGAAACTCTCTCTCACCATTTAGAGGCTAGCTATTATCATCAGACACCTGTTAAATTTTAAATCCCATTTTCAGAAATTGTTACCAGAGAAAGTCGCACAACACTGTGCAAAATCAAGCAGTAAACTTGTTGAATTATGTAATTATATTACATTTTGCTTAGTGAATAACAGGAATTTTACTTTTTCTCAAAATTAAAATACTGTCATGTTCATCCAAGGAATCATAAATCATAAAAAAAAAATTATATAGTGTTGGTTTTCTTTGAATCAATAAATATAAGAAAGTAAAACTGGCTTTTTATATCAAGCGCAGTATAAATCAATCCGAAATATCTTAAAAAGGTCAGTTTTTATTTATTATAGCGTTTTATTTTAAATACTGCACTCCCATCAGCATTTCACTGAGTAGTCGAGGAGAGCTTTGTAATCACAATTGAACGTCAATGCTCCCTCGCTTCCCTGCAAAGTGTGTCCGCTCTCTTGCTTTACTGTGATGTATGCCTGTTACATAAGCTGCCCGCATTTACGTCACGCCAGCCCGGCCTCACTCGGCAAGATTCAACGGGTGCCCAGCTGAGCACCTTTGGTCTATAGTGAGTGGCAGTGGTGCTGTCATATTTAAATAGGCTTTATTTTTTTAATGGTATATGGCCTCGAGTGGACTGGTTCAGATCTTTGGAGTTGTATGCCTACAGGTGACCTGTGCGTCTGTAATGATGGGACCAGACCTATTATGAATTTTAGTGATGAAAACTGCTCACATACTCAGCCCCCGAGCCATCACAATTAACCAGTGATAGTCAAAATCTCTGGTCCAGCTGAGAATCTAATCCCGGATTCCATGGACTAAAGGCCAGTGCGCTAACCATTTAGCCGTGGAGGCGGACAATATATATATATAAAATAGACTTCAGTTGCAGGAACATAGAGAATCTGCCACCTGGGCGACTGCTCTAAATGCAGATCAGTGGGGATTGTTTTTTTAAAAATAGAACAATTTGACTTTTTTGTAGAAATCATTATTTACCAGCCTCTTTTCCCGACTGTTGAGATTCCAAAATTGCACTTTTGTTAATTTTAAGGCCAGTTCAGACTAGTCTTAACATAAGACTGCTCTACTCTGGACATTTCTTTACCTTCTTTCCCTCCATCATTGTATTTTTCCTCTGTTCTGTCAGTCTTCTTAGTAAACTTAGTGGGTGTGCAGAAGATTTCCTCTTTCCTCACTGCTTGTTACAGAATTTTCTAGGCTGATCAAACTCAATTTGTCTGTTGTACAAAGACAATATCAGAAGAAATAAAACTAAATTACATCCAATTTTTCTGATAAAAAGTTGTGAAACAAAATGTATGGAACTTGATACAAATATTTTAATTTACTTTGTATATTTTGCATTGAGTTCAGTATATTTTCCTAACTGTTTGGCATGCCCATATAATGTAGTATTGTTCTGTAGAATCAAAGTTACATTTATTATTTGCATTATCTAAGGTTTTCTTTTTCTTTTTCTTTTCCTTTTTCTTTTTCTTTTTCTTTTTCTTTTTCTTTTTCTTTTCTTTTGTATAAGCAAACACTAAAGGAGCATGCATGAGGAAAACTGTAAGGACCTCAATATTGTAATTACATTTTGGGACATTTTTTAAATACTGTGTGTTGAACAATGGGAAACTTACCTCATTCCTCATTTCCTTAGTGTGCCTCTTCATTGATGCCTAGGCCATCTGATGGCTAATGTTGGAGCTGTTGAGGATCCAGCCAGCCTTTGGGCTAAGGACTATACATACATACATACATACATACATACATACATACATACATAGATACTATGACAATGTGTGATGAAGTGGGATGTCAATAATGTGACCTCAGGGTGTCAGATGGGTATGTAAAGCGCCAGATATCGCAAACAATGGATACCAATGAATGAGGGTGGTGATGCTTCAAATGATGTCACACTAATAGTAATCATGCGCAACCAATATCAATCATTTGATGGCATCCTAGCAAGCCTGGTTATCATCATAATAAATATGTACAAATTAAATATAATTGTATCTGAATTATTGTCAATGTATGTAAGATGTCATCAAATCACTCTAATCATACATGTAGGGTTTGCGCATGACCATGTAAATATCTCATAACTCCAGCTAGCCGTTAGATTTTGATCTTTTAAGGGTAGGTTTTCACGACAGATAATCGCCACTTAATAGTAGTACCTGAGACAGACAGGCATCTCGTGCAATGGCAGTAATTTAATATAAATGAACGGATATATCTACAAATAATAAGGTTAAATATAGCATAACTGGTTTGACATATTTCTTGGCATTGTTGTGGAGGCGGAACATTACATTGTTGATGTGATAAGAGAATTTGACGATAATGGCGGTATACTAATCTCGAACAATGACTTAATCAAAACAATGACAATAACATGTCCGTTAAATAAAATTCAATTTACAAATAATTATAATAGTAATTAGTCCATGTGAAGAATTTAAATAAGTCTTACATAAACTTTAAATCAATGAAAGATAACAATATTTAGTGTAATACTTGAAAATCTTTCAAGAAAATGACTTGAAATACCATTCAAAAATCATGGCTTGAAAATAATGACTTCAATATATTTTTGAAATATACGACTTGGTGACTTATCGTTTCCTTCACCTGCATTTCTAAAGCAAAATCCTCACATCAGTATCAGCATTCACCTCCAGGTTGTTACCAGTTAAACAAATATAAAATTAATATTACATCAATGGCAGTAACTCCCAGATATTCATTAAAATATGAAAAAGATTTTCCCTCTACCTAATCACGTAGTTCAGTTTAAATATGGATGTCATGAAATTGAAAGGACTCATTTTGAAGATATAATACGCAAATATGACACCATCTCAAAGTAATACAAGAATTATACACCAACATGCGAGCAGAAATAACAACAAAGTGGCGTTGGCTCGTTCCCTAGAATGGATAAAAATACATTCCCAAAATACACTTCAGTTGCATAGCCACTTTGGATTGATTCTGGAGCACTCCATCATGAATAGCTGTAATAAATCATTATGAACATTCACAATACTACAATAATGATGCTGGTCACAGGATCTGGTCAGGTTTCCATAGAATGTACCTAAAGATATATGAGAGCAGAACTTGACACACAGCTCCTAATATCTATTCTCATTCATATTGAAGATCACTATATTATCGCCTTCATATATTTATTCATTACTGTAAATGACCTACTCATTTTCATATGTGAAGATTCTATACTCAACATAATTCCTCTCTCTCTATAAACGCGCAGATTCACAATAAACACGCAGATTCACAATAGTCATGTAGCTACCACAGTCTTTGCTCCTCCTGTAAGAAATTCCTGTGCTATTCTACCATAATTCTGCTGCACTGCACTGAAATAAAATTCCTGCTCTACACTGCAATACAGATACAAAATAAAGTAATTCTACGAATGTATAATCATCATCTCGAAGATCCTAATTTAGTCTGACCAATGTAACATCATTGAAATGAATATATATTGACAAATGATTTCTAGAGATTCAATTATATGAACTGAGGTACAATTAAATTATTTGAAATCTCTCATAGTATTAGATTATTGAATGAATGAATAATTTGATCTCGCTTGATGACATAGTATCAATTTCATATTTCTAAATATTCTACATGTTCTGCTTATTTATTGCACTAAAAGATATGTACAGAAATTCAACATCCTGAAAGAAAAAAAGATTATTAAATAAAGAAAGCTTTCGATGAACCGGCCAGCCATGTTGTAATCCATCCTGGGCAGTGTCCTTACGCCTCACATGTTTATTCCATCTTGATGACACACTCACAAATTAAGAATACTTTCACATCTATCGTGCACTGAAAAATAATATTACATATTATTATGCAGGCAAAACACAAGTGAATTAAATATTGGTTTAAAAAAATACGCAGTAAAGAAATTGTCTCAAATGCAATATTAACAGAGAATCACAGTTAATATTTTTTCTCCAATGTTATAATTCTGGTAATCCGACCGTACGACATTTCAGGACCCTTTCTGTCGTCTACACGGTGATCATACGCGTATGTATAACACGGCGGTTACAAGTGTAAATACATCAGTGCTCGGCGAACCAAGTGGTCTCAATCACATTCAAATCAAGAGTGAGAAGTAACAACAACAATTGGCAGTACAATCTTGCCACTTACATACAACTCCAGTCATGTCGGATTTTAAATTCAGAGTTTCCACGCATAGCTTCTTAAATATAAGTGTGCCGGGCTGAGTGGCTCAGACAGTTGAGGCGCTGGCCTTCTGACCCCAACTTGGCAGGTTCGATCCTGGCTCAGTCCGGTGGTATTTGAAGGTGCTCAAATACGTCAGCCTCATGTCTGTAGATTTACTGGCACGTAAAAGAACTCCTGCGGGAAAAATTCCGGCACCTCGGCGTCTCCGAAAACCGTAAAAGTAGTTAGTGGGACGTTAAGCAAATAGCATTATTATTATTAAATATAAATGTGACAATATTATATTAAATTATGGCATGAATCATAATGTACTATTCCATCCTCATAAATTGTTATATACTGTATTTCTTTTATATAAAATTGTCAGGCTGTCATCGCGTCGCATTAAAAGATATTATTGCTATGAATTATGTTCTCCATAAATCAATTGTTTATTCCAAAGCCATATGAGGAAAATCATACATACATACATACATACATACATACATACATACATATATAAATGTGTTGAAAATGCTGGATTTACTCAGTATTTTAATGCATATCATCCCGATTGCTAATTATATATGCACAAGTTTACTCTAGCTAGGCTGGCTTTGAAGCTGTACAGGCAATGAATTAAGATGGAAATGGTAGCCAGCCATTGAGGGGTTGTCTTGGCATTCCTTTTGTGATTTCACATGACATAATACTTTTTCTTAATTTATAAAAATGCAAAAGATTTGCAATTAATAAATGAATGAATACCCTAAAATTTAGAGCAATAGCCTTCTATAAGGAGGGGAGCTCTGTTGATGTCTTACACAGCAAGCTATTCTGCATTATGAATGTTTGAGTCTACAGTTTATTTTTAATTTTTAGATTCTGCACTGTTTTGGATCTTAGTCTGATTGCCTGAATAATGAATGTGTAGGGTATTATTCACTTTCCAGTTATCTTTGTGTGTGTTGCCACTTTTTACTTGCTATTCAAAGAGGTATGCACATCTTCATCTTGGTCTTCTGTGGGTTCTCTTTCTTGCATGTGGTCAGACATTGCAACTCTCTGCGCTCCCATCTATCATCTCGTAGACCTGCTACGGGGTCCTCCCAGTCGCATTTAGTTCTCTGTGGCTTGCAGCAAGGCACCAGTCATTGTTGATGTCTATCATGGTATTTTCTTTAGAATTCTACCTCTTGGTGATGCGCCTAGAATCTTTCTTGTCATTTATCTTTAGCATACTTCAAGAATGTAGCTATACAGAAGTACTGGAATAATGCAGGTCTTCAAGAGTTTTGAATCTGTGTTTTCATTTTAGTGTTTTGTCCAACAAAATGAAATTAAGAGACCAGAAAGCCTTCTGAACAGCGCGACTCCTCTTATTTCCTTCTTGGCAATAATAAAACGATATACAAAGTTTACATCATTCACCACTAGTCGGCATTCCATTTGGTTATCTGACTTATGTTAAGAGTTTGCTTTCTCAGCTTCCGTGTAGTCGGCCTCGAGGTTCCCGACTAGCAATCAGGTGATTATCACCTACCCCAAACCAAACCACATGGGACAATAGCTGTGAAGGGCCACAGCCTACAAAGCAACCAATGCTCAGCCCGAAGGCCTGTAGATTACAAGATGTTGTGTGGTAAGCACGACTAATCCTCTCTGCCATTATTCTTGACTTTCTAGATCGGGGTCCCCATCTGTCAGATAGCTCCTCAATTGTAATCACATAGGCTGAGTGGACCTGAGGCCAGCCCTCAGATCCAGGTAAAAATACCTGATCTGGTCAGGAATCAAACCTGGGGCCTCTGTTTAAGAGGCCGGCGCATTTAGCTAATGATGAAGGGACATTGACATGATACAGCAAGGTTGTATCTTTTCTTTTTGATAGAACATTGGAATATAGTGTGAATAGGCAAATTTACTGGTTTGATCCCTAATTGCCAGGTAGTGTTAATGTAATGTAATTTCCAACCTTGTAAATATTTTATTTTGCCTTAATTTTAAATTCATTTAATATGTGAGTGATAGGAAGGACACATGAAATTAATAATTTTTGATGCATATTAAAGAGATGGTGAGATTAAACTAAACTGTTTCCTTCTTCAGGGTTGCAGCTGGACTCAGAAGAAATAGACAGGGCATTCCAAAGTGTGACAGACGAGTTGGAGGCAGCCATCTTAGCTGATGAGCTCAAACAGGTAATTCAGACTCTTATTGAAAGCTATGAGATTAAATGCAATATGTGAAGAGTAAGTGGTATTTTACTAGTGAACCATAATTAGGCTGCGACCATACTGTGGACACAGTGTGTGCATATGCTTGAAAAGTGGAAGTTTAGAAAATGAGCATTAGAAAATCTGGTGTCCAGCCAAATAACAGGCAGCATGAGTGTGGATATACTCAAGATACTTCAGATTTCCGCCCGTGTCTTTCTAGTCTCTTAGATTTTTAACCTTGTCCATAAAAGAAGTCTTTATTGAATTTCAGAAATAAGAATTTTTAAATAATTTTTTAAGAGCAATCGGACTGACATGTTGCATCTACCAATCAAATTCATGTAAATCACAAACGGTTGCGACTGGCGGGCAAGTAGACTTGCGTGTCCTTGATCACTCTTTCCCTCCAAAATTCTGCTCTACATGCGGTGTGGAGTAGCGTTACGCAGGTTTGTGAATTCTTTCTCCTGGCACACTTGCCTCCTTTCTATTTGTCACTTGCAGCATACCTACAGCTGTTTGTAAGGGTTTATGTTATAGGAAACCAGATGAATCTAAAAACTGAAATATGTTCACATTTTCACTTCTCTTAGAAAGACTAAGTGGTGATTAATCAGTATCACAAACAATTCATTTGCTATGTAAGGTAGATTAAAGATGGATTTTTTCCATTTCTTCAGGTCCATTATTTATTGAAATTAAGCAGTTATAGTAACTAGGACATCATTAGTAGCTTTTTACCTAGGTAGTTGGAATTTTGAATTACACAGATAAGAGCTATATATGTGAAAAAATCATTAAAACTCTGTGAATGAAACTTTGAAGTAATTCTATTATTAACTGATACAAATTTAGTCTGTAGTAAAATTGGCTAGTTTTGTTCCAGGCTTCACCTCTCCCTGATCTGCCCAGCCCTGTGACCGGGTCCCGGAGTCCAAGCCTCAGCGATTGGGAATATCAACTACCAGCTCCACCGACAGCATTTCAGGATCGTCAGTCTCCCACTCCAACCTTGGGCGAGACGATAGAGTTGGGTGAAACTGGAGTCTTCCAGGAGAACCTACCATCAGAACCTTTTCCACCGCGGTTTTCAAATCCTAAGAGTCAAGCTTCAGAACAAATTTCTAGGGAATCGGTGCCCCAGTCAACACCATCTAGTGCTCAGTGTTTGCCTTCACAGGATATTGATGAAAGACTTCATAAAAGCAAAACAACAATAAATCCATTGTATAATGCTGAACTGTTTGAAAGGGAAGCTATACAAAATGAGGAACTTAATGAGAGGTTAAGTGGGAACACTGCTGGACATAAAACTAGTCTTCATAATGGTGTAGGAAAAAATGATGAAGAGGAAGATGATTGGAAACCTCAGCAGCTTAGGGCAGTATCTGAAGTGGACATAGAACTGAAAAACTCTAGCAATAATGTTATTCGTAGGTCTTCATTTAACGATGTTGGACAGTCAAATCAGCTCAAGAACTTCACCATTACTACCTACCAAAGGCCTCGTGATACGGACAATATCTTCAGTGAAGATAATGGCTCTAGGAGAATCATACTGTCTGAATTTAAAAAGCCCCTTGAAGCCACTTTATCTAAGCAGCAGAATGGCTCTGCTCATCCATTAGCATCTTCAACAAGCCTGCCAAGAACTAATTCTTTCAACACTAGTAATATGGAAACAGTAGAACATTCAGTGGTTAGGAGGTCCACTTCACATGTATCTTTGGTCAATTCTGCTCGAAATCTACGTGCTAAATCGATTGGTAACATTTCTGCAGTTACATCAAGGGAAGGACGAAAGAACAGTGAATCGGAGGCAACTGTTGACAGTGGGCATGAGCGATTACGGAAGACCAGCAGTGAAATGGCTATTAATAGAGGTAAGTTATGTCATTTATGTCTCCTTAGTTTGAGAACTATCATTTTTAGTCCAATGCTGTGATCTATTTGTTTTTAGTGCTTTAAAAAACAATTATTTTTAAAAAGCGATGATAGTTCATAAAGTCTATAGACCTGTCTAATATTGCATTTCTTATCTTCTTATCTCTATAGCATAATTATTGCAGCCTATGTATGATTTAATGAGTTTGTTTATTCTGTTCATTTGTTGGCCTCCAACTTCCATTTCTGCACCTTATATTTCTCTTTGAATGTCTCAGAATGCTATCAATTTACATTGGCCACATTTTACCAAATAAATTGCTCTCTATTGATCAGGTCCATTCAGAAGCTCTTAATTCGTAATCTTTCCTCATCTTTAGCATTCTACTATAATCTCATCTTTCAAAGACTTCTATTCCCCTTTTTACTTCATTAATATGAGTTCCAGATTTAAAGTATCTAAACAGAAATAAACATAAATGTTTAGACATTCTACATATGCAAGCGATTTTGATAGAATCTGATGTTCTTTTAAGAACAAAACGTGTCATTGTATGTTAAGTTCTTTCTTTTTCAAGTATAATACTGTTACCATATGTTTTTCTTTCGCAAGTAGTTTATAAATTTACTAGCAGTTTCCCACTAGCTCCGCCCGCAATGTACAAAGTAGGGTGTTGTTCGTTACTATCCTCACGGATGTATTTGCAAAGTTTCGAGTTAATGAAATAAAGCACATGATCTGCTGTGGTAATAGAATGTATATTATGTCAACAAAACACTTGAAAATACATCACACAAAGAAATTGAATTAAACGTTCCTTGGAACAACACTACGCACCGAACTGTTAAAAGGTCCTTCAAAGATCGTCATGGAGACAAATGTATTCATAACTTTTTTCAGAATTTACCAATTTAAGTAGTTATTACCCCAAAAGAAAGCGCTTGATCCACTGAGTGGTTTTAGATTAAAACGAACTGCGTACCTCAATTACAACAAAAGATACGATTGCTTCAATGAGAAAAAATGTTGAAGAAATGAGACGTCAAATTGAATGTGCACTCATAACTTTCCTGAGAATCAACCAATTTGGATAGTTAAGAGCTGAAATGAAAGAGTTTAATCCACTGAGTGTTCTTAGGCCAAAACGAACCCTGCACCTAAATTAGAACCAAAGATATGATTGTTTCAAAGATACAAAAAATTGAAAAAATGAAATAATTTGAGGAAGGTGGAAGTTAAGTGATTTGTAGTACCTGATGACAAATCTGTGCATGAATACCTTTCAGTTAAAAAAGGAATGAAGGAAATCGACCGGATAGAATGACCGGACTGACTTTAGTTTTCATAAAAAAAATTAATATATAGATTACTCAAAATTAAGTTTTGGCAGACTGAAGAACAACAGGTATAGAGTCGAAACTGAAAAG
Source organism: Anabrus simplex (assembly GCF_040414725.1). Lineage (NCBI taxonomy): Eukaryota > Metazoa > Arthropoda > Insecta > Orthoptera > Tettigoniidae > Anabrus > Anabrus simplex. The sequence continues at coordinate 288,110,790 of NC_090270.1, read as the reverse complement.
AAATGGCTTCTGATAATTTTTTTAAAAAAATTACTACTTTGCTTTGTCCAATGGGCTTTCCAGTTGATGATGATGATGATGTAAAACACATTGTAAATAATGTCTGAGCTTAATCCCTTGGTAGTTGATTCTTTAGAATAAGTGGAAGTTCCTCTAAAAGGAAGTAAGTAAAGGTGGATAATGTGTGTGTCATTTCATCGGTTTAAAATAACTCATCTTACATGTGATATTTTCATCATGGAAACTGTTCAAAATTTTATAACATTGAATGTGTATACCCTTTCAGATGGTTGACAAATCATATTCATCTTCTTCACATCCTGTTTCCAGTCTTTTTGGGTCGGGTTGTGAATCCCCAGTTTTCTATATCTCCACCTCTCCCTCCCTCCCTTCCTTCCTTCCTTCCTTCCTTCCTTCCTTCCTTCCTTCCTTCCTCCTATATTTCTTCTACTTTTACTCCTCTCTTCCTTATACTCTCCATCACCGTACTCTCCATCACCTCTTTCTGGACCTTCCCTGTTGTCTTCCTCCTATTATTTTCTCCATAAATACTCCCTTTGGAACCCTATCCTCTCCCATTCTCATCATGTGTCCATACCCTTTCAGCTTACTGGTCTTATATCTTATCTTCAGTTTAGGGAATCAAATTCTTATTTTTTTAATAATTGGCTTTACGTTGCACCAACATGGATACGTTCTCTGGCGACGATGGGATAGGAAAAGCCTAGGAGAGGGAAGGAAGTGGCCGTGGTCTTAAGGTACAGCCCCAGCATTTGCCTGGTGTGAAAATGGGAAATCACGGAAAACAATCTTCAGGGCCGCCAATAGTGGGGCTCGAACCCACTATCTCCTGGATGCAAGCTCACAGCTGTGCGCCTGTAACCACACGGCCAGCTCACCTGGTGGAATCCAATGCTCTCCCTGATTTCTGTGTTTCTGATTTCATCCTTTCATGTCTTCCCAATTATTCCTCTAAGGAATTCCATCTTGACTATTTGGATTCCGTTTTCATCACATTTTTTGTTGTTGTTGTTGTCCGTGTGCCTGCTGCGTATGTCAAATTGGTGTGTAATATATTGAGTACAGAATTTTCTTGCATTTCTCTGAAACATCCTGGTTTAACACTATACCTCTCACACAGTTGGAAAAACTCATTGGCTTGTTTGATTCTTTTTCCAATTTCTTAGTTCATTTTCCCATCTCCTGCAAGTATACTCCCCAAATATTTGAAGATTTTCATAACTTCTGATTGTCTTCCCATTTACATAAATATTCCCTCTTCCTTCTCTATTACCTCTCGTCATCATTAGTCTTACTCCCCTCCATACTTCCCCTATTTTCATTCCATGTTCCTCTATCTCATGATTCCATACAGCAACTTTTTCTTGTAGTTCCATTTCATTTTCTCCCCATATTACAGTTTACAAGTACTATTATTCTAAAATGATGCACCAGATTTTATGGGCTCCCTTTCAATTGCTTATGTAGAAATGGTAAGAACACCAGCCACTGGATAGGAATATTTTTACTTTTCTCTGAATGACCTAGGAAGCTCCAGAACATGCTGGGTTGTTGAGGAATGAACTTAATATTCTGGACATACTTCAAAAAGCCTTTGATAATTATGAATTCCTATTTCCATCTACAGGTTCTGATGATATCAACAAGGTGGAGCAGTCTGCTGGTCATCCTGCTTCACCTGATGAGCCACTACAGTCATTGCAGGTACAGTAATTTTTCCACCATAGAAATACAGTAGAATCTCGATAATTCAATATCGGTTAATTCAAAATCCCACCTAATTCGAAGCAGCTCTAGTTCCTGGAAATGTGAGGTACAGTTTTGCATGTTATTTAAATTGTTTAATTTGAAATATGGATAATTACATTAATTACATTTAAAAAGTAAGTTTTTCCAGAGTAATTTAAATTCAAAGTTTATCCGCGTCATGATAGAACGCATGTTCCAGAAAGTGCTGGGGTAGCTTTCAGTATTACCAGTGTCTGCAGTGTGCTTCATATTTGCTAAGTTTGAGGAAAATCGTAATTCCTTTGTATTCAGAGTTTTAAGGAATATCATATCATATGTAGCAGGCAGTGTGCAGAGAAGCATAATCTGCGAACACCAGCGATGCCGACAGTTGGCATAAAAGCATGGCTTGTGCCAGCTGGAAAATCGTTCAGGGGGTAGGGGGGGATCATTGTACTGTGTGGCAATGCACACAGAGAAGCGGTACACATCTTCCCCTCGTCATAGGGAAGTTTGATAAGCCACAATGTTTTAAGGGCGTTGGGCACTTTCCATGCGAGTACAGGACATCTAAAATGCATTCGGTACAGTAATCCAATGAATAAAGGATTTGCACAGGGGAGCCAACATAATTTGTCCTCGTCTTTGAATTGTGCATTTTTTTCTTTTGAAGCATGAGGTTATGTTTGCCAGTGTATTATTTGAATAATGTAAATGCACCTTGTTGGATACATTTTGGGAATAGTTTTTTTCCAAGCCATTTAAACTGTGAATCAAGGTGATTGCATGCATTAATGCATCTTAGAATACTTTGTGATGCGGCAAGGGTTGGCATATCTGAATTACGAGTTGGCGGTTAATTAGAAATCACGTAATTCAAAGTCCGAATTTTGTGTCACAACGACTTCGAATTAACAAGGTTTTACTGTAAATGTTTTTTTTCTGCCAGTATACAATGGTATGCAATACATCTTTTATCCCCATGATTTTTTTACAACAGAACTAGGATTTATTGACAGATTTATTATAAATATTCCAGCAGATGGTATTGTATTCATGAATTAAATTTTCAGTCTTCATTCTTACAGGTTGGTGCCATGCTCACATGTTAAAGGTTGGTAATACAGCCAGAAAAACGAAGTTGTTCACTTTCCTATTGTTTCCAATGTCAAAGTAGCAGTTTTATATTTGCTCTGCAACATATCCTGATATTTGTGGACACTTATTCGGCATACAAATGTAACAACCTTGGGATTGCTATTTTCCCAACTGCCTCATTAGGTGGTCAGAGAGAAATAACCACAAAGCAGTTTTAGCCATCATGCAGAGTACGTTCATTTGACCCACTGTATGCATTATTGTAATAAAATACAAGCTAATAATGAAAATAGGTTTATGAGGCATTCAAATGAAAATCTGGGTTTAAGAAAGTCACTAATCACTACTATCAGCACTTTTCGTCTTTCACAATAAGAGTACATGGCAAGCGATTGACAAGTGCACTTCAGCAGGTGTTTATTTTCTAAATGCACAGATTCACCATCTCCATTTCACATAATATTGCTAGGTGGACTTCATCTGTAATGTTTACACAAAATGCAGCTAAACATCATGCACACTACAGAAATACAGCTACAGTTTAAACAATACTCTTTAAAACCTCCTACAAAGCTACACAATAAATATGTCTCAAAAAAACTTCAATTCACCGATCTGAACATTTGCATACACTTGGTGTGGCATTACTGTGCAAGGTGAACGTAAACAAAGACTCTTCTTGCAAGAAGCAGCTACTGCTTCAAAGATTGCAGGGATTCCCCTTGCAGGTGCAATATGATTACAGAGTTGCATGAAATCCTAAGAGACGGTAGCACAAGGCAGAGGTCGTCCTCAAAATTTCAGCTCGATCTGGCAGATATTATCAAAGTTCAAGAATAATAAACATAGCACATTGTATGCTGCATTGCCCACTAGGGAAGAAATGCTCCACATTCCCCATTAGATGGGTTAACCATCTTCTTTTCGTTTCAGAGTTACAAGTTGTAAACCAAACCGTACAGTTCAATTTTTTTTTTTTTAAATATCACTCTGCCATGCATAAAACTGCAACTCACTGAATGTCATATTTTCTCTTGTGCCCCACATTTATGTTCAAACAGGAACTTAACCATTTGGATCACATCTTTAGTTCCGGAGCAGTAAGCTCAAATATGAGCACACAATTCTGATACACTAAGGACCAAATGCGTGTAGCCTGATTTTGTAGACATAATGTGAAAACAGTATTCCTTTTACCGATCCTATGATTTAGACAATCCTTGTAGTATGTTAAATTTTATGACTTGATGTAATATATGCACCTCACATTTGTTTTTAGGTGATGCGGAACATTCTGAATCCTAACGACCAGGAGCCAAGAAAAGATACAAATTCAAATGAACAAGTTGCAAGGAGGTATGCAGTTTCTTTATACTCTACTAACCCTTTAGTTTTAAAATGTTTTCTGATGTTTGCACTCAATTACATGATAGAAATAGTTCATAAATCCTTCCTTCATTCATTCATTCATTATTTGATCATAATTAGAGCCTAAATATGCACACACAATCAAATAGTGTTAAAGGAAGCAAGTAGCAGCACCATAATATGAAAAATGAAATGATCAAAAATTCCAATCAAATATTTTTGTGGGAACCTTATTCATGGCTGTCTCAATATGTATGTCCCAAAGTTGGCAATGGAAATTTTACATTGGAGATGAACAAAAGTGTCTGGGGGTGTAAAAATAGCATTTCTATGTTTTGACTTCTTGCGCTACCAGTGGGTCTTCGTAACAACCAAAGTTATGTAGCAATTTGTGTCTTCATCACTCGACATCAAGAAAACGTCGTACAGTTAGTAAGAATATTAGAGAAAGCTGTAATTTTTTTCCTCTCAAAATAGTTTTCTTAAGAGAAACAGTCAGTAATGAATATATTCTGAAGTATTGCACCTAGAAGCATGAACACTTCCTGAAGCTCTTCCGTGTGAGGTCTCCAGGGATACGATTCCATGCTGTCAAAATCCACGAACACAGCAGCTTAACTTCCGGGCGCTGAATGTGACCAGTTGGCGTCGATGTGTGCTTATCAGCTGCCATCCATTCTGTATAGAGCTGTTTCAAGCTGCTTTAAGTGGACGGTTCATGCAGATATCCAGTGGCTGTAGCATAGAAGTCATGCCGCCAGGAATGACTGCTAGGTCAGTTTTCCCATCCTTGATATGTTACTTCATAGCATCTGTTGTGTGACCGCAGTAACTGTCAAGAACAAGCAAGCTCTTTTGTCCCAGTAATGCACCAGGGCGACGTTGCCAGACACACTTTACCCAGTCCATCCAGCTGGAGTTCTGAGATATGACAATAACACCAGCGGGTAGATTTTTAGGAAGCGTCTTTCGCTTGAAAACAACGTACGGCGGCAATTTGGTTCAGTCAGCGAGAATACACAACATTACCGTACACCGTTGTTTTTCATTATTACCACCTGTTCTAATGGTAACACTTCTCGCACCCTTAACATTCACAGTCTGTCCACTGGCATTTCAAAGTAGACTGGCGTCTGATCTGCATTGCCAATTTGGGAAAGCAAATATGCATTTTCCTTCCGCAAACGAATTATGTGATGCTGAAACAACAATAACTTCTCATCGTAGGCCACCAGGAAGATGCTGTGAAATTGAGGTATGCCTTCATATACTCAACCCATTTCTTTTATAAAAAATTACATATCCATCCTCGGCTTGCCTTAAACCCTTCCAATGAAAGTTCCTTTGCGATCTCTAATGCCTTTAGCTAACACATTTCAATTGACACACCACATCTCAATTCTCACCTTTCTGTCAATATTTATAAAGTAATGCAAAATTCTGGTGGTATGCAACATATGGTGCAAAAAGAAACTTAAATAAATATAACTGGAATCGTATTTGGCTTAACCATACCAGAGTTAAAGAAATTGGAATTCAGAAACGTTACCTCAGTTGGCTTTGCCATATATCACAGTAGTCATCTACAGATTCTTAGGTGTAAAGGATCGTCTGTTTTCAGACAGCATGTTGCGAAACATCGAGAAAAATCTCTCCACATCAATGGGTTTCAGGCGTTCATACTTGAAGCAAGCGAGATCTTCCTCTTCAGACACATCAAAATTTTCTCCTTTTATTATTTCACTTATCTTGCACATAATTTGATACCCCTGTTTCTTTTTTCAAGCACTAGTTCACTTTTTCATTTCATTACATTATCTTCTTTTTTTCCAGTTATGGTTCACATATATGTACTAGAGAAAAGATGTTTTGTTTAAGAAGTAATGGATGAACTAATGACGGTTTGAATTGAGTATGGGCAGTAAAAACATAGTCAAAAGGAGGTGAAGATGCAAAAAAAGCAGTTTAGACCTAAAAATGGCCAAAAGGAACCAATCGGCTGAAAAACCCCGAAAAAGGCAGAAAAGGACAAATAAAAAGCCGTTTTCTGGCCTACAATGACCCAGAATGAAAATGTTGGGCCTCGTTTTCAGACACTCAAGAGAATAAAGGGATTTTTCCTTAACTTCCGAGCCCTACTTATTATACTCAAAATCTCACCGAGCTCGATAGCTGCAGTTGCTTAAGTGAGGCCAGTATCCAGTATTTAGGAGATAGTGGGTTCGAACCCCACTGTCGGCTGTGGTTTTCCGTGGTTTTCCATTTTCACACCAGGCAAATGTTCGGGCTGTACCTTAAGGCCATGGCCACTCCCTTCCCACTCCTAGCCCTTTCTCGTCCCATCATTGCCATAAGACCTAACTGTGTCGGCGCAACATAAAGCGACCTGCAAAAAAATATACTCTAAATCATACGACAGGAATATGAAAATGAACACACCATAGGATAAAGACTAACAGATCTGTGTGGGTAGAGAGCAACGGGAAGAGGAGAGGACAAAGATGCAAACACAAAAGGACAAATAATTCTTCTCATCTCCATGCCTTTCTTCTCAGCCCCCTCCCCCCAGGAACTTGTTTCTGTTTGCCAACAAACTCAGTGAGGGGCCATCTTGAAAAATCTTCATTCTTGATACGGGAAGTGTAGGATAAGAAGAAAGCTCGATAGAAACAGGAAAAGGGAAGCTACAAAAAACATGGGATTGAAGAGGAGAGATCATATCTCTTCAAAGGCAACAGTGTAATAAGATGTGTCCTGTCTTTTGTGTGTTCTGGGTTTTCCTTGCCTCATCTTTGTCACTTATTTTTCCTCCACTCTGATCTGTCATTGCTCTTATCCTATTATGGGTTCTTTTCAATGTTCCTGTCTTTTCTACATATGACTTAACCTGTCACTTGTCTCTTCCTTTCCATTAATCACAATCTTATGAATTATGTACAGAGAAATCTAATTAGTGCGTTCCTTATTAACACCTTTTCCCGCTTAGCATGCTGTAAATTCCAAGTTCTAATTCTAATCGTATTAAATCTAAATAAAAATACCTCTCCTATTGCATCACAAATTCTTGCTATTACCGCTTAGTACGATCACACATTTCCTAGCCCTGAAAATGTTGTCATCCCTTGTGAAAGGAACGCGATTTCCAACTCTGGTAAGAGACCTCGCCACAGTTGCGTGAGAACAAGAAATCCTAAACTTCACAGCATAAGTTGCACCTTCGGGGAGCAAGCTGTTAGCTTTAGGAATGCTCAGTTTTGCTTGACGGCTAGCAGCGATATTGCTGTGTAACACAGGAAGCCTGTTTCTGCTTGCATTTCACCTTCCAATCGGAAGTTCATAATTTATGTTGTGTTGAGTGGTCGAGTGAATGGTAGCGAATATTTGTTGTGTGATAGTCTACATCTGGATTAGGAACATAATTGTGTGAAGTTGACTTGCATGGTGCATATTTGTCTTGAGATAGCCTAATTATGGATACGGAAAAAGTTGTGCAATGAAGACACAATTAAAATTTTGCAGGAAGTGGACTGGCATCTGCATCTTTAAGTACTCAGAGGTGGCATGAATGTTGAAACACTCATCTTTCAGTTTCGACTCAATCGATCAAGTTGGTTTAAGTTTTCTCAGATTCAAAATGATGACCGAAGTCATTCTCTTGCAGTTGCACATGTTAGAGTATATCTCAGATTCATTGTTTTAAGAATGTTACCATAATATAATGTTTAATAACATACCAGTCTAAAATAGAAGGCTTCTACTAATATTTGTTTTAGAAAGAGAGTGATCTGCAATAATGCATTGATATTTTGATGGGCCCCCATGCAAAAGTTTTCATGTTTTTTGTCTGATGTTTTTCACACATTTCAGTGCAGTGTTATTTTATAAGCCCCAGCAGAAAAGGTTTCATATTTGTTCTTTCATCATGTTTTTCACACCTTTTAATGCTCTCCTCTCATCTTTATAAATGGTGGATATAGTTGTCACTATACCCGTGGATACAAAACGTAAAATTATATTAATTGTTTATATATTCCTGTTGGATAGTTTTTATTCACGTATTGAGTGGTATGTTTTCTTGCTTAACACATTCCTTTTCATTGTTCCCTGCAGAAACGTTTTAACGAGGTTCTACTGTGTTAGGTGCATCTTCAATTTTTTGTAGAGCAATCTAAATGTTTGTTTTATCACACTCCATTGCATGGTCTGTTGTGGGCTATTTTATTGATATGTTTGGACCACTGTCCTTTCAATACAGGCATCTTCTGATAATCTTAGTGGGATAATTTTTCAAGTGGTACGAGTAGAAAGTGTTAATTTAATATGATTCGTTTTATTTTCATTCCTTTTTTCTTTCTTTTCTTAGGGTGAGCTCGGAAATGCATTCTGCACAAAAACAAGAGGACACTCAAGTATCTCAACCAGTTGTGAAGCCAGCTGTTACAATAGAGTCCCAATCTGAATCTACAACAAACGGTGATGTTACTAAGAGGTATAGGTACACTCCTCCGTCTGTCAACTTTTCAACTTGGAGTGAGCGTCCCAAAAGTCAAGTCAGCATTAAACTGGATAGTGACTATCGCATTGGTACAGGACAAGGGGGCAGCCAAGAGTCGCAGTCTGTGACGGAAGTGAAGACGGAACAGAGAGAGAGACTGAGTGACACTACTAGTGGGGGAGAACCAAAGAATACTTCAGGTGTGAAACTGTTGCAAGGAGAGGTTTCCAACCCAGCCATTAATCAGACAACGAAAGTAGAGCCAGTACCTCTTAGCATGAGGATTGTTTCCCACACTACATCATCCAGTTATAGCAAAAGAACACCTTCTTTCTCAAATCAAAGAATAGATTTTGTTTCAAAAACAAATGATCAGAATTCAAAGGAAACTCACCAGGTTGTAGTAAGGACAAGCAGCTACAATACCGCACAGATAGCAGATCCATCAAGAATACCCATAGTCCGAGCTGTAGAGCTAAAGAAATCGTTCCTCCAAGGACAACAGCAGCAGCAGCAGCCGCAGCAGCAGCAAAATAAGAGCACCAGTGTACAACTCAGTTGGAATGGAACTGATGACCTTGCAAAGAGAAATGGCACTACGGATGTCAAGAGAAATTCAGAAAATGAAGAACCAGAAATCTTCCAGGGTGTAAATAACTTGGCTAAGATGTTTTCTGCAGCTGCCCCAAATTCAGAGTGCGTTCGTGTTGGTTTCAGAGGAAATTCAACACGCCCAGTGTCGGCATACCTATATAATGGTTCTAATGATGCTACAGAGTCTTCAGATATGAAGCGAAATTCAACTTCAACTAGTGCTCTGAACACTGTTGGCATTGGTGACTTGTATGTTGGAAATACCTCAAGCCAACTCAACACAAATGGACCCAAAAAGTACACTTCAGTTGTGGGAATTAATGGAGCAGCTATTTCGACATCCAGTTTTCGAGAACCAGATGTTAACAGAAACCATCCAAAAGTTACCAACTCTGCTTCCATTAAGGTCAATGGCTTTGCAGTACCTAAGCAGCCAATGCCTGTAGTAAAAGGCTTTAGATATCCATCAAATGGAACAAATCATTCTGATTCATCTTTATTGGCTGCCAACTCTCACAAATCTTCAACAGTCTCTGAACCATTGACTGTTAAAGTACAGAGATCTGACTCTTATACAAATCAGAACCAAAGAAATTCATCTAGCGAACCTGCACCAACATTTAATGTACGTATACAGCACACTCCAACGGTCAAAATAGATTCTTTGCAAGCTAAAACGAGGCAGACAACGATCCCAGTACCTCCACCTGCCCCAGCACCATTGAAGAAGACTGTGTCAGTGCGGCCCAAATCATTTGCAGCATCGGAACCCAGTCCCAGAGATCAGCTCATGGATGCCATTCGGAACTTCGGTGGGCGTAATAATCTGAAGCAGGTGCGTACACTCCCATCTACTAGTGTGTTGCTGGTAATGTGATGGAGTTTCTTTAAGCTTGTGTACCATGTTGAGCACAATTGTTACACTATTCAAGTAAATGTAAGTGTTGGCAACTTTACTTGATTTTCTTTTATCTTCAGCTGATGTAAAACAATTAAATACTAACTTCTAATTTTACATGTTATAAAAAGGGAATATCTAAATTTAAGGACAAGAAGCATCTGAAGACAGAAAACTAGGAAGGAGCATAGGGAAACACGTAAAAGATAAACACAGTGGCAGATAAATCGGAGGAAGCAGTAGAAGAGTGGGGCAAGGGCACGCAAACAGCAGTGTGTTAAGACTCAAGTTTGCCTTTCTCTTTCCTTTCTTATACCTAGCCATGCCACAAGTTCTATCCCTAATACAAAAGTAGCTAGTGTATAGCGAAATGGCAACTACGAGACATGCATATTAGGAGTGTCTGGTTAAAAGGTGCTATTTCCGCTTCAAGAAATGTTTTAGTATTTTGTCCGCATGTATTGCAATAGTTGAATAATATGGAATGCCATGAGGAATCCAGACCAGAAAGATGTAATTACTTAAAAGTAGTACTATAGCTGATCATGGGTACGTTCCATGTGCCTTTTATTAAGTTTTCTTGCATTTTCCCCCAACTTTCTCAGGGTGGAAATGGTGCCTTTAGAACAGCCCTCCTCATATCTGTTGCTTACTCAATACAGACTACACACAGTATACCAGCAGTGGTCAAAACTTACGTCCTTCGCATGTCAGCATGCTCCACGAGTGTGACCACTTCTAGCCAGTGTTCGAGCTATCTCACACTACTGCATTATTCGGTGAAAGGCTTCAGAGAGAAACTGATTCATTCAGTCACCACAGGGTTGGTGGAAGCAAAAAGTGCATAAGCAAAATCTGCATTCACAGCCTTTGTAAATTACACATAATGTGGTGTCAAAAATAAATTGTTTCATAATAATAGCATTGCATATGGTTAAAAGTATAGACTCTTTTTAGCAAAACAAAGAACTCTGTGACCTGACATGGGATGTGTTGGTTTATTTACATTTGGACTGTACAAGAACAAGGGTTTACAATTCAAGCAACTACACAGAGTTGCAAGTTTTAAAATCCATCAGACCGGCATGTTGCCAGGGCGTGGTCAGTTTGAAAACGGAGGAAAAACTGCTAATGTACATAGATGGAACCTAACATTGAATGAACTTTAGCAGCTTGCGTGTGCAGTCGAGGATATTGTTGTAGAGAAAGTTTTTTTGAGCATTGTGCATATTTTGGGATTGCAGAAACTTGTCCTTGAGATAGGTGGTGTACTGTAGATCTGTGAACTCGGGAAGTAATGGGGAATATTTCACAAACAAGAGAGAAAGGTATGATGAATATATTGAAGTTGGTCTTGAACCCTTTGAATTCTTGAAACTGCTTTGGAAACTACTGATTGGCTGGCAAGGTAACTGTGCTGCTGTTATGTGGCCAGACTGCTGCTCTTTCCCTCCTCCTCTCCCCTCGACAGCATACCACTTTTGTGTGTGCAAGGCAAATCCATGGTTGGAGCTCTGTTTGGCCAGATCTTTGGTATACCATAAACAAATAGTGTCCTCCCTTTATCTTCACTCATGTTGTCAGCCACAAGTCTCATTGCATGTATCATTTCCAACAGTATTGAGGCTGCTACATTAATCATATCTACTTTTCTCATTGTGTAGACTATGCCTCTCTTTTAGAATATTCCACTGGATAAAGATCAGGTCTTCCCGAGGGCCAATTGACGGCCGTAAACTTGACACAAATTGTGTGATAGGATGCCCTCACACAATTTTTCGCATTAGTTACAGCCACTGGTAGGTGACCTCTTTATACTGCTGGGAAGTTCGTAGCAGTTTACTGAGAGTTGCAATCAATCAATCAATCAATCAATCAATCAATCAATCAATCATTATCGCAGTTCAGTTTCTCTTCCTCAGTGAAAAACTTTCTCGTCCATGAGCAACTGCCACTTGTGTGCACTCTGATAGTTTCTTGGCTCTTATCTTTTTATCTGTCGTTAAGTTGCTGTCAGTTGCTGTCCCGTGCTGCTTCAGTTTGCTCCAAACATGAGGTCTTCTGTATTGATGTGTTCTGTCATTCTTGGTGGGATTTTCATTTCCCATGTCACGATTCTTTGCAGAGCACATTTCGTCTAATTTTCTCAGCAGCAGCTTAGACTGCTGCTGGTGTACTAGACTAATTGACCGCTTCTAGCTTTATCATTGAAAGTAGCAATATCTCATTGTATCATTTAATGATGTGATATACAAATTTAGTTTTTGTAGATCCAAGAAGTCACTAGTCTCATTGCCCTAGTAAGATGTAATTGCAACAATATAATTCTCTTTTACTCTTCACACCGACTGTTGATTATTCAGCTGCTTAATTTTGGTGAGCATGTATTGTTGCACACACCATTGCAGATGTGCCAGTCTAATATATAGTGACCTCTATAATGCAGGGATACAACTTAACACATGACTAGGTACTCCCTCAAATCACACCCGTCCCACATACTTAATCTTATTTCCTTGGTGTTTCCTTCATCCTAGTTTTTCTTTAGATGCTTATAACTTATTCATGTATGGGGCTAATGTATAGAATATTTGAAAGTAAACTGTGTTGCTTATTGATCTTAACAAAATGAATAGGCACTGAATAAAGTTGCTTCTTTATAGAGGCTGGCTTAAGTTTACTGAATGCATGTTAAGATTTTAATTTTCACCAGCAGGTTTCCTTTCTTCTAGTCTTATATTCTATTAATAATTAAGTTGCATGTGGGAGGTTTTTCTTTTCAGCTACTTAGGCTTCACTAATATATTATCACAAGACTAAATGACCTCTTTGCAATGCTTTGAATTACTTGCTGTACAGCTGACCTTGGCAACTGACTCTTGGGCAAGTACATGTATTGTTTTCAGTCTGCCAGTCTGCCCAAGTTGGCAGGTTTAATCCCAGCTCATATCTGTAGATTTACTGGCATGCAAAATAATTCCTGGGGAAACTAAATACCAGCACCTTGGCGTCCTCAAAAAACGTAAAAGTAGTTAGTGGAATGTAAGGCAAATAATATCAATAGTTTTGTATAGTCTATATTCAAATCACTTGTACTATAAACCCAATGTGCTCATAGAATGTTGCTTTTAGCGAGAGGATATTCAAAATACTCAAACATTCTCAATGAACAGACATTATTCAAATCCTGTGTACTTCCTCGGCAACCACATCGTATTAAACTGCCTGTCCAACTACAATGCTTTTAATACATTGGCGACCATCTCTTGAGGTGGCATATGGGCATATTTTGAAGTTGTAGAATTGTAGAAAATAGTAGGTAGGTTGCAGTTGTAACACATCACCAAAAAATTGTCTATTCTACAGATTAAAGAGTTGCATTTAGATCTATTGAATACTTTTCACATTACACATTTTCCAACGGTATGCCTTTTGTCACAACAAAAATGTTGGACAACAGACTCTTACACATTGGACACCACCAGCATGTCTCTTTTCTCGTTACTTTCCCATTTTCTGCTTTTCCTTTATCTGCACAGACTTTGCAAGTGCATCCAAATCACCAGAAGTACCTGGCGAAATATGAATCATTTCCTGCCTTTTTAAATTATCATCGCTTGCATCACTTCATTCTAAAATAAAGAAAACTACATTAACATTTATTTCTGAATGAAACTCCAGTATATGAAGATCATGAAACATTAGCTAAATAAACTACAAAGTGCAAAAGCAAATTTGGGTAGAATATGATAGAATAGATTATAAATATCTTCATCAGTAACATGAAGTTCAAAATCAGAGTCTACATCTGAATCACATAGTTCTTCTGAACCACTGTCATCAAAAATGTCTTCTAACATCTCTACAATTCCACTTTCATTTAGTGATCCACTAAGATAGCACAAACAAATCACTGTCTAAACACTTCGCACGATGTAAACAAAACTCTGAAAGCGCGCGCCTTGAGCAGCTGGAAGCATGGAGTATAGAAGCGAATACATGCACAAATAAGCTGCTACAAGTTTGGGAAAACGACGACAGAGTACACGAGTGCACAGTATAGCTGTTACAAAAGTTCTACAAAGTGGTATATATAGTTTTTGCTTGAGTCTCGTTGACAGTCTAATAAATACATGGGCCCGAGTTAGCCTCGGGCGCGGTCAGTCTGTGCTGTTAGCCCACCCTGATACACACTCGAGCTCGGCCTCCAATGTGTTAAAGGGTATGAAAAACTGTTCCCAAGAGTCTGTTGCTGAGGACAGCTGCTCAGACAGTGACTGAAAGCACTCCAAGGTGGCAATTCATTTATAGTAATGAGACAGTAGAGAAGTTAGGCAAATTCCATAAAATTACCATATTATTATTATTATTATTATTATTATTATTATTATTATTATTATTATTATTATTATTATTATTACAGACCAGATAACAAAAAAAGTCTGCCTTCTTACAAGGACTACTACTACTACATTATGAAATTTTTGACATTAAATACATTATACAGCTTGTCCTTCCCATGAGCTTGCTATGCATGCCTGGCTTGAGTTTGGCATAAACTCTTGTTTGGTGGTCACTGTACATCACAATATTCTGCAAATGGCTCATAAGATGATATTGTGTTGGAGAGACAAAATCTTTACAAACATCCATTACTTCCAGAGAAATTAGTACAGTAGATTAGAAGCAAATTTTAAAACTCTTTCCTGCAACATTGGTTCACTTATAGATAATACTGCAGCATGAGCTCGACTGAAACACTCGGAATTCTTATTGTTCACTTCTTTGTCTATTTCAGTCTTTTCTTACTGTCTTCATTCACATATTCTTCCTATTCCTTTGAGTAACTTTTACAGTTTGCAATAAAGTTTTGGATTTCATTTTTCCTGCACTTAAGCTCATTTGCTACATTACATCAAGAGCATCCTTTATCGCTCTCCTTTATGACAGAAACTCGCTCTTCCCGTGACAGAACTTTTTTTTTCTTTTTTTCTTACACATACTGCTCTGTAGTAACAATGAATCAGACATTCAAAGTACATGTAAGGGTGTACAGCAGGGGTCTTCAACCTTTGTCAGGGGCAACACTGGCTAGGCAGGAAGAGTGAGAGGTCCACATTGAAAGGGAACAATCAAAAGTAATTTTAAAGCATTTTACAACCACTCACAGTTGAAGCGAGTGCAGAGAATAATGCCTGCAAATCGGCATAGGCTTAATGTTCCTGATGCTACAAAGTGCAAGGAAGCAGGAGTTGTAGTTTCTAGTTAACACACTGGATCATATGAGTTAAACTACACAGTTAGCTGCATATGATGGACGATTTGAGAAAGTTATTGTATAATACTGTATGTGCACCCTCTGGTTGCAGGTGGCTTTAAACAAGTAATTCTGTGAATTTCATTGAATATTTTCTGAGAGTGATCTCTAAGACTTAGTTTAAAATAGTAAAAATGTTCATTTTTCCCCGAGGTGCAATGTAAAAGTGCACTAGCTATAATGTTGATTTCTTTTGTTAAGAGGCCAGTAAAAAAATGCTACACAGGCTGAATCTGGGCTGCAGGCTATAGGTGGAGACCCCTGGTATGCAGGGATGTAATATACTACACTGTAAATATTTTTCACAGCTTCCTGGTCATCTGAAAGGGGATATTTGTTGATTTGTGACCGAAATTCATGATGGTCATCTTAGAAAAGGTGAAAATACATTCAGCTTCTGTGAATATCATTCTGTGTTGGATAAAAGTGGTTGGAAATAGGGACAGTTGGCTTAAAGGGGTGTTTATCTGGGAAAGGTTTGCTGAATTATTATTATTATTATTATTATTATTATTATTATTATTATTATTATTATTATTATTATTATTATCATCAATCATCCCACTTTAAGACAATTCTTTCTTTGCCTTCATAGTCTGTCCTCTTGATGTTTGTGCTGAAGAATACTATACCTTAATACTACTAAATCTTGGAATTCTTTTTCTGTAATCTACATACTTCTCCAGCATGAAATTACATGTTTTGCAAATCTACCAATCTATGAGAGGCTGTCATTGTTTTTTACCCCTGAAAACAACAGTATTGTTTCCAACAAACCAAGTTACATTCTTTTTTTCTTTCAAAGAATGTTTATAAATTTGGATTTGGCAGATTTCATGTTTATTAGTACACATAATTCAGTTGGTTGATATTGCCTGGGTGTGAACAGATTTCAAACTTATTCCAACCTTTAAACCGACAAAGACTACATAGTTTCTATGTCATAAAGTCTTTTAGTTCCATGAGGAATGTGCCAGGTTCATCTTAAGATATGTCTCTTAGATCTCCAGCCTCAAGGATGGTTGAATCCTCAAGACACCACCAGAGGTTATGCGGTTGTAGGAAAACTGAAAAAACAGATGGTAATGACATGATGCCTACAAGGCATGATTAGGAGTAAGGTAGTTTGCTGTTACCGGTACCTTCCTCTTTGGGACAGAAAGTGCTATTACAGTAATACCTCTCATAACATGCGGTCTTACTCTTAATGTCATTATTCTCCACCACTTGCACTTAGCAGATTTTGTATTGTCAGCCATGCATAAGTCTATAGCCATAATATTGAGAGATGCATTCTGACAGTTCTTAGAGGGAGATCTTAGAGGCCTATCTGGGTGGGGAGAAGGAAGGGGGCTTGGTTGCATGGAAATGAGGGCAGACCCACTGCGGTTGCCATGGAGATAAGCAGAATACAGTGGGCTGAAGGAACAAACAAGTGAGGCAGAAGTGAAGGGAAGGAGAAAGGAATGTGGTAACACTGTTCAATGGCACGTGCAATGCTCCTCCCTCCAGCCCTATCTGTCAAAACTCTTTTCTTTTAATGTTACTGGTATATGGCTTAGAACGCTACCTCTCTCTAAATCACACTCATGTTAGCAAGCGTTTTTAACATTGAGCTGTACCAAATCACGTTGCACGTTCATACATTCAGCCTTGGGTTGACAAGTTGTACAAGATACATGAATCCCAAGTGTCATATTGATGCGTGTCCCAGTCTGTTCCAACATTCATAGAACTATTTTTATTTCACAAGAAAGTCCTGACATTTTTGTTTGCTTTGAAATTGTAAGTTTAGTTAGAAGATAATGAAATACCTCCGCCATTTCACATAGTGCTATATGGACAATTCAGCTTTATTTAATAAAGAGATAGCAATTCTGGAGGTCTTTAAAAGTATTCTATAAATGTTCCTAGAGGTTGTTATATTCTTAAGACATGAAACTAGCAATGAAATACAGATTGATTGTATGATTTTACAGTAGTTGAATTCTTATGACCAAGTAATTCCATGCAGTGCTTATTGCCTGCTGGTTGAACAATCTCTCAGATTGTTGGTCTGTAGCATTAGCATTGGTACTGCACTCTTTGTAATCTGCAAAGTGTGGAGTTCTTTTTGAAATGTTTAGATAGAAGTGAAATGCAGGAAGAAAGTAGGAAGTGGATTATCGTTGAAATCTTCTATTAGTACTGTCAATTACATACTTGCAGTAATTATGGGAGGGATTTTATTAAAGATATATAATTAAAAAACATTTCCTAAATCTGTATAGCATATGGCATTAGATTTGGTACTGTGTGTTGTTGTACATGGTCCAGTTTTACAAGTCTTATTTGTATATTATTATTACAATACATTAAGATTAATGAAAAGAATGGAAAGTATTCTCAGAATACTTTTTTGGGGGTTCCTTTAGTCTGTCATCATTTTAATTTCAGTTGCAGTTCATTGAAGACTATAACACCTTTCTCGTACAAAGAAAAATAGCACAACGGATACGAATAGTTCTGAAAATGAACCAAAAGTCTTCTAACGTGTAAATAGTTTGACTTAAGAGTACTTGTAAAATGATTGGGATAAGTACTATAACCCTTTCAGACCTGAAAGAAAACTGGAGGTGTGAATTTTTATTTGTACGTCAAGAACTGACTAAAATGCTGCTCAATACACATATTAATAGTTTATTTTACAAAATAAAAACTAACATCCTAAAAACAGGACCCACACAATTGTGCGTATCAAAATTCAAAACATCGTATCACGTACGATGGTGTAGCTTCAAAATTTACGTTCACTAACCAATGTACACACTTCATTGAATATATTCCGGTATTCAGTAAAGCTTCTAGATTAATATAAACGCAATAAATAAATACTTACTTTCGGCACTACTGCTTCCTGCCATCTCGCCGATCAACTGTGCTTTTTAAACTCTTCTTCCTTCGCCCTGGCGGTCAAGCGCATACTAAAATCAATTGAAATACATGCCACGTGTCCTGCACAATCACTGCAGTCCGGTGTAGCGCCGAAAAAACATCAAATACGGTCAGGGATAACTAAAATACGAACCCGCACAATTGTGCGTACTCGGTCTGAAAGGGGTATACAGGATTGCCAGATATGTCTGATTGTAACAAGGGATAAAAATCTCCACACAAAAGTTTTTTTGTAAATACTGTATATGCAAAGAGAAGAAATAATATAAATATTTTATCCTACATACTGAAGTAAGGAGAATAACCTATATTGTTCCATCCTAACAAACGTTTGAGTTCATATTCACCTTTTATAATTATCTTGGCTAAAACCCTGATAAGATGGTAGGGTATTAACAGTACATTAAATTTACCTCAAATTATTCTTGGGCTAATAGATGAAAGAAAACCAATTAATAAAATGCACAGTTTGAAATTTTTATAATCACTCTTCTTTCTTCTCTGTTTATCTTGAATTTGAATTATGAAAAAAAATACTATGTGAACAATTTCCTGCATGAATAGGTTGCCAAACTGACAGGCATACATTACATATGTAGATATCTTTTCAGGGGTAAAAAGTAGTATATTTATATCGTGAAATCAAGTGGGTCCATATAAATCGGATCAAAGTATGGTCACAGATCCTCGAATTGCAGCAATGTCAGCGACTCTTTTCACAGGCAGTTTTGTAAAGAAAAATGGCATGCTCCAACGATCTTTACTTCAATATTTTCAAGCTGGTACTTCTGCTTGTAGGAAGGCATTGTCGGCTTGTTCTTGAGATGCACTTACTCGGGCTGCGCTGTATGGCGCTTGAATTGCACAGTGAGATCAATAATGAATCCTTCCTTCTTATTTCTGTAGTTTATCATGTTTATTTGCCACATGCTTCCTGTCAAAGATATGCCATGAACGTCTTGATGCACATTGAAGTTTTTCTTTTGGTACTCTTCTGCAGTCGAAGATCTTATTTTATGATGACACGAGTTCCTCGTTACTGTAGGGTTATGAACCCAGAACGTGTGCCAGTGTTTCTTTCTCCCTGATACATCAATGACAGAGGTTACCATCATGGGTTCTGCCTTGAATAGTTTCATTAACAAGGCTAGAACAGATTTTGCCACTTGTGAACAGCACAATAATATAAACTGAATAACAAGGAAGAGAGAATCATAGGTTATAAACTTCATGGTTCTGATCCGTGGTCCTGTTCAGGTAGTAATGAGAAAAAACTGTTATCTATTATCGACCTGTAAGGATTGTTGCTACCATGACATGTAGTGCGACACACAAAGCAACATATCAAGCATTGTTATTTCTGGTTAAATTCACACCTCAGTATTGTTTGAAGACCGTTATTCTTTGCAGACAACTTCTGTGTACATTTTTGAGGTGACGCAGGTAGTCTATACAGGGTGGTTGGAAACATGACCTGGGTATATGAGCATTAGGAGTGGTCATATTGATAAATAATTTGAAAAAAAAAAAAAAAAATGATATCTCAGGCCGTTCTAATTTTATCAGCAGCTGAACTTAGCCAATCAAGTTGTTTTGCAGGCAAATTCAAATGGGCTTTGCGAGGCGGTGTTGCTAAAATCTGAATGTGGCTTAAGACTAGGTCGAGAGAACCAATCAAGGAGGGGTGGAGGGAAAAAACTCTGCGCGGGGAGTAACTAAAACATGGACCTCTGTGGTGTCAGGATCAGGCCATAGCAAGTGTGCTACAGTGACTGTGTTTGTTCGTTGCTGATTTCTCGGCACGGCTCTCAAGCTGGTGCAGATTTAGGAACACAGCCTTGCAAGGCCCATTTGAATTTATTCGCAAAGCGATCTGATCGGCTGACTCCAGAAACTAATAAAATAACGGCACGAGATATCGATTTTTTCAAATTATTTAAAAGTATGACCAACCCTCTAATACACATACAGCCCATATATGTTGTTTCTGACCATTCTACATTTCCTGTTTTAAAAAGGACGACTACAGACATCTTTTAAGCTGCTGTAAGGGAAAGAGGGCATTGCTCTTAAATATAGACTTCTGGCAACCCTAGAAATAAATAAGTTTAGGCCTATCGGCCCTGAATTATATTAATAGATTAAAAATGATTCTTTTAAAGTTACTCTGTGTTCCATTAAAGACTTTTCTTCCAGTTGACTTTTGATACTACATATTTTGACACTGTTTACAGTACTTCTTACCTTCACTGTTTTTCATTATTATAAAACATTCTTTTCTTGACTTCTTGTAATTTACTTTACTCTAATTTTTCTTCTCTTTCCTATCTTTCAGACTGGTGGAAGTTGAAAGAACATGCTGTGCGTTTGATGGGAGGGTATTAATTATTTATCAGAGGGCCTGAACTCTGCTCCATACCGGTATTACAAGAAATGATTGACCATTGAGCAAAACATATATTTTTAAAAAATGTGCTGTGGTCAGCTGGGATTGTTATAAAAATGTATCATTATGTATATAAAAATAATTTAATTTGTATCGTGTAACTAAGAACCTGAATCTGTCATTGGCCTTCCGTAATGGTGTTTTAGCTCATTACATATGTGTTTATTACTGGATGAAATTGAGATCTGAAATACATCCTTAGTCAAGAATGGTTCACTCTGTTTACATTCGTAAATCTACTATATGATGATGAAATGAAGGAGTGCGGAATACATAAAATTGTTATAAGAATGACAAGCTGAAAATCAAAGTATTGTGTAAGGGAACAATTTTGTACATTTTTGTTGTGTTATAAACTATCATAAAAAATGTTTACTCAACAATTTAACCTGTAAAACTGCAAAAGGTTGGAGGTGGTACCAAAGTTTTTATTGTACATGTACTGTTTTCTAGTGGTTGTTAACAAAGAAGTCCATTATATTTTCAATTCCATAAAACAGCTCTTGGACTGCTAATAGTTAAGATGCAGGAAGCAAAGTTGCTCAGTGGAAAACGTGAACTGTAATAGATATCATTTTTAGTATTGTAGCTCGATTAGCAATTATTCTGCTTTTTAACCTGTCGAGATGTTTACAAAGTAATTTAAAAAGGCCTCAAGTCATATATAATCATGGGCCAAATTTTAATATCAGACTATAAAACAGATCATTGCCATTATAAGATTTTATATTTGGATGACAAAATAACTTTGGAATCAACTGGATCTAAGCTCTTCTTATATTATAGACATGAAGTGGAGCTCTTGGTTTTTCTAGCCTGTTTCTACTTCATGCAACGGACTATTACTTTGGAGTTCACATTTGCTCACTTTTGTATCGAATATGGTGCAATGTCTGAAGTGTACTGTATTGTTAATGTAAAAGTCAGTTATAATGAGTGTCTCCTTCATTTATGTGCTACAAATTCCAATAATGAACCAGTAAGAGCTATTGTATAAAAACAAAATAGTCATTACTCTTTATGTACATAAATATATCTTTTATTGAGCTTGAATTTGAGTTCAAGGGATGTAATTTAGGTTGTGTATTATTATGTTAATATATGTAATAAATAAAAATAATTATAATTGTTTTATTATTTAACTCTATAAAACCCAGGCATGTTTTCACCATATCTTACCCTAAACTAGATTATTAGTCCTTAGCCTACGGTGCAGAGTTTTAAGTCTATCTACAATACTGACAACTGTTGACAGAATGATAGGTTTTTTGGTATGGATCCTCCTAAATTGGCAACATAGGGTTTGTCAAATATGTGATCCATTGTGCAAAAAGGGACCCAAAGTCTGCAATGGAAAATTTACAGCAGACCTGAACAAAAGTGTCTAATGTAAAAATTGCATTTCTATGTTCTAACTTCTTGCGCTACTTATGGGTCTTCTTAACAAATTAAGTTACGCAGCAGTTAGAATCTTCGCCACTTATTGTCATGAAAACTTTGTATAATTACAAAGAATAAGAATAAACGCTGTAAGTCAGTTTTTCTTAAAATGCAGTTTTCTTAATATCAGCAGTCGGTAATTAATATCTTCGGAAGTATTGCACCTAGAAGCTTGAACTCTTTTTTTTAATGCTCAGTAGCTTATGACAATTTTAGAACCAGCAAAAATCTCAAAAAAGTTTAAATTTGACTTTACGTCCCTTTCTGTACATCGGATCTCATATAAATTATTTTTATTATTCATCTACATGACTAACGTTTCTCAACCTTTCTGAAGGTGTGGGCCCCCTTTTTGTTGCATTATTTTTCAAGCAGCCATAAGTGCTGGACATGTTTTATAAAAAATTGAAACTAAATTAAGTTACTGCTAAAATCTTACATACTGTATTATGAAATGTTTAATCATGAATACTGCAAAATTTTGAAATAGGAACTTTACATA
Organism: Anabrus simplex; assembly: GCF_040414725.1. Lineage (NCBI taxonomy): Eukaryota > Metazoa > Arthropoda > Insecta > Orthoptera > Tettigoniidae > Anabrus > Anabrus simplex. The sequence goes on along the minus strand of NC_090270.1, from coordinate 288,087,949 downwards.
AATGCTGTAATTAACAAAAATCCGGTTTAGGCAGTGTTAGAAAACAAATGTGCAACAAGAAATGTTCCACAGTCATTAAGCCACATCATGCTCAACTCTTGACAAGGTAAGTTTATTATTCTTGAGTGATCAGTGAAAAATTTAACTTGTACAACAAACTTAATGCGATACTGTACTTGTTTCTGCAATCCCTGTACAAGAACATCAATTTGCAGCTTCAGAGATTTATTCACACTGACTCAAATCTGATTTACAGGTTTTATTCCCTCAGTTGATTACCTTTCTTTCAGCACATTAAAGCTATTGCCGAAAGGACTTAACCAAACAATTTGACTGGAAGCAGCATTTTCACGGCCATACTGCTGAGTGAAGGATACTCATTACTCGAATGTATCCAAAATTGAAAATCTGTTTCATAGTGCTGTCAGATAATAATGCTCTCAATCCTCCTTCAGATGCAGGAACAGAGAGACAGAGAATTCACAAGAGAGCTGACCTAGAACAAGGGGTACCGTGAGCTTACATATTTATAAATTTCAAAATACTGCTACAATTAAATGGAAATTCAATCCACTAATTGTTTTCTCTGGGAGAAAGATAATATTCAAATATCTCTCATAGTCTTCCAAATGTTCTGATAATTTGAATAATGTTTCCTCAAGCACTTCCATGTACTTGGAAAACAGGCTTGTTACATTTTAAAATTCTTTCTTTCCAGGCATAAAGTTTTCTTTTGAATAAAATGATGCTGTTCATGGTATTGAATGTTTTTTGAAGATGCCTGAAGAGAGATGAGAGTTCATTAATGAAACAAAATATGTCACTTATATACATCAATTTCATTACCCAGTCATAATCTCACATTACACCAGCCAATGGAGACTTTTTAACTCCCGAAACTATTTCCAATTCAGTTCTTAACACCACCAACCTAGGTAATACTTTTCTTCAGATCAGCCCATGTACTTCAGAATGTAGCTGCCAAAAGGAATGTTGAGCTTTAGCTTCTGAATAGAAAGCTGCTAAACACAGGATAATTTTAAACTGCAGAAGACGTATGCTGAAAAATGTATGCTATCAGTACTTTCATAATTGAAGCCAAATTTAATATATGAATCCATGTATTTGCAGGTTTTGTTCTTTATATTTATCTGAATGTAGCCTCTTATTTGTGGTGGACAGGCTATGTTCCAGTTGAATCCACATCAGTCTGTCAAACAATCATTAATCAACACTGATCTGCGTATAGAGCTGTTTCCCAGGTGGCAGATTTATCATAAATTGTTCACCAATTCTTTTGAAAAAATAATCTCAAGAAAGTTGGAAATCTGTCAAACATCTCCCTTGGTAAATAATTCCAATTCCTAATAACTAGGGCTAGAATTCTGATGATTTTGCATTTTTTTTTTTTTTGTAAGATGACATGTTGCTCAAATATATATGTTTCATGAAAGAATGAGTTCCATGAAGTGTATTTGTTAGGTCATTATTTTGCATTTTTTTTGACATTTTTGAGGGATGGGGCATTTTTGGGAAATTTTAGGTCAATTTGGTCATTTTTCTACTATTTTCAAGAAAGAATTAATGTTTTTTAGCTATTTAATTCTTTATTTTACTAAACTTCCGTGTTGAATATTTTGTTTGATTTCATACAAGCATAACATATATTTTCCAGGAAACGGATACCCTCTTTCCCTATTCCCGAAGTATGCAAATAATGGACTCTCCCATACAAAGAAATACATTTGCCTCTTGCGTATGTAGAAGGTTGCAGCTAGCAATGAGTCATTGAGTTTGTGGTATTTCTTTGAGCTGGAAGTGCTGTTCTATTAGATGCAAAGTTACGATATGCTTAAAGTGAAGCAAAGTGTGTCTGTTAAACTAAAACAATTAGTTTCTCAATATGGAGAAAGGGTCTTCACCACTGATGGGACAATAATTTACTGCAAACTTTGTGACTTGAGAGTGGCCGCTGTAAAAAATGTTTACGGTGGAACAACCTGTATCTCGTGAGAAACATAAATTTGGTCTGCAATGACTTCAGGATGAAGGAACATTAGTGCAACAGAAGCTTCTTGGAGAAACCCATTCATCCTTTTCACCATTCTTTGAAGAACTGTGTAGTGTCTCTTTGTGCGAATATCCCATTGAGTAAGTTAAACCACCCTAAACTGCACAATTTCTTAGAGAAGCACATGGACACCATACTGGATTCTTCTACATTAAGGAAAATCTATGTTAGACAATGCTATGAAAACACTTTGGAAGAAATCAGGAAAATAGTTGGAAATAAAAAAATATGGGTATCGATGGACGAGATGACAGGCTCTTCAGGACGATAAGTATGTAGCCAACGTGTAGGTAGGAACACTGGATGAGGATGTTCCTGGGGAACACTTTCTACTCTATCATGAGGATTTTCGAAAAGTGAACTACTCAACAATCAGCAAAGTTCTTGATAAATCATTAACATTGTTGTGGGCTGATGGCATTTGGCATGACAATGTGTTGCTCTTAGTAACAGATGCAGTTCCCTACATAGTCAAGGCTGCTAAATTGCTTCGTGCTCTCTACTCTAAAATGATGCATTTAACTTCTTTGGCCCACGCGTCACACAGAGTCATGGAGGAGATTCGTAGTCATTTTCCAGAAGTTGACCAATTGATAGGATGTGTAAAAGGAAGGGTTTGGAAGGGTAATAGGGAGGTACATTCAGGGAAACGGGGTTGTCTAGGGAGCAGTGATAAAGGTAGAGAGATATGGAAGTCAAGTAGGGATGACATAAAAATGTCAGTGTTCAACTGTAGAAGTATTGTAAAGAAAGGAATAGAATTAAGTAATTTAATAGATATGCATTTACCAGATATTGTAATAGGAGTTGAATCATGGCTGTGAAATGATATAATGGATGCAGAAATTTTCTCACGGAACAGGAGAGTGTATCGTAGAGATATGATAGGAATAGTGGGAGGGGGAGTATTCATTCTGGTGAGAGAAGAATTTTTAAGCTACGAAAAAGTTAAAAGATGACAAACATTAAATTCTAGGTGTAAGGCTCATTTCTAAAGATAATAGACAACTTGACAACTTTGGAGTGTACAGACCGGGAAAGGGTAGCGCTGACACGGATTCAGAATTATTTGATAAGATAATCAGCTATGTGGGAAACGATAAGGAAAGGAATGAGATTGTAGCGGGTGATCTCAATTTACCAAATGTTAATTGGGAAGGTAATGCGAACGACAGGAAGCATGAACAACAAATGGCAAATAAGTTAATATGGGAAGAGCAGCTGATTCAGAAAGTGATGGAACCAACTAGAGGGGAAAATATACTGGATATGGTGCTAGTAAAACCAGATGAGCTCTATAGAGAAACTGAAGTAATAGATGGCAGTAGTGATCATGAAGCTGTTTTTGTCGTAGTTAAAAAAAAATGTGTTAGAAAGGAAGGTCTTAAAAGTAGGACTATTAGGCAGTACCATATGGCTGATAAATCAGGCATGAGGCAGTTTTTAAAAATAACTATGATCGGTGGTAAACGGTAAATAAAAATGTAAACAGACTCTGGGATGGGTGTAAAGCAATTGTTGAGAAATGCGAAAACAGGTTTGTACCTTTAAAGGTGATAAGAAATGGTAAAGACCCACCTTATTATAATAGAGAAATAAAGAGACTAAGAAGGAGGTGCAGACTGGAAAGAAATAGTTAGAAATGGCTGTGGAAGTAAGGAGAAACTGAAGGAACTTACTAGAAAATTGAATCTAGCAAAGAAGGCAGCTAAGGATAACATGATGGCAAGCATAATTGGCAGTCATACAAATTTTAGTGATAAATGGAAGGGTATGTATAGGTACTTTAAGGCAGAAACGGGTTTCAAGGAGGACATTCCAGGAATAATTAATGAACAAGGGGAGTGCGTATGTGAGGATCTTCAAAAGGCAGAAGTATTCAGTCAGCAGTATGTAAAGATTGTTGATTACAAGGATAATGTCCACATAGAGGAGGAGATAAATGTTAAAGAAGTATTAAAATTTACATATGATAACAATGACATTTACAATAAGATACAAAATTTGAAAACTGGAAAAGTGGCTGGAATTGATAAGATTTCTGGGGATATACTAAAGACAATGAGTTGGGATATAGTGCCATATATGAAGTACTTATTTTATTATTGTTTGCTTGAAGGAGCTATACCAAATGAATGGTGAGTTGCTATAGTAGCCCCTGTGTATAAAAGAAAGGGTGATAGACATAAAGCTGAAAATTACAGGCCAGTAAGTTTGACATGCGTTGCATGTAAGCTTTGGGAAGGCATTCTTTCTGATTACAGTATATTAGACATGTTTGTGAAATTAATAACTGGTTTGATAGGAGGCAGTTCTGTTTTAGGAAATGTTATTCCACTGAAGCTCAACTTGTAGGATTCCAGCAAGGTATAGCAGATATCTTGGATTCAGGAGGTCAAATGGACTGTATTGCGACTGATCTGTCCAAAGCATTTGATAGGGTGGATCATGGGAGACTACTGGCAAAAATGAGTGCAATTGGACTAGACAAAAGAGTGACTGAATGGGTTGCTATATTTCTAGAAAATAGATCTCAGAGAATTAGAGTAGGTGAAGCTTTATCTGACCTTGTAATAATTAAGAGGGGAATTCCTCAGGGCAGTATTATTGGACCTTTATGTTCTCTTATATATATAAATGATGTGAGTAAAAAAGTCAAATCAGAGGTAAGGCTTTTCGCAGATGATGTTATTCTTTATAGAGTAATTAATAAGTTACAAGATTGTGAGCAACTGCAACGTGACCTCGATAATGTGAGATGGACAGCAGGCAATGGTATATTGATAAACGGGGTTAAAAGTCAGGTTGTGAGTTTCACAAATAGGAAAAGTTCTCTCAGTTTTAATTACTGCGTTGATGGGGTGAAAGTTCCTGTTGGGGATCATTGTAAGTATCTAGGTGTTAATATAAGGAAAGATCTTCATTGGAGTAATGACATAAATGGGATTATAAATAAAGGGTACAGATCTCTGCACATGGTTATGAGGGTGTTTAAGGGTTGTAGTAAGGATGTAAAGAAGAGGGCACATAAGTTTCTGGTAAGACTCCAACTAGAGTATGGTTCCAGTGTATGGGACCCTCACCAAGATTACCTGATTCAAGAACTGGAAAAAATCCAAAAAGCAGGTTGATTTTTTTCTGGGTGATTTCTGACAAAAGAGTAGCATTACAAAAATGTTGCAAAGTTTGGGCTGGGAAGAATTGGGAGAAAGAAGACGAGCTGCTCGACTGAGTGGTATGTTCCGAGTTGTCAGCAGAGAGATGGCGTGGAATGACATTGGTAGACGAATTAGTTTGAGTGGCGTCTTTAAAAGTAGGAAAGATCACAGTATGAAGATAAAGTTGGAATTCAAGAGGACAAATTGGGGCAAATATTCATTTATAGGAAGGGGAGTTAGGGATTGGAATAACTTACCAAGGGAGATGTTCAATAAATTTCCAATTTCTTTGAAATCATTTCGGAAAAGGCTAGGAAAGCAACAGATAGGGTATCTGCCACCTGGGCGACTGCCCTAAATGCAGATCAGTATTGATTGATTGATTGATTGATTGATTGATTGAGTGACTGATTGAAGGTATTCTTGAAGGCACCCTCTCGAATTTCAACTTTCAAGTAAGAAGCTCCAGACATTCCACTTCCTCCTCCTCCCGTTTTGACAAGATGGGGAACTGGGATTGAAGCCTGTACGTATTATAGCGAGATCTGACAAGTGGTGAAATAAATTGTGGATTCATTCGACAGCAGTGAAGCCACATCAATCAAAGCAGCGCAAGAACTTGTGGCAGAATGTGAAATTGTAGAGAAACTTGCTTACATAAAAGCAAATTTTGGATTTCTTCCTACTGCCATAACCGTTCTGGAAAAGTCGAAGTGCTGCTAGTGCAGCAGTTACAACTAGTGCTGAAAGTGGTGAATGATCTGGATCATGCGTATGGCAAAGTGGGACAAGCTGTGTCTGAGAAGGTCGAAGTTTTTGGAGAAAAATAAAGGATATCAGACAATGTGATCAACTGACAAAATTTTGTCAGGTGAAACAGTGAATTAAATTCAAGTGACATTGTTTACTTTAAGTATGCTTCTGTTGTGTCGGTAGAGGTAGAAAGGAGCTTTTCTATGTATAAAGCTTTGTTGGCTGACAATTTTCATTTGAAAATCTACACCCTGTAGTTGTACATTGCAACTCACGCATTTTAGAATCAACAATTGGGACCTTTATGACTGTGAAATATCTGTTTTTTAAACATATAGGTATTATTTTCCAAATTCCCAATTTGAAAATGTATTACGGAATGTTTGTTATGCCAATATTAATAGTTTGAATTCATTTCATTACCACACAAGATTAAAACAATACAGACATAATAGAAAATCAAAGGTCATTTTTTAAAAAAATTAGGTAATTTTCTGCATATTTTAGGTTACAAATGCATTTTTTATTTTGCACTTTTGGCAGTTTTTTAAGGTCATGATAATCCTAGGCTTATAAGCAAGTATTTGTCCCAATTTGTTCTCTTGAATTCTAGTTTTACCTTCATATTATAATCCTTCCTGCTTTTAAAAGCTGCATTCAAGCTTATTTTCTGCCAATGTCATTCCATCCCACCTTTCCACTCACAGCTTTGAACATACTATTTAATACCAATATACTGTAGTTGGTCCATTATTAGCTGGAAAATTTATAATGTCCAATAATAGACCATCTATATTGGTACGGTATTATATATTTACTCATTCGGGACAAATATTTCAGGTTCCCTATGGAAATCGACATCTATATCATGTACTGTTTAGTCGAGCACCTCATTTCTTTACCTGGGGCATTGTGTGTGTGTGTGTGTGTGTGTGTGTGTTTACTGGGAGGTTAGGACCCTCACCTCCATGGAATTTTTATAAAATAAAATAAGAAGAAACTGATAAACAAGTGAAAGAAGACTTAATGGGTTGGCTCTTTTGAACATTCACAGAGGCATAATTGTTGAATATTTTTTCTAAGAAGCCTTGAATGTTGGATTTTAGATTGCAATCTAAGCATGCTATTTGCTGTAAAACTGTTCACATTAATCATATTGTTCTCTACATGAATGCAAGATTGTGTAGTGTACCGGTACTGCAATCTGAATATAAATATAATTAATTTGTATAAGAGTCAGTGGTATATGCTGGGAACAAGACGTGGGCTACCATTAGACTTAGGTTACTGCTTTTTGATTGTGTGTTTAGTGAATGTTAAGCCCTAAGCGTTCTGAGCTGCAGCCAATAGCCAACGGAGTAGCCTGCTGTGTTGTCAACGCTGTTTCACAAGCTATTGCCCTGGCCTCTGCTACTGTCAATAATCAACACCTGATCAGTGGAGATGGGCAAATTAAAGTCAGGCTTTGTGGCAAAATGGATAGAATGCTTGCCTTTGGTTTGATGGAGCCGGTTCAATTTTCAGAATCAAGCCCCTCATACTGTTAATTCCCCTGGCTGGGGAACTGGGTGTTTATGACGTCTTCGCCATTCATTTTATCCTTATTAGGTCACCACCTAGCCTATGTAGATGCCATGCACCATTATTATTATTATTATTATTATTATTATTATTATTATTATTATTATTATTATTATTATTATTATCATCATCATCATAATCGTTAAATAACAATGTTGAATTTTACAGCGGTCGTACCCATCGTTCAATGGTTAATTATCTTCCTCGGAAGATCATTGGTGGTGTCCGATCCATGATCACGGGTTCGATTCCAACCAACAAAAGAGAACACTAAACCTGACAGATTGCGTTTCATTTTAGCAGATCTACCAATAAAAAGAACATTATATTACTCCTATAACAGCAGCCCTGCAGTGTCTTCCTACAAGGATGTAGAAGTAAACTGGAGTGAAATACCAGCACTCCGTTTTCTATATATTTAAGACAGAAGGATGAGGTGAGGAAGTATATACGATGAGTAACGCATGGTGATACTAGTGGCGATCTGACGGACCGAAGCCTAGCACAGCTATCCTCCGCCGGTCCCCGCACCTGTAGGCAGACAGCAGCAAGCCGCGTGAGGCGAGTCGATGGGAAGGGACGAGAGTCTGGGCTGCAATATCAGTCTCCGAAGCCTTGTTCTCAGAACGTATTTTCTCATTGCCTTTCAAGGTTTGCAAATGGAACAATGTGTCAGATGCTTACAATATAATGTGCTTTAGATTTCCATCGCTCGCATTTGCGGTTTGGGCTTCACTGATAGCCTTGGTAGCCCTCACTATACGCCACTGGTTGTATCTAACTTTTCCTTTCGACTTTTCATAAACAAATCACGAGCACTTGCTGCACACGCTTCTAGAACCTTTTTCTTACACATTTCATCCTGCTGCACACAGTGAGAATGTATTACGGTATTTTCGTGTTTATAAACAGCGTCCAGATTCTTCTTTTTTCCTCATTACACCGCTCATTACATTGCCCAAGGTAAATGATTAGATAAAGTTCCTACCATTTTACACACGTGTTGCGAATGTTTAACACACACACTACACATCATTACTTGACAGTCTTTCTCATTAGTAGTAAACAACAACCAGCCTTGATTTTTTCTGCCAAGACATTGAAAACTTCTCGGTTGCCACCAGCATTGATGATCCTGGATTATCTTCATTGCTGCATTCGACATTGTGCTCGCTGTGTAAAGGACATTCCCCAGGCACCATCATTTTCACATTTAGGTTTTTTTATTGGATTTTTCCTGCACATCATCTTCATGTGTCACTGATTGAACTTGCGTCGTGACTGGTAGTGATTGTATATTATAATTACCAGTTTTAAAGAAGTTAGTAATTAAACTATTCCTACTTTTTACCGCACTTTTCATTTCTAGATTCTCGACCTCGACTGTTTGTTACCATGTACGAACTTACAGCTTGCAGACTGGTGCCAATGGCGGATTTGGCAGCGGTAACGTCAGACAAGTTCATCTAAAATCCAGACGGGAGGGCTGTTTTACGGAGTAAGAGAGAAATCGGTGCAGCGAAGGAGAAAGAAAGAAAATCGTCTGAGAGGTTTATGAGAGACTGTCCCTTTCCTAAGAAAGGCCAGGCGAGGCGTGGTTTGTCCTGATTTATTGCTTTATTAGTGGAACCTTCCTCTGCCAGGGCTAAATTCTGACTGAACAAATTTGTCAGTTTGTACACTCCTTAAGTGTATATTGTCCTTTTGGGTACCTATCACAAACACACCCTCTCTAAAAAGCCGGCTTTACATTTACGAGTAACTCGTATACGAGTAAGAAACGCGTTTACATTTATGGTGCTTACTCGTATAAGAGTACAGTTTCCAATATGGCTCCAATCAGACGAAAACGTCTTGCTATGGCTGGTATCTTGCTGTTGTGTTTTAAAACAGGACAACAGAATGAAGCGAAAAAGTCAGGAGCTTTTGGGTTAAAGAAAAGACCCTTTTTTGGAATACAGGAACATTTACTAGTTGATTTATTAAACGAGGGAGGAGATGGTTATAGAGACTTCTTAAGGATGGATTTTAGTACATTTGAAATGTTGTACCTTTTGGTAAGTGGACGAAATGACTTTTATAATACCGGTACCGATATGCTAAATCCTGGCATATTATTAGTAATTAATTTTTTCTAGGTTGCCCCACATATCCCCAAAGAAAACACTCAGATGAGAAGTTGTATCAATTCTCAGCTGCAACTGGCAGTGGCTCAGATTTTTAGCTACTGGAGATAGCTTCAAATCATTAGAATTCTTGACGCGTATATCAGCCTCAACTATTTCCTTGTTCATTCCAAAAGTTGTTGTTTTTCTTTTTAACTAGATCCGTAGTTATGATTAACTTCATAGGCCTTATTTCTCGCATTGATGTCCCGATATTGAGAACACTTAACATTCCACAGGCACTCCGCTCTGTAGTATAAATTAATGAACTACCCCAGATTTTCACGAGACATCCTGCAGTATTTAGTCTCCGCCATTTTTAAAACAGTCTAACTCGGATGCAAGTCGGAAGCCTCTCTACTTTGATTGCTATTCGTGTACGAGCTACGAGTACGTACGAGTCATCGTTTACATTTACGATTTCTTATCCGAGTCAGTCCGAGTAGCCTACTCGTATAAGAGTTACTCGTAAATGTAAAGCCGGCTTAAGAAGTACAGGAGTGGTGTACGCTCGAGCTACTTATTTTTGCTCGGGTTTCAGATGGTCCTGTCAGATTGAAACAGGAACAATAGGCTGCAGGTGCGGAGTTGCCACCACTACGTTGCTTCATTGCTCAAGGTCTTGCAGTCATTCTATTATTTCTATATTATGTGTATTATTGGCAAGGTTTTTTATGAAAATATGTACAGCAAGAATATACATTTTCCTCATTACTTTATAATGAAAGATTCCTCCCCCCGGGAAATGTTATTGGAGGGGGGCCTCTGAGAAAATAATTGTCGATTTCGCACCCTGGTTGGAAGGTAATATTCAGCATTGTTTCCGTGTTTAGCTAGCAATGGGAAGGAAAATGAAAGAAACAACCGTGGAAGAAAGAAGGATTGTAGTGCGACTATTTCAAAAAGGTAAATCTTTCAAGGAAATAAATGAAATTACTGGAAAAGCGGTTACAATTATTAAAAATATTGTGTCAAGGTGCAAAGTAACAAAAACTATAGAAAACAGACCAAGAAGTGGCCGCTCCTCAAAGTTATCAATACAAGGCAAACGGCAAATTGTGCTTAAAGTGGCCCAAAATCCTCAGCTCCTGCGCCGAAGGTAGCAGCTGCGTTACAACAAGATGTAGGAGTGCAAGTGTCATCTGAAACCATCCGAAATGTGCTACGCGAAAGAGGATATGCGGGCAGAACAGCCCGTAGAAAGCCGTGCATCACAGTAAGGCTAACAGGAAGAAGAGACTTGCTACGCCAAAGAGCACAGAAATGACAGGTACGAGGATTGGAAGACAGTCGTTTTTACTGATGAGGGTAAATTTACCCCTCTTCAGGTCAGACAGACGAGTGACTGTGTGGAGGGAGACGAATTCTGAACTTGAAGGGAAGAACATGACAGCTACTGTGAAACATGGAGGTGGTTCCCTGATGGTGTGGGGTTGCATGAGTGCGAATGGTGTAGGTGAATTAGCCTCAGCTGAAGGAACTATGGATCACAAAGCATACATTAACATCCTCAAGACCCTTCTTTCATCAATTGTAAAAAGTAAAATTAAAGTGGGACTCTCAGTAAAGCACACGTTTACGCACGATAACGACTCCAAACACACAGCCCTGAAACGAAGCTATGGCTGTTATTTAATACACCACACTGGATGGAAACTCCACCACAATCTTCCGACATCAACCCATCGAGAATATGTGGCACTATTTGGAGCAAAACCTGAGAAAACATGCAATATCAAACAAAGTTGACCTGAAAGAAGTCTTAACCACCGAATGGAATAACATACCAAAGTCAACTACGGAAACCTTGGCAAGAACGATGCCAAATAGGTTAGCTGAGATTCTAAAGAGGAAAGGGGGACCTAATAAGTACTGAAACGTACACGAAGTGTCAAAAAACTGCGTTATATTAATTCAGACCAATACGTTTTTAGTGGCAAGTGAAAATTATTATTTGAAGTTATGATTTTCAGTTATATGGACATGGAAGAATTATCTTTTTCTTACCATGTACATGTTACACAAGATGATAAATAATCAAAGATTATAATATATGCCAATTTTATCATCATTGCCTTCGATTCCTCGTCCTCACATGTATCATATCTCGACAGACCAATACTTTCTAGAACCACTGTAAGAACACTGAGTTATAATAAAGTAATTATGTTTATAGTGTCTAATAAATTAGTTTTACCAAATCTTGAGTCTCTTTGTTCTCCCTCCCTTCCTGCCTCCCTCCTCCCACTAAGAAATCAGTTCAAATTCCGGGTATGCCTTTGTTTAAGGAAGTTAGCATACTAAAGAAGAAAGAAAAACTTTCTGATCTTTACCAGGTGCAACTGGAACCACTTCAGAATACAACAAGGCTGTCTGAAGAAAAGACGGAGCTTCATCAAAATGATCCCCTATCTGAAAGAAGAAAGCCACATTTTTAGGTACGATAAAAGATATGCTGTGCACTTATATACATTCATTTGTATATTCATTTTAGTGGATATTGATTGTTATTTTTTCAGCTCTTGTATCATATTGCACTTGAAATTACTTAGAATAAGTAATCTACATGCCACAATACACTGTACATTCTTTCCTACTTCTCTATAACGGATTTGTTTAAGGGGTTCCTTCGTTTTTGTTGCTTATTCGGGCATTTACATACTTTTCTTTCTTTTTACAATTTGCTTTACGTCGCATTGACACAGATACGACAATGGGATAGGAAAGGGCTAGGAAAGAAGCGGCTACGGCCTTAAATGTTTGTTGAAAATAGTTTTAATAATAAGTGGTAATCATTTAATGGGGATGTAATAAATTCAATACCTATCTTTAATTGATACTTGTTAATATAAAGAACGACACTCAAATAAAAATGAGCGGCCGAACATTACCAAATGGATAAACCTGGTGTGAAAATAGGAAACCACGAAAAACCATCTTCAGGGCTGTCGACAGTGGGGTTCGAACCCACTATCTCCCGAATGCAAGATCACAGCTGTGCTCTCCGAACCGCATGGCCAACTCGCTCGGTATGTACTTAAATTAATATTATTACTATTATGAAGCCAGTTTCTCAAAGAGAACTTGAAATGGTCATTCCTAATGTACCACGGTACACCTGCACGTCGCTAATTCAAACTTTGCGCCAGTTGAAACTCCCCTACTGGAGGAAGTCTGAACGTTATCTAATGTGCTAATTTTCAAGTTTCTCAGAAGATGTCACTACTTGGAAATTTTGAAGTTTCTGAACTGGGTCGTTTTCGATGTATTTTTGTTTTACCTGTAGTAAGAAGTGTGAACTTTCTCTTCTAGAGGACACTACTGAAGAACTACAATGGTGCACCCTAGTACGAAGTGAAAGAACTGTTTTTTGGAGAAATTTTTATTTCAAAAGTTTGTTCCTTGTTAAATTTCTTTCTGTTATTGTTTAAGTTGGCTGTATAACCCTTTCTTTCCCCTTGTTTTGAATTTAGCCAATCCCGAATTTCTTTACTTAATTTATGACCAATCCGGTGTATCTTCTCCAAAGGGGATATATTGCTTAACCCTAGCCAATAAAGTTTTGGTGGGAGGGTGTTCTCATTCCTGAAACGCCTCGAACTTTCCGCGAGAGTATATAAACTGCTGATTTTCGGGTCTCCGGGCCACTTCAGTAACATCTTTCAGTGTGTAAAGTACGTAGCAGGGGGCGGGAAGCGCCTCTTTCTTCGGGCAGCAGTTCATCCACAAGGTAATGGCCGTTTAATAACTTCTTTTCTTGTTAGCTCAGCAGTTTAACTCTCGGGGCAGGTCCGAAGCTTTTCCACCATGTAACTTTTCCCTAAAATGTAAAGACTCTTAGTATCTATTCTCTTTTAAGCTACATATTGGGATAGAGAGTGCTTAACCCTCTCGAGCTCCCACTCATATTGCTTTGAGGTGAACTTATTTTTCACAACCATTTCTTCCTTAACGTAATGTAAATTGTTTCTGTCTAAAGTCACCTCTTTAGTATGGGATTAGCCCTTGCATTAACGGCCTAGTGCCAAATAGGTTTTAAACAAATGTATTAGGAGTGCAGTTCGCCTCCTCTCAAATTGGTATTTTAGAGGCCATGTAATTAACCTTTTCTCACTTAATAGGCCTCAGTAGGTTGGGTATTTTACCCCTGTGTTTATGTCCTTAGAGGACAACTTGAAGGTGGAGTTTGGTGTGGCCTTTTATAGGCTTGAACGTTGAGAGCGGTTTGTTCTTTTTGAAATTTGGTTCTGCGTGCCTCGAGGAGGCTTTACTGTGTAATTTGGAGCAAGTGCTCCTGGGCATGAATGGGGTTTTCTGCCCCTCTGTTGAAACTTGTTTTGGTGTAAAACTGGGCTAATTGCTCAAGAATTGTGAGTTCGGGGCTCGAAGCCCAAATCCTGTAAATACTGTAATTGTACTTTGTTGCCTTGCTACTCTGTACCTGCCATGCTTGTTATTTCTTGATTTTTAAAAGAAAATATAATCTTGTTAAATTTTATCTTAACGTTAATTTCGTATTTTGAGGCCCGTTCACCCCCGCACCTTCTTTCACCTCTGGTGTTCCACAGATACCTCGGAACAAGTGGTAGCAGAGCGTGGTTGAATGGGTCTCAATTTAGCCCCTTTTGACGGTTAAACATTACTTTGATTACAACTCTAACTATTTTCCCAGTTGCTGAAATTTTTGATTTCTCCTTTTTCAAAATTGTTCTGTCATCATGCCCGGCCCTCGCGATGTTCTCCATCTTAACTATTTGCGCAAGGAGGAGTTGATCTATGAATTAACTATCAGAAATGTGCAATCTGGAGGCACGGTTGCGGTAGATACGAATAAGCTTAGAGAGTCCCTTGATTTGCCCATTTCCATCCCCACCTTGGGAGAGAAAGAAATTGACGACTCTCTTTCCACGATCACTGATAATACTACTGAGCTAGCATCTGTAGTTAGTTTTTTTTGAAGAAAATGATCCTTCGCCTAATCAAATTAAGCGTGTGCAAGCCAGGCTATTTCATTTTTCAAATAGAGTTAACGATCTGTTGTCTCTGAAGTTGAATGCCGTTTAGAGGAAGGAAGCTAGTGTGGTAAATCTTTCTGAATTGTCCAGTAAGGTTACCCAATTGTTAACTGGGGAAGTTCCTCCCAAAACTGATCAACCCGTCACGGTGAATGTAGGTAGCGAGGAAGAGCCTCCTAAGGGAGAAGTCAATAGGAAAACTGTTGGAGCTCAAATGACCTCTGCCCCATTGGACAACGAGTCTGAACGCCGAACCTCGTTGAATAATGTACGTTCTGAATTAACATCTTTGCCACTTAAACCTTTACCTACTATGTCACCTGGGTTCAGCAGCTTGCCTCATCCATTAGCAATGTTGCTCAGAGGTATCTCTAAGTTTTCTCTTAATACCACCAGTGAAGTTATTTCTTTCTTAAGGTTTTTAGTTGAATTTCAGGATCATGCCCTTGTTTTTTCTCTTTCTCCATGTCAGATTTTGCAAATCATCTATCCCTATGCAATTGGTATTCTCTCGGACAAAATAGTAAGAGCCATTGCCGAGCAATCATCTATTGAAGACTTCCACGCCCACTTGCTAGCTAACTTCATCCCGGCTAGGGCAAGGTCCTCACTTATTCAGAAGTACTATTATCGTGTACAGCGGTTGGATGAAAACTTGGCAGATTTCATCCAAGATATTAAATTCTATACTAGGATGTTTGCTCTTCACTTCCCTGAAGATCAGATTGTACAGGCTATTGTGGAAGGCATTTCACCATCCTATAGGTCATATTTGTGTTTCGCGGCGTGCCCGCAAACCTTCTCTGAACTTGAAGCATTGGCCGTCTCAGCGGAAGGAGTTAGATGCGCCGATTCCTTGCGTGTCGCGAAAGAACCCCCTCCTTCTTTTAGTTATCCTCGGCCTCCACCTCGCCGACCAGTCACACCTCGTTAATGTTATGCTTGCGGGTCGCCTGACCATTTTCGGAACAAGTGCCCATTGATCAAATCTAGTAGGGCAAATAATGGAGCTGGTTCATCACAAGGTTGTTTTAAATGTGGGGCTTTCTCACATATCGCCAAGAATTGCCCAAATTCAAATAGCACCCCCTCCTGCTCAACTTCTAGTGCAACTTCCACCAATGCCAATAATATAAAGTGACTAGTGGCTTCGGCTGAGTCGACTAATCCATCTTCCCGAGGCTCAGCCCCTGGTAAACAGGTCGAAAATTCAGGGAAAATTAAGTCCTCAAATTCATCTTTTGAATGCCCCAAAGAATGTCTTAGGATTGCGGCGGGTACCCCCGCACCCGTACCTTTTCTCAAAATTGAGTTAAATAATGAGCCTATAACAGCTCTATTAGATTCAGGCAGTGTTTGTTCTATTATTTCGGCTGAATGGTATTCAAAATTGAAATCTGTTTGTAAGCTTCCTGACTATTGTTCGTCTTCGGTCCAATATGTTTCGGCTAATTCATCTCCATTAGAAATTCTAGGTTCTTTAAATGTCAAAATTCGTATTTTTAAATTTACTTGGAAAATTAAATTGTTTGTGGCCAAGCACTTGTCTTGCCCCATTATATTGGGAGCTGACTTCATTTCTCACACTGGTCTTGTGCTCGATCTTCAGAGTAGGTCGTGCACTTTCAAATTTGCGTCTAATTGTAAAATCCCATTATTGAAATGTAATTCTGCATCATGTTCATCTATTTCGCCTACCCAGGATGAGATGTTGTTAGACCTTAGACATCTACCTGAGGAGCAGGCAGATAGTATTCTTAAGTTGTGTCAGTCGTTTCTAGAGGTGTTCTCTGATACTCTTGGTGTTACTGACCTTATCGAATACAAAATTGAGGTCACGGATTCGATTCCTGTCCGTTTTCCACCATATAGGCTGTCTCCACCTAAAATGAAGGCTCTGAAGGAAATCATTGATCAAATGTTGAAGGATGGTATTATTCGGCCCTCTAAGTCGGCGTATTCTTCACCTATTTTTCTAGTCCCGAAACCCCAAGGGGGCTTCAGGCCTGTCATTGATTATAGGGCTCTCAATCGGAAGGGGATGTTACAATCTGTGCCCCTTCCCGACCTTCATTCTTGCTTTTCATGGTTTCGTAAGGCCAAGTTCTTTACTATCTTGGACCTGAATCAGGCCTACAATCAAATTCCCCTAGCCGAAGAGTCTAAACACCTTACAGCGTTTGCCACGGACTGGAATTTGTATGAATACAACCGCGTGCCTTTCGGGCTCCCCACGGGAGCAGCTGTACTCACTAGACTGCTAGATAGGGTCTTCTCCGACATCAAATTTGAGTACTTGTATCACTACTTGGATGATGTCGTCGTATTTTCGGAGACTTTTGAAGAACATCTAGATCATCTGCGAGAAGTTCTCAATCGCCTTCGTAAGGCTGGGTTAACTGTTAAGTTGTCCAAGGTTGCCTTTGCTAAGCCATCTATGTCATTCCTAGGGCATATTGTGTCACCTGATGGTGTCGCAGTCGATCATTCTAGAACACAGGCCATCCGTGATTTTAAACCTCCCAAGGACATCAAAGGTATCGCCAGGTTCATTGGTATGGTGAATTTCTTCAGGAAGTTTATTCCTAACTTCGCTAATAGAGCGGCGCCCTTAAACCTTCTTCATAGGAAAGGCATCAAATTCGAGTGGGGACCTTCTCAACAAGCCGCTTTCGAAGATCTTAAATTAGCTCTCTGTAATGCCCCTGTCCTTGCTATGCCTGATTTCTCGAAGAAATTCATCGTCCAAACCGACGCGTCGTCGTCGGTGGTAGCTGCAGTCCTTCTTCAAGAGACTGAACTAGGGAGGCGACCCATCGCCTATGCATCTAGGACTCTATCGGCTCAAGAAGCCTTCTATCTATGAGCTCGAAGGTTTGGCAGTCTTATTTGCCTTAGAAAAGTTCCGTCTCTATCTGGAAGATGTCAAGTTCGACCTGGAGACGGATAATCAAGCCTTAAGCTGGGTCTTAGGTAGGCCGCGTCATACTGGTCGTATAGCCCGTTGGGCCATCCGTATTTCTGCCTTCCAATTCGATGTCAGGCATATCAGAGGTGCCGAAAATGTTGTTGCTGATGGACTCAGCCGTATGTTATCCAACGACGTTGAGACCCATGAACCGGTCGACAGTTCATCACCTCCCGAGTCCATACTATTTGATGTTAATGCCATCTTAACAGATGCTCCCATGCTCTTTAGGGATATCGAGAAATACCAACGTGAAGATCCGACGCTGGCTCCGATAATGGAAACCCTTTCTTCTGGGGAACATGTTGTCCCTTATGCACTGAGGAATGGTGTTCTATGTTGCCCTTCGAGGCATGACAAGATGATGAAAGTTGTCGTTCCAGCTGTTCTTGTACCTATGATCTTCAAGTACTATCATGAGTCCCCATTAGGAGGGCATCTTGGAAACTTTAAAACTCGTGAAAAGATTCGTGAAAGGTTCATCTGGAAAGGTATGGACGGTGAAATCCGTGAACTAGTAAAGGCTTGTAAATCCTGCTTGCTTAGTAAACCCACCATGTCCACCAAGGTAGGCCTGTTGTCTTCTCATCAAGCGTCGCGCCCTATGGAACGCTTGTATATTGATTATGTAGGACCCTTCCCCCAGTCGAAGGGAAATGCCAACAAGTTCATCTTTGTATGTGTAGATGGTTTTACAAGATTTTCCTGGTTATTTCCGACTAAGCTGGCTACCGCTCAGTCCACCATTACTTACCTAAATTCTGTTTTTGCTTCTTTTGGTCCGTGTCAATATATTGTGTCTGATAATGCTAAGGCTTTCACATCTAATTTATTTCGTAAATTCTGCTTTGACCTGTCCATCTCTCATGTGACAACTTCTGCTTATTACCCTCAACCATCTCTGGCTGAACGGGTTAATCGTAATCTCAGGTCCGCACTTATTGCCTATCATCATGAAGATCATTCTAGGTGGGACACGTCCCTGCATTGGTTAGCTTTTGCTTTGAATTCGGCGGTTCATGAATCTCATAAGTTTACTCCAGCTTCTTTGATGTTCAAGTTTGTTCCCAACACGCCGCTCTCTAACCTCTGGTCTCTGAGTGACATTCTACCTGAGACAATAGACCCAGATAACATTAAAGACATTTGGAAGAAGGCTAAAGCCAACCTTAAAGTGTCTCATGAAAAGGTTAGGGAAAGATATGATCGTGGACGGAGACCCACCCATTTGAAGGTAGGTGACCAGGTGTTGGTCAAGAATTTTGTTCCCGCGGGCAAGCTTGCCCTCAGATTTCATGGGCCGTGTATCATTCTCGATTTCCTTACTCCCGTTACCTTATTGTTAAGCAATCCAGCCACCGAGAGGATATTTAGGGTTCACCTGTCACAGGTGAAACCGGTGTAATTTCTGTGTTAACTTGCTTCATATAATTTGGAAAGAAATAGGAAGGTTATATATATTTTTTGAGGGGTTTCACTTTTAAGGCCTTCTGCTCTTGGAATCTGTTTCCTTTGTGTGTAATTATTTATTGTAAACCTCCCCCGATCAGTTAAACTGCCATCCTGTCCTTACCACGGCCATTACCACGCTCCCGTCTCCTGCTAACATAACACACAGTGGCTTATATATGCCATGAATATCTTCACGCCGCTGGCCGCTCAACCTCTCCACTATGCCTGTGCCCTCAAAAAATGATGATGGTCCAACAAAATTCTGCCGCCGAGCTTTAATGTGTCAGTGCCCCCGCAGCAGCGCGGCGCCGTACCGCTCCTGAGGCAGGGTACGGGCCCGCCCTTCCCCAGTGAGGCCAACAGGTGTACGGCGAGCCGAAGTCCTCCTCCCGGCCAAGGCTGATGTGCGGCGCACAACCTGTAACTGGCCCGCGACCTGCATGTTCGCCGCCGGCGCGGCGTGCTTCAACTCCACTACTCCTCTCATAGTTCGGGCGAGCGGTATCTCAGGGTTCTTGAGGGGTCCGAGCGGCCTCCTCTGAACTCAAGCAGCGGCGGCTGGTCTGGCCGTCAAACTTATCAACGTTTAAAGTACAAATCCAGCTATATGGACATTCCAGTTCAATATTACTATCTTTTTTGGATTTTACTGCAATATCTGGTGGACTTAAAATTTTTCCTCAACTTTAAAAACTAAAAGTTGCCTTCTGAATTCAACTTCTACAAACATAAAGACATTACTTCAACAGTTACTACAAGAATTTTGAAACTGGATCCAATCATTTTAAGAAAATTTGTTGGTAAATACTTCTGCTATCTACTTCCATATCAACATCATAGCTTGGACCTTATGTTGAAATAAAAGTTTATGTTCTTCTGTGTTACCCCTTGGAGGGACTTTTTTTTGGGGGGGGGAGGTCTGTACCGGTCGGTACACCTCCACGTCACTAATTCAAACTTTGCGCCAGTTGAAACTCCCCTACTGGAGGAAGTCTGAACGTTATCTAATGTGCTAATTTTCAAGTTTCTCAGAAGATGTCACTACTTGGAAATTTTGAAGTTTCTGAACTGGGTCTTTTTCGATGTATTTTTGTTTTACCTGTAGTAAGAAGTGTGAACTTTCTCTTCTAGAGGACACTACTGAAGAACTACAATGGTGCACCCTAGTGCGAAGTGAAAGAACTGTTTTTTGGAGAAATTTTTATTTCAAAAGTTTGTTCCTTGTTAAATTTCTTTCTGTTATTGTTTAAGTTGGCTGTATAACCCTTTCTTTCCCCTTGTTTTGAATTTAGCCAATCCCGAATTTCTTTACTTAATTTATGACCAATCCGGTGTATCTTCTCCAAAGGGGATATATTGCTTAACCCTAGCCAATAAAGTTTTGGTGGGAGGGTATTCTCATTCCTGAAATGCCTCGAACTTTCCGCGAGAGTATATAAACTGCTGATTTTCGGGTCTCCGGGCCACTTCAGTAACATCATTCAGTGTGTAAAGTACGTAGCAGGGGGCGGGAAGCGCCTCTTTCTTCGGGCAGCAGTTCATCCACAAGGTAATGGCCGTTTAATAACTTCTTTTCTTGTTAGCTCAGCAGTTTAACTCTCGGGGCAGGTCCGAAGCTTTTCCACCATGTAACTTTTCCCTAAAATGTAAAGACTCTTAGTATCTATTCTCTTTTAAGCTACATATTGGGATAGAGAGTGCTTAACCCTCTCGAGCTCCCACTCATATTGCTTTGAGGTGAACTTATTTTTCACAACCGTTTCTTCCTTAACGTAATGTAAATTGTTTCTTTCTAAAGTCACCTCTTTAGTATGGGATTAGCCCTTGCATTAACGGCCTAGTGCCAAATAGGTTTTAAACAAATGTATTAGGAGTGCAGTTCGCCTCCTCTCAAATTGGTATTTTAGAGGCCATGTAATTAACCTTTTCTCACTTAATAGGCCTCAGTAGGTTGGGTATTTTACCCCTGTGTTTATGTCCTTAGAGGACAACTTGAAGGTGGAGTTTGGTGTGGCCTTTTATAGGCTTGAACGTTGAGAGTGGTTTGCTCTTTTTGAAATTTGGTTCTGCGTGCCTCGAGGAGGCTTTACTGTGTAATTTGGAGCAAGTGCTCCTGGGCATGAATGGGGTTTTCTGCCCCTCTGTTGAAACTTGTTTTGGTGTAAAACTGGGCTAATTGCTCAAGAATTGTGAGTTCGGGGCTCGAAGCCCAAATCCTGTAAATACTGTAATTGTACTTTGTTGCCTTGCTACTCTGTACCTGCCATGCTTGTTATTTCTTGATTTTTAAAAGAAAATATAACCTTGTTAAATTTTATCTTAACGTTAATTTCGTATTTTGAGGCCCGTTCACCCCCGTACCTTCTTTCACCTCTGCTGTTCCACAGATACCTCGGAACACCTAACATTGGATGAGTTTTTCTTTCCTCCCTGTCTTTGTCCAGTGTTTCTTATTTTTCACCCCCTCTATACGTTACTTCTTAATTCATTCCATTTTCTTCTATTGTCAAACCTTTTTCCTGATCCTATACTTTCTAGATCAATAATGAATAGTCCTCTCAGTGAGAATGAACACCAACTCCACTGATGAAGATGCGAAACAGAAACGAGTTAGTGGGGATGAGAAGGAACAGACTAGAAAGGAATGAGTTAGACAGGAGCCCTCATCCATTTATGAAGATGGTTTGTGAAGTAATGATGTTTGTCCTCCGTGTGTGTTTACTCTCACAAGCTGTCTTGTATTTCTCTCTCGTATTCCTATCCCACTTCTATGTTTTCCATTCTTTATATATAACCTGCGACAATAAAGTTTGGTGAATGAAGTCAGAACGGTCGATCCGACAACACTGGCGACACGCAACGCTGCACCTGCGAAGCAACAGGTTTTGACCACCTGCTCCCAACGTTGTTGAGTTGAACATCGTGTGTGTGCCATGTAAGACCTGTTTGATACAGTGCGTGTTTAGTGCTTTGATTCTGAACTGCGAACAGCAATATGAACGACCAAAAGATCAATGTAGTGTTTAGCTTTTAAGTTTGGCAGGACACTGAAAGAAACGCATGCAATGCTGGTACGTGTTTATGAAGATGAAGCAGTCCTTGAAGTGTGTGTACGAGTGGTTCGTCCGTTTTCTAGGAGGCCGGGAGAGAGTTTCTGACAACCCCCGTAGCGAAAGACCGGCGACCGCCGTCAGTGACGACACCATTGAGAAGGTGAGGATATTAATCACGAACACTCGGCGATTAACTGTGCGTATGAAAGCGGATGAACTGCAGATTAACCGTGAATCCGTGCGACAAATCGTTACCCAGGAGTTAGGGAAGAGGAAGACGTGTTCTCGTCTTGTGCCACATCACTTGACTAACGATCAGAAGCAGGCACGTTTAGAGGTTTCACAGGATTTGGTCAAAACGGCGGATGCGACACCAAATTTCTTGAACTGTATCGTCACTGAGGATGAAACGTGGTGTCTCAGATACGACTCTGAAACGAAACGGCAAAGCATGGAATGGCCAGATCTCCATCCTCCAGACTTCTTCCTATTCCCACGAGTCAAACTCGCTTTGAAAGGAAAGAGATTTGACGATATTCCTGACATCCAACGAAACGTGACGAGGCTTTTGAACACCATCCCCAAGGAAGCCTTCTTGCAAAGTTTCCAGGACATGTATCGCCGATCTCAGCAGTGCATAGTTATGGGAAGAGACTATTTTGAAGGACAGTAAGGTCACTGTCGTGCATTGCTCATCTATGTTGATAGAACAGTACTATTCAACTAACTTTGTTGTCACAGGTTGTATGGTATAATAAAGTAAGAATTGGAGGCATCTGTTTAATTCTATCTCCTAAATCAGGATAATTAATATTATTTTTACGTCCCATTATCTAATGTTTTGTCGGTTTTCGGAGACACCAAGATGCCGAATGTTTGCCCCGCAGGAGTTCTTTTACGTGCCAGTAAATCTACGGATAAGAGGCTGGCGTATTTAAGCACCTTCAAGTACCACCAGACTGAGCAGGGTCGAACCTGCCAAGTTGGAGTCAGATGCCAGCGCCTCAACCGTCTGAGTCACTCGGCCCGGCTTAGGAACTTTTTAGAGTTTTTTTGTTAGAACTGAGGGAGAAAGGTAAAAGTGAACAATGACAAAAAATGATTTCTATCGACATTATATAGTTATGCAGTTTTGCAACGTTAATTTTGTTTCATTGAGCTAAATTAAGCAGAGTAGCGAAAAACGTACTTGTAAAATATGTATTTATAAATTTGTAACATTATGAAAATGTGTTTACCTTCAAAGTACTGGGGTGGCAACTGCCACCTCTTGCCACCTCTGGATTACGCCTATGTGTATGTGTGTACTTTTGTGGATTGAGGATCGTCGCAGAGTCGGCGACTGGAGCAGCTATCATGAGTGTAATTGGAAGTGTTAATGGTCGTTGTTATGAGGAGTATTGTCCTGCTGTTTAACACTGTTGAGCTGTTGCTGTTTAGCTGTTCACTATGTTTGACTGTGTGAATTACTGGACTGTCTGTGGAGTCGAACCAAGGAACAGTCATCATGTGTTGTGTGTCCAGTAGCCCTGTGTTCAAACCTGTCTGTACACACCTGCTGTGTAGGGAGACTGGACTTTGAGAAGTGAAAATCAGGCGCGCCTTTATCTCAACAAGTCGGGACTCCCTGCTATGTCAAAATCATCATCATCATCATCATCATCATCTGTTTACCCTCCAGGTTCGGTTTTTCCCTCGGACTTAGCGAGGGATCCCACCTCTACCGCCTCAAGGGCAGTGTCCTGGAGCTTCAGACTCTTGGTCGGGGATACAACTGGGGAGAATGACCAGTACCTCGCCCAGGCAGCCTCACCTGCTATGCTGAACAGGGGCCTTGTGGAGGGAGGGGAAGATTGGAAGGGATAGGCAAGGAAGAGGGAAGGAAGCGGCCGTGGCCTTAAGTTAGGTACCATCCCGGCATTCGCCTGGAGGAGAAGTGGGAAACCACGGAAAACCACTTCCAGGATGGCTGAGGTGGGAATCGAACCCACCTCTACTCAGTTGACCTCCCGAGGCTGAGTGGACCCCGTTCCAGCCCTCGTACCACTTTTCAAATTTCGTGGCAGAGCCGGGAATCGAACCCGGACCTCCGGGGGTGGCAGCTAATCACGCTAACCACTACACCACAGAGGCGGACCTATGTCAAAATACCGAATATAATTGGTGTGCGTGTGTGTGTATGTGTGTGTCATCCTGGGTCATCCTGAAAGAAATTAGAGTGATAAAACATGTCTGTCTGTCAAGTCACGATGTTTTATTCGTAGCAGTAATTTTATATATTGTTCGTAAATTTTGCATGTTGCCTGTGCTCTTATACAAATTGCACTGCATTTTTTTACATGAATGTTGGCTGGTAGAGGCCTTGAGTGAATAAATAAATAACTGCTCCTAAATGCCCAGCTATTTTTCTGCAATTAATTGTAATACTACCGCCAATTGTACGCAAAATTATTGTTACCATTAAATTTATGTTAATTTATCATTCACCCAAGTTTCACTGAAATATGTCTGATCCAACCCAATCAGTTTCCAAATACCTTAGATTTGTGTAGAGATTGAAAACATTCACAGAAATTAGCGCGTTTTGAATTTTCTCATATCTTCATTATTTTATATTTAGATGGCTAATAATGTAGAGAAATGTTTAGCATCAAAATCATTATTATATAAAGATGGAACACAGTTAAGCCAGTAAGCTTGATAAACTTAAATCCTTGGATGAATTGTTAAGAAGATACCAACATTCTGGAAATTTGGTAAGAAATAATCATCTGAGACAGGATACATTCTTGGAAACCAGGTCCTCTCAGGGTGCATGCGCCAGTGCACTGCATGGCGCAAAGTGTAGGAGACTAGGTTGACCAGAATGCAAACCTCCCTACTCCTCTTTCCCTACATCTGTCTTACCAGTTCGGTCTGTCTCCGCCTTCTTCACATTCCCCGCTGATTCTCTCCTCACTGCGAAATGTTTATGTGCAGTGAGTGAAGACACTTTGTTGTATGGGACAATATTACAGGTGTTAAAAACCTCTTCTTTCAGTTGGGTTTGAGCATACAATTTATCTTCTCTAGCTCTTCCTTTCCTATTTCTTTGCAATGTGTGGAACAAGGGATTGACTGACAGTAATTCTGAGAGCGCTCTTTAAATTACAATCAGAAATACTCGCACGCAATCTAGTTTTCGTACAAGTCAAAACAGAAAAAAAAAACCTTTAACGTATGCATGTGGAATAAAACATAGAAATAATCGCTGCTTCTCGATGCAACTTAGGAAAATCTTCCTTCGAGAAGTTCTCGTAGAATTCGAACAAAGTCTTCGTATTGAAAAACAGATCTTTTTGATGATAACGTAATTATTGTCCCACCGATTAAGCATTTGGCTTTATCGCCACGACTGAGAAGAAAATACGAAAGTTCCCAGTTCGATTGAAATAGACTTTCGGAGGTGTTTACTTCCTTCGAAACAGGTTGCTCCATTATTACGTTGTTGTCTTGCACTTATCTATTTCACTGATAAACAAGCCGTCTATCACCGAACAATTCGTCGTTCTCAGCACACTACACCATCCGAGTCAAGCCGAGTTGAGCCGAGTCGGAACGATGCACAGTGCACCGAGTCTCTGCGCATCGATTTGCGCGCGTGTGATTTTGGGAGTTTGAGAGGCCTTGTTGTAAATATTTTGCTCAATGTTGCTTGGGAATGATGCAAGACGGGGTCGGGCAAGGAAAGTGTTTGTAGTTAGGGTGGGAGAATGGAGTTCTCAGGATACCTGCAACTCTATTTCTAGGAGTCTGGCGCAGTGAGGAAAGTTGCGTCGTAATTCTCTTGGCATTTGTTTACCTCATGTCAAGTTCTGGGGAAACATTTTTTGGAGCACGCTTCTCTATCATTTTTAAAGCTTTGGCAGGATCGCTTAGTGATAATGGAAATGGGTTATGGAGAAGGATGGGTGGAAAGGAAGACAAATAAGGAAATGAGGCAGAGCTAAGATATTTTTCTTCTTTCTTCTTCTTCTTCTTCTTCTTCTTCTTCTTCTTCTTCGACTATTATTAAGCCTATGACATTATTCACCACTAATTCGTGGTCTTTTCCGAATTTCTTTGGCATGGAGTGCGGGCTTTGCCCAGTTTTACGGCTGGTTGCCCTTTCTGACAACAACACCATGTGAAGGGACGAAATAACGATTGCGTGTTTCTGTGCTGGTTATTAGTGTGATGTGCTGTGTGAAGATGTGTATTGAGACGAGCACGAACACCCAGACCCCGGGTTATAAAATTAACTACCCGGCCGGAAATCGAACCGGGGTCCCCTGAACGGAGGACCACTACGGTGACCGTTCAGTTTAGGAGCCGGACGTATGGCATTATACATCACTAAATCTATTACAGAACTATTTTAAATAGTTTTACTTGAGTCAGCCTTGTCAATACACCTTATAATGAAAGAAAACTATGTATTTTACTATACAAGTAGAGGAATTATTTTTGTATCCAAATAATTATTATGTGAAAATGGAACACAACTAAGCCAGTAAGCTTTATAAGCTTAAAACCATGGATGAATTGTTAAGAAGATACATAATTTCTGGAAATTTGGTAAGGAATAGATCATCTGAGGCAGGATACATGGCATAAACTGCAACAAAAATCTTTACGAATGTACAGACAACTTATTTATGTAGTCTGCCACTCCTTGTGTAGACGTGTAGTTTCCAAGAACTTTCTGAATTTTTCAGCACAGGAACTTAGAGGACACTCTTCAAAGAAATGCCGGACTATCTGTCGTGGGAAGCCGCAGCAACACTCTGAACGCACCTTTTTCACTTCCAAAGTAGGTCATTATATCTGTCGTGGTTTATGTCGTGTGTCGACCACATTCAATGGGGCAGATCTAGTTTATGTAATTCTTTACTGATACGGAGAAAACTTTGGAGGTGTGGTGATGCACTATTATGATATTCTTACAATTATGCAGGTTGAAGTTTTGTTCTACCAAGGTGCTAGCAGTTTTTAGTGTAGGATGACGTCTGCCAGTGACGTCATGTAGATTGGTAGTTGATTGTTGTTGATGATCATCTTGTATTCCCTAACAACAGACTTTTTCCTTCTCAGATGAGGTCAATCAATCAATCAATCAATCAATCAATCAATCAATCAATCAATCAATCAATCAATCAATCAATCAATCAATCAATCAATCAATCAATCAATCAATCAATCAATCAATCAATCAATCAATCAATCAATCAATCAATCAATCAATCAATCAATCAATCAATCACCTGATCTGCATTTAGGACAGTCGCCCAGGTGGCAGATTCCCTATCTGTTGTTACCTTGAATTTTCTTAAGTAATTGCAATTTTTTTTAATTTTTTTTTTTGCTAGTTGCTTTACGTCGCACCGGCACATGTAGGTCTTATGGCGACGATGGGGCAGGAAAGGGCTAGGAGTGGGAAGGAAGCAGCCGTGGCCTTAATTAAGATACAGCCCCAGCATTTGCTGGTGTGAAAATGGGAAACCACGGGAAACCATTTTCAGGGCTGCCGATAGTGGGGTTCGAACCTACTATCTCCCGAATACTGGATACTGGCCGCACTTAAGCGACTGCAGCTATCGAGCTCGGTAGTACTTGCAAATAATTTGGAAATTTATTTAACATCTCCCTTGGTAAATTATTCCAATTCCTAATTCCCCTTCCTATAAACGAATATTTGCCCCAACGTGTCTTCTTGAATTCTTCATATTGTGATCCTTCCTACTTTAAGAAACACCACCTCAAACTTATTCATCTACTAATGCCATTGAACGCCATCTCTCCACTGACAGTTCGGAACATACCACTTAGTCGAGGAGCTTGTCTCCTTTCTCCCGAGTCTTCCCATTCCAAACTTTGCAACAATTCCGTAACGCTACTATTTTGTCGGAAATCACCCAGAACAAATCGAGCTGCTCTTCTGTGGACTTTTCGATTTCTTGAATGAAATAATCTTGATGATGGTCTCTTACTCTAATTGGGGTCTTACCAGAGACTTATATGCCCTCTCCTCTACGTGCGTACTACAACACCTCAATACCCTCATAATGTGCAGAGATTTGTAACCTTTGTTTATAATCCCATCTATGTGATTACCAGTTGGGGGGGATAAGGCTCAGGTACATGTAGTACGAGTTGAAGATCTTCATTAAAATGCCGTCGTGAAAATTAAGTATTCATTGACTTGGACCACAACGGGCGACTAGCACGCACTCTACAATGTGGTGGCAGTGGTGCCAGACCTGTAGCTTACCTCTCTCACTCTGAACCATACTCTGCTGTGCTAAATGGATTAGATAGTAGAGCGTTGGCTATCTGTCCCCAGGCTAGTGGGTTTGATCCTGCTACAGTTCGATGGTAAGTGAAGAGGCTTCGCTCATGGAAAGCTACAAAGCTACAAGAAATATCCGGAACCTCGGCGTCTTCGGAAACCTTGGGACGTAAAAAAACATGATTAAAGTCAGCCTCAGGGACAATGATCTTTTCTCTGCGGGCCGAACCTGGCCTGCCATCATCATCGCTCTCTAAATGTCATCTTAAATATGTCCGCATTTAAACCGGCTTCGCGTTCAGAAGCATTCTCGGACATCCTAGACGTTGGCCGGTGTTTTTCAGCTTTGGACGATGATTTTCCTAGAGCAGCTCGATGTTAGTGGCAATAGTAAAATGAACCAACTCTCAAAAGTGTCACAACGGTACGTTATGTGACTTAATCAGGTAAATCATAGACTGCGAAGGAAAAATTTTCGAAAGAAATAGTGCATAATACGAATATCAATTACAGAAGGGTGAGTCCAGGTCTCGGTATTAGCTTCCCCATACATACGGAGTAATTACGGCAGTTAAGAAAGTTTACAGTAACTGAAGATAGGATAACTTTAGAGGATAGGACAAATATGTAAATAGCATGTGGAGAAATGAAATATCCTTCACTAAATTCGGATCATATTTGTTACGGAATTTTGAAAGCGGTAACAAATGATACAGAACATACAGGTGCAGAACATGTTAAGTATTCAGATATGAAAAATACTTAAGCTTAAAAAAACAAGGCAGAGGTAAAAAATGAAAGCAGAAAACAGACGTAGAGGTTAAAAACAGTAACAATAAATTATAGCAAATGCCAGAAAACACTTTACGGTGTGAAATAATGGGCTACACTTCGCGACACTGTCCTAATTTTAACAGCCACACTTAGCACTATTCCGAAAATATCGCTCAGAGTGGCAGCTTGACGCTTCTCCCGCCTTCTACTCAACGAACAACCACGAGTTTACAGGAATGATGCCGGCAAGCAGACTGAGACGTTGTCATGGCAACCGGTAGATCCGCTGTCGATCTGCGAGGGTGTCCGTCACTGGCTGTGGAGCATGAAGCCCGTAGAAAATTGTAATTTTCTCCGTTATTTGAACAGTAAGCGAAATTATGTACATAACAAATTTGTTTAAAATGATGGAACGTTTCACGTACAATTTACGGATTTTACAGAAAATCAAAAGTACAAGAGAGAAAAAAGAAACAACTGTTCTGGTCTTCCTATAAAACCCCAGTATGTTCAGTAATTTTTAAATCATATGCATATTAAAACCTGCTCCTAGATGAGAAGACTCTAAATATGAAATTTGGTCGAGATTTCTCCAGCCGTTTCACCGTAATGATGAAACAGACAGACAGACAGACAGACAGACAGACAGACAGACAGACAGACAGACAGACAGACAGACAGACAGACAGACAGACAGACAGACAGACAGACAGACAGACAGACAGACAGACAGACAGACAGACAGACACGAAAGCTAAAAGCCACTAATATGGTCTTGAGTTGACCTAAAACGGATAAATATCTGAAAATTTGGCAAAATAAACGAAATTACAAACAGCGGACAACTTTATTTATATATATATATATATTTATTTATATATTTATATAGATAGGCCGGTCCCGTGGTGTAGGGGTAGCGTGCTTGCCTCTTATCCGGAGGCCCCGGTTTCGATTCCCGGCCAGGTCAGGGATTTTTACCTGGACCTCAGGGCTGGTTCGAGGTCCACTCAGCCTACGTGATTAGAATTGAGAAGCTATCTGACGGTGAGATAGTGGCCCCGGTCTAGGAAGCCAAGAATAACGGCCGAGAGGATTCGTCGTGCTGACCACACGACATCTGGTAATCTGCAGGCCTTCGGGCTAAGCAGCGGTCGCTTGGTAGGCCAGGGCCCTTCAAGGGCTGTAGTGCTATGGGGTTTGGTTTTATAGATAGCTATTATAGATTATTATTATTATTATTATTATTATTATTATTATTATTATTATTATTATTATTATTATAGATTATAATTATTATATTTACTAGCAAATGTACCCGTGCTTCGCCACGGCATTCTACACTGTATACGGATTTCTCCGTAAATTACTGTAAATGCAGTGAGTAAGACTATATTAAATTGCACATACAAACGGACTTCACCATCAGACGACTCGTTCAATGTTCTACATGGTTGGTCCCATGACGTCTTCTCGTATCTCCTATATGTATGGTTTGATAGAGTTCGAGTCATTGAATGGGGTGAAATTTTGTACAGTTTTCACATACTACTTTATATTTTTGACACTCATGTGACAAATAGAATCATAAAAAATTTGGCTATCATATGGCCACTGGTCATGTTAATGTGCGAGCCGAATGTCATGATTCTATCTTTCCTATAAGTGTGCCAAATGATAACATATACGTGTAAAAGTACAAAATTAACATGAAATTGAGAAATACAGCTCTATTTAACATATAAGGGATAGAAATACGACAAAAAGTCATAGGACCAAAGTTGTAAATCTCTCCAAAATGAAAAGCGATTGTGCTTTCTGATTTGTGATACGACTTACCGATTAGCCACCAATTATCCCGAAACAGAGGTCTGCACCGCGTTAAAACTGCATCCATATTTTGGTATTTTCCGCGACCAGAAGTTATACATTTGCATAGCTTGGAATATTTCCTCAAAGAAAAGAGTGTCCAGCTTTCGGGATTAGCACTCGCATACACACGGAGTAATTAAGGAAGCAAAATAATACATCTAAGGAAGCTGACATTAATAGAAAATGGATTATAACTGACGATAGCCGGATGACGACAAATATGTAAATACCAAGTGAATGTATTGGAAAATCAAATGCCCCTCAATAAATTATGCTGGTGTGAGTTATGGATATCAGAAAGCGGTAACAGAGGAGAAATTTAGGTGTAGGGATTCTTAGGTAAACAGATAAGAAGATGAATAATGGTGTTATTACTTCAGCTATTCGAGGACGCTTATAACCTCCAACGATATTCCGCCAATATCCCGCAGAATGGCCGGTTGACGCCTCTCTTGCCTTCTACCCAAGGAACAACCACGAATTTAAAGGCATGATGAGGAAAATGGCGATACATTACTTCCCTGCTGGCATGCAGTCAGAGACGTTGCCATGGTAACCTGTAGGTTCGTTTTCGGTCTGTCGGTCACTCAATGCAGAGAACAAAAGTTGTTTATAATGAAGATGCGTTTCACATACGGTCCACGGAGTTTACAGAAAATCAATAGTATAAGAGAAAATGAAGGTTACAGAGCTCCCGTCTATTCAAAGATTTTAATATGACATGCATATCGAAACCTTCCTCGGGATGAATATAATCTAAATATGAAGTTTGGTTGAGATCTATCTAGCCGTTTCGCCGTGATGGTGGAACAAACAGACAAACAGATAAACAAACAGACACTAAAAATAAAAACCACCGATTCGGTCTTGAGTTGACCTAAAACGGATAAATATCTGAAAAATTGGCAAAACAAACGAAATTACAGACAGCGGACCCCATACAACTTCATTTATATAGATAGATATAGATTTATATAGATTAACGAATGCGTATGATGCAGGTCGACTGCCATTCGGTCTTCGTATTTCAGAGTTGGAGCTTTTGAAAACTCACGCTACCTCTTCCACATTTATTGGAGAGACATCACTTTCTTCCCTGCAAAGAAATCTCATCACTATCTGGACTTACGTCCATGACAACTCATTCACCAACTTTACCATTGCGTAAGTGTCGCTGTGCCAAGGTTTCTGTTTACCAACCTGTGCGTGCACATTACTCGGTGTGACTACAAACTACCGGATACGTAAGTGAGAATGAGCTCGATCCGATTATTCCTAAGCAATGAAACAGGGAACTTACTTCTTGACCTACCCTTGTAAAAAGAAAGAAAAAGGGGATCACATATTCGTCGCTTTCGACATTGCAACTTCCTTACAAGCTGTTGTGATGTCGTATATATCTCTGATGGAAGGTAACTGATTCACCAAAGTAATACAAGTAATAGATCGCATGTTACAGGTCTGTAGCTTGCACTGTTCTTGAGGAAAATAGTGTTTTGGGAATTGCAAGAATTGCAACGCAGCGGCTGGCGGTAGTTATCTTATGATGCTGCCGGGGTACGTACGCAAGTGTTTAAACGTAGGAAGGGAATGGAATATCCTCTAGTAGTAGAATGTCTGCCAGACACAGTAAAAATGAGTTAGCAACGCTAATGGCTCTCAGAAGGCAACGAAAGAAAGATTATTTATTGTAAAAGGAAAGAGTCAACCTTCTGAAAGTACTGGCGTACCAGCAAGAGGCAAAATGAAGAATATAAATAAGACGATTAGTATTGTAATTTATATAATGTAATGCGTCCAGCTCCTTGGCTGAAAAGTCAGCGTACTGGTCTGTGGTTCAGAGGGTCTGAAGTTCGATTCCACGTCGGTCGAGAATTTTAACATCGTATATATTTAATTTCCCTGGTTCAGGGACTGGGTGTTTGTGGTCGTCTTAACACACATCTTCATTTATTATTATTATTATTATTATTATTATTATTATTATTATTATTATTATTAGACCTATATTATTATATTTACCTTTATTAACATTGGCGAAGTTAGGACTCATGGTCCTCTCTTACACTTAACCACAATTTTTAGATTGTACATATGAGAGAGTCCGCCTCTGTGGTGTAGTGGTTAGCGTGATTAGCTGCCACCCCCGGAGGTCCGGGTTCGATTCCCGGCTCTGCCACGAAATTTGAAAAGTGGTACGAGGGCTGGAACGGGGTCCACTCAGCCTCGGGAGGTCAACTGAGTAGAGGTGGGTTCGATTCCCACCTCAGCCATCCTGAAAGTGGTTTTCCGTGGTTTCCCACTTCTCCTCCAGGCAAATGCTGGGATGGTACCTAACTTAAGGCCACGGCCGCTTCCTTCCCTCTTCCTTGCCTGTCCAATCCAATCTTCTCATCCCTCCACAAGGCCCCTGTTCAGCATAGCAGGTGAGGCCGCCTGGGCGCGGTACTGGTCATTCTCCCCAGTTGTATCCCCCGACCCAAAGTCTGAATCTCCAGGACACTGCCCTTGAGGCGGTAGAGGTGGGATCCCTCGCTGAGTCTGAGGGAAAAACCGACCCTGGAGGGTAAACAGATTACGAACGAACATATGAGAGAAATATTTATAATATTATCTTACAAACTAGAAGTATCATGACAAAAATAACATACGCTAAATTAATATTCTTAATCTTATGAACTATCATTACAAACTAGAGAAACATGAGACAAAAGACGTAATATAAGCACAAAAATATTCTTAATATTAGAAACTACATAAGCACAGTAAACGCACATTCATTCAATCTGGCGACACACATCAAGGAGATGCTCGCGGCAAGACGACTTGAAGGAATTTAAGCTTTTTATGGCTCTAATGTTATGGGGGAGAGAGTTCCATATTCTAGCTCCATTTGCAACAAAGGAATGGCTATATATGCCTTTGCTGGCAGGACCTAGTTTGTACAGTGCACTATGTCTTGTGGTATGGGCTAGAGCAATTTTGTTACTTTCACTGATCTGTCTTTGTCTTATCCTTGGCTTTGACAATATGAAAGTGACTGAGGTATGAGCGATGTTAGTAATGTCATTCCTTGTGCAGCCAGTCCCTGCTATGAATGGTGTGAAAACGTTACTCATAGGGTCGGTTGGTGCATGCATTTCAGTGGGCTTGGCAGATTGATACGTAATAGCAACTTCTGGCTCGGTGAAGAAAGCAACGGGAAACTACCTCACTCCTCATTTCCCTAGTACGCCTCTTCAGTGATGCCTAGGCCATCTACGACAGCTGATGGCAGAGCTGTTGAGGATCCAACCAGCCCTAGGGCTGAAGATTGAACATACAAAAAGGAATGGCTATATGCTGCTGACCTGCTGAGAGGGATAGAAAGTGTGCTGCCGGAGCGTGTTATTCTGGTGGAAAGAGGAAAGGAAATTCAGTTGTGAGGATAAGTAGTATGGAATATTCTCGTTTAATACTCGAAATATTAATACTGCCACGTGGAGGTTGCTATACTCTTCAAATTTTAGAAGGGAAATTTGACTATAAGAAGGGGTAACATGAACATCATAACGTAAGGAAAAAATAAATCGAATACAAGAGTTCATAGCACGTTGCAATCGGTTTAGAATAGTTGATCTCTCGTGGCATCAATTAGTACTACGTCACAGTAGGAAAATTTATATACATTACACCATACTACCGACCATCATGGCAGTGGATACATCCCTCCTCAGGCTTGGCTGCAGCGATGTCATTCAGCCATGGAACTAGGCTTAATGCGCATCAGTGCTGTCTCAGTGCTGGTTGGGGAAAAGGCCAGGAAAGAAAGACAACATTGATATAATCTAGTAGCATGATATGGGATTTTGGGCTTATGCCCTGTCAAGAAAACAAGGTAGAACTCTACGTTTTATCACAAAGGAGTTGGAACAATTCGATTTTCTACTGTGACCTTTGTAGTAGAGAGACTGAAGGTAAGGGTAACCTAATGTTGAGCCATATACAAATATCATGCCAGGCACAATGCGCCTAATTAGATATACAAACTCATTGAAATATTAGCTGCCTGTTTGAACATAAACACACTGCTACATCAAATCTTATATTGCTAAAAGAGCATCATATGCTAGGTTCGTCATATCAGTTGTTTCTCCTCTATCAGACGAAACAGTTGTGGGACCTTCAATATACTGAAATAAACTGTGGTCATTAGGTTTAATGTCCGATTCCATGGCTAAATGGTTGGCGCGCTGGCCTTTGGTCCAGTGGGTCCCGGTTTCGATTCCCGGCCGGGTCGGGGATTTTAACCTTCATTCGTTAATTCCGATCATAGGTAGGGCCCCATCCTCATAGACGCGCAGGTCGCCTGCACCAGACCTCTTCAGAGGTCACACGCCATTATTATTATTATTATTATTATTATTATTATTATTATTATTATTATTATTATTATTATTATTATTATATTTAATATCTTAACTTGCCTTGTCTAACAACAGTGATGCGGCACCACATTCTCTATGCGGTTCGTCCGTAATGTTATAAAAGGCGGCTGCAATAATAGAGTCATTCGAAGGGGGTATGCGAAGGAGCTCTGTACGGAAGAGCTTTTGCATGACTGGCCATCATCATGGGCGTTTGCAAGACTAC
Source organism: Anabrus simplex (assembly GCF_040414725.1). NCBI lineage: Eukaryota > Metazoa > Arthropoda > Insecta > Orthoptera > Tettigoniidae > Anabrus > Anabrus simplex. The sequence continues at coordinate 288,052,151 of NC_090270.1, read as the reverse complement.
CGTTTCTAGGATCAATTCTCACTTGACCGCGCGCCATAATTTTCGAATGTCCACCTCGAAAGCCTTGCAGGCGGCCGTGATCCGGGGGTGACAGTGGCGCTTGAGCGACAGTGGTCTAGCTCCGGGGATATCTTGGTACGACCGTGACAGGGTAACCAGTGCCGAAAGTGGATACGGGATTGCCTGGTGTTTTTAGGAAGGTTTCTCATAACTTCTCCTTTACGGAGGGGTGGAAGTAGCTGGCAGAAGACTAGCCTTTGCACCTCAAGTTATTCTGTACTCTTGTACTGGGCTATGTTCCTGCGTTAGAACTCACTTGTCGGTCATTTGTCCAAACAGGTAGGTCACCACGGGCTGTGAGGCGGGGTTGGAGCCTCACGGCAACCCAACATAAAACAAGGACATATACACTGATCAGCCAGAACATTATGACTACCTACCTAGTATGTCCGCCTTTGGCATGGATAACAGCGGCAATGCGTCTTGGCATGGAAGCAATGAGGCCTTGGTAGGTCGCTGGAGGGAGTTGGCACCACATATGCACACACAAGTCACCTAATTCCCGTAAATTCCGGGGAGGGGGCGATGAGCTCTGACGCCACGTTGAATCACATCCCAGATGTGTTCGATGGGGTTAAGATCTGTCGAGTTGGGGGACCAGTACCTCAATTACAACTCGCCACTGTGTTCCCCGAACCACTCCATCACACTCCTGGCCTTGTGACATGGCGCATTATCATGCTGAAAAAATGCCACTGCGTTGGGAAACACGATCGTCATGAAGGGGTGTACGTGGTCTGCAGCCAGTGTACAATACTTCTCGGCCGTCATGGTGCCTTGAACGAGATCCACTGGACCCATGGATGCCCACGTGAATATTCCCCAGAGCATAATTGAGCCGTCGCCAGCTTGTCTCCGTCCCGCAGTACAGGTGTCACGGAGCTGTTCCCCTGGAAGATGACGGATTCGCACCCTCCCATCGGCAAAATAAAGAAGTTATTGGGATTCATCAGACGAGGCAACCCTCTGCCACTGCGCCAACGACCAGTGACGATGGTCACGTGCTCATTTCAGTCGTAGTTGCCGATGTCGTGGTGTTAAAATTGACACATGCATGGGTCGTCGGCTGCGGAGGTTCATCTTTAGCAGTGTCCGGTGCAGTGTGTGTTCAGACACACTTGTACTCTACCCAACATTAAAGTCTGATGTTAGTTCCGCCCCACTTACGCCTGTTCTCTTTTATCAGGCTGCCAGTCTACGACGTCCGACATCTGTAATGAAGAGTGTCCGCCCAACCCCTCGACGTTTGGACGTGGTTTCACCTTGGTTTTTGTTGAAGACATCCACCACAGCACTCCTTGAACACCCGACAAGTCGTGCAGTTTCCGAAATGCCCGTGCCGAGCCTGCGGGCCATCACAATCTGCCCTATTTCAAACTAGGATAGATCGTGCGCCTTCCCCATTCTACACACGGACAGCACGCTCACTGACGCTACATCCATCGTGCATGTGTCTGACTAGCAGTCATTCCTCGTCAGGTGACGCTGCTATCGCCTGTACGGGTTTATATTGATAGTAGGTAGGTGGTCATTACGTTCTGGCCGATCAGCGTAATAACACAGCACTATTCACTCTCTCACCTAGAACGCGGCAAACCTAGTCGAGAGTTCCGTAATCCGTTTTTTGTGGTCTGAGGTTGTACCAGGAGCGGAAGTTCATAGAAGACTTTCAGCACAATACGGGGACAATGTTTTGCCATAGCGGATGCTTCCTTTCCATGGTCTGACGGTTTGCTCTCTGGTTCGAAGTGGTGAACCCATATTTCATCTCCAGTGATGATCCGTTTCAGATATGTTTCACGTTCGTTAGCATGATGGTTCAGTAGATGCTGACAGATTCCCACACGATTGCGCTTATGCTCTTCAGTGATTTGTTTTGGAGCCCATCTCGAACAGACTTTGTGAAAGTTAAGCCTGTTATGAATGATTTCATATGCATTACCATGGCTAAGGTGCATATGGTTTGCCACGTCATCAACAGTCATTCGTCCCTTATTCAGGATGATACCACGCACCTGTTCAATATTGGCATCAGTTACGGCTGCAGATGGATGCCTGCATCTTTCCTCATCCTTCACGTTTGTGCGACCCCTTTTGGACTGTTCAGTCCACTGGTAAACTCTTCGTTGTGGCAAAACATTTTCCCCGTATTGTGCTGAAAGTCTTCTATGAACTTCCCCTCCTGGTACACCGTCATACCACAAAAAAAAGAAAGTATTACGGAATGCTGTTCTTCCTTGGTGCAAACAGAAAAGTGGCGAGGCCATCTTTGCGTCGCAACAGCGCCAGCTGTAGTGATCTGATAACGCTGAAACCTACCACATAGACAACGGTGCCATCTAGCGGCTGGTGAGCACACAACGCCGTAGAGCCAACCTAAAGACAATTAAAGCAACATTGCAGGTATTTATATACTTGCCTACGTACATATAACAGTATTCCTACATCTACAAAAGAGTTAGTAAACTATCAGTCAACGTCACAATACAGAAATCTAAAAAAAATCACTCCAAGCAAGTAAAACAAATCCCAAAAGCACCCGAGCAGAGTCGGGCACTAAAGCTAGCTCTAGATAGACCCCCAGCCCAAAATCAGATCTATGTTAAAAAAGGAAGGAGGACTGGCATATTGGACCATTTTAAACGTTTCACAGTAGTACTGCATTGACAGTGAGGAAGTGCCTTAAGGTATGGAAAACTCATTCCTTACACAGGGTGAAAGGCAGTGCTGGAGGGTAACATTTACTATTCAACCGAATATGACTAGACATTGGCGAAATCATAAAGAAAAATCACTGTCCCCAAAGAAACGTGCTAAATCGTTCCGCGAGATGATTTCGGGGAAGCATGCAGAAATTGACAAGTTTAAGTGTAGGAGCTGTAAAATATGAACTATTGCATGAAATGACGCAAATGGAAGCGCGTCAAATAGCTAAAAAAAAGTCCGGCTCCATGGCTGAGTGGTTAGCGTGCTGGCCTTTGGTCACAGGGGTCCCGAGTTCGATTCCCGGCAGGGTCGGGAATTTTAGCCATCATTGGTTAATTCGCTGGCACGGGGGCTGGATGTGTTGTCTTCATCATAATTTCATCCTCATCATGACGCGCAGGTCGCCTACGGGAGTCAAATGCAAAAGACCTGCACCTGGCGAGCCGAACATGTTCTTGGACACTCCTGACACTAAAAGCCATACGCCATTTCAGTTCAGCTAAAAATAAGAGAATTTAAGGCAAACAGAAGCTGGGTTGCGCGCTTCAACGCGAAGAAATATCTTACAAAGTTTGAGGATGCATTCTTCAGTCCCAGCGACAGCCTGAAGACTACACAGATAGAGGGATAGAATTTCATTGATTCGTGTAATGACAGCGACGACAACTCCAGTTTCGCCTTTCAAAGAAAACGCGGATCAGACTCCCGTTTATTTTCATATGCTACGACTTTCGATTGTGGGCAATGAAGGAGATTTGTGTGTGTTCTTAAAAACTACGGGGACTGGACAATAATGATGTACTGTCATGCTGGCTGTTACAGGAGATGGTAAGAAACTACTTCCCTATATTATCTATAAGAGGAAAACCATACCCAAAGGCAAAATCCCTAAAATGACTAGGATGATTACATAGTTGTACCTCCTCTTAAAACAAAATTCATCAACACCACCTAAAGGGACTGTATTTGTTTTACGTCACACCGACACAGATAAGTCTTATGGCGACGATGGGATAAAAAAAGGCCTAGGAGTGGAAAGAAAGAAGCCGTGGCCTTAATTAAGGTACACCCCAGCGTATGCCTGATGTTAAAATGTGAAACCACAGAAAACCACCTTCAGGGCTGGCGACAGTGGGGTTCGAACCCACAAGGGACTGTTAGTGCAACAGTATGATGTACAAGAAATAGGCGGGAATCTTGATTATATCACATAATCGACGTAAGGTAAGATATTTTGAAAACAATCAAACATCAGCTAACTTCCAGACTGTGTATTTTGTCAAGAGCGTCGTACATTACCAGGCGCCACTAGCCGAGAAACGGAAAGCAGTTTTCTGCGAGTTACCACGAGAGAAGTTGTTCCAGTAGTAAAATGTGCAGTTTAATGGGTTGATCATGCTGAACCGTGGTTTGGTGGGAATGTTGGGTTGTCTGGAGTGCGGCATAGTCGCGCCCTTTATGTAATTCAGATGTAGACTAGTTCGTTGGTCGGCGGTTGCAGAGTAAGTAGGCTGGTCCGTGGTTCAACAGCTCTGTACTTCGACCAAGCAACCGAGCAGGGGAGGGGTGGACACGGCTTTGCCGTGGCTCTACACCTCTGCATTCGGGATACGGAGAGGGGCTGGTACCCACTGTCGGTTGTCCTGAGAATGGTTTTCCGTAGTTTGCCGTTCTTCTGCACTAAGGCGAATGCCAGGACTGTATCTAGTACGAGGGCCATCAAGAAATTAAGTTTTCCTTAAAAAACACAGTTACATGAACATTTTTTTATTGACACGCGATAAAAGCAATGTTGGAGCTATTTTTCTACATAATCACCACCAGAACTGAGGCACTTGTGATATCGTGGGATCAACTTTTGTATGTCGATGTCGTAGAAGTCTGCCTCTTGGGAATGGAACCAGCGTGTGGCATTCGTCTTCAGCTCTTCGCCCGTGTGCAAATGCTGATACGAGGACAGGCATTTCTTGAGGTGTAAGAAAAGATGAAAATCACTGGGAACAAGATCAGGACTGTACGGTGGATGAGTAAACACCTTCCAGCCGAACTCCTGCAGAACAGTTGCTGAACGCCGAGCCGTATGCGGGCGAGCATTATCATAGATCAACACAACACCTCCACTAAGCATTCCACGCCTCTTGTTTTGAATGGCCCATCGTTGTTTCCGTAGGAATTTTACCACAGGCCGAACCTCTCAGGCGGCCGGAGAAAAAAGAATATGAGCTACCATTTTAAGCCACTGCTGCTGCTCTACTGACACCAGGCGGGAATTGTCCGGCCGGTATATGATTGATACGTCATAGAACTGTCGCGCATGTTCATATTTCCCGGATAAATATGTATACTTTAAAATAGGGCCTCTCAAACGCCCAAAATCTCACTCGTGCAAACCGATCCGCAGAGGCCCCGTGCACTGTGCATCGGTCCGACTCGGCTCAACTCGGCTTGACTCGATTGCTGTAGTGTGCTGAGAGCGACGAAGCGTTTGGTGATAGACGGATTTTTTTATCAGTGAAATAGATAAGTTCAAGACAACAATATAATAAAGGAGCAACCTGTTTCAAAGAAGGCAAAGATTCCGAAAGACCATTTCAATCGAAATGGGAATTTTCGTATTTTTTCTCAGTCGTGACAATAAAGCCAAATGCTTAATCCGTGGAACAATAATTGTGATCACCAACTAAGATCTATTTTTCAATACAAAGGCTTTGCTCAAATTCTACGAGAAATTGTCGAAGGAAGATTTCCCTAAGCTGCATCGAGAAGCAGCTAAGATTATTTCTATGTTTGGTTCCACATGCATATGTGAAAGTTATTTTTTCCTGTTTTGACTTGTACGAAAACTAGATCGTGTACGAGTAGGCTTATTTCTGATTGTAATTTAGAGAAGGCTCTCAGAATTTCTGTCAGTTCATAACTGCTATAATTGCACAGCTGAAGGAAAAGAAGAGCTTTTTTTTTGCTAGGGGCTTTACGTCGCGCCGACACAGATAGATCTTATGGCGACGATGGGATAGGAAAGGCCTAGGAGTTGGAAGGAAGCGGCCGTGGCCTTAATTAAGGTACAGCCCCAGCATTTGCCGGGTGTGAAAATAGGAAACCACGGAAAACCATTTTCAAGGCTGCCGATAGTGGGATTCGAACCTACTATCTCCCGGATGCAAGCTCACAGCCGCGCGCCTCTACGCGCACGGCCAACTCGCCCGGTGAAAAGAAGAGCTAGAGAGGATAAATTGTCTGCTCAAACCAAACTGAAAGAAGTGTGTTTTAAGACCGGTAACATTGTCCCATACAACAGTGTCTCCGTTATAATAATAATAATAATAATAATAATAATAATAATAATTTCGTGTGGCTATTTCTAGCCGGGTGCAGCCCTTGTAAGGCAGACCCTCCGATGAGGGTGGGAAGCATCTGCCATATTTAGGTAGCTGCGTGTTATTGTGGTGGAGTATAGTGTTATGTGTGGTGTGTGAGTTGCGGGGATGTTGGGGACAGCACGAACACCCAGCCCCCGAGTCAATGGAATTAACCAATGAAGGTAAAGTCCCCGAACCGGCCGGGAATTGAACGCGGGACTCTCTGAACTGTAGGCCAGTACGCTGACCATTCAGCCAACGATCAGACAATGTCTCCGTTCACCGCACACAAACATTTCGCAGTCAGGGGAGAATCAGCGGGGAGGGTGAAGAAGGCGGAGACATGCCGAACGGGTGAGAGAGGTGTAGGGGAAGATTGATTGATGCTTGCTGTTTTAAGGGGCCTAACATCTAGGTCATCGGCCTCTACTGGTACGAAATGAGACGAAATGAAACGACAAATTAAAAACACAAAATCATCCACTGCCCACAATTCAAAACGTTAGGACGAAGAATGGATGGATGGATGGATGGATGGATGGATGGATGGATGGATGGATAGGAATTTAAAACGATCACTGGAACCGACCCACAGTGCCTCACGAGCACAGAAACTGGTGTAGAACAATAGTATTACTGACCAAGGGACTGCATCTATAGCACGATACTGAAACGATGATGCTTATAGCCGAAAGGAGTCCAGAATCTAAGTCATCGGCCTCTCGTAATGGTACTTATCGCTATAAAAATAGAACCATGGTATTTGTCATGTTGCGGTACTAATCAAGAGTAGCGTAGACCCGCGGTATTCCACACATTATGGTACTACTCACACGTAATGAAATTCGCACATGTATTACAGACCTAATGTGTTTCGCACATTGCGGCGCCCTTGACAGGCAACGCAAACCTATGGTGTTCATCACCTAAGTGTACTAACCGCAGGGACTCGTACTATCCCATGGTGTTCCTAATATAGTGGGTACTAATCATAGGCAAGCCAGAACCATGGGTTCCTTCATCCCATGGTGTCGCTTATATAGTGCTACTAATCACAGGTACTGTAAAAGCCGTCGAGCCCTCGTTTGCTACTAATCACAAACCTTTTTGGTACCGGTACCCAACATAGTGGTACTACGCGCAAGTAAAAGCGACCCATGGTGTTCCCCGCGTGGTGGTACTAATCACAAGTAGTTTCATGGTTCAAATTTGATCATCCCTTGGTCGCCCCCTTTAGTCGTCTCTCACGACAGGCAGAGGATACCGTGGGTGAATTCTTCGCCCGCGTCCCAGCCACAGGGGGTTGTAGGGGAAGTGGAGTGGGGGTTTGCACTCTGGTCAACCTAGTGAAGTCGTCTCCTGCACCTTGCGTCGTGCACTGCACGGGCGCATGCACCCTGAGAGACCCCGCTTTTCAAGAAAAGAAATAGGGAAACTTAATTTCTGGATAGTCTACGTTTATGCCACTACCGCCAAACCCCTCACCTTCCCCACACATCTCCTGGCCTGAGAGACGGCGTCACCGTCTAAACGGCCCGCCTCCCACTTCAGGGGAGGAACGAAAAACAATTTTTAGTAGTAGTGGTGGTAGTAGTAGTATGAGTAATGGTAGTGGTAGTAGTAGTAGTAGTAGTAGTAGTAGTAGTAGTAGTAGTAGAAGACCAGTTCGTTACCCATTTGTCGTAAACTCACGTTGGATGATGAAGGGAAAGTCTATATAAGGAAGACAGATGACGTTGAAGTTATTGTTAGTCATACTTTGTATTCGGTAGAAAGTCCAGTTTTTCATTATGCTTAAAGCTCGCACTTTTTTCTTATCCATCGGTAGGCAGGAGTGAATTTTTATTTTCAGACAGTAAAACTAGGCTAAATCATCCACACTAAGTTCCGACCCTGAGAAATTTAGAAAAAGGCCAATAATAATAATAATTGTTACCGTGTTTTTGTGGTAGTTATGCGTGAAAGAAGGTGCGGGGTGGTGAACAGGTCTCAAGCTATGAAAGTAAAATTAATTTAAAATTTAACAAGGTTATATTTTCTTTTCAAAATAAAGAAATAACAAACATGGCAAGTACAGAGTAGCAAGTCAAAAGGGTAGTTACAATATTTACAGAATTTGGGCTTCGAGCCCTGACTTCACAATGCTTGGGCAATCAGCCCAACCTTACTTCAAAATAAGTATTAACAGAGGGGCAGAAAACCCCATTCATGCTCAGGAGCATTTGCTCCAAATTACACCGAAAAGCCTCCACGAGGCATACAACACTCAATTTTCGAAAAAGAGCCACTCGCTCTCAACTTTAAGCCTCTCAAAGGCCACACCAAACTCCGCCTTCAAGTTGTCCTCACTGGACATAGACACAGGGGTAAAATACCCAACCTACTGAGGTCTATTAAATGAAAAGGGGTAATTACATGACCTCCAAAATAACAATTTGAGAGGAGGCGATCTGCACTCCTAATACACTTTGTTTTTAAAACCTAATCTGGCTCTAGGCCACTAATGCAAGGGCTAATCCCATACTACAGAGGTGACTTTAGAAAAGAACAAAAGAAGCACTCTCTATCCCGATATGCAGTTTAAAAGATGGAATAGATACAAGTTCCTTTACATTTTAGGGAAGGTTACATAATGGAAAAACTTCGGACCCGCCCCGAGAGTTAAACTGCTGAGCAAGCAAGAAAAGAAGTAATTAATCGGCCATTACCTGGTTGTTGACTGTCGCCGAAGAAAGAGGCGCTTCCCGCCCCCTGCTATGTACTTTACACACTGAAAGATGGAACAGAAGTGGCCCGGAGACCCTAAAATCAGCAGTTTATATTCTCTCGCGGAAGGTTCGAGGCGTTAGGGGAATGAAAACACCCTCCCACAAACTCTTTATTGGGTAGGATACAGCAACATATTCAAGTTGGGGGAAGATACATCTGATTGGTCAGAAATTAATAAAAGAAATTCGGGATTGGCTAAATACAAAACAAGGGGAAAGAGAGGGGTATACAGCCAACTTAAACAATAACAGAAAGAAATTTAACAAGAAACAAACTTTTGAAATAAAAATTTCTCCAAAAAATAGTTCTTTCACTCCGCACTAGGGTGCACTATTGTTGATCTTCAGTAGTGTCCTCTAGAAGAGAAAGTTCACACTTCTTACTACAAGCAAAACAAAAATACGTCGAAAATGACACAGTTCAAAAACTCTAAAATTTCCACGTAGTGACATCTTCTGAGAAATTTGAAAATTAATACCGTCAATAAAGTTCAGACTTCCTCCAGCAGAGGAGTTTCAATTGGCGCACATTTTAATTTAGCGGCGTGGAGGTGTACTGCCCGGTACAATAATAATAATAATAATAATAATAATAATAATAATAATAATAATAATAATAATAATAATAATAATAATAATAATAATAATAATCAGAGCTTTTTTGTTTGGTAAACTGACACGATTATGTTGTTTCACGTTTTCGCTAGCTAATATCAAGGGTTAAGTTGTTGGAACAGGGCATCAAAATTGAATTTTGCTTAAGGTGTCTGTGACTTAAACCACGCTTTGGCTGTTTGGCAACACTGCTGTGGCCTCTCTACACATCAGTCCTTGAACTTCCGTTCTTGGTCGGATGTTGTTCTGACTGTTTCATCCCTAGTCGCTGTGGACAACAGTACGCCGATTCAAAAGGAAGGCTGAACATTGCGCAACTTAGTCCAACTTAAGTCTCGTTAACTGAGTCTGCCAAATGACGTGAGCGCCTCCGCCTGGTGTTAAAAATATCGCGTCCCATCTTCAGTTTAAGAAAGAAAGAAAAAGGAAGAGATTTGCAACAAACGCTGCGTCGTAATACAGTCCTTCGAACTCTAAAATTAACAAGCGCCTTTTTTTCCTCACCGGCGGCAGAGTACAGGACGTCAGCATCGTCCAATAGCTGGTGTCTGAGAACGCCACACCCCCTCAGGGAGCCAATCAAAGACCGGCTGTGATATTAAAATCTCTCTTGGCACGGGACAAGGCACACACCTCGTGACCACAGACACACATTGGTACAACTTGCCTCAAAAATTGCTCCCCGCCTGCGTCACGTGAGGATTGAGAAACGTGGGTCACGGGAATGTGCCTGAGAGCGTTTCTGAATTGATGGAGGGCGAATCAAAGAACGAAGCAGTGCACGACTTATTTCTTTATTTAAACAAATCATACGTCTCCTTCTCTTGTAGAAGTTAACATGTTCATAATGCAGAAATAATTCTTTTGCACATTTTTAATTTGAGTCGTTTAGTTGCAAAGTCAGATACATCATAAAAATATAACTTCTTAGAACCAAACCCCATGGCACTACAGCCCTTGAAGGGCCTTGGCCTACCAAGCGACCGCTGCTCAGCCCGAAGTCCTGCAGATTGCGAGGTGGTGTGTGGTCAGCACAACGAATCCTCTCGGCCGTTATTCTTGGCTTTCTAGACCGGGGTCGCCATCTCACCGTCAGATAGCTCCTCAATTCTAATCACGTAGGCTGAGTGGACCTAGAACCAACCCTCAGGTCCAGATAAAAATCCCTGACCTGGCCGGGAATCGAACCCGTGGCCTCCGGGTAAGAGGCAGGCACGCTACCCCTACACCACGGGGCCGTCTATAATTTCTTAGGATTAAGTAAAATCGTTTCATTTCAGTCCCTGGAATGGCCTAAGTTCGATACTTTGGGCAAACAATAGTTTGTGGGATTTAGTTATCATGCTGTAAGTACTTTAGGGATGTGAGCACTGTATTGTGAGATAATCTGTATATTTAAAGTCCCTATTCTGTCTCTCATTCACTGTGATATTGAGAAAAATGCGAACTTTTCAACAGTTGAAATTGGTACCAGTTATAGGTTATTATGTCTCCTTACAAGAAAAATAAAATGTATCTCTCACGACTCCGAGTTTTGTCCTCTTTAAACAAAAATAAGTTTCTTTCTGCGAACTGTTTGTCTCATATTCACCACGATGACAGCTATATCTATCGGCATGAGTTCAAACTACGAAGTAGATCCTGACTTCTATTGCCTTCCACAAAGATATTGAGAAAACGGGAAAGTTTGAAAGACTAAAAAACTGGCACCAGATATAGTTTACAAGAACAATGCAATTACGACCATCATACTTGAACTGTAAAGTGATAAATACTATCTTTCAGTAAAGTAAACAGTTCATTTTCACCATTCTGGCGCATGCAACCACGGTATCTCCATCTATAGCAACAAGATAGAATTCCTTCCGCTGAGTCTGGGAAGTGACATGTATCACATTTATGATCGTAGTCGCCTCTGTGGTATAGTGGTTAGCGTGATTAGCTGACACCCCCGGAGGTCCGGGTTCGATTCCCGGCTCTGCCACGAAATTTGAAAAGTGGTACGAGGGCTGGAACGGGGTCCACTCAGCCTCGGGAGGTCAACTGAGTAGAGGTGGGTTCGATTCCCACCTCAGCCATCCTGGAAGTGGTTTTCCGTGGTTTCCCACTTCTCTTCCAGGCAAATGCCGGGAGGGTACCTCACTTAAGGCCACGGCCGCTTCCTTCCCTCTTCCTTTCCTCTTCCTTGCCTGTCCCATCCAATCTCCCCATCCCTCTACAAGGCCCCTGTTCAGCATAGCAGGTGAGGCCGCCTGGGCGAGGTACTGTTCATTCTCCCCAGTTGTATCCCTCGACCCAAAGTCTGAAGCTCCAGGACACTGCCCTTGAGGCGGTAGAGGTGGGATCCCTCGCTGAGTCCGAGGGAAAAGCCAACTCTGGAGGGTAAACAAATTAAGATAAGATAAGATGCTTTGTTGTATGCGTTTCCTTGGTAGAGAGATGGATTTCGTATGTTTAGTTTTCAATAAAATGCCTTTCATTCAGAGAGTTGAGACCAGTAGTGGCAATTGGGAATTATAAGCGCGCGGATGGGGGGGGGGGATTATGTAAACAACAAAAAGTACCCAGGTTGTTTGACGAATATAGCGGGCAGGGGGGGGGGGGGTATTTACATCAAATCTGAAGAAGAAAAGCTAAAAAATACTCACTCCTGCTACCCTTCCTCACGGAACATGGAAAGTCTCTACTACTTGCTGTGGTCCTTTACAAGTCGGTTAGCCGGGACGAACGACATTTTGTGCGTATTACCAAGACCGACTCCAATCTCCAGACCTTACTGCTACTCTCGATCGTTCAAAGATGGCGAATCGAGTAGCCGGATATGTTGTATATGTGGGTTTGTTTTGGTTTGTTGTTATCGTATGTAGTCAGTGTCATTTCATGAAAGTTGACGATAAATGTTAGTTTTTTTTGTAGAATATAAGTGTGCGAGTGTATTTATATGAGTCAGTGGACACTTGGGATCTGTAATCGTGTGCAGTAATGTGATAATGGTGTTTATTTTGATCGTGTTGTTAACCAGGTTTAAGTCTAACTATGCCAATGCTTCTCATACAGCTATTCTTAAGTTTCCTACGGAATAAAAGAATAAGAGAGAAATGGATTAGGAATGTACATCGTGATTATTTTGAAGTGGGTGATAAAACTGTAGTGTGCATATACTGGCATTATTTTGAGAATAAGTCTGAGGTTATGGAAGACTTTTCTCTAATTTCGAACGGTGAAACTATTCATGTTCTTCGAAAAATATTAATTGAGATAGAATATCATTGATATTATGATATTCCGTCAGTGCCTATGTGCTTTAAAGAGTTGAGTGATTTAGCTGCAAGTGTATCTGTGCTTTCCTGCGGAAATGTTTGGCTGGATCTTGGAGTATAAAAAACATGTAAGTGTGACAGATGAAGCAATATGTATACTGTTACACAGAAGAAATAGTGACTTGGTGGGCATAGCTGAGTTTGTTTGCTAATTGCTTTACGTCGCACCGACACAGATATGTCTTATGGGACGATGGGATAGAGTGAATAGAGATTTTGCACTCATGTTCTTTAATGGGCAAAAACCTATTGTATCGTTAGTGTCTGAACGTTTCATTACTAAGGTTACCTCCATTATCTGAAGTGTTGCTATGCCATACGTCAACATTATGGTAACATTACCAGGGCCGGGTGTACTTGGGCTGAGTGGCTCAGACGGTTAAGGCGCTGGCCTTCATATCCCAAGTTGGCAGGTTCAATCCTGGCTCAGGCCGGTGGTATTTGAAGGTGTTCAAATACATCAGCGTCTTGCCGGTAGATTTACTGGCACGTAAAATAACTACTGCAGGACTAAATTCCGACACTTCGGCGTCTCCGAAAACCGGAAAAAAGGATTTAGTGGGACGTAAAGCCAATAACATTATTATATTAATGCCGCTGGAAAATAGATGCTAGAGCCATCTAACCAAAGCAGAAGAAAGTTTTAGTAAGTGTTAAAAGGTCGTGTTCACAGACATACTGTAGATGGCCCTAGAGATGGCGCGCAGGTTAAATAGCCGGGGAAGATGTACCCCTGGTACAATTATTATTATTATTATTATTATTATTATTATTATTATTATTATTATTATTATTATTATTATTATTATTATTATTATTATTATTATTATTATTGTACAACGTAGGCAAAGCCTATTTTCCCGTCATTTCAAAAACTGCAACGGTAGTTAATAACACAACTTATCGTAAGTATCATTTCACCGAGCGGAGTGTCCGCGTTACGGATTTGGAGCCAAGTTCTGCATTCGGGAGGTGAATGGGTTCGAACCTCACCGTCGGCTGTTCTGAAAATAGTTTTATGTGGTTTCCCATTTTCACTTCCATGCAATTTCCGGGGTAGTTCCTATCCACACCAACCCCAGCCGGTTCCTTCCATTTCCTTAACCAATTTAATTCATCATCATTCATTTCATCTACATTAACTCATGAACTGAGGTTGGTGTCAGGAAGGGCATACGGCAGTAAAAACATGCCATACATTTCATCTCAACTCATCTCCGATCCTGTATCAGGAAACGAGTCTAAGTGGTAAACATACATTCTAAGTATTATTCCAGATTTTAAATTAATTTATCTAAACCTGCGCAGTTCTTAATAAGATATTTACAGAAATATGACCTCGATTAACAAAACTTTCTCTACTGATTTTCACACATCTGGGGGGTTGGGGTCGCGGGTGTAATTAATGTGGATTTGTCCCTGTTTTACGGCTGCATGCCCTTCCTGGCGTCTACCCTATGTGGAGAAATATAATCACTGACGGATGTTTCTGTGGTGGTTGGTACTGTGGTGTGTTGTCTGAATATGAAGTGGAGAATGTTGGTTACAAACTCAAAAACCCAGACTCCAATCCAGAAGAATTAATCAGACACGATTAAAATCGCAGAACCTGCCAGGAATCGAAACCGGAACCGTCTGAACTAAAGGCCTAAACGCTGATCATTCAGCGAATGAGGCAATTAACAAAAGTAGCATAATAAAAATATATGACAGATAGCTTTCATCTAGCATTTGGGAAAGAGTGTGTTCGGGTCTCACCGTCGGCAACTCTGAAAATATTTTTCCGTGGTTTCCCATTTTCGCACCAGGTAAATGCTGCGGCTATACCTTAACTAAGGCCACAGCCTCTACCTTTACAATTCTAGCCCTTTCCCATCCTTCCGTCTCCGAAAACCTCCGATGTGTTAGTGCGACGTAAAACAAGTAGAAGAAAATACATGCATACTGCTACGAATAAAACACTATGTTTTATTGATGTAATTTAATCTGGGATGGCCAATAACACACACAATTATACTTAACGAACAATGACAGCACATAGTGGCTATTTAAAAAAACCTCTTGTCCTTACATCATGTCTTTGCTAGCCGGCATTTACCTGGAGCGGGCGATCCCTCCGTAACCTTAATTGTCGGGTCTCACCTTTCACTTCACTATGCACGCATCAGTCTCTTCACTCAGCTGTTCCCTGTAGTTGGGTTCGAACACAGGTCTGTTGACTATCACAACACACGACTGCTGGCCATCTCGTTCGACTCCAGACAAGGCTGATAACTCGCACAAATCAATTCACGCGACTGCTTCACACACTGAACTATTCATCACATATCAACTGGCAAGACAATACCACAGCACCAACTCAACTGCTACTTAATACTAACAACACTTCTCAACGAAACCTGTCCTAACACTCCATCACACCGGGCGAGTTGGCCGTGCGCGTAGAGGCGCGCGGCTGTGAGCTTGCATCCGGGAGATAGTAGGTTCGAATCCCACTATCGGCAGCCCTGAAAATGGTTTTCCGTGGTTTCCCATTTTCACACCAGGCAAATGCTGGGGCTGTACCTTAATTAAGGCCACGGCCGCTTCCTTCCAATTCCTAGGCCTTTCCTATCCCATCGTCGCCATAAGACCTATCTGTGTTGGTGCGACGTAAAGCCCCTAGCGAAGAGAGACACTCCATCACAGCGACACTCTCTCACCACTCCTCTACAACAACACTACACATGTTCGCGACGGGACTGTTTTTATGAAGCTACTGATGAAGTTGTAGTATTTTCGCGCTGCAGCCAGAATACGAATATCCTAGTTTCGCCTTCCAGGAAATTCACAGAGGCTCTAGACGACACGTAAAATACAGGGAGGGGCATCACATGCCTTTAGTCAGGCCGAAATGTCTCCAGCCTGCCTCACTGATTCTTTCTAAGAAATAATGAAGCGGGCTGCAAATGGGTCGACAGTCGCATGAAAAAGCCACGGATTTGGTCACGTAGCTGCGAGCTTGCATTCGGGAGATAGCGTTCGAACCCCACTGCCGGCAGCTCTGAATATGGTTTTCCATGGTTTTCCATTTTCACATCAGGCAAATACTGGGCTTGTGCCTTAATTAAGGAGACGGTCGGTTCCTTTCTAAGCCTAGCCCATTCCTGTCTCATCGTCGTCATAAAATCTGGCTATGTCGGTGCGACGTATTTAGAGGTTGTAGCAAGGATGTAAAGGAAAAGGCGTAGAAGTCTCTGGTAAGACCCCACTTTGAGTATGGTTCCAGTGTATGCGACCCACGCCAGGACTACTTGATACGAGAACTGGAAAAGATCCAAAGGAAAGCAGCACGAGTTGTTCTGGGTGATTTCCGACAAAAGAGTGGTGTTACAAAAACATTGAAAACTTCGGGCTGGGCGACTTGGGAGTAAGGAGGCGAACAGCTCGACTAAGTGGTATGTTCCGAGCTGTCAGTGGAAAGATGGCGTGGAATGACATCAGTAGACGAATAAGTTTGATTGGTGTCTTTAAAAGAAGGAAAGATCACAATATGAAGATAAAGCTGGAATTCAAGAGTACAAATTGGGGCAAATATTCGTTTGTAGAAAGGGAAGTTAAGGATTGGAATAACTTACCAAGGGAGATACGGAAAGATCTTCATTGGGGTAATCACATAAATGGGATTGTAAATAAAGGGTACAGATCTCTGCACATGGTTATGAGGGTGTTTAGGGGTTGTAGTAAGGATGTAAAGGAGAGGGCATATAAGTCTCTGGTAAGACCCCAACTAGAGTATGGTTCCAGTGTATGGGACCCTCACCAGGATTACCTGATTCAAGAACTGGAAAAAATCCAAAGAAAAGCAGCTCGATTTGTTCTGGGTGATTTCCGACAAAAGAGTAGCGTTACAAAAATGTTGCAAAGTTTGGGTTGGGAAGAACTGGGAGAAAGAAGAAGAGCTGGTCGACTAAGTGGTATGTTCCAAGCTGTCAGCGGAGAGATGGCGTGGAATGACATTAGTAGACGAATAAGTTTGAGTGGCGTTTATAAAAGTAGGAAAGATCACAATATGAAGATAAAGTTGTAATTCAAGAGGACAAACTGGGGTAAATATTCATTTATAGGACGGGGAGTTAGGGACTGGAATAACTTACCAAGGGAGATGTTCAATAAATTTCCAATTTCTTTGAAATCATTTAGGAAAAGGCTAGGAAAGCAACAGATAGGGAATCTGCCACCTGGGCGACTGCCCTAAATGCAGATCAGTATTCATTCATTCATTCATTCATTCATTCATTCATTCATTCATTCATTCATTCGAGATGTTCAATAATTTTCCAATTTCTTTGCAATCATTTAAGAAAAGGCTAGGAAAACAACAGATAGGGAATCTGCCACCTGGGCGACTGCCATAAGTGCAGATCAGTACTGATCTGATTTGATTGGATTGGATGCCTCATCCTACAAACGTTGATGAACTATGCAGATTTTTTTTGGACTAATCACCTTCTGCTCCAGATTTATACCAGTTTTCTCCACCATGTCATATCCATTACGGCGCCTGCTCCACAAAGGTCAACGTTACATATGGACTTCGGAATGTGAAGCCGCATTCCTCAAGTTAAAGGCAGAGTTGTACAGCTATAGGGTTTTAACGCCCTATGATCCAAAATTACCAACAGTTCTGACGTCAGATGCAAGTCCAATAGGTGTTGCCGCTGTCCTTAGCCATCTACCTGATGGAGAAGAAAGGCCGATTGCTTATGTATCACGATCACTAACTGGATCAGAACAGAGTCAACTAGACAGGGAGGATTTGGCGATTATGTTTGCTGTCAATCACTTTTAAAACATAATTTTTGGCAGGCACTCCAAACTAGTAACTGAAAATGAGCTGCTAACACGTATTTTTCAGCAAAACAAAGTTCTACCACAGATTACATTTGCATGTCAATTACGACATGCTGCGTTCTTGCCTGGGATTTGATTACATAGTTCAGTTTAAAAAGGGCGCAGAGAACCAATCCTTTGACCGTTTATTTCGGGCTTCCCTACAGCAAGTACGTTCATCAACAGATATATCATTGGAGATGAAGTTAACCAGTTCTGTAGGCACACAACTTTTCAAATTTCAAGTGAACGAATCAGGAATTCAGGATGAAACATATAAAGATCATGAACTGATTAAACTTGTTTTTGATTTACAGAATGAACGAAAGGTTTCTGAATATACTCTGAATGAGGGTGTGTGCTGTATAGATAAGACACAATTGTTATCCCTTCCAGACTAAGAGATCAGGTTTGAAATGAACTTCACGAAACTCATTTGGGCATCATGAAGATAAAACAGCTGGCCCGTCGCTACGTCTATTGGCCTGGAATTGATCGAGACATTGAACGCCTAGTAAAAGGATGTCGAACATGTGCATTTACAAGAGCAAATTCACCAAAATCACCAGTGCATCCATGGGACGAGCCAGAAGAGAAATGGGTGAGAGTGCATACTGACTATGCAGGACCTTTTGAAAACTGCCACTTTCAGATTTGTGTGGACGCCAAATCGAAATGGGCAGAAATGCAAATTTTACGAGATACACCAACGATTTTGTTGCCAAACTGTATATTTGCTTCTCATGGATTTCCAGCAAGCATTGTTTCAGATAATGCAGCTATTTTTCAAAACAATGACTTTCGCACCTATTGTTCAATAAACATTCGTTGCACCTAGTCACCCAACCACTAACGGCTTAGCAGAGCGACATGTTCAAATATTGAAGAATCGTCTTCGTTCTGCCTCAGATGGTAATGTCCCAGTCCACGAGAGAATACAAAATATTCTGTTTCTATATCGTGCTACACACCTTGCATGTGGAAAGTCACCAGCAGAGCTGTACCTGAACCGAAAAATGAGGATTCGCCTTGATGCTTTCTTCCCTGACCGACCTCAACCTTTATTATTCGTAGCCAAACCAGGAGGATCGTTTCAAGTTGGGGAGAGAGTTCAGGTCCGTTTCTTGTGTACAACAAGTTCACTTGGAAATTTGGCAAAGTTGTAAATAAGAATGGTCAGCGACACTACCTAGTTATTTTGGACGAATCAGGAAGAACACTGAAACGCCATATTGACCATCTGCTTGGGACAATGATTCAATGATTGAACCAGGCCGATCATACGACGTGCCTAGAGCTCCAGATTGCCATGTCTAGGTTAATTCTGATTTGACAGTATTATCACGCCAATATCTAGTAGAAAATCCACTAAATCCCGATATGGCAGTGACACCACAACAGAATCCCGATGTTCCAGCAAATGTAGGTGTCCGTAGATCAGCGAGACATTCTCGACTGCCTGTGTGGTTTCGTGATTTTGTTTTATGAACCAACTCAGATATCTAACTCTTTCTTCTCGACTGTTCTATAAGAAGTGAATTTCCTTTTTCAAATTACATAGTTTATCTGTAGGTCCTCTTATTTAATTAGTCTATATTCCATATCTGATACGTTCACAGCTTCAAAGTGTTTGTTTAAAGTTCAGTGCGTAACACGAGACTAAGTGGGCGAGACCGTAGTGTATTTTCAAACCACTGGTATAATCAGCGTAAAGACACACAGATGTATACTCTCTGGAGAGAACTGTTCTTCTCACTGGGACTTTCATTATAATGAATTTAGTATACACCATGCTGTGCAGCAGATGCATATCCAAGTTA
Source organism: Anabrus simplex (assembly GCF_040414725.1). Taxonomy (NCBI): domain Eukaryota; kingdom Metazoa; phylum Arthropoda; class Insecta; order Orthoptera; family Tettigoniidae; genus Anabrus; species Anabrus simplex. The sequence goes on along the minus strand of NC_090270.1, from coordinate 288,032,631 downwards.
AATAAAGTATGTTAAGTACTGAATATTTATACTAGCAGTTACCCGCGGCTTCGCTCACGTGGATTTCGTAATTTGATCAAAGTAATCGTTCCTCGGCACTGTAGTAAGACATATTAAAATCCCTAAAGTATAGAAACTCACCGAAAAATTCAGTTTCATTTACTCCAGGAAATCTTTGTAAACCCACGTTTGCGGTATTGCCTTTTGGGGCTAAGATGACCATGCGATATAGAACTGTACATGTGAGAAACAGCCTTCTCTCAAGTCGAAAAAAAGAACATGTTTCTTTATTTTTAAAGGATATTCCAAATACCAATTTTCCCGTCTGCAACATCTTTATTTCTTGAGATATAAGTATCCTCATAAAAAATCATTCACTTCTTTACGCCCCCGTTAAGTGTTTTTTCCAAAATCAAAAACATGTTCCTGTATTTTTAAAGGACTTTCCAAATACCAAGTTTATTGTCTGTAACATGTTAAGTTTTTTACATATAATGTAGATATATCGGTACTCACTTTAAAAATCCACCTGCTTTTTCAATCCTTTTCAGCCCTATCCTCATGAAAATAATTCAATTTATTCTTCACTTCCTTCCATCCACTCCCCCCCTTAAATAGACTTTCAGAAAACAAAAAAAATACGTGTCTCTATATTTTAAAGGAGATTCAAAATACCCCAGCTTTCACGTCTGTAACATCTTCAGTTTTTGAGATATGTATCCTCATAAACAAAATTCAACTCCTTCTTTACTTATTAATAATAATGCTATTGGCTTTACGTCCCACTAACTACTTTTTTCGGTTTTAGGAGACGCCGAGGTGCCGGAATTTTGTCTCGCAGGAGTTCTTTTACGTGCCCGTAAATCTACCGACACGAGGCTGACATATTTGAGCACCTTCAAATACCACCGGACTGAGCCAGGATCGAACCTGCTATGTTTCGGTCAGAAGGCCAGCGCCTCAACCGTCTGAGCCACTCAGCCCTGCTCTTTACTTATTTTCACCCCACCCACCCACCCACCCACACACCATTAAGTCTATTTTCCGAAAAAATACGTGTTTCTTTATTATTAAAGGAGATTCAAAATTCCAATTTTCACATCTGTAACATCATTAGTTTTTGTGATATAAATATCCTAGTACAAAGAATTCAACTAATTCTTTAATTCATTCACCCCCCCCCCTTACGTGGGTTTTCCAAAAACAAAATAATACATGTTCCTTTACTTTGAATTTTTCGAAAACAAAAGAGGACGTGTTTCGATCCTGGCTCAGTTCGGTGGTATTTGAAGGTGCTCAAATACGTCAGCCTTGTGTCAGTAGATTTACTGGCGCGTAAAAGAACTCCTGCCGGACTAAATTCCGGCACCTCGGCGTCTCCAAAACCTATAAAAGTACTGTAGTTCGTGATTTAGTGGGACGTAAAGCAAATAACATTATATATTTGGCAGTGTTCAGAACATAACAATTACTATGATTGTTTCTGTGGCTCAGCTTGTTTAATAATGGTTTTGTGCTACTCGAAGCTGTTTGCGGGAGACATGTTCTTAGGTTATGCGTGTTGACGTCAGTTATGGTTTTGTCTTTGTAGGACATTTAAGGCAACGAGATGTGATATGAGTAATCCGCTGTATGTACTGTCCCTGAATAATAAGCGAGCCTTTTGGCTCATAATTTGGTCCGTTTTAAAGCACCTTTCCTCTGGTTCTGGATGCATGAGTTTTGTGTGTGTTCGGATAGTCATATGTCATTGCTGCTAGGGAGGAAGATTATTTATTTAATCTTATTCCTTTTGATTTACCAACGGCCCTAGCTGTGTTGAAACACCGGATCCCGTGAGATCTCCGAAGTTAAGCAACATTGGGCGTGGTCAGGAGTTGGATGGGTTGCCACGCGCTGTTGGTGGGGGTAAAGGAATGGAGGAGCGGAAAGGAATTGGCCACCCTACCGCACGTAAACTCCGGCTCAGGAATACCTCTGCGGAGGTTCGGACCTGCCTTCGGGCAGAATAACCCTAACCTTACCCTTTGGTTTACTCATTTATTGTTTTCGTAATACGTGCGGTTGTCTTTGTTGTTTCCATTTTCTTTACGCAATGCCCTTTTATTTATGTGATACGACACGGTAACCTTGTCGTTCTTTCTTTTAGTTAGCCAGGGTCCATTTTGTATTTTGTGTGCAGGCCATTGACTTTCCTTCCTGACGTATGGGTCTCAATTTACGTCACTTATGCCCTGTCCTCCCTTGGCCTTCTTTCTTGGAGTTTCTCTGTGTTAATTGTTTTGGCTGTATGTGCGACTTACAAATAGGTTTATTGTAAATTGTATTCTTTAATTACCATATTTTTACTAAGCCCCGTACACTGGGGGGCTTAAGGTAATACAAGACGGAGTTTTGATGTCGCCTATATAGGGTGAAGCGTAATTCGCGCACTCGGGCGTCGCAGCGCGACTCCTCACATGCCAGCAATAAAAAATGGTCTCTCACAAAAGTTCGTCCTGCGAGTATATCCGGGAGAAAAAGGTCGTTGAAGAGTGGCAATTTGGCAACACTGCAACCACATGTAGGGTAACTACCTCTGTCAGCACAAACTAGTGTATTTTATTTCGTAAATGTAGTCCAGGTGTTATGGTATCTGGCATCTTAATCGTCAACAGCGATTGCAACGGGTGCTCTAGAAACCATTTGCACTTATATACTACGATCCTAGAAATGGACGAACATTCGTTTTCATTGGTCAGCTTTGAAAGGCGCCCTTTGCACGTCGTGGGCGTGAATTTATTCGCACCACTTCATCTACTACATGCGTTACCACGTGTTCAGCGTTACTAAATTTTGTAAACCTAGAACACATCTGACCTAAGAAACGGTGTCTTACTGTAATACAGTATGTAATACTGCACCAACTGTACAGCACGACTAAAACGTGCTGACAGAGGTAGTTACCCTACATGTGGTTACAGTGTTGCCAGATTGCAACTCTTCAACGTTCTTTTTCTGCCGGATAAGAGGCATGTGAGGAATCGCGCTGCGACGCCAAAGTGCGCAAATTTCGCTTCACCCTGTACATTCAAAGACGATTCTGATATGTTTTTGGTGAGCTTTTATACACATTACAGCAAGTTTGTTTAAGTCTTCTCTTTGTTACTGCACAAGAGTACTTTGTGAGTATTTATCCCTTTTGCATGACTTGATTTTTGTTGACCTGCTTTATTAACTCATCCCCTGGTTTTGATTAATAAACTCTGTGTTTCCCTTTAGCTTCGCTTTTCTTTCAGTATGCTAGTATTATAAATAGTACCTTCGGATTGTTATTTCCGACATCGGGTCCAACTTCTGACGGTTTTCACGTTTGTTTAGGGGGAAATCTACGGGCCATCAGCATTTTCTTCGACTGTTACCATTGCGAATCTAAACATCTCTGCTGTATTTTATTTATTTCTGCTTGATTACTTGCTGGGTTATTATCATTAGGTGAGGGTCTAGATTACAATCCCGTCGCAGACAGTTTTTATGCTCAACAGTACTCTTTCACGCATCCTTGGGGGCTGTCGTTAACGGTTTAGCCAGATAAGTCAAGAAAGCGCTCGAATGGACGTTTTACTTCACGAAAATCACCATTGTTTGATTCTTTTATTGACATGTATTAATATTTCATATACCTAAACCTTCCCCGATAATGCTTTATACAGAGTATGTTAACGACAATCGCGCTTGAAGTTTTTTTTTTTTTTTGCTAGGGGCTTTACGTCGCACCGACACAGATAGGTCTTATGGCGACGATGGGATAGGAAAGGCTTAGGAGTTGGAAGGAAGCGGCCGTGGCCTTAATTAAGGTACAGCCCCAGCATTTGCCTGGTGTGAAAATGGGAAACCACGGAAAACCATTTTCAGGGCTGCCGATAGTGGGATTCGAACCTACTATCTCCAGGATGCAAGCTCACAGCCGCGCGCCTCTACGCGCACGGCCAACGCGCCCGGTCGCGCTTGAAGTCGCTCGATAGTTCTCGATATTGTCCCACACAAACATTTACCAGGAAATTTATTTTATAATATGTATAGAATAAATATAGATGTTTTTAAAGAGATTTATACAATTTTCTAGAGAATATAACTCTTGTTGCTTGCTTGCTTGTTGTTTTAAGGGGCCTAACATCGAAGGTCATCGGCCCAGAATATAACTCGAAATTTGAGTTTCAGTATTTTAAATCCTCTTGGTATTGATAGCTAATTCGCCAATACGGCGTCGATCGTAATGCATTTATTTTTTCAAACTGCGCTTCTTCGTCAGGATATACCTCAGAAACACGATGAAGGCATTCTTTAACTCGCCCATTGAAAGTGGATTAGATTTCTTTTGCAGTAATTTTCTCTATGTTGTAGCTCGCTTTGACTGATGATTCTTAAAGAATTATTGACGTCTCGAAAGTCTAGTTTTAAGTTATTTTGTATTCACGAAAGTTGTCCTCATATTTATCAGATCAAGACGCACGTTTGATGTCGTAATGTTGCTTTATAATTTATACACTGAAACTATTTCACTACATATTGAACACATCAGTTTGTTGTTTTGCCCTGTAAAACCATATCGATTTTGTCCACTTATGACCTGTCTTCGTCTGTAATTTAAAATTTTTTTTTGTTACTTAAGAGCCATAATCACCACTCCATGACTAAGTGGTCAGCGTCTTGTTCTTCGGGGTCTCGGGTTCGATTCCCGCTCGAGTTGAGGGATTTTAATCTTTTAAAAGCGGTGTAATTCCTTTGGCTCGAGGAATGGGCGTTTGCGCTTTCCCCAACATTTATACACATAACACAAAACACTATCCTCCAACACATCAACATGCAGTTTCACATACACGACAGACGCCACCCACCCTCATCGGAGGGGCTACCTTACGAGAGCCGCACCAGGCTTGCAAACGTCACACGAATATTACCACTTGTAGCACAGAATGGATGATACTTTACTAAGCTCTCACTAACACCAACAGCTGCAAAATGAGTGTTATGTTAATTTTAATTTCTACAAATTTTACCAACCTGAAGATGATAAAACGTCGGGCAAATACTCCGCTTCAAGAGATACAAAGATGCCAATTCGTTCAATGATGCTCCAGACAGCAAAGCTTTGAGAGGTTTATTAAGTAACATAAATAACTATCTTGGCATTAGACTCTCAAAAGAGAGGTTCCTTTAGTCTATATTGTAGAATACTACTACTAATGTTATTGTTTTTTTTTAACTTCCGACTAACTACTTTTACGGTTTTTGGAGACGCCGAGATGTCGAAATTTAGTCCCGCAGGAGTTCTTTTACGTGCCAGTAAATCTACCAACACGAGGGTGACGTATTTGAGTACCTTCAAATACCACCGGACTGAGCTAGGATCGAACCTGCCAAATTGGGGTCAGGTGGCCAACGGCTCAACCGTCTAAGCCACTCAGCCCGTCTCTATGGAAAAATAAGTCTCACTCACGTAAGTTAATTTTGATCCAAATAGAATAATTTTATTTCGAAACCCGAGTCTATTATTCTCCCTGCCAGCCTATTCCCCTCCATTCGCCTCACATGACCCCACCACCTAAGCACAGCTTCACCCAGTATTTCCTAACGTAGCATTAACTCCTCACTCCAATTACCCTTGTGCCATTGTTCCCGCCTGTTTGTATCACTTATGTATAAAATAATAATAATAATAATAATAATAATAATAATAATAATAATAATAATAATAATAATAATAATAATAATAATATTTGTTACGGGGTTACCCGTGGACCAGCAGAGGTGAACGATGGTGCTGGGGTGAATGGGTCTAACTACTATGTCAAGAAAGAATTTAAACTGAAATAGGTTATATTTTCAAAAAACAACAAGTTAACAAATTCTCACGTAGTGAGATAACAATGACATAGCAATTTAGAAACAAGACTTAGAAAAATCCAAGATTTCAAAAACTTTAATACACTTGGGCTACAAGCCCCTAGTTTTACAATTTTTGAGCTTCCAGCTCAAACTTTACAGAAGGGCATAAATTTACAAAAAGGGAAGAAATCCCCAAAATACCTGGAGCCCTTGCTCCCAACACACAACATCAAGCCTCCCAGAGGCACTTTTACAACACTTCAAAAAGAGCTACCGTGCTCTCCGTTCACAACCTACTCAAGGCAATACCAGCAAATTACAATTACTTGCCATCAAGGCACAACTTACAAGATTTGAAACAGGGGTATCTGTTATCCAACCTATTGGGCCGTAGTAGGAAAGAACAGGTTAAATAAATGGCCCGAAACACAAATTGAATGGAGGCGAGTACTTGCGCTCCTAGATATGATTACTAAAAACCTAAGGGGCACTAGGCCGATGAAACAGGGGCTATTCCCAAACTATGGAGGTGACTCATATAAGAATTTAAGACTTTACGGAAAGGAAGAAAACCAGTTACAAAACGTAGTCACCTCAAACCAATATGAAGGGGAGCTTGAGAGGGTACGTCACTATCTATCCCCGATTTTCAGTTAAAGATATTATGAAGTTTTTACATAAGCCGGCAGAAATTACATTTTTAGAAAGGTAGGTTACATAGTTAAAGTTTCGGACCTCCCTCCCGGGTTAAACCGCAGAGCTAGCAAGAAACAAAGATGTTAATAGGCAATTACCTTACTGAAGAACTGCTGCCTGATGAAAGAGGCGCCTCCCGCCTCCTGCTTCACACACATACACTTAGTTAGATGTTGATCAAGTGGCCAAGAGACGTGAAAATCCGCAGTTTATAAACGCTCGGGGAAAGTTTGAGACCTTTCATGAATAAACCAGCCACACCCTCTCACTTTTATTGGTTGACATCAAAAGTGACACTCAGAATCGAGGAAGAAGCCTGTGATAGGCTGAAAATTAATTACAGAAATTCATGATTGGCTAAACTGAAAACTGGCGGAAAGGAAAGATCAATATTGCCAACCCAAAAATGAATGAACATAATTTAGTAAAAAAAAAAAAAAAAAAAAAACAACTTATGAATACAAAACTTCTTCAAAAAAGGTTCTTCTACTTCGCACCAGGGTGCATGATCATAGTTTATTAGCAGTGACATCTGTTGAAAAGGTCCAAAATTCTTGATGACTGGTAAACAAAACACGTAGAATTTCATACAGTACATGAAACTTCACAATAAGAAAATTACGTCCAATTACTGTAGTGACATCCTCTGAGTAAAGGTTGAACTAGGACTAGTTTCAAGTTCACGATTTCTCCAGTAGAGGAGTTCTTTTAGGCGCAAGATTTAAATGTGCGGCGTAGAGGTGTACCTCCCGGTATAATAATAATAATAATAATAATAATAATAATAATAATAATAATAATAATAATAATAATAGTAATAATAATAATATTTGTACTGGGGGTACAGTGACTCTCGTTGAGTATTCCATGAGCTGTTCTCTAACTATGTCCATCTCTGCTAAAGACTCTGAACTGTGATATGGTGTAATAGTTTTTCTTCAATGTTTAGATAGCTCTGCCGTTGATATATAACAGACCTCTTGAGGGGCGAACCCTAATTAATCCTGAAAGATATTTTGTATCTCTATGTTTGTAAACTTGATGGCATGCTATTGTTATTATTTTTGTTCCGAAGTTTCGCATACTTCCTCTACCACTTCCTCTAATTCTATTAGCCTAGCTTAAGCTAGCATGTAATATTTCTGACCAATCTCTGTCTGTCTTGGATAATGGAAGCCGTCCAATCCGATGCTTGGATTGTAAACATCCAGATCTTTGGGGCACTCTCTCTCTATATAAGCTGAGACATTTTCACCCTCAGTGTCTTGCATTGCTGTTGTGATTGTGTGCGCGTCGTGACGGTGGAGAAAGAGGGTTCTCCTCGGGGGTTTTGGGCCTGAAAGAAGTCCCAACTAATAAGGTATGACGGTATATACTTGTCTAAATGTACTTAATTGCGTGTGAAGTGTAGGAAAGATTTTCACAGCTTTCGTTTAAATGTAACTGTTAGGGCTTTTTTTTCTCATCGTAATGTAGGGGGGTCTCTGAACTTAAATAATTATTTACCTTATGGGAAATTGATTGAATGTAAGGGAGCATGATTGATTACATTCGAAATTCTCCCATTCAAATTGAATTGGGTGATCAAGTTTTTGTAACTGTCAACTGAACTTATGTTTTTCGGCTTTGAATGTTTCTCCCACTTAGTCACCCCGTAGTATGGGATTAGCCTCTGCTTCATCGGGCCATCAGCCCACTTAGGGTGCGAATTTTTTCATTTTGGAGTGCTTGATATCCACTTCCATTCTAATTAGTTGTCGGCTTGCTGTAAAGTTTTCCTTTTGCTGTGGCCAAGTAGTATAGGCGTTTGGCCTCTTTATATAAGTTTTTTGAAGGGTAACCTTAGTAAGTAAGCTAGATCTGTGTTCTTCTACCTAACAGGTGAATTTGTCATCACTAATGTAATTTGAAAGACTGTATCAATAGCCCATTATGGGACTGATCCTGTAAAAGAATGTTCGGAAGTGTAATAATGTAGACCTGGTATATTTCTCAAATTTTAAGGCTAGCCTCTACTTTATTTTGCCCGAAGGCAGGTCCAAACCTCCGCAGGGGTGTTCCTGAGCCGGAGTTTACGTGCGGTAGGGTGGCCAGTTCCTTTCCGCTCCTCCATTCCCTTACCCCGCACCAACAGCGCATGGCAACCCATCCAACTCCTGACCACGCCCAATGTTGCTTAACTTCGGCGATCTCACGGGATCCGGTGTTTCAACACGGCTACAGCCGTTGCGAGCCTCTACTTGAATTCAGTATGAATCAACTCGAATTTATCATGGTCATGCTCATGTAAATGCGAGCTCAATCCCTTGATAATTATACTTGTCAGGAGTTAATAGGCTCATACTGTTTAGCTTTTTAGCTCTTATTTTGTTTTCTCGAGCTGTCGAGCTACGTATTGTTAACTTGTTGTGATGAAACCAAAGTCTATTAGAGAATAGAGAAAGAAAATTTCTTGAATTTTGTTAGTTTAACTTATATTTTGGATATTGCTTGTCTGCCCATTCAACCCAGGTGCTTTCTATTCCCCTGTGAGCCACGGAACCAGGGCAATACTACTACTACTACTACTACTACTACTACTACTAATCTTCCTTGTGATTGTGTCATAATTTTGTTCCGCAGGAGTCCTTATAATACGCCAGACTGTATGATTTAAACATCCAGAAATACCACTGACCTCAGGCGGTATCGAACCCGGTATCTTGTGAAGGGAAGGGCAACGACTAATCTACTTTGTCACTGTTTGGCAACAATTTAATATTTCGGTATCGGTGGTGGTGGTGATTATTGTTGTAAGAGGAAGTACAACTAGGCAACCATCCTCTATATAATACTAATCGGATAGAAAAAAATGGAAGGGATCCGACACTTCGAAAAATGAAGATATCGGCCAAAGGAAGACAGGAGTCACGAAGGGCGTGGAAATTAAAGACTTCCTAGGTCTCCATACATAATACCGTGAGGGTCCGAAAAGAACAATAGTTGACCAAGGGAGGTCGAATAGATAGATACAAGTGAGGAGCCTGGCACAAGTAAGGGGAAACAATTCCAGGACTCAGCTAAGGGCCGCGTGGTCACCAACCCACGTTCCAAAGTTCAGTGCCCCATGGGGCCCCGTTTAGTTGCCTCTTACGACAGGCAGGGGAACCATGTTCTACCATCCCCACCCACAGGGGGCGCCGCACTAGGTTTTGGATAGACTTCACGCAATATAGGGTCATGAGCAGCGAAGTACAAAGCTCTTTATATGAAGCAACACTAGCCTTGTAGGGTATATATTCACACTGTTGCGTGTGGAAGATAACGAGCGTTAACCAAGTCACAAGGAGATGATAGGAGAAAAAAAAATACAGTAAAATGTGGAGGAAAATGAAAATGACTGGTCAGAAATGGAATGAATGAAGCTCCCATCTAGCGGCGAGGATAGGAATTATGCCGAATGCCGAAGCCTGTCACACTCCTCTTGGGCAATGATTAATGACTGGCATGTGAAATAAAATGATAATGGGCAATGTTGCTGGAATGAAAGATGACAGGGTAAACCGGGGTACCCGGAGAAAAACCTATCCCACCTCCTCTTTGTCCAGAACAAATATTGCATGGAGTGCCTGGAATTTGAACCATGGAATCCAGCGATGAGAGACCGGCGCGCTGCCGCCTGAGCCACGGAGGTTCCGTGGAGGACAATGTTAAATATTATTTTATATTATATTCATTTTATTAAATTTTATTGAAAATAAGTTTTGAACAGGGACTTCAGGGTTCATTGCTCTGTTCACTTAGAATTCTTTCTGTTGACTGTAAAGTTCGCATTTATTGTTCAGCTAAAAGGCTGTTTCACTTTTGCCGTATGGACAGTAAGCTGGTTCTGACCGTTAAATATAGTCCTATCCCTTCCCTTGAATGAAGCGTTCCTAACGTCATGTGTTTGTGTATCAGGAGGCTGGTGTTTCCAAGTCCTCCTGTAGCGCGCGGCCTCCGCACGCTTGGCCCTCAGCCGAGTGAGGTGAATGTGGCTAGCGTAGAGCCAGTTGAGATTTCGGAGTCGTAGTGAACTCTTCTTGCGGAGGAATATCTTGTTTATATCAAGTGAGTAAAACTGTATGAACTACAACGAAACATTTTTATCATTTCGTTTTGCTACTTGTGCCTTGGTTCAGACTGTGCTGTTGTGATTGTGTGATACAGAATGAAACTTGCGCGGTCGAAGGAAGACGATTTATTCCTATTTATTTTTAACGACATATTGTAGCTATCAATAAATGCGGATCATCGACATATAATTGCCAGTATTGAAAGGTGATGTGGCGAAATGTTGCTGAGGCTTGCAATTCTATCTGTTCTTTCAGACAATTTTGGTAACGAACCAAAAATTAGTAGTTGAATTTTTTTGGCAATCATCCTTTCGTGACCGCTGATAGTTTTTTTTTTACAATTGGCTTTACGTCACACCGACACATATAGATCTTATGACGATGATGGAATAGGCCAGGACTAGGAGTGTGAAGGAAGCAGCCGTGACCTTAATTAATTAACAACCGTAAAAATACTCAGCCGCAGATAACAGAATACATAATTGGAGTATAAATCTAAGTCACGTGTGACATTTTCATTGGCTTCTCATTAAAGCGGCTGTGCTTCGAATCCAGTAAAACACAACTGAAATTTTAAAATAAAAATGTACGTAAAATAGAAAGAAAGTCATATTCAAAATTTTGATTAATTAAATAAAAATTAATATTTGCTTGGTGTAAAAATGGGAAATCACGGAAACCATCTTCAGGGCTGCCAACAATGGGATTCTAACCCACTATCTCCCGAATGCAAGCTCACAGCTGCGCGTCTCTAACCGCTCGGCCAACTCGCTCGGTGATTGGGTTATTATAATTTCTTTTTTCTTTAAATATGTCTTCTTCCTTAGTCTAGGACTTAACATAGTAGCCTTCCTCCTAGCTAGTCTGAGTTCAATCCTAGCTTAGTCAAAAACTCAGAATAGTTTGTGGGATCGAAACAACACTCAGCCACAGATAACAGAATACATAATTGGAGTAAAAATCTAATTCGCGTGTGACATTTTAACTGACTTCTCATTAAAGCGGCCGTGCTTCGAATCCAGTAAAATATACCTGAGATTTTTAAATTAAATGTACGCAAAAGAGAAGGAAAGTCATAGTCAAACGTTTGATTAATTAAATAAAAATTAATATTCGAGCAAGCAGTCAATACTACTTATCACATTTTTCGTCAATTTGATTTACGTCGCACCGACACAGATAGGTCTTATGGCAACGATGGTATAGGAACGGATTAGGAATAGGAAGAAAGCGATGGTGGCCTTAATTAAGGTACAACTCCAGAATTTTACTGGTGTGAAAATGGGAAAGCACGGAAGACTATGTTGAGGGTTGCCGACAGTGGGGTTCGAATCCACTATCTGCTGAATTAAAGCTGACACCTACATCGCACATACCGCGCAGCCAATCGCTCGGTTGCAGCCAGTGTGACGAATGGTGTGGAAATGCTGCGCATGTGATCGGTTGGTGATTGCATTTCAGTGGACTTGGCAGACTGATGTGTAACAACTTCTTACTCAGTGATGAAAGCAACGGGAAACGACCTCCCTGCCCATTTCCCTAGTACGCTTCTTCTGTGACTCCTAGGCTACATACGTCAGCCGATGGTAAATCTGTTGAGGATCTAACCGGCCTTCGGGCTGAGAACTCAGCGTACATACAATGGTGGAGCCCGAATGCTGCTTACTTCACTTTGTTGCAGAGAAGCAGAAGGGGAGTATGGATTCACTCTGTAATTCGGGATCGTCTGACAGGAACCTTTAAGAATGTCTTTTCGAAATTCCTCAAACACATGGAAACGTTTTATAATTAATTTCAGAGTATTTAGAACAACTCAAGACAGTCTCGAACAGCCTCAGTTAGCACCCCATTGTCCAAATTAGACGTGACTTTCGACATTGTACGGAGGGTCCGAGTGATTAGTGTTAACACCGGACGAATCACGGAAAGAAGAGAGCCGGTGAGTGACACATGTTGCCTATAAGCCACATGCCCTGATTCACAGGAAGCCTAGTCTGAAGGGGTCGAGGTGGTTATCATTTGAATACCTAGACTCCTTCGTCGACACCTACCGCGTCATACAGAGATTCGGCTCCCGAAGCCTAGTATGAAAGAAGTCAAAATCTACAAAGTAACTCGCTTTCGGTTGTCTTGAGTCTTAGAGGTATATATTGGGGGTGGTTGGTCAGGTTCGGAACTGCATAATCCCTTTACTTCTAATTGGAGTTATTGCATCTTTTCGAAATATAAAATTATACATCTTGATTGGTGTGTGTTTTCTTGAAAAAACTTTTTAAATTAGGCAGAACTGGAGAATGATGCTATTACATAATTTATTAATTATTTTAAGGGGAGATGATGGCAGAAATGTTTGGAAAAATGCATTTTATTTAAAATGTTATTATGAAGGAACACATTTCCAAAATCCCATGCCTGAAATAAAATTATTAATAGGTGAATTAATCTAAACTTCGAGATTTAGCAAGAGCCACACCCCCTAATTTCATATGTTCAGTATTCAGAAGAATTTTGACAGGCGAACTGATGTTTAGCAGTTATAAGTGGTTATAATTCGCTAGGTGCGTTTCGATCCATGTACTAAACGTTCATGTGCTGTTGGCTGGCGCTTAGCGTTCACTTAGTTTTTGAATGTTTGGTAGTCATTTCTTATGAAAATGGTGACATAATGATTATTTCACTATAATGTTTTTGTAAGTTAGATTACACAATTTGGCAGTACTTGTAAGAGAGAATATATCAAAGTACGGTACAATAAACATATATGTTTCGGTTGGGTGCGAGGTCATTCCGCCATAAAAGGGAACGAAAGAGCTGACCAATTGGCCAAAGAAGCTTGTAATTCTAACTTGTCGGAGAGTTATAGTAAATGCCCAATTTCTTTTGTCAAAAGAACCGTAAAGGATGAAATGCTCTCTCGCTGGGATGAACTGTGGTTAGCAAGTAAAAATGGCTCAGTAAGCAAAGACTTATTTTTTCCAAATATATATAGTAGGCTGGGATGTAAATATATAGTGTGCAACTTCAATTTAACTCAAGTGCTACCAGGGCATGGTAAATTCAGTGCTTACTTCGAGCGATTCAAAATTCCAACACAAAATGACTCACTGTGCTTCTGCACTGAAGACATTCAAACTGTAGAACACATTCTGTTCAACTGTCCTGCTTTTGAGAGAACACGTTTTGAACTCAAGATGCATTTGTTAACTTGCAGTTGCTATTTTGAAAAACCACTAAATTTTATATTTTATAAAAAATGCTGCACATGTCAATTTTCAAAATTTATTGACTATGTATTTAAACATATGTAATTTGATACTGTCTGCTTATTAGCTGTTTAAGACATGTATTGTATATATTATGATCTGGTATTTTTAAATATTAGTACGGTACTCTTAGTATTAATGATTGTATATACATCATACTTTTATTTTTCCATTTCTGTTCATGTCTATTTTGCTGTTTATGTATTTTGAATTTTATCAGAGATATTGTATATTTTGTATAAACTATAACCCTAACATACCTTATGGTAAAATAGGGTTCACAGCACTTTGGAGATTAAATAATAATAATATTGTAAGTTAGATAGTTCAGAATGGCAAGGCTTGGTAGAATGTTCGAAAAAGTAAAAGAAATTTGAAGTTCACATTAAGTGCTTTTTCATTGCTAAGTGAATTTGTGTGCAGAATTGCGTTGGTGTGTATCAACTGTTACATAAGCTGTGACGGTTTCAAAATTCCATTGTTTGAGCCACCGTTTTCCCTTTAACTACACCAAAAAGAGGATTGTACTGTACAGTAGTGATTTGAATCATACTCCTTGGAGTCAGTTCTACTACTTTGTGTACAAATCTTTTTTTATTTATTTGCTAGTTGTTCAACGTCGCACGAAGATTTTCGGCGGTGGAGGGATGGGAAAGGGCTAGGGCTGGGATTGGGAAGGTAGGGTCCGTGGCCTTAATTAAGGTACAGCTCCATCATTTGTCTGGTGTGAAAATAGGAAACCACGGATAACCGTCTCCGGGACTGCCGACCGTGGAATTCGAACCCACTATCTCCCGAATGCAAGCTCACAGCTGCACGACCCTAACCGCATGGCCAACTAGCTCGCTTTTAAAAATCTCTTTGGAGACACAAATAAGATGTGATGACGCGTTGATTTAAAACTCTGGAATCTTGCCAAATATTTCACATTTTGCTGACAAGAGAGGAATTTGGGAAATATTTAATGAGTTGATGATATCAAGAATTGAGAGGAGAAGGCCAACGTTCTACTGAGTATATAACTAAATTTAACCTACCAAAAGTGTATTATTAAAATAGTTATCTCAGAGATATCTATTCTCATCTCAGTGCATTCTGAATCAGTGGGCTTAATTAAGTTTTAACTTCATTTTCTTTCAGAAATTAATCGCTTGATAACGACTGGTACACTTGAAATGGTGCCAAAGAATACGATTATGTATTTAAATCCTGAGTTAATTAATTAAGAGGAAGTACAATGAGGCAACCATCCTCTATTAACATTAACCAGAGGGAAAAAATGGAAGGGGCCAGACTGTTCGAAAAATGAAAGTATCGGTCAAAGAAAGCCAAGAGACAAAAGGGTGTGAAAATGAGGCCTCGCAAATCTAATACCGTCGGGGTCGGAAAAGAACAAGAGTTGACCAAGGAAGGTCTGATAGAATATATGAAGGCACAAGTACATGGAAGCACTGCCAGGACTCAGCTAAAGGACCGTGGTCACCAACCCACGCTCCCAAGTTAATAACCCCTGGTGCCCCTTTTAGTTACCTCTTACGACAGCCAGGGGATACCATGGGTGTTATTCTACCACACCCACCCACAATGGGTGTCAGTTCGGCAGTGCATGTCGTAAGTTGTCGTCATGTAAAGGATGTCTGGTGACACATTTGGTGTTTATCTGACAAAATTAACTAAAGCTCATCCTTGGATCGCCCAGTAGAGATTAAATTTACTCTGCCTTCAGGTAGAGTGGAATAGAACGTCGAAATACGCTCACGCAGCCTAGATGACGTCAAATTTAAATGCTTGCACGCAGTAGATGAGGCTATACAATTATTATTATTATTATTATTATTATTATTATTATTATTATTATTATTATTATTATTATCCAGCTCCGTCGCTAAATGGTTAGCGTGCTGGCCTTTGGTCACTGGGGTCCCGGGTTCGATTCCCGGCAAAGTCGGGAATTTTAAGCAACATTGGTTAATTTCGCTGGCCCAGGGGCTGGGTGTATGTGTCGTCTTCATCATCATTTCATCCTCATCACGACGCGCAGGTCGCCTACGGCAATAAAATCAAAAGACCTACACCTATCGAGCTGAACATATCCTCGGACACTCCCGGCACTTCAAACCATTTCACTTTTCATTCTTCTTCTTATTATTATTATTAATAATAATTGTGAAGCCTGCGTGGCTCAAGCGGCAGCGCGTCAGCCTCTCACGACTGGATACCGTGGTTCAAATCCCGGTCACTCCATGTGAGATTTGTGCTGGACAAAGCGGAGGTGGTACAGGTTTTTCTCCGGGTACTCTGGTTTTCCCCGTCATCTTTCATTTCAGCAACACTCTCCAATATCATTTCATTTCATCTGTCAGTCATTATCATTGCCCCAGAGGAGTGCGACAGCCTTCGGCAGCCGGCACATTTCCTATCGTCGCCGCTAGATGGGGCTTCATTCCATTCCATTCGTGGCTCGGTCGAATTACTGGAAACAGGCTGTGGATTTTCATTTTAAATATTATTAATAGTAATAACTGAAGTCCTTTAGTGCAGTTAAATATTTTTGCCCACTGACGTTTCTTGGTGATGAAAATCCATGTCTAAATTCTGAGAACGACTTCATTTTTAACTCTTTCGTCGTATATAAACAAACTATTGCTTAGCGTGTTCTCCACTTGCAGAAAAAGTTCCCTTCTTTCTTCAGCTATACTCACGTATTTATGGTGTCGCTGAAACTAATCAGGCTCATTTTAGTTTTGGTTTGGGGTTTAAGGCCGGATGCCCTTCTTGACCCCACATGAATTTTGAGAAGAAAATTTCAACGCATCATCGACTGGGATTCAAACCTAAGGCTTTCGGGTGGGAAACATTATTTATCCTTCCTTGAAATGATAGAATATCTCACATAAGAGTAGTACAGTAGTTGTTTCCAAAACCGTGATTCAATTTGAAGGTTTAAATTAAATTCAGTAATAGAATGTCAGCTATAGGGTTCAAACCTGGTGGAGATTTTCGGAATTTTGTAGGGTGGATAAAAGTCCATCTGACAGCCCATGCCGTAAGACGTCATGTAAATTATGTCTGGTGACACATTTGGTGTTTACCTGACAAAACTAGCTCAAGCTCCTCCATAGGTCACCAAGCAGAGATCCAGTTTACTCTTCCCTCAGGTAGAGTGGAATGGAACGTCGAAATTGACGCGCACGCAGCCTAGTTGAGAAATTTTAACCTGCCAAAGGTATGTTATTAAAATAGTTCTCTCAGAGATAGTTATTCTCCCCTCCGTGCATTCTGGAGCGAACTTTTTAAGGTTATTTGGGTGTAAAAAGTCATTAACAATTCAAATTTCGTCCTTCTTCACTTCTTCAAACAAAGTAAGTTGTCGTGAATGTAAAAGTATATAACGTGTGCATGATTCTGTGTATTTTAAGTGGCTATTGTAATGTGATGATACCACTGCCACTCCCCGTCGGTTGTCAGCTGACATTTAAAATGTGTGATGCGATGTTACCTAGTAACCGTGCAGGCTGTGATATGATGTACTGATGGATGGCCATGACTGAGGCACATATAGAAGGCTCTTTTATCAAAGAAGCCTCACTTCATCATATTCTAGAGAACTGATAATTTCATTCGTGGCATTTTCATAGGCCCTGAGTCAGTTTTCCCCTTTCGACGCACTAAATCCCATACTTGTCTACTTCAAACTCCATATAGATGTCTCTAGGAAACGATTCATTAGATGAAAATAAATTAATCGTAACACTTTTGAGTTATATTTATTGAAAGATATATTTTTAATCATTTGATTTTTCCACAGGGAAATGTAGCACTATTAAAAAAATTAGGTACGTTATGTTTTTTTCAGGAATCACAAGAGATAAATCAATCAAACCCAGCACATTTATCGAACTTACTAAAAGCTAGACATAAGGCTTGAAGAAAGTATTTTGCATTTTAAAAGTGATTGTTGCACCGAGGTATTGATTTTATGCTAGGGTTGCCATAATGGAAAAATCTAAAACTGGGAAATTGTCGCAATTGAAGAGTCCAAAACCAGGAAATAATTTACGTAATTAGTACGGCCGATAGAAGGAAACATTTATAATAAGGAAATGACATTAATTAGTAAATATGACCATGTTTTTATATAGTCGCTGTGAATTAGTTTTTAGGAAATTATAAAAACTATTACCATTCACAACTTTTGTTCAATTATTTATTTCACTATGCCTTTGCTGGCAGGACGTAGTGTTTATAGTGCACTATGTCTTCTGGTATGGTCTAGAGCAATATTGTTACTTTCATTGATCTGTCTCAGCTTTATCCTTGGCTTTGACAAGATGAAAGTGACTGAGGTATGAGCGATGCTAGTAATGCCATTCC
The DNA here is from genome assembly GCF_040414725.1 of Anabrus simplex. Lineage (NCBI taxonomy): Eukaryota > Metazoa > Arthropoda > Insecta > Orthoptera > Tettigoniidae > Anabrus > Anabrus simplex. The sequence goes on along the minus strand of NC_090270.1, from coordinate 288,014,336 downwards.
TTATGCAGTCAGTCCCTGCTATGAATGGTGTGAAAATGTTGCTCATAGGGTCAGTTGGTGCATGCATTTCAGTGGGCTTGGCAGACTGATATGTAATAGCAACTTCTGGCTCGGTGAGGAAAGCAACGGGAAACTACATCACTCCTCATTTCCCTAGTACGCCTCTTCAGTGATGCCTAGGCCATTTATGACAGCTGATGGCGGAGCTGTTGAGGATCCAACCAGCCTTCGGGCTGAGGACTAAACATATATACATTTATTTCATTGCGCGTTTCAGAGATGTTATTCGATCGTCGGGTGGATAAATGGTGACAAATATTATAGACCTACAGTACTATTGAATTTAAGAGCAGGAGCTATGTACATTGTTGTTGTTTGAACCGGGCGAGTTGGCCGTGCGCGTAGAGGCGCGCGGCTGTGAGCTTGCATCCGGGAGATAGTAGGTTCGAATCCCACTATCGGCAGCCCTGAAGATGGTTTTCCGTGGTTTCCCATTTTCACACCAGGCAAATGCTGGGGCTGTACCTTAATTAAGACCACGGCCGCTTCCTTCCAACTCCTAGGCCTTTCCTATCCCATCGTCGCCATAAGACCTATCTGTGTCGGTGCGACGTAAAGCCCCTCGCAAAAAAAAAAGGTTGTTGTTTGAGTCATCAGTCCTGAGCTCACCTTTTTATTTCTACGTAACTACTATATTCTACATCTGTTCGAATCCGACTACCTACCCCTACCGTTCTTACCGTCTACCCTTCCCTCAAAACCCAAGTGAACAAGTCTTGGGTGTCATAAGATGTGTCCTATCATTCTATCTCTTCTTCTTGCCAAATGTAGCCAAATCGATCTCCTCTGACCAATTCGATTCAGTATCTCGTCATTCGATCTATCCATCTCACCTTCACCATTCTTCTGTAACACTACATTTCAAAAGCTTCTATTTTCTTCCTCTCTGATCTAGTTATCGTTCATGTTGCACTTCCATAAAATACCACTCCCCCTACCAAATTCTTCAAAAACATCTTTCTAATCCCTATATCAATGTTCGAAGTGCACAGATTTCTTTTCTTAACAAAGGCCTTCGTTGCTTGTGCTAGTCTGAATTTTTCCTTCTTACTTCTGCCATTGTTAGTTATTTTACTACCCAAGTAACATTATTTTTCTACTTCCTTTAACACTTCATTTACTAATCTAATATTTCCTGCATCACCAGAGTTCGTTCGACTGCACCCCACTACTTTTGTTTTGGACTCATTTATTTTCATCTTGTACTCCTTACCCAAGATTCTCTCCATGCCATTCAGCAATTTCTCCAAATCCTCTGCAGTCTCAGATAAAATAACAATAACATCGCCATATCTCAGAATTTTCATTTCTTTTCCTTGAATTGTGATTCCCGCTCCAAATGCGACTTTTATTTCCTTTACTGCCTACCGGGTAAGATGGTCGTGCTGTTAGGGCCGCGCAGCTGTGAGCTTGCATCCGGAAGATAGTGGGTTCGAGTTCCACTGTCGGCAGCCCTGAAGATGGTTTTCCGTGGTTTCCCATTTTCACACCAGGCAAATGCTGGGGCTGTACCTTAATCCAGGCCACGGCCGCTTCCTTCCCATTCCCAGACCATTCCTGTCCCATCGTCGCCATAAGACCTACCTGTGTCGGTGCGACGTAAAACAAAATATAACCTTTACTGCCTGTTATATATAAACATTGAAGAGGAGGGGGGAGGGGGATGAACGGCAGCCATGCCTCACTCCTTTCTGGATTGCTGCTTCTTTTTCAAAGCCTTCAATTCTTATCCCTGCATATTGCTTTTGTGCAGATCATAGATAATTCTTCGTTTGCGGTAACTGATCACGATCACATTCAGAATCTCAAATAGCTTGGTCCAATCAACATTACTAAATGTCTTTTCTAGATCTACGAACGCCATGTACGTAGGCTTGTCCTTCATTCGGTTCTCCAAGTTCAGACGTAAATTCAGGATAGCTTCTCCTGTTCCTATGAACATTATGATTTTATTACTTCTATGTTGCGTCAACTGTATGTGTGTGTCGTCTCCTCTTAATAGTGTTTTTAAATATTATTTTTCAACGTTATAATTGAGCGTGTGTTGTCGATCTCTTAACTTCTTCTTAAGGCGTCGTCTCCAAACGGAGGTAGACGATCCACACGGCCAGCTCCGATCTTGACGTTGCAGCCATGCTATGTGGATTTATTGGAATATCTCTCAGGATCTTTAATGCAGTGATTTCCCGTTGCCTTCTGCATCCTAATGCCGTTGACCAAACTGGTTCATTCGCCTTTGGGAACAATTTCTTGTCCCCAGGACAATAGAGTGCCCTTTCCCATACCCGCTCATCCACTCTCAAGGAGATTTTTTTTGCTATTTGTTTTACGTCGCACCGACAGAGATTGGTCTTATGGCGACGATGGGACGGTAGAGGGCTGGAAGTGGGAAGGAAGCGGCCTTGGCCTTAATTAAGGTACAGCCCCAGCATTTGCCTGGTGTGAAAATGGGAAACCACGGAAAACCATCTTTAGGGCTGCCGACAGTGGGGTTCGAACCTCTCTCAAGGAGACTGTTGGCACTTGGTATAGGAGATCTCCTTATACCGGGAGATAATCGGTCCCTGCATTCGTTGCCCCCTCTCTACCGCGGGGAGGTGAATGTCAGGATTTTACCGTCACTGAAACAAGGACCAAATGGCATTTCCTTGTTTCTCTGGTTCTTTAGAGAGGAGCTTAACTGATGTCTGTAAATGTCTAGAGTTTCTAAAATGTTCAGTTGTATCCCTTTTGAATGTGTGTACGTAAAATGATGAAGACCTACATGACTCAGGTGATGGAGTACCAAATATACAAAATTCTCTGACCATAAATACCTTTCATAACTTTTGAATGTGGCTGTACATCACATGGCGAAGATCAACTACTTCTCCTGGCAGGAAGTAACACATGAGTCAATGTTAGTTCAAGAGCAGAAGCGAGAGATTAATGGTGGCGATTGTTGTTTTGAGGAGTAAAAACGTGAGCATTAGTAGTTAGTGGTTGTTTCTGTTTCTCTTTCATGATAAAATATGAGTTTACGAACATCTGATGCCAATTATACCACTGCATCAGATAGGAACGTTATGGAGTGCTAGTTTGAAGACTTTCTGTCGAGTTTCACCATCAGTAATCACGAGGAAACTAGCTGTCACTGCAGAGGTGAGCTAAGAAAGTTGCTGTAATCACTGACATAGATGATGCTGTCAGTCCGACTCCTTGGCTGAATGGTCAGAGTTGAGGCCTTCCATTCAGAGGGTCCCGGGTTCGATTCCCGACTGAGTCGGGATTTTAATCACATCTGATTAATTCTTCTGGCTCGGAGACTGGGTGTTTTTGTTTGTCCCAACACTTTCCTCTTCATATTCAGACAACATACTATTGTAGTTATTGATGATGATTATGTACTTGAATAATAGAACATGGATTGTGTATTAATGTGTTTAATTAACACTCAAAGCATCGCGGGGACGAACGTAAAGACATGAATGATAATCAGAGAGAATATAGATATTAGAAGCACAGAACATCAATATATAGAAGTCTTCGAAACATAAACAAAGTTCATGGAGTTTATAAACATATGTGAGTTTATACACATATATTAATACTCGAGGCCGCCACACACTCCCTCCGCAGTGACAGCGTCCATGTATTTTCGAGGGAAGGTGACCCTTCGACCTGATCTGGCGATCCGTGGTGCGGGTGTATTGGGTTGAGTGCTGCCTGTCTTCTTCTGAAGGTTGACAGTCTTTGGAATGGAACTCGACGGAATGTCCAGAGTAGTTTCTCCAGATATCTCTTCCTTGTTGTCCGATGATTGGTCTGCCAGAAGGAAGGCAGGTTTCAATCTGTCAATGCTAATAGTTTGTTTCCCTGTTGGCAACGCAACCTCGAAGTGTTTGTCACTACGAGACAGGACTGGATATGGCCCGTCATATGGTGATTGAAGAGGTGTTCTGACCGCATCATGTCGAACGAAAACGAACTTGCTCGTCATCAGCCGTGGGTGAATAAAGATCTTTTTGCGGTCGTGATGTTCTGTTGGGACTGGTCTTAGGTTCCTCAACTGTTCCTTCAATTTGAAAACGAAGGTTGGGATCTCAGTTACTAGTTTCTGTTCGTTGAGAAATGCTCCTGGTAACCTAATTGTTGAGCCGTAAGTCATTTGCACTGGCGAGGTACTGACTTGCGGAATTATGTAGGAACGAAGTCCTAACAAGACCAGGGGAAGCTTCAAAACCCAATCATCAGACATCTGTGCCTTCAAAGCAGACTTTAATTGACGGTGCCAGCGTTCAATTTTTCCATTTGCTGCCGGATGATATGCTGTCGTTTTAATGTGGACGATGCCCAGTGTGCTTGTGAGGCATTTGAAAAGTTGACATTCAAACTGCCTTCCGCGGTCAGTAGTTATGATATGAGGCACGCCAAAACGAGATATCCATGTTGAGACTATGGCAAATGAAACTGCTTCTGCTGTGATGTCAGCTAATGGAACTGCTTCTGGCCATCGGGAGAAACGATCAATAATTGTTAGTAAATACCGATATCCTTGTGATGGAGGTAGGGGTCCAACTACGTCCACGTTAATGTGACTGAATCTTGCTGCCGTTGGAGGATACTGTCCCACTGCACTGTTGGTGTGTCTCCAGACTGTACTTCGTTGGCAAGGAATACATGCTGATGTCCAGGTCTTTACGTCCTTTTTTAGTGATGGCCAAGTGAAGTGCTTTTTTATTAAATTAATGGTTGCTTGAACACCAGGATGAGCTAGATTGTGTAGCGAGTTGAAAATTGCTTGTCGTAGTTGTTGAGGTACATATGGGCGAATCATATCTTCAGTCATGTCGCAAACGAGTTCTTTACCATTGGCCAACATTATTGTTAGAAGTGCAAGTGACGTATTCTTAATGTGTGGAAGTTCTTCGTCACATTGTTGGCTTTCTGCTATTTCTTCCATGGTAACAGTTGGAGGTATAGTGATTGAAGCAATTTGTGAACAAACATCAGCTGCGATGTTCTCTTTCCCAGCAGTGTAACGTACGTCTGTGGTGAACTCTTCGATGAAACTAATGTGTCGGATCTGACGTGGAGAAGCTTTGTCTGAACGTTGCTTGAATATGAAAGTGAGTGGCTTGTGGTCGGTGTAAATAGTAAAATCACGTCCTTCAAGCATGTACTGAAAGTGCTTCACCGCTGAGTAGGCAGCGAGGAGTTCTCTGTCGTAGGTTGAGTAATTCCTCTCTGCATTTGTCAGTTTCTTGGAGAAGAATGCTAATGGTTGCAGATTATTGTCTTTGATTTGTTGCGATGATGCACCAATAGCATAATCTGAGGCATCTACCATTAAAATTAGAGGTAAACTTGAAGATGGATGAGCTAGAAGTGCTGAATCAGCCAAGCTATCTTTTAGGTCATTAAAGGCTTGTCGAAGGTTTTATGTCCAATTAATTTTTCTGTTGTCATTTTTCTTAGTCCCGTGGAGAAGGTTTAAAAGCTCTACTTGTTTATTGGCTGAATTTGGCAGTGCTCTTCGGTAAAAGTTAATGAGACCAAGAAACCGGCGCAGTTCATTTATTGTGTTAGGTAGCGGATAGTCAGCAATGGTTTGTACTCGCTCTGGTAGTGGTCTGATTCCTTCTTCAGTTATCACATATCCCAGAAAAGGTACTTCTGTTGAACTGAAAATGCATTTGTTCAGATTGATTCTGATGTTGAACTTACTGAGGCGTTCGAAAAGCGTTTGAAGGTGCTTCTTGTGCCCCTTTTTCATCTTGTGATGCCACTAGGATGTCATCTATATAACAGTACACGAAATCGAGGTCTCTGAGTATACTGTAAATATATCTTTGAAAAATTTGAGCCGCATTACGGAGTCCAAATGGGAGTCGCAAAAATTCAAACAAACCAAATGGAGTTATCACTGCTGTCTTAGGTACATCGTCCGGATGTACAGGGATGTGATGATAAGCTCTGATCAGATCTATTATTGAAAACATTCGTTTTCCATGTAGTTGGCTCTTAAAATATTGAAGGTTAGGAATCGGATATCTGTCAGGCTTGGTGATGTTGTTGAGAGCACGGTAGTCTCCGCAAGGTCTCCAGGATCCATCTTTCTTGGGAACTAAGTGGAGAGGACTTGCCCAGGCGCTCTTTGACGGCTGGCAGATTTTCATATCGATCATTTGTTGAAATTCTGCTTTAGCTGCTTTGAACTTATCAGGTGGTAATCGTCGTGCCGTTGCTGCTAGAGTATATCCTTCTGTGACAATGGTGTGATAAACAGAGGTATCTGATATGTCGAAATGGACGTTTTCATGGAGCAAGTTGGGAAATTTCTTTAGAATGTCAGCATGTTTTTGATCTGGTGGCATTTCATAAACTGTTTCTATGCCCGAGACTTTAATCAATGTGCCAGGTGTCTCTGCTGACGTTAATGGGTCAATGATACGCCTGTTCTTTAGATCTACGATAAGGTTGTAATGGTGAATGAAGTCGGCTCTAATAATTGGTGATTGCACATCTGCAACTACGAAATTCCATGTGAAATTGCGCCGTACGCCCAAACTGAGTACTAGTAGACGCTCTCCGTAAATGTTAATACCAGTGCCGTTTGCTGCATAAAGTTTACGATCTGTCTTTTTTGGGCGATCACTATCCGAAGGCGGAATCACAGAAATATCAGCTCCGGTATCTACCAGGAAACGACTTCCGCTACTTCTGTCTGTGAGAAATAGGCGGCGTGAAAAATGACACCGATCACCTGCCGCCGCTAGTGTGGAGCGTTTTAGTTTGACTGCATGTTGGAATTCTGAGCGGAAGGTGGTTGATATGAGCATGGGCTCTGACATTTCTTTGCCCTGCTGCGATATTTAAAGTGATACCAACATAGTGCTCCATTAGGATTAAAATAATGGGCTGATCGGGACCTGTCTCGTGATCTTCTTGGTGAAGAACGAGATGATCGTGAGCTACTTCTTGAAGAACGTGACGTTTTCAATTCATTGATTTTCAGTGTTAATTCAGCGATCTGCATTTCTAGTCTTGAGATACGATCGTTACTGATATCATTTATTTTATCGACTGCAATGGTAGATGGTGCCTGCGCGGTTTGAGCAGAAACATTTAACCCCGCTTGTGAAATTTCAACAATTTTGTCAGCCGTAGTGGCTATGGTGTCCAGATTATCTTTACTCGTAGCTAATATAGAACGTGCGGTAACAGGAAGCCGATGTAAAAATATGGTGTTCAAGAAATCGTCCTTGACTTGCGTACCGGCTAAAGTTCGCATCTCACGCAAGAGCTGAGTTGGCTTCTTATCACCTAATTCTAATTCTGTTAATAACTTCGTCACTTTCCTATTCTCTGACTCTTCAAATTCCTGAATTAGTCTTGCTTTAAGCTCTGTGAACGGAGTGGTAGATAATGGTCGAGATAAAAAGTCGGAAATTAATTCCACAATATCTGCTTCTAATGACGCAATAACATGATTAAATTTCGTGGTTTCGTTAGTGATACCCAACGTAGTAAACTGTGTTTCAACTTGAAGAAACCATACCTTTATGTTTTTCTTCCAGATGGGCGGAATCTTCACTGAAATGCGAGCAATACCCGCTTCGTTCCATACTGTTGTTGACGGTGAATTTGCTTCGTTGCTGGCATCGGTCATTTTCACACTTGATTAACCACAAAATGTGTTCCGCGCCGTGTTTTAATATCACGTCGGTAGTCACCAATGTAGTTATTGATGATGATTATGTACTTGAATAATAGAACAGGGATGGTGTATTAATGTGTTTAATTAACACTCAAAGCATCGTGGGGACGAACGTAAAGACATGAATAATAATCAGAGAGAATATAGATATTAGAAGCACAGAACATCAATATATAGAAGTCTTCGAAACATAAACAAAGTTCAAGGAGTTTATAAACATATGTGAGTTTATACACATATATTAATACTCGAGGCCGCCACACTATGCTACCAACTCCCACAGAAACACGTGATAGTGATTCCATCCCTCCATACAGGGATGGCGTCAGGAAGGGCATCCGGCCGTAGAACAAGGCTAAATCCACACGTGTGACGCAGTTCGCACCAGCGACCCGACAAGTGTAAGAAACGCGGTAGAATAAGAATAAGAAAAAGCAAAAGATATACAACATACATACATCAAAATAATATAATCAACAATATTCTCAAATGATTCATTTTAATTTATACAGGGCGGTCGGAAACAACGTGAACAGGGTACATGAATGTTAGAGGGTTGGTCATACTGATAAATTTTCTGAAAAATATAATTCGATTTCCTGCGCCATTGTCATTTTATCAGGTGCTGAAATTAGTCAATCAGTACCATTCTCGGGAGATTTCGTTGCTAAATCTGCACCTGGATTAAGGGGTTGTGTCCCATTTGGATCACACCAAAAGTTGTCCCATTTGCGATCACTCCCAATTACAGCGGAAAACAAGAATGTGAAAAAGACCAGTTCGTGTCCCATTTGCGACCACTGTAAAATTATCAGCAGCTTATCAGGGTTTTCCAACGTCCATGCAGCACGGGGACTGCTAATTAGGGGGTACTCCGCACAACCTCTCTCTTGAAGGTTTTTCTTTACGTCGCACCGACGCAGATAGGTCTTATGGCGACAATAGGATAGAAAAGGACTAGGAGTGGGAAGGAAGCGGCCGTCACCTTAAGGTACATTCGAAAGTGAAAAAATTATAGTTATTTCAGTGATACAACTAACTAAAAAACTAACTAACCACGGAAAACCATCTTCAGGGATACCGATAATGGTATTCGAACCCACTATTTCCCGAATGTAATCTCAACTTTTCGCGCCATCATTATAGAATAATAATTTTTTCAACTTATTTTAATCTAAACATCTTCTTAAGTTCCGGAATCTTGTACATCTAATCCGAGCGTATAGACAAAAATTATAATTTTATTTATGTAGGTGAAAGTAGACTGAGTGGCCGTGCGTTTTAACGCGCTACGGCTATGGAGCCAAGTTCTGCGTTCGGGAAACACGTGGGTTCGAACCCCACCGTCGGCTGTTCTCCGAATGGTTTTCTGTGGTTTAATATTTTCACTTCCAGGTAAATGCCAGTACAGTTCCTATCCGTAGGCCAGAGCTGTGTCCTCCCACCCCTTACCCAATTTCATTCACCATAACACATTTCATCTTCATTAGCTCCTCAACTGAGGTTGGTGCCAGGAAGGGCATCAGGCCGTAGAAACATCCCGTAGAAATTAATCTCATCTCATCCCGACCCAGTATCAAGAAACGAGACTAAGTGGTAGACATACATACATACATACAGATGAAAGTAGGCTAATTACATTTTGAGCAGCTGTTTACTTAACGTGTCAGTATGAATAATCGAACAGTTTGATCATTATTTAAGCAGTAATTTAATAGTTTCCTCTATTGTATAAAAAAATGTAAGTTAACTGTCAAGTTTGAGACGAGCTACAATTGCTTCAAAAAGGATAGCACGATCGAAGAAGCAAAGTGTTACAAAAAAATTACTTTGTTTTGAAATGGGAAATTGTTAAATTGAATGGTTTTAACACGCCCATTTTTTTTCCTACTTCTTAACACTCATTTAACCGGCTTTACATCCGCAGCCATCTGGTAACTCTAAATGAAAGGTTCACTTGAGTCCTGTTTATTATCTGCTAGTCCCGATATTAACGCATCAGTCCCAAACGGTACATATAAGTAATTTAATGAGTTTCAGCATACGATTAGTAAGAATCCTAGTATGTAGTTTCGCCAGTTACTTGAGGGATGTCTTCCTGTACCAGTTCTTCAGTAAGGAATTCCTCCACAGCAACCTGTACCTGACTATTTGTATGTCACTGATAAGAGTGATCGCAAATGGAGCAATGCTTAACTCGTCAAAAATAAACTGGTGTTGTATTCTACCTGAGTGATCGCAAATGGGACTGATCGCAAATGGGACGACACCGATTAAGGCAAGCTTGAAATATTATCTCCATAATCAGTCGGAATAAACCGGAGTTACGGATTAACAGGCTTCCCAAAGCACAGATCTTCATCACGAACTAGGGATGTTTGTGTCGTTCGACACGTCATAAATCTTTAAATAATCATTACAGGCAGTGAAAGCAATCATTGAAGTTACATTTCATGTGTTTGGCATTAACGAGTCCCAGATATTTTATGATGATCACTGGCATATGCTCACGGATGTTCATAGTGCATTACGTACACAGTTTACAAGACTGAATGGTGTAAATATTTGGGGAACAAGACTCAACACCAGCATTATTAAACCGTTCAGCCTTCACGAAAGAGCTTCAACACTATAATTATAATGGCGAATACTTGTAGGTGAGGCTGATGATAGTGAATGTATTTTCAAGGGGAAATTCAATGTGATTATTAGCCGAGGACGGAAGTTAAAAAATAATTACAAATACTGGTGGGCACAGGTACGCCTAATCCAAAACATACAAAGGCAAATATTGAAATTTTTCGGCCAAGTTATTTGACGAGACGACATTGAGAAGCATGCCATTCAGGGCAAAGTTGGTGGAAACAGCTGAGGAGACGTGCCCCGAACTGGTACAATGACCAGGTAAAGAGTTTTAAGAATCTGTCACTTGGAACAATAATGCTGCAGACCGCGTGGTATATGGCGGCGTATTGTTCACGGAATTGCTATGGGTTTTTGTAACAATCTGGTGCGGCGCAAGTCTGACTTAGGTTGAAAAGAAGGACAAATTAGATAGTCAGTTCATTACAACTGTATTTACAAATGGCCTATGATGAGTACAATAAGAGATTGATGGCATCATACTGGGAAAATGTATTATTTATTAATTTATTTAATTTATTTATTTATTTACTTATTTATTTATTTATTTATTTATTTATTTATTTATTTATTTATTTATTTATTTATTTATTTATTTGGGGGCCTGATTAGCTCAGTGGAAGGCCTATATATGCTGGCTTCACATACGTATGCCTGAGGTTCGAATTCCTGCCGATCATGGGTTGAGATTTTCCCCTCAAAAATAACGTGGCATGAGGAAGGGCATCCGGACTTAAATCCCCTGCTAAAATCCAAATGAGCCTGTGTGGTCCAACGACCCCAGAAATACCTGAGATAAGTTTAAGGAAGTTGTTATTTATTTATTTATTTATTTATTTATATTTATTTAATTATTTATTTTATTTATTTATTTATTTATTTATTTATTTATTTATTTATTTATTTATTTATTTATTTATTTATTTATTTATTTATTTATTTATTTATTTATTTATTTATTTTGAACTTACTTATCTGGCTGGCCACCTAGTGAAACAGATGGCTAACTAAATAGCCCGAGCATATTTCCGTTGAGCCTGCAAAAACCGCTATGTGACCGCTGTGTATTGGAGAAATACTAACCAGCAGCGCCTATCTCACTAAGAACGAGACTTCTTTGAGTAATGTCGCACAGTATTGAACCTTAGATGACAGATTATTATCTCCTCCGCCCCCCTCCATCGTACTTAACTGAGACCTACCAAGTGTCATATTTTCTCATGTCCCACATCTCACATTTTGAATCAAACAGTATCTCAACCATCTGAATCGGTTCTTTAGATCTGGAGATGGAAGCCGGAGTGTGAGTACATGATTCCGTTACACTGAGGTTCGGATATGCATAGACTGGTTTTATAGACGTTCATCATCATCATCATCATCATCATCATCATCATCATCATCATCATCATCATCATCATCATCATCATCATCATGATCATCATCATCATCATGATCATCATCATCATCATCATCATCATCATCAACATCAACAATTAGTCACTAGTAATTTGCATTTAGAGCTGTGTCCCAGGTGGCAGATTTCCTATCAGTTTTTTACCTACCCTTTCCTTCAATTATTTAAAAGAAGTTGGAAATTTTTCGAATATCACTCTTGGTAAATTATTGCAATCTCTAATTCTTCTTCCCATAAACGAATAGTTGCTTTCTTGAATTCGAAACTTGTCACGTCAACGAAACAAAAACAAAATAAAAAGTATGGGCCAGGTAGATACCAGCTTGCATTGGAAGGATAGTGTGTTCGAGCCCCACTGTCGGCAGATCTGAAGATGTTTTTTCGTGGTTTCCAATTTTCTCACCAGGAAAATGCTGGGACTGTAATTTAATTAAGGTTACGTTTGCTTCCTTTCCACTCCTAAACCTTTCCTATCCCATCGTCGCCGTAAGTCCCAGCTGTGTCGGTGCGACGTAAAGCAAATTGGTCATATTTCTTGACCGCCTAAATCATGTCTGAAATTCCTAAAAACTGGTGCAAGATATCTCGGCACCTTTCCTTGTGAGACGCAGACAGCCCTATAAACAGTCCGTGATGGTGGTTAGAATGCACGTCAATAGAACACCAACGTCAACAAGATTGTTCTCTGTCGATTATTAAATGATGCATTATTGGTTTATAAATGATAGGCAAGGTTAATTCTCGCTGCCAGCTGCAAGGCCTGTTTACTATCTTTTCAGTCCCAACGATACGGGGTCAAGATCACGAATTTTATACCACATTGGGCCACTTACGTTAACAAGACGAAATGAACGTCAACAACGTTGCGAAAAGTACGATCGGAATCTGTAATCTCATAAACAAAAAATGAGGAATGTACGCACAATTACTCACTCGTTAGTAGAAACCTCAATTGTAGATTTGTGCTGCCGAGGTCAGTGATGAATGAGCTAAGGGTTTGAATGTCACAGACGGTTACCCCCTGTGAGAGGGGGCGGTAGAATAACACCCACGGTATCCCCTGCCTGTCGTAAGAGGCGACTAAAAGGGGCTCCAGGGGCTCTGAACTTTGGAGCGTGGGTTGGCGACCACGGAGCCCTTAGCCGAGTCCTGGCATTGCTTCCTCTTACTTGTGCCAGGATCCTCACTTTCATCTATCCTTATCGACCTCCCTTGGTCAACGCTTGTTCTTTTCCGACCCCGACGGTATTGCCCTTGTTGATTAGATTATGGGGTTGCAGTGTTGGCCCTTACATGTGGACTGGTCATCTGCCCATGTAAGAGACCGCTCAGTAGATTTGGTTGGTGTGTTTATAGATCTGTTTATAATTGTTTAGTTTCGTTTGTTTTAATGGTTCTTTCTGTTTCTTGTAATTTGGCACTGTGAACATGTATCTGGGCGAAGAGCCTGTAATGTTCAATAAATTACTACTATTACTACTATTGCCCTTGTCTTCCTTTGGCCGATACCTTCATTTTTCGAAGTGTCGGACCCATTCCATTTTTTCTCTCTGATTACAGTGATTAGTGTTATATAGAGGATGGTTGCCCAGTTGTAATTCCTCTTAAAACAATAATCACCATCACCACCACTCACAGACGGTTAGAGCGTTGGCTCTCTGAACCCAAGTTGGCAGGTTCGATCCCGGCTCATCCGGTGGTATTTGAAGGTGCACAAGTGCTTCATCCTCGTGTCTGTATATTTAGTGATACTTAAAAGAAATAATGTAGGACAAAATTCCGGCACCTCGGCGTCCCTTTGAAACGCAAAAGAAGTTAGTGGGACAAAACTCTCCGGAGCAACAGGAAACTTCAAGTCAAAGTGAGTACGAAACATCTCCACCCAAAATGCCGAAGTTGAATGTATTAGATGTTATTGATGACACCATTCTTTCTTAATCCTTTTACACTTCAGGGTCGTTTTTTCTCTCGGACTCAGCGAGGGATCCCACGTCTACCACCTCAATGGCAGTGTCGTGGAGCGTGAGACTTTGAGACGGGATATACAACTGGGGAGGAGGACCAGTACTTCGCCCAGATGGCCTCGCCTGTTTTGCTGAGCAGGGGCCTTGTGGTGGTGGTCGTGGGGGGGGGGATTTAGAAGGGTTAGACGAGGAAGTGGGTAAGGAAGCGGCCGTGGCTTAAAGTTAGGTACCATTCCGGCATTTGCCTGCAGGAGAAGTGGGAAACCATGAAAAACACTTCGAGGACGGCTGAGGTGGGAATAGAAACCCCTTCTACTCAATTGACCTCCTGAGACTGAGTTGACCCCGCTCCAGTCCTCGTACCACTTTTAAAATTTCATGGCAGAGCCGGGGATCGAATCTGGGCCTCCAGGGGTGGCACCTAATCACACTAAACACACAGGCGTGATGGCATCATACTAGAGAATTTTCTGGTAAAAAGATCAAATTAAAATTCATTAATCTTAAAAATATTCAAGCTCCTCAGGTCTTATCAATCGTGAAATTAGCAGCGTTTTTCCCGGTGTAGCAGCGGGCTCATCAGTTAGACTGCCACACCTTTCCAAGAAGCTGGCTACTTTTGGGAATTTAATTCTTTTCATTAATTTTATCAACTCACTTGGTCTCAGTGTCCCATTTAGCAGAGAACGCCTTAACCCTCTTTTTAAAATACAGTAATACCAAGGTCTCAATTAGTACATTACAGAGCGAGTTGGGTGGGCGGTTTAATTCATGAAACTGTGATCTTAGGAGATGGTAGGTTCGGCAGCTCTGAAGATAGTTTTCCATGGTTTCTACTTTTCACACCAGAAAAATGCCGGGGCTGTTGCTTAACAATGGCCACGTTCACTTCCTTTCCAGTCCTAGCACTGTCCTATCCCATCGTTGCCAAAGGACCTAACTGTGTCGCTGCATAATAATAACTTTCTAGTGTAATATCATCAGTATCATATAATAAATTAAACTTGGACATTTTTGGTGGGGATGTTTAGTACTGAGCGGAGCCTCCGTGACTCAGGTGGCACTGCACTGACCTCTCACCACTGCGTTTCGCGATTCAAATCCCGGTCACTCCATGTGAGATTTGTGCTGGACAGAGCGGAGGTGGGACAGGTTTTTCTCCGGGTTTCCCTGTTATCTTTCATTGCAGCAACGCTCATTTCATTTATCGGTCTTTAATCATTGCCTCAGAGGAGTGCGACAGGAGCCGGCACAATTCCTAACCTCACCGCTAGATGGGGGCTTCATTCATTTCATTCCTGATGCGTTCGAATGACTGGAAACAGGCTGTGGATTTTTATTTCCATAAACGATACAGAAGTATTAAAACCCTAGTATTTTGATTATTTTGGTATATTCTTAAGATGTTAGTAAAATAGTTGTTTTACAACGTAAAACTCTGCTCATGCTGTCAAAATTTCATTTTCGGTGTAAAGTTTAACTTTAATAATTTGCACTCGTATGTCAGGTATGTTCCGACATACCTTTATTTGAAGAACAGCACGCTAACGGCATCAGTTCAGCTTTCAGCAACTCTTGGAGAGTATCACGTCTATAAAGTACCAGTGAAATGTATTTTTTTTTTATCAAGATAAGAGGCCACTGAACGGAGAGACGCACTTGATCTGGGCACACACTCAGAATATTACAAAGGACTGTATTAAGTGCGTTAATAGACTGTAATAGACAGGCGGAGTGAACCCACTTCTTCTTAAAAAGCTTTTCAGTAAAGCTAGGCTTTCGTCGAGATGGTAAAATAAACAACAAAATCTTCATTTCCTGATTTATGATGTGAAGAACTTCATTTCAGTTTTTGTTCAGTTTTAGATGTAAGGATGTCCAGAAAAGTAAATACGAGTAGAGTTTTGTAAACAGACAAACTTATTCGAGTGCTAAGTATTGGTGCATTGTGTACGCCAGGTCGTTCTACGTCATCATCAGCTGACTGCTCGTAGCTGCCCAGTGATTTCACTCATCCCGAAAAAAAAACAACAGATAATACAATTTTTACGGTTTTCTTATTTTTTGCTATAACCTGCTATGGTCAATGCTATCTATCCTTTGACTCTAACAAGATAAGTCATTTCGTCATAACATTGAAGAAATAGCCTAATTTTACTTGCATATTATTCAAGAACACAAAACTGTCCCCGGTAAGAACCAGATAAGTTGAGTTATCTTGTTAATATTCAGAATAATGTTAATAAAAGTGGTTACAACCAGATAAGTCAGTTTGTCTTATATGTAATATATTTTCTGTGGTTATTGTAGACGTGGTCATTATTGTCCTGTAAATGAGCTATTGGCAGTGAATTTTCCCAGCTGCTTCTGTTAAGAAGTAGTAAATCTTACTAGCTTCAATCAATCAATCAATCAATCAATCAATCAATCAATCAATCAATCAATCAATCAATCAATCAATCAATCAATCAATCAATCAATCAATCAATCAATCAATCAATCAATCAATCAATCAATCAATCAATCGATCAATCAATCAATCAATCAATCAATCGATCAATCAATCAATCAATCAATCAATCAAGCAATCAATCAATCAATCAATCAATCAATCAATCAATCAATCAATCAATCAATCAATCAATCAATCAATCAATCAATCAATCAATCAATCAATCAATCAATCAATCAATCAATCAATCAATCAATCAATCAATCAATCAATCAATCAATCAATCAATCAATCAATCAATCAATCAATCGATCAATCGATCAATCAATCGATCAATCAATCGATCAATCAATCAATCAATCAATCAATCAATACTGATCTGCATTTAGGGCAGTCGCCCAGGTGGCAGATTCCTTATCTGTTGTTTTCCTAGCCTTTTCTTAAATGATTTCAAAGAAATTGGATATTTTTTGAACATCTCCCTTGGTAAGTTATTCCAGTCCCTAACTCCCCTTAAAAAAGCAGTTGCTGAAACAAAAAATAACCTTCCTGAAGTTAAGTGAAAACCACAAGAGAAAATAAGCTGTAAAAAATAGAAACTTACTGACTTTTACTGGACCACATAAGAAAATAATGCCTCGTCAACATAGGACAAGTCAGTTTTATTCACGAGCCAAATCGGATACTTGTTCATTTTTAAATTAAACAATATACAACCAAAACCATTATTAGAAAACTGTTTCATAAAACTCAGGAAGGTTTGGCAACATTTTGTGAATCGGCGATTTCGTATTGTTTCATAACAATAAAAACCTGTTTCCCCTGAGAATAACTTTTTACTAATCTTGTTATTCCCTGGGATGAGTGGTTTTTCAGCAATTATAATACTCCGTTGGTTTTACGATAGAATTATTTTACCATAAAATTGAGTATATTTACGTTAATTGATCATTCGCCCTCCTTTCATTGAAATCTGTCTAGTCCAGCTCAAGCAATTCCCTTGTAAGCCATAAAGGTCCCACCTAAAGAATTTGAACAATCAGAGTATCGTATTTTCAGTTGGTCAGCTTTATAAGAAAATCTATTACCATATCTAAAGTTTAGGCCACAACAGTTCAGGGAAGATTCTACCTGTAATCAAGTGTAAGACTAAATCTCTGTGGAACTGCGAGATGGACGCAGCGAGTCCTCAAGGAAGGAAAACGAAAATCGCAATGCGCATGGTCGTATATTTTAGTCCCAGTGCAGTGGCAGAGTGAGGCCATTACGTAAGTACCGTCTCGCGGACTGCGTAGGACTGGAGCACGTTTAGTTTGTTCATCCAGGAATGCGAGCAAAGACTGCCATCGGATGGAAGTGATGTATTTAGAGACGCAATGGAGGATTAGATCTCAGAAATTTAGTCACGCAGAAATAAACTTTTAGGGTCGTTAAATTGGTTCCAAAATAAATGAATCAGGGATGTATTTATTTATTTATTTATTTATTTATTTATTTATTTATTTATTTATTTATTTATTTATTTATTTATTTATTTATTTATTTAGTTAGTTAGTTAGTTAGTTTCTTCTTCTTATTTTTCTTCTATCGCTTTTACCACACCTATGGAATCGCGGGTGCAAACTACGTCGCGCATGTCCCAAATTGAACAGGCAAGGACTGAATTCAAGAGACTGAGCAAAGGTCTCTTTAACAGAGACTTTAGATCAATCTCCGTCTCCGTATACTTCGGTGTTATGTATTTTTTGTCTTATTTTATTGTGGCGAGACTTGGACCCTAACAGAGAACATCACGAAAAATCTTCGATCCTTTGAGATGTGGTGCTACCGACGCCTACTCAGAATGTCATGGGTTGGCAGAATACGTAACAATGAAGTACTCCAATGCCTAAACAAAGAGCTAGAGGTCATGTACAACATCAAAAAGAGGAACTTGGGTACTTTGGCCACATCAGTTTATCTTATAAGGTAAAATTGAAGGAAGGAGAAGTAGAGGAAGAAGGAGAATATCTTCACTACGGAATCTACGGGAATGGTTTGGGCTTAGTACCCCCACTGTTTTCCGAGTTGCTGAAAACAAGAACCAGATCGCCCCGATGACAGCCGATATCAAATGAGAATATGGTAGAAGAATAAGAATAAGAATATGAATAAGATGATGAAGAAGAAGAAGAAGAAGAAGAAGAAGAAGAAGAAGAAGAAGGAGGATATTTGGCCTGGTTTTACGGCCGGACGCCCTTCTTGACGCCAACGCTGTATGGAGGGATGTAATCACTATTGCGTATTTCTGTGGTGGTTGGTAGTGTAATGTGTTGTCTGAATATGAAGAGGAAAGTGTCGGGACACACACAAACCCCCAGTACCCAAGCCAGAAAATACAACCAGAAGCGATTAAAATCCCCGACCACCGGGCGAGTTGGCCGTGCGCATAGAGGCGCGCGGCTGTGAGCTTGCATCCGGGAGATAGTAGGTTCGAATCCCACTATCGGCAGCCCTGAAGATGGTTTTCCGTGGTTTCCCATTTTCACACCAGGCAAATGCTGGGGCTGTACCTTAATTAAGGCCACGGCCGCTTCCTTCCAACTCCTAGGCCTTTCCTATCCCATCGTCGCCATAAGACCTATCTGTGTCGGTGCGACGTAAAGCCCCTAGCAAAAAAAATCCCCGACCCGGCCGGAAATTGAACTCGGGTTCCTCTGAACCGAAGGCCTCAACGCTGACGATTCAGCCAAAGAGTCGGACGGATTTATTTATGTATTTATTTATTTATTTATTTATTGATTTATTTATTTATTTATTTATTGTATGGCTTTTGGTGCCGGGAGTGTTCGAGGATGTGCTCGGTTCGCCTGGTCAGACCTTTCTATTTGACGTGACTGTATGTGTGGGATGATGATGAGTATGAGATAGGGAGAAGGGCGAAACCTGGTGTCGGCACGTAGCCTACTCCTTTTACGTTCTTGAGCTTCTCCCCACGTGGAAATTCTCTATACATACTTAACATTTGCGTGTCCTCTCTCCACGATATGCTCGATGATGACATACGATTGCTAATGCGCACGAACGTCTTAACGCTTACTTGACACCCGACTTGCTACATCCCTGAGTAATTAGATGACCATCAAGATTTTCATTAGGCACTGCAAATTAAGACTAAGCTTTAAAACTGAATAATGTTGCGGCAAGGCTCATAGTTGCGATCAACGATATTCTATAAGAAGATATTCAGCTCCGGGACGAAACAACAGTATCTTTACATCCTTGCTGTACTGCAGTGAAAGCTGAGTGGTCTCAGGATATCTTACTCATAAGATGGAAGTAACAGACGTGAACGTAGCGAGAATGATTACTGGTTCAAATAGGGCCGTACTTTAGCTATTGTGATACCATCATCTCGAACTGAGAGAGAGCTATCCAGTGGTACCCCGCTTGAGGGGTCCAAATTAATAATACACGGACCGATTTTTCAAATAATGTTTTGAAAATTTTCAATGTTCAAAGTCACATACTCACAAACTACACTTGACTATTTGTGAACAATATAAGACCTGAATATTTTAACCTGATCTACGCGTTCACTCGCTACGGCGCGGGTGCTCTAAAGTGTGCTAAATGAGCGTAATCGAGCGCTCCTTGCGGGGAGAGGTCGCAGCATTGTGCCATTTAGTTTAGGTCTTCAATTACGAACCATACTATAACATCTAATTTATCAATTAGAGTGTGCCAGAAACAGCCTGTGATAAACAGTCTTGATTTTCGTAACGCCAACATTTTGTGCGTGCAGACCGATGGAGTGGGACGTTGTCAGGTCTAAGAAAACATTGGCACTACAGGCCTGATGGACCTTGGCTACCAAGTCAACGCTGCTCAGCTTGAAGGCCTACAGGTTACGAGGGGATACAACGAATAATCTCGGTCGTTATTCTTGGCTTTCTAAAGGGTGGTCGTATACAACGTGCGTTAGAGGGTTGGTCACTACTGCGTTTTAAGTGAAGGCCATCTGAGCCCAGATCCCTACTTCCTACCCACCCATTAGGGTCTAGAAATCTCATTCCCAGTTTCTCACATACCCACTACGTAGTTTCATTTAAATCCCCAATCACCTTCCAGTCAGTATCCCTCCTACATTCCACTGATAACAATCTCCGCTTCTTTAAATTTTACCCGTGCTGCATTTACCAGGTCCCACACATTCCCAGCTTTATTGGTATATATGCCTGCTTGCCTTACATTGTCGGTACCAACGTGAAACACTACCACCTTCTCGTTTCTCCCCTCCTTCTCTTGTAGTTTCCTCAACATCTGCCTTAACCTAAATCCTGGATAACACTCTACCCTGGTTCCCCTTCCTCCACACACTTTCCCGAAATGTCCACCACTGGAATCCCCCATGGCCGGAGTCTCAACCCTACCCACTTCATTTGAACCCCTCCCGTCCTGGTCAGTCCTGTCTTTCCTTGCCGCTGCAGAAGCTACTTCCTCCTCCCTTTTCTTCCTCCCATGACCCTATTCCACCCGTATTTTCCTATCCTCTGTTCTACATTTCCCTTTCCTACCTTTTCCTTTCCTCCTACTTCTGCACTTCTCAGCAACAGTTCCCTGTTCCTCATTTTCCATCAGTTGTTCTACCTGCAGTGACTTGTACTGATTTCTCACAGATACCTGTCCTGTATTCTGATCCTGAATAGAGCCCTTAAAGTTAGCCATACACGTACTGGAAATCCTCAAGAAAAACAAGGAAATCCTCAAGGAAAAGGCCTTGGGGATTTTCTCAAGGTTCAACTCCTAGTTGACTGGTGGTGGTTAGTTGTTCACGTGGTATTGCAAATAATTTTCATCAGGGTAAGTTTTTGAACTCACTTGCCACAAGAAAGGTTCATTCTGCTATATTTGTATAAATTCTGTTAAAAGTTCTCGAGACATGACGATATAGTACATTCCCGACAATCACTTCACTTCACAAATCCTCAAGGCCTACTGCCATCAACACATACACGCAGCAAGAGACTGGGAAAATCCGGCGTGCTTGGCCTCAAGGCGGAAAATAATTGAATTTTGTTCGGGATTTTTGGATCTCTCGCACCCAGCGCGGCCTCAAGACGCCACCACACACGTTGAGGAATTCCTCAAGCATTGCACTGTTCAGGCCGAACCTTGAGGGACCTAGCTCGATAGCTGCAGTCGCAAGTGCGGCCAGTATCCAGTAATCGGGAGATAGTGGGTTCGAGCCCCACTGTCGGCAGTCCTGAAGATGGTTTTCCGTGGTTTCCCATTTTCACACCAGGCAAATGCCGGGGCTGTACATTAATTAAGGCCACGGCCGCTTCCTTCCACTTCCTAGGCCTTTCCTCTCCCATCGTCGCCACAAGACATATCTGTGTCGGAGCGACGTAAAACGAAATAGCAAAAAAATAATAGAACCTTGAGGAAATCCCGCTCGTGTATGGCCGCCTTAACCTGCAATCTCTTTCCCCTTAAAACATTAGGCCATCTGTCTTCTACAATTCCGCCCTTTTCTTCCCAGCCCTCCTTTACACCCACCGTATCCTGTACATTTCGAAACATAAATTCAATATCTCGCGCCATCGTCATTTTATCAGCCAATCATATCGCTTCGCGGCCGAATTCGAATGGGTTTGCGAGGCGGTGCTGCTAAATCTGTGCGTGGCTTGGTCAGGCTTCAGAGCGATCTGTCAGTTCGGAGATATGTAAACAAATTTCTCCCCTGGCGAGGTTCTTTCTTCGATTGGTGCTCTGAAGTTCGTCTTAAAGTCACGTGCAGATTTAGCCACATCGCCCTGCAAAAGCCCATTTGAATTCGCTCGCGAAGCGATTTGATTGGCTAATTCCAGCAGCCGATAAAATTATTACTTTTTTCAAATTATTTTTTTAGTATTTATTTATTTATTGCACACTGCAAGACTTAGTGTTCCAATTAACATAGGCCCCCCATGGCACTTCAGCCCTTGAAGGGCCTTGGCCTACCAAGCGACCGCTGCTCAGCTCGATGGCCTGCAGATTACCAGGTGTCGTGTGGTCAGCACGACGAATACTCTCGGCTGTTATTCTTGGCTTTCTAGACCGGGGACGCTATCTTACCGTCAGATAGATCCTTAATTCCAATCACGTAAGCTGAGTGGACCTCGAACCAGCCCTCAGGTCCAGGTAAAAATCCCTGAGCTGGCCGGGAATCGAACCCGGAGCCCCCGGGTAAGAGGCAAGCACGCTACCCCTACACCACGGAGCCGGCACAATTAACATGGTGGTACTTATATCTAAACTATATTCTATAATTTTATCTAATATCCTAATATGTTAATATAAATATCAAAGTTTTTTCTAAAAACTAAAGAACCTTATATTAATACGGTGGAATAACACACGACAAAGTAAAATGACAAAATAAATGAAGCAATACACGTCAAAGCATAATACAGGGTGTTTACAAATGAATATCGGAGTTTTAACGCCTTATAATATTGAATACATTCAACTTACAGTTATAAATTAAATGTCAAATGAAAGAGAAACTCAAACAGTTTTATTACGAACTTTACAAATGTTCAATGTGACTACCATTTGTTACACGGCATACATCAAATCTATAGTCGAGTTCTTCCCAAAAGTTATTAAGTGTGTCTTCAGTAATCTCAGCAACAGCTGCTTCAATCCGGTTTCTTAATTCAGGAAGGTCAGCTGGTAGTGGAGGCACGTACACACAATCCTTGATAATCCCCACAGGAAAAAATCGCATGGCGTTAGGTCGGGAGAACGCGGAGGCCATGCCAAGCAAGTCCTGTCATTGGGGCCCTTGCGGCCTATCCAGCGCTCGGGTACAGTGACGTTCAACCAATTGCGTACGTCGTAATGCCAGTGAGGTGGCGCACCATCTTGATGGAAAATGTTCTCTGGCTCATTTTCTTCCAACTGAGGGAAGAGCCATTGCTCTAGTGTATCGAGGTAAGAAGTACCAGTTACAGTACGTTCACCATAAAAGAAAGGCCCATAAACCTTTCGCCGGGATACGGCACAAAAAACATTCAGTTTAGGGGAATCTCGTTGCATTTGTAGTACCAACTCGTGAGGATTTTCTGAGCCCCAGATGCGCACATTATGAGTGTTTACATGTCCACTAAGGTGAAAGACCGATTCATCAACTCATAATCATGTAACAACATGTCGTTTGCGAAGTTGGCACGTAATCTGTAGTCTGCCGGCTTTAGAGCCTGTAATAACTGTAAACGGTAAGGACGTAGCTGTAAGCGTTTTCTTACAACTTTCCAAACGGTCGACGCAGGAAGTTGTAATTCACGACTAGCCTTCCGGACTGATTTCTTTGGGCTACGAGTGAATGACTCTCTCACTCGCTCAACAGTCTCTTCACTTAATCTTGGTCGTCCCTTGCTCTTCCCTTTACAAAGGCAACCGGTGTCTTCAAACGTATGATACCATCTGCGAATGTTATTATCACTTGGAGGATCACAACCGAACTTAATGCGGAACGCGCGTTGCACAGTAACTACAGATTCTGTCTTTGCAAACTGCAAAACACAAAAAGCTTTCTGTTTACTAGTCGCCATCTTTGCTACTACCGCTGTCTAGCGGATTGCGACGAAACCATTGCACATACATGCGCACTGGCGCCAACAAACAAAACTGTTTGAGTTGCTCTTTCATTTGACATATAATGCATAACTGTAAGTTTAACGTATTCAATATTATAAGGCGTTAAAACTCCGATATTCATTTGTAAACACCCTGTATTATAGAACTTCGCCTTACAATTTCCCCTATTTTTAGGACTTCATACAATTGCGCGATGAAGTTCAGTTACAAACTCGCGCATTGGCAGACTTGAAGTCAACGCCATTATTTTTCTGAATGGCACTGTTGAAGATACTATAGAGCCTGTTCACCGACCAGTTATCATGGGCACACGTCCTGGTTTTTTCATTTAAATATGTTACGTTATTTTTGGAATTGAAGCGAGGTGCACGGAAATTTAAGAGAGACAGTAATTCTGGATTATCAATAGCATAGTTTACAATTTTAAAAATAAATTTTACTGCATCCTTACGTCTGCGAATTTCTGAACTCTCCACTCCGAAATTTAAAAGGATATCACTACAGGGTACCATACGGGGGTAGCAGCCAGTTTTTCATATTGTAGGCACTTTAAAAATATGCTTTACAATATTTAAATCTGATAGACATATGGTTGACACCTAGGGTTTCAAACAACGCTGGTATATTTTAATTTTGGTCCTACTATGGTATTGAAGACATGAATGCAAGTTCGTGTGTTTTTGAAGGGTTTTATATTCCTGATAATGAATCCTAGGGTCTTATCTGATTCTCCTACCACTTTCAGTATATGCGAATTGAAAGTAAGCTCGTGGTCGAGTAAAATCCCGAGGTCTATCGTCCCGCAAACCGATCGTAAATCACTGTCACCTAGCTTATGGTCAACCCTCTAACGCTCATATACTCGTTTCACGTTGTTTTCGACCACCCTGTTGACCGGGGCCGCTATCTCACCGTCACATAGTTTCGCAGTTGTTCTCACGCTGGCTGAATGGATCCAGGTACAAATGCTTGACCTGGCCGTGAACAGAATCAGAGGCCTCTAAGTAAAAAGCAGGCTTCCTATTCCTAGACCGGTACCCTATGATATAACAGACGACAAGTAGCTTAGTGGTTCAAATAGACTCATACGAATACACTATACCAGGTGCCACCCTCCCCTACAGTTTGCGGACAAAGATCCTGCCAACATTTTCACCTAAACAGAAGCGCAATTCGTCCGAAAATACAGTTTTGCATCATTTGTTACGTCACTCACGTCATCTGTTACACTACCGCGGAGTATCATTGGTAGCCTGGAGCCCACGCAAGTACAGACGTGCACATTAATGGTGTCCCGACATAAACAGTCAACACTGCCCCACTCCAGTACTGAAAAGAAGAGGAGACAGTGAAGGGGTAGTGTTGAAGGCCAATCCAGTACAAAACATAGGGGAAGGGAGTGAAGGGGTAGTGTCGAAGGCACAATGACTCACCTTCTCGCTTAACGCATTGCTGCATGGACTGCAAGCAGACAGCCCGCTACAAGACTTCGTTGTGATCGAAATGGGCACAATGGCGGATGTATTGAAGTACAGCATTAGGTTACCTACTCGTCCGGCCCCGCTGTGTACGGGGCAACGCGTCCGGCCGCCCCGGGTTCGATTCCCGGCCGGGTCAGAGCATTTTAAAATGTAAATGATTATATCCCTGGCCTGGGGACCGCGTATTTGTGTTGTCCTTAACGTTTCTCACATTCAACACTCAACACTTCCGCAATTCCAATTACATGCAGGTTTATATATTGTGCAAGCAGGAGCAAAATAACTCTATAGTTCGACGCCCCGAACAAATAGAATTTTAACATAAAAAATTAAAAAGTAACCTACTCTGTTAATTACAGTATTAAGAGGTAAAGGATGTTTTTAACCAAAAAGTATTTTATACTAGTTAGGAATATTTTGTAGCTGCGTTATGTCGGGTCTACCAATCCTTCTTCACCTCGTTCTTGCCATGTTTATATCCATCTCCAGACTGTCTTAAGACTGCATGGTATTGCTTGTGCTGTTGCTTGGAACCATGTGAGCCTCCCATATGCCAATAATACGGCCTCAATTCACCTGTGATAGGATAGAAGCCATCTTATTACAATGTTACAGTATAACGCCGGAATACACACGCTGTGTATTCAGCACTACCTGTTCACTCCCTTCCCCTCCTTTTCAGTACTGGAGTGGCCTTCAACACTCCCTTTACTCTCTCCCCTCCTTTTCAGTACTGGAGTGGGGCAGTGCTGATTGTTTATGTCGGGACACCATTAATGTGCGTGCGTGTACCGTAGTCCAAAAAACAACACACGGCAGTAAATTAATATGGAGTAGTTTGCCACCATCTTGATCTACGACAAACAAGATTGTTAAGAAAGGTTTCAGAACTCTTCATATGGTTATGACGGTATCCAGGCTTTGTAGTAAGGATGTAAAGTAGAGGACGTATAAGTCTCTGGTAAGACCCTAATCAGAGTACGGTTCCAGTGCATCGCACCCTCACCAGGACTACTTAATACTAGAAGTGGAAAAGATCAAAAGGAAAGCAGTACGATTTGTTCTGAATGATTTTCGACAAAGAAGTAGCGTTACGAAAATGTTGCAAAGTTTGGAATGAGAAGACTTGGGAGTAAAGAGACGAGATGCACGAGTAAGTGGTATGTTCCGAGATGCCAGTTGAAAGATGGCGTGGAATGAAATTACTGTAGTCGTAATATTAAAAGGAGCGTTCTGACAGCTAGCCCAGAGAGGGTCGGTTTACTGCCTGCCTGTCTGAATAGAAGTGAGTAGGGGTATGATTGCTATGGAAACGTGGACGGATCCAGTGCGGTCACTATGGAGACGAGCCTACATTCAACTGGGAGCTGCTTGGAGTTACCGGACCTTTCACTTCTCAGCAACGACACTACAATATCACTCCCTCCCGCGCTAGCTGTCAGAACGCTTCTGTTAATGTTAGGACTAAGCTTGAGCGGAACTTTTAAAAGTAGGAAGTATCATATTATGAAGATAGAGTGCGAATTCAAGAGGATACATTGGGGCAAATATTAATTTATAGAAATGTTCGATACATCTTCAAGTTCTTTGAAAACATTTAAGAAATGACTAGAAAGCATTTTTTTTTTTTTTTTTTTTTTACATTTTGCTATACGTCGCAGCGACACAGATGGTCTTATTGCGACGATGGGATAGGAGAGGCCTAGAAGTGGAAAGGAAGCAGGTGGGGCCCTAGCATGTGCCTGGTGTGAACATGGGAAACCACGGAAAAGCATCACCAGAGCTGCCGACAGTGGGGTTCGAACCCACTATCTCCCGGATGCAAGCTCACAGCTGCGCACCCTTAACCGCACGGCCAACTCGCTCGGTAGCGGAACATTTGATAGGGATTCTCCCATCTGGGTGACAGCCCTGAATGCAGATCATTGATTGATTGATTGATCGATTGATTTATTGACTGATACGTCTACTTGGATATTGACATAGACTTTGTCACGGTTTTGAGTTCGGACCTCATCTTGTTACCTACTCAAGTTAACTGTCTTCATATTTCTGGAGGTAGTGTAATCCTTTTCAGATGCAGCTCCAGTGAAGGTCACCTGCAGGTAACTTTTTAACCACATACCAGCCCTCCAGTCAGTCTTAAATTCCTGACAGCACCTCAGACACTACGTTGCACCGACAAAGATAGGTCTTATTGCGATGTTGGGTTAGGAAAGGCCCAGGAGTGGGAATGAAGCAGGCGTGGCCTTAATTCTAACACAGCCCCAGCATTTGCCTGGTGTGAACATGGGAAATCACGGAAAAACATCCTCAGAGCTGCCAACAGTGGGGTGTGGACAGCTGTCAGAACGCTTGTGTTAATATTAGGAATATAGACAAATTAGCTTTTAAAAGTGGGAATGATCAAGATATGAAGATGTAGTTCAATTCAAGAGGATACATCTGTTTAATCATTGGTTATGTTCATTACATTTTATTTTTAAAGTTTACGTCGTTGAATTTCCTGTTTACAGTGCAAGTGAGAAATACTCAATATAGCTGAATCATCTAGTAAATAAATAAATAAATAAATAAATAAATAAATAAATAAATAAATACGTAAATAAATGTGTCCGCCTCTGTGGTGTAGTGGTTAGTGTGATTAGCTACCACCCCCGTAGGCTCGGGTTGGATTCCCGGCTCTGCCACGAAATTTGAAAAGTGGCAAGAGGGCTGGAACTGGGTCCACTCAGCCTCGGGTGGTGAAAAGAGTAGAGGAGGGTTCAATTCTCACCTCAGCCATCCTGGAAATGGTTTTCCGTGGTTTCCCACTTCTCCTCCAGGCAAATACCGGGATGGTACCTAACTTAAGGCCACGGCCGCTTCCTTCCCTCTTCCTTGTCTATCCCCTCCAATCTTCCCATCCCCTCACAAGACCCCTGTTCAGCTTAGCAGGTGAGGCCGCCTGGGCTAGGTACTGGTCATTCTCCCCAGTTGTATCCCCCGACCCAACGTCTGAAGCTCCAGGACACTGCCCTTGAGGCGGTAGAAGTGGGATCCCTTGCTGAGTCCGAGGGGAAAAACCGACCCTGAAGGGTAAACGTATTAAGAAAGAAAGAAAGAAAGAAAGAAAGAAAGAAAGAAAGAAAGAAAGAAGAAAGAAAGAAACGAATGAATGTACACCAACTGCTGACATGGTGAAATATACCACTATGTGCCACTGCTGTACTGATACCGATCGTTGATGGTGCTATCGGATCATCCCTCTTCAGATGACGACCAGATTCTTCTCTTCGTGTGTCCCGTCCTTCTTCGTTCTGTACCATTCCCTACAGTGCCGTTGTCCAAAAGGTCACTGGTGGCTTTTGCTCTCATTTGCCCACGAGGCTGTGCCCATAGCTCTTCGTGTCTCGAGTTCAGAGGTCAGCGCTCTAGCCACGTCACTGAGTGGAGGTTGACACTGCTTGAATAATGGCATAAACATACGTTTTATTGTTGCTGTAATAAAAATCTTTTCTTCTGCCACTTTTACACACCTATGGTGTCGCGGGTACGAAACGTGTCGTGCATGTGAATTTGCCTCTGTTTTACAAACGGATGCCCCTCCTGACGAATATCCTATATGGAGGGTAATAATTACTACTGCATGTTTCCATAGTGGTTGGTAGTGTAATGTGTTGTTTGAACATAAAGAGAAGAATGTGGTACAAACACAAATACCTATTCCCCGAGCCAGAATAATAATAATAATAATAATAATAATAATAATAATAATAATAATAATAATAATAATAATAATAATAATAATAATAATAATAATAATAATAATAATGTAATGATACCTTCCCTCCCTATATCCCTTCATTCGCTCACTGATTTCCATTTTGATTTTTCTATGTCCATCCCGTCCACCTTCTTTTGGTTTCTGCGTTAATTTACGTTTGTTTTGTTCTCTCTGGAATGGTTTCTTTGGTAATAATAACGCCAATTTCTTGAAGACCACCGTTTATTTTTACTAACGAACTGTTGTAGTTTTTTTTTTTTTTTTTTTTGCCGGGATGAATGGCTCAGATGGTTGAGGCGCTGGTCTCCTGACCCCAATGTGGCAGGTTCCTTCCTGACCCAGTCCGGTGGTATTTGAAGATGCTCAAATACGTCAGCCTCGTAGATTTACTGGCACGTAAAAGAACTCCTGCGGGACTAAATTCCAGCAACTCGGTGTCTCCGAAAACCGTATAGCCGTTCGTATTATTATTATTGTTATTATTATCATTATCATTATTATAATTATTATTATAATATTGACGGGCTCAGTATCTCAGGCAGTTGAGCGTTAGCCTTCTGACCCCAACTTGGCAAGTTCGATCCTGGTTCAGTCCGGTGGCATTTGAAGGTGATAAAGTACATCAGCCTCGTGTCGCTAGATTTACTGGCTCGTAAATAAAACTCTTGTCGGACAAAGTCCCGGCAACTCGGTGTCTTCGAAAACAGTAAAATTACTTAACGGAACTTAAAATTATTATTATTATTATTATTATTATTATTATTATTATTATTATTATTATTATTATTATTATTTCTATGAAGCCTCCATAAACACGTATACATTTACCATCGCGCTAACACATCGAAGGATAACGGTGGCTACGATATGGGAAAGGACTTGCATGGGGAAGGTAGGAGCCTTGGTTTTAAGGTACAGTCAATCAGTCAATTAGTCACTACTGATCTGCATTTAGGGCAGTCGCCCAAGTGGCAGATACCCTATCTGTTGTTTTCCTATCCTTTTCTTAAATGATTTCATAGAATTTGGAAATTAATTGAACATCTCCCTTGGTAAGTTATTCCAATCCCTAACTCCCCTTCCTATAAACGAATATTGTCATAATTTGTCCTCTTGAATTCCAACTTTATCTCCATATTGCGATCTTTCCTACTTTTAAAGACACCACTCAAACTTGCTCGTCTACTAATGTCGTTCCACGCCATCTCTCCACTGACAGCTTGAAACATACCGCTTAGTTGAGCAGCTCGTCTCCCTTCTCCCAAGTCTTCCCAGCGCAAACTTTGCAACATTTTTGTAACACTACTCTTTTGTCGGAAATCACCCAGAATAAATCGAGTTGCTTTTCTTTGGATTGTTTCCAGTTGTTGAATCGAGTAATCTTGGTGAGGGTCCCATACACTGGAACCATAATAATAATAATGCTATTTGCTTTACGTCCCACTAAGTACTTTTTCGGTCTTAGGAGACACCGAGGTGCCGGAATTTAGTGCCGCAGGAGTTCTTTTACGTGCCAGTAAATCTACCGACACGAGACTGACGTATTCGAGCACCTTCAAATTCCACCGGACTGAGCCAGGATCGAACCTGCCAAGTTGGGGTCAGAAGGCCAGCACCTCAACCGTCTGAGCCACTCAGCCCGGCTCACTGGAACCATACTCTAGTTGGGGTCTTACCATAATCTTATATGCCCTCTCCTTTACATCCTTACCACAACCGCTAAACACCCTCACAACCATGTGCAGAGGTCTGTACCCTTTATTTACAATCCCATTTATGTGATTACCCCAATGAAGAATTTTCCTTATATTAACACCCAGGTGCATACAATGATTCCCATATGGAACTTTCACCCGATCAATGAAGTAATTAAAATTGAGTGTACTTTTTTGAAACTCTCAACCTGACTTTTAACCCCATTTATCATCATACCATTCGTACTTTCCACCTCGCAACATTATCGACGTCATTTTGCAGTTGCTCACAATCTTGCAACTTATTTATTACTCTATATAGAATAACATCATCCGCAAAAAAGCCTTATCTCTGATTCCACTCCTTTATTCATATCATTAATAATTTCGTGTGGCTATTTCTAGCCGAATGCAGCCCTTGTAAGGCAGACCCTCCGATGAGGGTGGGCGGCATCTGCCATTTGTAGGTAACTGCGTGTTACTATAAAACTCGTGTCCTCATACCGAGGTGGTGCAGCTCTTTTCAGGCACACCCCCGTTGGAGGTGAGTTGCATGTAGCATTTCAACCACTTACCAGCCCTCCTGCCATTCTTAAATCTCCGGCAGTACCGGGAATCGAACCCGGGCCCCCGAGGACGGCAGCTAATAACACTAACCGTTACGCTACGGAGGCGGACTTATCATTTATATATAAGAAAACATGAAGTTCCAATAATACTGCTTTGAGGAATTCCCCCTCTTAATTATTACAGGATCAGATAAAGCTTCACCTACTCTAATTCTCTGAGATCTATTTTCTAGAAATATAGCTTTCCCACTACCATTTGACTATTAAGTGACCTTCCTACTGACTCGTGCGGCCTGTTGTGTAGAATGATGAACAGTAATACGTCCGAGAAGTTGCATCGTCTAATTGGTCTAGACTTATACTAGACTGCAATGTTAATTATTTATTCATTATTACCCAATGAACATCCCCTGTAAAGTAAGCGTCATAGCATAACTTACGTAAGCTCTCTTGATTGTAGTGAGCAGTAGGAGAGTAAAAGCAAGGTGAGCAAAGTTACTGAAGGAATGGAAGGTAAAAGCCTCCACTACACGCAATCTCAGCACTAACAAGGGAACGTTCCAAAAAGAAATGCAGCTTGCAGTGCAAATTGTAACCTATTGCATTCGGAAGAAGTTAAAGATATGCACATTTTGAAAATGTCCATGCTGACATGTTTAAGAAATACTGAGTAGAGACGCTAAGTTCGTCGACTGGCCATCTAGTGTCGCTGTGGTGCACTGTAGCGGAGATTTTGCACCACAAGATGTTGCCGTGACAGTTCTTCGCTAGTCCCAGCAAGAGGCAGTTTCATGAATACAGTATAGGCAGAACTACGGTCTCTGTTATGAAGGATAGTTGAATGTCAGCGGCGAAACTTGATAATGTCATAGTTTGAGTAACGGGTCAATTTCAATTTCTGAAAACAATTAGGCAAATCCGTTAGCGAATCGTTTGGGATGATCAAGTTGAAATCGCCCGGATCACCACGATGGGAAAAAGATACTAAAAGGCATTTTGAAAGACTATATGTACCTTGAACTGCCAGCGCCAGTCCACGAACATATTGACTGTAGTACGTACATAGGTGTACACCACGTTGCCTGCAATGTAGGCGCCAGTCCACGAAGGTATGAGTGTACACGGTATTGTCTACACTGCAGGCACAATCCACTTACTTATTGACTGTAGTAGCATTAGATTGTAAGCAATTTTACAAGAAATAATAGCTTATTTCCAACACGCAGTGCATTGTCCGTAATGACCACGTCTACGTATCGTTCTATCCACACAGCTTATGGGATTGTTTCATGAATGGGTTGTGTTGTGCTGCCAACAATGGTGTTTGAGCCCACTATCTCCCGAATGCAAGCTGACAGGTACGTGATAACTGCATCGTTGCTTTCATCACTTTATGGCTGCGTGAGACAATGCCTTCTTCCAGTATGGAACTGGAGTCAAACAAAGAAAAGAGTTCATTAAGTAATTATCAAAATAATATTCTTTCTTTCTGTAAAAAAACAACAACTCCTCTCCGTCTTCCATGGATGAAGATGATAAAAAGTTGCTTTCACTTTCCATAATGTAAAATTAGAAACCTAACTTATATAACAAAATGCATCGCAAGGAAGAAACTAGCTGACGTCGGGAGGGAGATTTTGTTTTTCTGGCACGTGCCACTGAAACGTACGAGTAAACACATGCTTTAAGCCGTGGACTTTGGTAATTGCGTCGGATGCCAAGAGTTATTTGGAAAGCTTGACTGTAGTACACGGACGAATACATGAATAGAATTTTGACTGTTGAAAAGGATTTAATATCACATTAATATAGTCTGATAAAGTCAACAGTATTTGGACCCAAATGAGGAATATTTTAAGACACTCGGCGTTTTTTATTACTTCCCACATTTCACATGGAATACAGTGATAAAACCTGGTCCAAACAGAAGGTACACGTACAGTGAACACGAACGAATACCCCTAATCCAACACGTATTGAACAGTTGTCACCGGTGATGATTTCTCCCTTCACCCGCAGTTTTTTGGATGTAAGACTTGAAGTGGTCCAGACATCTCTCGAGTACTCTTTGGAGGCAATAAATTGTTCAAAGTATTAGAGGTATTGAAATGTGCTCACTTGACAAATATATAGTATCTTTCAAAAAGGAATGAGCACATGTTGCACTTTGCTCATACTTAAGACTTCATTTTTTAATTATCAAAATGCAATGTGGGGTAGTGTTTAGTGTGATTACCTGCCACCCCCGGAGGCCCGATGACTTCATGAGTAAATGGAAGTGACTAAGAGCTGTTAATAAAGTTGAGAGCTTTAACGACCACTCCGTATTTTGAAGGCTGTGCTTCATAACAATATGAGTGATAATTTTAATTTATCAGATGGCTTCAACGCAAGATAATTTCATATTTTAATCCCGTAATTGATCCTCATTTCATACCTCCGTGAAAAGAGACGAGAAAGCATTGATGTAATTATGATTTCCTAACTACAATGTGCCCATGCCAGCTTAACATTAACTTTGTCATACCTACATTTTGTTAGTACAGGACAGTGGCGTGATTATAGAGTGGTACCGCGGCGCAGTGGCGTATGCTGGTATCAAGACATGGGCTACCACTAGACTTAGGTTACCCTTTTTTCGATAGTTGGTATAGGGAACGTCAAGCCTTAAATGTTTTGTTTGAGCTGTAGCTATTAGCCAACTGAGAAGCCTACTGTGTTGTCAAGGCTGCTTCACAAGCTACTGCCCTGGCCTCTGCCACTGCCAATACTCAACACCTGATATATCGTGCTGGTAGCCTAAGGTTTAGCAAATTGCTTTGAGGCTGAATGGATAGAATGCTTGCCTTTGGTCCGACGGCCCCGGATCAATTTTCAGAATCAACTCCTCATACTCTTAATTTCCCTGGCTTGGGGACTGGATGTTTATGACGTCCTCGCCATTCATTTATCCCTATTAGATCACCACCAAGCCTATAAAGATGCCATGCACTATTATTATTATTATTATTATCATAATCGTTAAATAAAATGTTGAATTTTACAGCGGTCGTACCCATCGTTCACTGGTTAATTATCTTCCTCGGAAGATCAGTGGTGGTGTCCGACCCATGATCACAGGTTCGATTCCAACCAACAAAACAGAACACTAAACCTGAAAGACTGCAATTCATGTTAGCAGATCTACCTATAAAAATAAAACAATATTACTCCTATAACAGCAGGCCTGCAGTGTCTTTCTACAAGACCGGGTGAGTTGGCCGTGCAGTTAGGAGCGCGCAGCTGTGAGCTCGCATCCGGGAGATAGTGGGTTCGAACCCTACTGTCGGCAGCCCTGAAGATGGTTTTCCGTGGTTTCCAATTTTGACACCAGGAAAATGCTGGGGCTGTACCTTAACTAAGGCCACGGCCGCTTCCTTCCCATTCCTAGGCCTTTCCTATCCCATCGTCGCCATAAGACCTATCTGTGTCGGTGCGACGTAAAGCAAATAGCTAGCACTTCCTACAAGGATGTAGAAGTAAACGGGAGTGAAATACCAGCACTCCGTTATCTATATAATTAAGTCAGAAGGATGAGGTGAGGAAGTATATACGATGAGTAACGCATGGTTGATAGTTAGCTGTGGCGATCTGATGGACCGAAGCCTAGCACACCTATCCTCCGCCGGTCCCCGCGCCTGTAGGCATACAGCAGCAACCCTCGTGAGGCGTGTCGCAGGAGTGGCTGCAATATCAGTCTCCGAAGCCTTGTTCTCAGAAATACGTGCGACGTCTTTTCTGCTTTCAAGTTTGCAAATGAAACAATGTGTCAGATGCTTACAATATAATGTGCTTTAGATTTCCATTGCTCGCATTTGAGATTTGGGCTTCACTGATAGCCTTGGTAGCCCTCAGTATACGCCACTGGTGGTTCGAATTCCGGTTAATGGAAGTAGAATTTATGAAATTAAAAACTGATTTTGCGGTGGTTTTGGTTCGGTGCAAAACTAGAAGTCCTGTGGCTGTGGTGGCGTCATTCACAGGCGCATAAAGCTACATGTTTTTTTAGCTTTCTCAATGCGGTATTGTGATCGTATAAAAATATAATATTAATGTTGGGCTCCAGGAAGTTAGACGTTTAGTTAATTATAATTACACCAGGCGAGTTGTCCGTGCGGCTAGGGACGAAAAGCTGTGAGCTTGTACCCGGGAGATAGTGGGTTCGAACTCCACTGTCGGCAGTCCTGAAGATGGTTTTCCGTGGTTTCCCCATTTTCACACCAGGCAAATGCTGGGGCTGTACCTTAATTAAGACCACGGACGCTTCCTTCCCATTCCTAAGCCTTTCCTCTCCCATCGTCGCCATAAGACCTATCTGTGTCGGTACGACGTAAAGCAAATAGCAATAAATAAAGTATACATATATACAGTATATCTTCATTATGTATTCTTATGCCTTTCGGCGTTCAGTCTGCAAGCCTTTGTGAATATTCCAAACGCCTCCATAGTCCTGTATTTGTAGCTAGTCCTGTGGCTTCGTTTAGTTCCCCACGGTCTATTTTTTAAATCACTAGAAGCCGTCGTCATTTCGATCTCCCTCTACTTCTCTTACCCTCCATGACCGAACCCATCATTCTCCTAGACAAGCTATCCTCCTCCATTCACCACCGAAGCCGATTTATGCGTACAGCTTTATCCATCGATTTCATCCCTAACTTAGCCTTTATCTTCTTATTCCGAGTTCCCTCCTGGAATTGTTCCTACCTGTTTGTACCAGCGATCATTATTGCTAATTTCATGCCTGCTACTTCTAACTTAGGAATAATATATCCTTAGTCCACCCAGCGTCTACGTCTTTACAGCAAAAATCGTCTGAAATTAGACCTGTGTAAAGAAAGTTCCATCCAAGAGCTGCTTTTTCTCTTACAGAGTATTGTAATTTTAAACATTTTCAGTCCATCGAAAACACTAAATATAACTCTTTAATACTATAACATATATGTAAAACATACAAACTTTAAACAAAGAATGGCATGTTTCGTTCTGCAAGAACATCGTCAGAGTATATCAAATCACTTTAAATCATCACTTCAGCACAGCCCTTCAATACATATAGTGTTGTACTATCGGGACCAAGGGTCTTCGGTTTCTTTACTATCTGTAAATACTCATTTTCGTAAATATCTGAAATTGACAAAATATGAAGTGTTTCTAATATATCCAATCCTGTACGTAGAAGGAAGGTACGTGTTGAAAATAAACTTCTTAAAATAAACGAAGCAGGGCACCCACCATCTCTTTACTATTATTCACCATAGCTCCATTGAACAACATAAGATTTGAAGATGTATTGGTGTTCTTTGTACATGTAATGAAGTTCCAAAAGGCTTTAAGGTTACTGCAGATACATTGATTCGCATTCTAGGTCATGTAATATACTGTGTAGGCCCTATATGCCTTACGGATTAAAGCTTTAATGACTCTTCTAATATCAATCAATCAATCAATCAATCAATCAATCAATCAATCAATCAATCAATCAATCAATCAATCAATCAATCAATCAATCAATCAATCAATCAATCAATCAATCAATCAATCAATCAATCAATCAATCAATCAATCAATCAATCAATCAATCAATCAATCAATCAATCAATCAATCAATCAATCAATCAATCAATCAATCAATCAATCAATCAATCAATCAATCAATCAATCAATCAATCAATCAATCAATCAATCAATCAATCAATCAATCAATCAATCAATCAATCAATCAATCAATCAATCAATCAATCAATCAATCAATCAATCAATCAATCAATCAATCAATCAATCAATCAATCAATCAATCAATCAATCAATCAATACTGATCTGCATTTAGGGCAGTCGCCCAGGTTGCAGATACCCTATCTGTTGTTTTCCTAGCCATTCCTTAAATGATTGCAAAGAAATTGGAAATTTATTGAACATGTCCCTTGGTAAGTTATTCAAATCTCTAACTTCCTTTCCTATAAGCGAATATTTCCTCCAACTTTTCCTCTCGAATTCCAGCTTTATCTTCATATCTTTCAACTAAGTTTTGTTGACTAGAACTCCCGATATTCTGTGAAATTTTGCCTTTAAGAATATAAGGCCATAACCAAGTTGTTTGTCGAAATGGGAGTGAATTAATTCGAAACTTCGGTTTAAACCCCTGATCTAAACGCAAATGAGCATGTCTGGGAAAGAGTGCCTATTGACAACCAGACCAGACCGCCCCAAAATTGCTGTAGGACTCTTCTCCACGTTTCAAGAGAAATGGAAGAAAATACCTGCGGATATCTACATAGTCGAAAGTCTTCCTAGATTATGATAGCAGCGAAGGGCGCACCTACGCATAGTGAGACCATAGCACAGGGCCTCTCAGGGTGCATGCACTGGTGAACTACGCGGTGCAAGGTGCAAAAGACGACTTTGCTGGGTTGGCCAGAGTGCAGATTCCCACTCCTCGACTTTGAGCAATAGCACTGTCTCTGTGTTTCCCTAAGCCTGTCTCGCTCGCTCCGCCTGTCTCACTTGCTGTGCAGTGTTCCAATATCCGAGCAGAGTTAAAGCAGAGATTAGCCGAATCACCCCGAGACAAAAGGATGGTTCGAACCGAGCCGAGTCGGACCGACGCACTGTGTACAGAACCTCTGCGCCTCGTTTTGGCACGCGAGAGATTTTGGGCGTTCGAGAGGCTCTGCCGTAGCAGCTCCAGCTAAGACAGCACCTATGAATGTCTGGTCATTAACGGCAATGTAGTGTATGTTCCAGCCAGGAATTTCTGGAATTAAGTCAAACGTAGTCATGCATATTTCAAGGACGTTTCTCAAAGTGTTTGTGTGGAGGCAGTGGTGGCTTGTGGTCTTTTCAAATGGAGGTGCAACATTTCCCTCTTTCATACTTACCGTATCTCTTTCATCTTACACAAATGTGAACAGAAACAGAATAGCAGACTTATCCTTCTATCACCTGTTGACACTCCCCACGTCTCCATCTAACCAGTTAGATCACATGGTGGTGAATGAAGGTCATCCTGCAGCCCTTTTTGCTGGCAAATTTACCTATTTATTGAGAAGAAGGAGTCGGGGACGTGGGCAAATAGGGAGCACAAACGTTCCGCAACCTAACACATCTTTCACTCAATTGTCCTGGTCTAGATAGTGCGAGAAATGTACCTGACTAACAGTCCGTGAGTAATTAGGGTCTCCAGGGAGTGTGTTTACACACAGGTGAAAGTACTTCGGTCTGTGTGGAGGTTTTTACAACAGCCACTGAAATGCGCAGAACCTGGTGCAATTCATAATCTCGTCTCCAAATGTCTTTTACGAGACTGCCTTACTCCCAGCTCCCCGCAAGCAGTTTTGATTACATAAACCAGAGCCTCTCAAACGCCCAAAATCTCACGCGTACAGATAGAGGCGCAAGAGCTCCGTGCACTGTGCATCGCTGCCGCTCGGCATGGCTCGGATCAACGCTTCGTCTCTGGGCTACTCGGCTAAGCTCGGCTCAACTCGCCTATACTCGGCTCAAGTCAGCCCGGATTTGGAGCGCTACGGCGCAAGTGGGGCAGAGGGAGACAGGCGGAGCGAGCGAGACAGGCTTTAGGAAAGAGAGAGAAAGCGCTATTGCTCCAAATCGAGGAGTGGGGGTCTGCACTCTGGTCAACCAAGCCAAGTCGTCTTTTGCTCCGTGCACAGTGCATGCACCACGCGCATGCACCCTGAGAGGCCCTGACATAAACTAACAGGATCGCTCGCATGATCCCAATAGTGCGATTCTCCCAGGAAATAACATGCTCATGAGAAGTGATAATAACAGTGGGGAGAGTA
The DNA here is from genome assembly GCF_040414725.1 of Anabrus simplex. NCBI lineage: Eukaryota > Metazoa > Arthropoda > Insecta > Orthoptera > Tettigoniidae > Anabrus > Anabrus simplex. The sequence goes on along the minus strand of NC_090270.1, from coordinate 287,975,126 downwards.
CACGTAAATTGAAAACATAGTTTACTCGACTGGAAAGTTGTAGTTTCTTGAATGTTCTTGACTTTAGAATAAATATCATGCATTTTAGCCAGTTTTGATGTGCACGAATAGTGAGGAACCGCCACTGTATAGAGTGTCAAGTTGTTAGGAGATGCAAAATGCGCAATAATTGGTACTGAAAGACAGAGAATAGAAGTCTTTGAAATATAGTGTTACAGAAGAACTTTAAGGGTTAAACAGGTATTTTTGGTCTCAAATGAAGGAAGAGAATTATTGCCTACTTTCACTTCCTCTTAAACCAAGAATCGCTACCACTCTCAAACGAAGGAATAGCCAGGCCAGTGGCAGCGATAAGAACCCCGCGGGGCGCGGGGACCCATGGCTTGTTAGGGGCTCATGACTGCTTCTTACTTCAGTAGCTGAAGAGTGATTTTACATATTGATAAAGCTACAGCACACAAAACAGTATTATTTGTATTACAGAGGGTTATTCCAAGCTTAGGCCGTTGTAGTGCAGAGCTTCTTTCGTCAGTAGGAGTACGGTAGTTATTTCTGAAAGAATGTGTGTTTCCCAGTCTGTTTCAATAATAACCATCCCTTGCTGCCACTCACAACAATCAACAAGGCTTTTGAAGTAATTATACAGTTCTGGGATCCCAGTAGTCAACGAAGATGCGATAACAGAGACAGCCTCCTTATCTAAACTCTAAATACTGTAGTTTCGAGCCTGTTTATAACTCTCGGAAATCAGTAGACCTAAGATTGACGATTAAGTTTCAAATAGTAGTAAATTATTTGGTCCTAGGCACGAGATTATTTCTTAATATTGTGGCGGTCAGCGTGTTTTGGTTAGGATATATTTTGAGATACCGGAACTTATTCAGTTGGTTTTGAAGGGAGGTGTCGAAGGGTGGGTACGATCGCTGGAGGGGAGTCATTTTATGGTCATGACAAACTGATTACAGAAGGCTGCAACAGTTGCGTACAATTGATAGGGTTATCACAAAATAAGGCATCAATAACAAACAATGTATTAGGTTTTTGTTGTTTGTTTCATCATCAGTCCATAGACTGGTTTGATGCAGTTAACGGTGGAACTCTAGCGTGCGCTAACCTCGTCTATTTTCTCTTTGTTTTACGTCGCACCGCCACAGACAAATCGTAGGGCGATGACGGGATACGAAAGGACCAGGATGGGGAAGGAATCGACCATGGCCTTAATTGGAGCACAGCCCCATCATTTGTCCGTTGTGAAGATGGGAACACCAGAAAGCCATCTTCAGGGCCGCTGATAGTGGAGCTGGAACCCACCATCTCCTGAATACAAGCTCATAGCTACGTGACTCAAAATGCGCTTCCAAATTGTTCGGTATTACCTCTTTTCTGCCTGACTGTCACGTCATAGGCTTTCACTCACTGGAGAGTATACCGATCGTCTTCCTAGTGCACCCCTGTTTCTGTTTATGGGATCTTGTGTGGCTGCAGAGACCTGTTCTAGAACCACAAGTTCTTCCGCAAAGTTGGCAATTCCAAACTATCTAGCCCTGTGCTTGTATAGTTCGAGATGGATCGGCGTCAAAGAGGAAATTATGGTCAGGAATTACATTTTTATTCTCCGTGAAGAAATCTACGGAGCTCAAAACTTTACTCCGTTCCAGAATTGTGACAAACAGATAGCTTTTGACAGTCTTCATAATTTTAAAGTATTTCTCCATCCAATCAATAGTTGTGGTATAAACGGTCCTACCCACACCTGTTACAATTAGATTCGTCTCACAACAAGATTGAAGCAATAAACATTTATAAACATTGATTGTTATTGCAATTGCTGATTTGTTTTATCTCATTTATATTTTTATGTATCATATTTATGCATGTTTTTTCGTCCTTGTATTATTTTTAAGTGAAGACGACCTCTAGACAAGGTCGAAACCTGTCCTATTATGTAGCATTATAGACAGACCATTTATTGAATGGCAATAATTTGTACTAAATAGATGGACTTAATACATGTAAATTATTTAGATTTTTATCCTAGATAATTAAAGTCAATACGGAACTGAAACTAAGTTCATTACTTGTAACTTCCAAACTAGCCTGCCAAAAGATCTTTGATGTTGTAGAGGTCGGTGGTTATTGCTTCCCAGATTTTCTCATATCCGCACCACATCCTATATATCAGATTGGACACGGTAATGGTTTAATGAATGCCTAACGTTTCCCTGTTCTCTATTACAGAATGTCGCGAGAAGGTTCACCCGGGTTCGTGGAGGATGACCATCCTCTGAAACAGCAAGACTCTCAGACCATGGCTCTGCTGCAGCTTCCTGGTCGAACAAGGAATGTCTCCATCTCCAGTAGTGTCACTGACATGGATGCACCGATATACGCCCGGGACACTGTACATCGTCGTCGAGAGCACGTGAGTACCATCCCTTTATGTCAGTGGTGGTTGTGATGTGATGTGTACTGACAAAAATCATGTAGGAAAAAGGAGTACTTGACCTTAAAGTACCCACAATACGAAGAACAGGAAGTCTTACAAACATGGAACCATAGTGGTTCGTGGTCTCTTCAAATGAGTGCAACATTTCTCTTTTTCACATACACAAATACGAACATAAAAAGAATAGCAGACTTACCATTCCGCCAGCCTTTGACACTCTCCATCTCTCTATGTAATGTTTTTGACCACATGGCGAGGAATTAAGTCCACCCTACTGTCCTTTTGCTGGAGAAAAAGGATATGTGTACGTGGGCAAGTAGCGGAGTGCAAAGACTCCGCGCCCTGGCACGCTTTTCACTCAATTGTCCTGGTCTAACAAGTGTGAGAATTGCACCTGACTGGGAGGGTGAGTGAGTAATTAGGGTCTCTAGAAAATGCTAAATTCTAACGTTAGCTAGTGATGGTGAAATTTCTTCGGACTGTGTGAAGGTTTCGCACACCACCCACTGCAACTCACTAAAGCGCAGGCGCAGAACCTATCGTAATCACAAAGACGCACACACGAGATGTTGTCAATTGTGTACAATGTTTTATTTACAAATTATATACACATTATACACACATTATACACACACATTAATGGACCATCATCTCGAACTGAATCGAAGAACAAGACTGCCACATCAGTATGTCAACCAACTACAGAACGCTACAACATGAGTTCACACACTTACTAACAACTCTCACTACCAACTCAACTGAACTCCCAAGACGGTCCTTTAAATACCTTGCCTGGCCAGGCTTCTAGAAAAGTATGACACAACATGCTTTCTTGTATCTTCTCAAATCTCCAATAACCTATATGCAAATGGATAGAATATTCTTTAAAATTCTAGTGACAAAGGTGCGTTGTTCTGGGCTATTACCATGTGTTACACAACATTTCATTGGATTTATACATGATATTTACAGGTAATAAGTTATATACTATTAATTACATGTTCTTATATTAAATAAAGTCTTATTAATATGCATACAGCAGAAGTATCGTGACATAACCTCACATGTTTTGTTACACAAGAGAGATCATACATCACAAAAATAATAAATGGTGCGACCACGATTTATACCAAATAAAGTCCGTACATAACTACGTAAATAATACTAATCGAGCTCAATATTTTCACTAACTACCCATGGGTTTAGAGAATTTTTTCCAAGTTATACTAGTCCATTGGCAATTTCTCGTCTTTCGGTATCAGTAGTAGTAGGAGGAGGAGGAGGAGGAGGAGTTTCATCTGCTGGGCCCAGCTTAGTGGCGGTTCCTGGATATTGCCCCTCGCTAGCAGTTTAGGTTTCACAAACTCACAGAAGTGCTCGTATGTTCCCGATATTGCGATTCTGCCAGGAAACAACATGCTCGTGAGAGGTGATAAAAGTAGTCGGAAGAGAGTGCGCAAATTTGAAATATACTTTTCATGGCCGGAAATTTATATTTTATTGAATGTTCTTTATAAAATAAATGCCATGCATGTTAACCAACTTGGGTGCGAGTATGCGAATATCCAGGAACCGCCACTAAGCTGGGCCCAGCAGATGAAACTCCTCCTCCTCCTCCTCCTCCTCCTCCTCCTCCTCCTCCTACTACTACTACTACTACTGATACCGAAGGACGAGAAATTGCCAATAACAGAATGCTGCTAAGTTCTGCTTACCCTGGAGGACCTGCAACAGCAGCTCCACATCCAGGACACCAGCGATTAAGAGTTCGTCGATCACAAAGCAAAGAAGAAGTGTTCTAATAAATTTTTCCATGTGTTAATTTAAGTTTACAGTTCCGACTTTAAATATGGCTGCTACACAATAATATTATACAAGGAACTATTAACATTCTTATCTAACATCACTTTAGATTTCGTTCTAAGGAAGACTGCAGTGTAGTTATAAGCACGCATCAATTACACCAAAACCGATTGATAGATTTGGCCTATGAGTCTCGAGGTCACGGTAACTCAACTCAGCATTAACGTCTGAACTATTCGGCTGGAGGCAGTTATTAAATTCACATTCTTTAGGAGCTTCTTCACTGTCGAAGGTGACGCTGAAAAAGAGAAAAGCTGCAGCTACAGTATCTTCCACCGACTCCGACCGCAAAATATGGAGATGAGCTTGTACTCTGTGTTTGCTTTCTTTGATGCTATCTGCGCAAGCGAAGTGTGCGAGATAACTGCTGATTGATTTTTATCACCACTGTTTACGACTAACCCTGAAAATACGGTGCACAGAATGACTTTCAGTTTCCACTCTGGAGGAAGATATTCTCTTTGAAGCATCTACAGTTCCTCAGTACATACTGAGCAATACTGTATACGTCGTTCGTCGCACTACCGTCGTGTGGTAAATTCCCAGCCACAGATCGCTATGCCCAACTAGCCTGGGCTCATCCTGATTGCTCTGATCGCCAAATGCCTCGAATGATCACCGCATCCCTGCGAAACGATCCGAAGACGAATGTTTGACCGTGATAAGTGATGATTGGTTTTCAGTTCTCTTTTACGGTGTGGAAACATGGACCCTTACAAAATCCACCACTACTGAACTCTGGCTATAGAGAAGAATTTTGAGAATATCGTGGACTCAGAAAGTTACAAACGTTGAGGTTCTATGCCGAGCTAAGAAGAGACCAGAGCTGATCAACACCAGCAAGTGTCGTAATCTACAATATTTTGGACACATCATGAGGAATCAGAAAAGATATTAGCTGCTTAAACTTATCCTGCAAGGGAAAATAGAAGGAAAAAAGATCTCCTGGGCGAAGAAGAATTTCCTGGCTCGTCAACCTTAAAACCTGGTTCAACAAAAAATCTGAAGAACTGTTCCGATTTTAAATGGATAACGCCAGAATAGCCATGTTGATCGCCAACGTCCGAGGCGGACAGGCATGCTAAGAAGAAGAAGATTTTAGCATACTTTAACATTTATAAAATATTATACCCAAGGTTGAAGCTGTGATAATCTATACCTTTAACGAGGCCTCTACTAAATTTTTCTGCTTTTAACGTAGGCTTACGTTCCTCGAAAACGGGTACAAGGAAAGGTAACATCTTAGGACGCTTTTAGCCGGGAGCATTTAACTTACGATTATATTTAATGTTTCAATTGACAGATAAAAGAGGGGGATACCTGTTGCAAAAAATAATAAATAAGAACATGAAAATCTGGAACTAAGTTTTCATGAAATAGCGCTTGAAAGTAAGGCAAAATGTGAGCTAAACATGTGACGTCACGCGCATACTCTGTTATAAGATGGCGCTGTGTTGACTCGCGCGCTCAGTTGGAGGTGAGCTGTCGATGTGAATATTATTTATTTATTTATTTATTTATTTATTTATTTATTTATTTATTTATTTATTTATTTATTTATTTATTTATTTATTTATTTATTATGGTTTCTTTCATGTGGCGAAGTTAGGGCACCCGGCCCTCTCTTACACTCAACCGCAATACAACAAATAATATTGAGGCTGCCTATTACTAATTATACTACTTATACTATTTCCTAATTAAGCTTAAGTAACACACCCACACAATATGCAGCTTATTAGCTTATTAGCTCGTTAATTCAGTACTCTTTTCTCTCTCACACAGACACTTGTACACACACATACAATTTACACACTTATCAACTACCCTTACGTTTATACTATATAAAATTAACAGAACCATTTTTAATTTTTCAATTACCAATCACACGCACATATACATAATTCAATCGGTAACTCTCAACAGGAAGTCTCGGCAAGTTATTTTAAATTTGAGGAAGGAGTCAATGCCCCTGACACTTACCGGCAGGAAATTCCAAAGCCTGGAACCGGTTACAATAAAAGAATTATTATACACCGAAGAGTGGTGAAGAGGAATAGCTAGAGTGGAACCTAAGCGAATGTTACGGTTATGGAAGGACGAGAGGAAGTGAAGTTTAGGTGAAATATACTGGAGGGGTGTTACAATGCAGAAGTTTGTGTATTAAGAAAAGTATATGATATTCACGTCTCTTATCAGTGCCTGATAGTAAGGAGTAATATGCACATCATACCTTAGGTTAAAAATGAATCTAAGGAAACAATTAATAATACGCTGTAGTTTCCTTGTTTGTTATTTAGTAGCATCTACCAAGATGACATCACAGTAGTCAAGGATAGGAAGAATTAGGGCCTGTGTTAGTCTCTGCCGCATATTTAGTGGTATGATGTCTTTATTTCATTTCAGTGAGTGTAGAGTAACAAACACCTTCTGACCTACGTTTTTGATATGTTTGTGACATCGTGGTCAGTTGTATAGAATAACACATTTAATAATGGAAAAGAAAGATTTGATTAGGATTCGGAATAAACGTGCAAAATCTAGAGTTGAAACGAGAGAAGTGAATGATAAAGGAATAAAAGAAATGAAACGAAAATAGCGTAATTGGCGTTACAATGGGAAGTTGAAACAGTGAAAACAATTTATCAAGTCTACGAAATTCTGAAAACCCTGTGGTCGTTTGCAACTGTGACAGCCTACCACCAAATTTTTAATGGTAGCCTGATCTACACCTAATTCAGTGAGGAGTAATTGGATGTCCTAACGTTAGACTGACATGACTAGTTTAACACACCATCGATTTCTCCGCAATGGCAAGTTACCAGAGGTGTTATTACACTCTTAAGGATATAGGCCCGTGAACAAGTGATGCTCCTTGTCTCTAATCGAAACGAGAGGTTGATTTGTTCAAAGCTCTTGAGACTCTCAACAATTTTATAACACACCATCTTTTGCATCCGTCGTTGCAACGTTAGTTCTTGTATTATCGCAGTTGTTACGTAATATAGCGCATATCGGACACAGCAGAAGAGAGAAGACCACGTCGGTTAACAAAAATACTTATCATAATGTTATTGTTGATATGTTGTAGGTGTTTTAGAGCGTTGCATGTCATCAGCCATGTGGTGTGTGAGGTGTGGGTGTATTGTTGCTGTAATTATTAAGGCTCTGGTTTGGATTGAAATCGTGATAGCTAGTTTTTGGTCTTAGCAATGTGTTGTTTCCTGTCGGTAGGCAACATTTTAGTGGACTGTGTTATGCGGGATTATGTAACTCGCCTTATCACGTGTGTTACTATTATACCTGTTGTGTGTATGTGTGTTTATGTGTAGTGTAACCGTAATTGTTGAGGCCAGATTTGCATAGGTGCTCTTGGATTTGAAATCAGCTACTATCACAGCATTTTCATGGATAATTTGTAACACATAGGGAGAAAGGTAAACTCAGTAAAGTCATATTATTAAGGATTAATATAACTTTCACTTTTTAATGTAAAATAGGTCGGAATTGGTTTTCTGTTGATTTAGCGGCAATGTATTATATCGTTCCACTACAAAATTAATTTAACAAAAAATATTTTTGAAATGCTGAAATTGTGGTAACATGTACTTTTCAGAAAAGTCAGCCTCAATGGAAATACGAACAAAATACTTATAGAAACATCTGCTGAACACCGCTATACTTAGAATATATAACCTTGTTTTCTATCCAGTTGAGCTTTCACTCAAGCATCAAATTTTACCCCAATCACTCCAAGAGGTTTGACGTGATACTTCACCACAAACGGATAACTATGAAACCAAAGGTAGAGTTGAGTATTAAGCTCATACAAAATAGAAACGAAGTATTAACCAAAAATTAAACATGCACAGAAAGAAAAACTATTTTTAACTTCTGTATTTTAAGAATGAATGCTAAATAACCGTATCGGCCCTTTTTATAATTGGATATATTCAACTCACTGATATTAACGTTTCTTTGAAGAGCAGAGTTTTTAGATAAACTGCCTAAATCCACTTTTAAACTGAAAAGTTTACGGCCAGATTTAAAGACGTACATCTAAGGAAAAAAATATTTCCGTTATACATTATCCTGTCCAAACAAAAAAAATATATGTGGGAATGGAGTATTGAAACGGCGGTGAAGAGGTGAATAATATACGTACGGTGCTCTTTCCTGTATATAGGCAACACGTTAGTAGACTACGTCATGCGGGAATGTATAACTCGCCGGATCATCCAGCTATAGTACCGAATGATGCAAGACAGATGCTTACTGTGAAGTCCAGAAATATTACGAATGACAAAACATGAGACCCATATTAGGAGATCAAATAATCAATGTCGTTTTGATTAGTTTATTTAGACAAGTACTTCAGTTGTGGTTAGTACCAATACATAAAGAATTAACGTGAAACTAAGTAGTGTAAGAAATAGGTTTGTAATTTCTGTCCAGTAACAGTTTAACAATGGGATCACATTTATGATCTTAAAACACAAATCAATCTTTAAAAATAATTCTCGGTCAGCTCGATGTAATTTTCATATACTTTTTACTAAGTAGGATGATTCTAAGACATAGTTTCTCTTGTAAATATTATAATACTAGTGGCCTGTCACACAATAGCTGCAAACAAAGACTAAACACAAAACTGATGAAACAGGAAGCGTGAGAAAAGTAACGAAAAATATACTGAACTCTGGAAGCCCATCTATTTGTCTTTAAACTGAAACTTCCGTTGTGACTATACATATGAAATTTTTGAACTTTGGCAATTTATAGAATTTTCACAATGAATTCTGTTCGCCAGACTTGAATATATCACATAAGGCTGGCCGTATAATTCTCGGCAATTTTAGAACCCATTATATCTGAAATGTACCAATGAATCATCCTCTGAATCTTAAAACAGTAAGGACCTAATTCTGGAATGTGAATACGGTTAGCAGAGAAGGATGCAAAGGACATTCAACTATTATTCTGCCTCATATGGTTCATGCAATCATTATCACGTAGCATCATACCTTTAAGTATGCCGCTTACGTGAGGTCGTGGAAAATAAACCAAAGTGTCGTGGCAACACGAATTAAAATGTCCGTCTACCAGTTCTTTCTTTCTTTCTTTCTTTCTTTCTTTCTTTCTTTCTTTCTTTCTTTCTTTCTTTCCTTCCTAATCTGCTTAACCACCAGGGTTGGTTTCTCCCTCGGACTCAGCGAGGGATCCCACCTCTACCGCCTCAAGGGCAGTGTCCTGGAGCATGAGACTTTGGGTCGGGGATACTACTGGGAAGGAGAACCAGTACCTAGCCTAGGCTGCCTCACCTGCTATGCTGAACAGAGTCCTTGTGGAAGGGACAGGCAAGGAAGAGAGAAGGAAGCGGTCGTGGCTTTAAGTTAGGTACCATCTCAGCATTTGTCTGGAGGAGAAGTGGGAAACCACGGAAAATCACTTCCCGGATGGCTAAGGTGGGAATCGAACCCACATTTACTCAGTTGACCTCCCGAGGCTGAGTGGACCCCGTTCCAGCCCTTATACCACTTTTCAAATTTCGTGGCAGAGCCGGCAATCGATCCCGGGCCTCCGGGAGTGGCGGCTAATCACGCTAACCACCACACCACAGAGGGGGACCCATTTACCAACTCCGCAACGAAACGTCGTGCTTGGCAGTGCACACAGGTTTCATTAAATAACCCTACACTGAATAATTCAATGTAAGATTTATAATAAAGGATTTTTTGGAATAGAATATCCTGAGATGAACTTCTTTCCGTTTCTCGCTTATTAGAACCCACATGGAGCAGCTACTAACATTCTGGTGATATAACTTGATTTCACAGAGCCATCTATCGAGCTAATACAGAAAGATCTGCATAGATAACTTTCACAGAGCTCTCTATCAGGCTGACATGGAAAAGTCAGCGCGAGACAACTTTCATAGAGCTATCTACCGGCGAATATAGTGAACTGTAATGACCTAAATCGTATTATTTGAATAAATGACTCATTTACGCAAATAAAGGAGTTAATGAAATAAGTAACATTTTTCTATTAATTCTGAGATGGAGACCTTTCTTTTGAGGTATAATAAATAGGCGTTAGTATTGCGGCTTTCTCACAGTATTGCGTTAAGCGTTCAAATTATGAATGATAATTTTTTCATCTGATGATTTTTCGTTTTTAATGTATCCACCGTTGCAGTTAATATGGTAGCTTCTTGTCTTCTTGGTTCAGGTTCAATTCCAGGCTCTATTACGATTTTAAGACTGGAGTGGTGTGTATGGAACCTTAAATCAAAGAGAATCTGAGGAGAGAAGCAAGAGTCGTATGTTAGATCGCTTGGAAGGGTTACCCACGAACCCTCAATCTGTGTTTAAAAGGAGACATCCTGACTGAACGATCAACACCCGGTCCAAACAATTAAACCTAGAAACACGATATTTAGATGTTATGTTCCCAATATCATGTATGCACACTCATCATATCGTTACTGAACTGAAACACATGAACAGGCGGTAAAGCGAAGGCATTCTGAGCTCAAGTTGGCAGGTCCAATCCGGGCTCAGATCGGTGGCATTTGAAGGTGCTCAAATACGCCAGCCTCGTTTCTGTATATTCACAGACACGTTAAATAACTCCCGCAGGAAAAAAAAATTCTGGCACTCGGCGTCTTTCCGAAACCGTAAGAATATTTAGTGGGGCGTAAAACTATTATTATTATTTCTGGAAACTCATCGTCTAAGTGGTGAAAAGCGGGTTGCAGCAATTAAGAAGCAGAGTGTCTAGAAATTATTTTGGTTTCAAAACGGTCACGTTTTTATTTTAAATTTGGTTTACATCACACCGACACAGATACGTATACCTTATTTTTATATGAATGTTGGAAACATTTCTTAGCAGACAAGGTAGGGAGGTTGTGGTGGTGATTATTGTTTTAAGAGGAAGTACAACTGGGCAACCATCCTCTATATAACACTAATCAGAGGGAAAAATGGATGGGATCCGACACTTGGAAAAATGAAGATATCGGTCAAAGAAAGACAAGGGCCACGAAGGGCGTGAAAACGAAAGACTCCCTAGCCCTCGCAAACCTAATAGCGTCGGCGTTGGAAAAGAGCAAGAGTTGACCAAGGGAGGTCAGATAGAATAGATGAAAGTGAGGAGCCTGGCACAAGTAAGTGGAAGCAGGACTCAGCTAGGGTCCCGTGGTCGCCAACCCACGCTCCAAAGTTCAGAGCCCCTGAGGCCCCTATTGGTCGCCTCTTACGACAGGCAGGGGATACCGTGGGTGTTATTCTACCGCCCCCACCCACAGGGGGAAGGGTAGGGAGGGGTCCCCGTACTACAAAAAACGTAAAATTAAGCAGTTTCTTCAATTGTGCCGAATGTAGAAGGGACAGAGGGCCCGAAAATGTTTGAATTTGTGAGTCTGGGATAGCTCTATCAAACTAGAGAAAAAGGATTTCGAAAATCACTTCCGGCCTAATTGCAGTTAGGGAAAACAGCCTAAAATAGCTTGTTTCATTACTAGTTTTGTTTTTTATTCCAATTCTAGCCAAATTAACTTATTTGCATAATTCTTTCTGTAATATGTTCCTTGGTTCAATATCCTCAGTCTTTTCTAAATTTTTAAAATGTCCACACCGAATGTAAAGTGAAACTCTGCAGTGACTCACATTAGCGCTCGTAGTGGTAGAAAAAGGCAAACTGCTAATCTAATATACCGGATTACGTTGATTAAGAAAAGGAATGTAATTTTTAGGAATAAATAAAGAATATATTCTCACACTTTATTATATTTTATTCACCTAAAACTTGTGGCTAATATCTCTAGCATGTTTTCAGCATTGATTTGAAGGGCTAGAACTGTGGATTCTTATAAAGTAAACAAAAGTCGAAATGGGTTCCGTTGAATTGTCTGTCTGTCTGTCTGTCTGTCTGTCTGTCTGTCTGTCTGTCTGTCTGTCTGTCTGTCTGTCTGTCTGTCTGTCTGTCTGTCTGTTCATGTGAACACCACGGGGAAAACGGCTCGGCAGAATTTCTTGAAACTCTATATTTAATTTCAAGTGTATCCCGAGAGAGCACTGAGCTATATATTATTTGATTAGTATGCAGTGGCGATGAAATATTAAGGGGACCAATACATGAAATATCAAATTTCTCCGTTAATATTAGCTCTACCGAAAAAGTTGATCATTATAACAGTTTTGTAAAATATGATTTTTGATCGTTTATTTTGTATTCATTTCTTCTTTGCGAGAAAAGATAACGGAGATATTTGCGAATGTTATATTTTCACAAACTTCCAGATATCTCGCGAAATATTAGATCCATTTAAAAGAATTGCATAACATAAGTTACAGAATATATAATTGTAGTAAGAACTGATTGTGTCAGAACGACGTAGAGAAAAACGTAAAATTAAGATGATATTATTATTATTATTATTATTATTATTATTATTATTATTATTATTATTATTATTTCTAGTGGATTAATGTCGTACTAACACATCGAAGGATTTTGGTGACGCAAAGATGAGAAAGGGCTAGGATTGGGAAGATAGTGGCGGTGGTATTTATTACGATACCGCCCAGCGTTTTCCTGGTGTGGAAATTGGAAAACCACGGAATTACATCTTCAGAGCTTCCGACGGTGGTATTCGAACCCACCATCTCCCGAATGCATTATTATTATTATTATTATTATTATTATTATTATTATTATTATTATTATTATTATTATTATTATTATTATTATTATTATTATTATCCGAGTCCTTGGCTGAATTGTCAGCGTTGAGGTCTTCGGTTCAGAGAGTCCCGGGTTCGATTCGTGGCCGGGTCGGAGTTTTTAATCGCGTCTAATTAATTCTTCTGACTCGGGATTGGGTGTCAGTGCACACACAATAGTGATTACATCCCTCCATACAGGGTTGGGACCAGGTAGGGCATCCGGCCATAAGACAGAGCCAAATCCACATGCGACTTATAATATTGTTCCGGGTTTACCCGTGGAGCAGAAAGAGGTGAAAGAAGGTGTGGGCTTGAATGAGTCTAACTACGACATCAAAACTGAATTAAAACGTTAAAAGGTTATGTATATTTCTTTTCCGAAAACAAACTTAACAGTCTTTTCCACTGAGTGAGCATAACAACATGACAGTTACAAACAGCAATCTTGAAACAAGACTAGGAAAATCCAAGATTAGTGAATTGTACAGATTCTAGGCGTCAAGCCTCTAGTTTACAAATTTACAATTTCAAAGAGGTATAACTTAGGCAAGGGCAGAAATCCCCCAGTTCAAGAGCACTTTGCTCCAACGAATTTACAGCCTTCCAGAGGCACTCCTCAAAATTACAGCAAACTTAGGAAAGAGCTTACAGGCTCTCCAGCATTCATACAATTTTAACCGCCCGCTTAAGGCAACATTACACAAAACTCTTACACTCTCTAGCCTCTCTAGGCACAATTTACCATTGAAATTACCTTTACAGGGGTATTTATTACCCAAACTACTGGGCCTTCATGGAAAAAGAACAGGTTAGATAACTGGCCCAAACACAAAACGAATGGAGGCGTACACTTGCACTCTTAGATAATGAAGAATAAAATCTTAAAGGTGCTCTTGGCTCAGAGAAACAGGGGCTAATCCCAAACTACTGAGGTGACTCGAATAAAGGTTAAATTAATGCATTACGGAAAATCCCCCAAGATGAAGGGGAGCTCGAGAGGGTAACTCACTCTCTACCCCGGATTTACAGTTAAAGCTTTATGAAATGTTTACATTAGCCGAAAGAAGATTTACATTTTAGAAAACTTTGTTACATAACTAAAGATTTGGACCTTCCCCTCGGAATAATTTGCGGATACAGAAAGAAAGATGGAATTATGTGGCCATTACATTGTAGATCTTCTAGCTGCCGACTAAAGAGGCCGCCCGCCTCCTGCTTAAACACACACTCAGAAAGACGACGATCAATTGACCAGGAAACGTGAAAAGCCGCAGTTTATAAACCCACAGGGAAGTTTCTAGAGCATTCAAGATTGATCAGGACACATCCTCTTAAATTTTATTGGCTAACACAAAGTGAACAAGAAATGCAGGATTGGTTGAAAATTAATAACAAAAATTCCTGATTGGCTAGATTCAAAACTGGCTGAAAGAAAAGGAAGTAGTGGCAACCCAAAAATAAATGAACATAGATCAGTTATGGAAAACTTAGGAATACAAAACTTCTTTAAATTATAAGTTCTTACACCAGGCTGCATGATCATAGTTTTTTGGTAGTGTCATCTGTGGAAGAATGTCCAAACTTATTGATGAATGGCAAACAAAACAAGGAGAAACTCAGTCAGTTTAGGAAACTTCACAACAAAACAATTACTTAATTTTTCACTGGTGTCATCTTCTGATTAAAGTTCTAAGTTGCTGTTGTAGTAGTATCCACTTTTGTTCGATAGAGGAGTTCATTAAGACGCTTATTTTGAATGCGCGGCGTTGAGGTGTACCTCCAGGTACAATAGTAATAAATAATAATAATAATAATAATAATAATAATAATAATAATAATAATAATAATAATGAGTCGCATACATGGATAAATTATTATGATTGGACTGATACGAGATGTGGACGTCTGGTCAATTACTTTGAACTGTATATTTGAATTCTTTTGAATTCGTTGCAAGAAATGTAAGTATAATTTTATCAAGTAATTATTTTGTACTGTATTTTTCATTCAATTCTGAGGTGGTAGCACGATATTCTACGCCTGGTGCGGTATGCAGTTACTTAGACAAGCTAGCTTTGCGGTTAGTCTGCCCACATTGATGCAGGCGCTCCCTACTCCTTGAGTGAGTTACGATGTCTCATGCAGGACTAGAGTATATGGTGATACCTGACTCATATCGGACAAATTCCTTAGAAGCGCTTAGAAGTAGCAAGTAAGAAACTAGTCAATGGGTGTTTTCTACTGCCTACCGACCGATTCAGCGTTAGTTAGGATGGTGAATTTTCATTGAAACAAGTGAGTAGACCACCAATACTTACCTCAATTACAAAAGTACACAGGAATTCAGCATTTTCTGTAAACCACCCAACTCGATGAACAAAGGTTTTCTGTTAGGAAAATTCAGTACCAAGAAAGGATCACCGACAATAATTTAAATAGGAGAGTTAGAGCTTGTATTTTCTTCAATATAAAACCAAAGACACAACAAATTGTAGAATAAGTACAATCGAAGCAAATATACACTTCAAAGTAATTGACCAGACGTCCACATCTCGTATCAGTCCAATCATAATCATTTATCCATGTATGCGACTCCTCATTATTATTATTATTATTATTATTATTATTATTATTATTATTATTATTGTACCGGGAGGTACACCTCAGCGCCGCGCATTCAAAATAAGCGCCTTAATGAACTCCTCTATCGAACAAAAATGGATACTACTACAACAGGAACTTAAAACTTTAATCAGAAGATGTCACCAGTGAAAAATTAGTTAGTTAGGTTAGTTTAGGTACGCCTCTGTGGTGTAGTGGTTAGTGTAATTAGCTGCCACCCCCGGAGAGCCGGGCTCGATTCCCGGCTCTACCACGAAATTTGAAAAGTGGTACGAGGGCTGGAACGGGGTCTACTCAGCCTCGAGAGGTCAACTGAGTAGAGGTGGGTTCGATTCCCACCTCAGCCATCCTGGAAGTGGTTTTCCGCGATTTCTCACTTCTCCTCCAGGCAAATGCCGGGATGGTACCTAACTTAAGGCCACGGCCGCTTCCTTCCCTCTTCCTTGTCTATCCCTTCCAATCTTCCCATCCCCTCCGCAAGGCGCCTATTCAGCATAGCAGGTGAGGCCGCTTGGGCGAGGTATTGGTCATCCTCCCCAGTTGTATCCCCCGACCCAGAGTCTGAAGCTCCAAGACACTGCGCTTGAGGCGGGATCCCTCCCTGAGTCCGAGGAAAAAACCAACCCTGGAGAAAGAAAGAAAGAAAGAAAGAAAGAAAACGTCACAAATTTCAAAACCGGGCTTGATGTAACAGAAATTCAAAATACTGTGATAGGCTATCCATTTTATCACGGTTAAGTCGTAACAGTAGCGGCGATTAGGGGGGGGGGGGTGACGAGGGAGAAATCCCCCCCCCCCCCGTACTTTTTGGAGAGGGGCGATGACCTTAGATGTTAGGCCCCTTTAAGCAACAAGCATCATCATCATCATCATCATCATCATCATCATAAGTTTTTTAAGAAAATGTTACATTTTTATTCCATTTTAGCTGGCTGAAACCAGGAATTATTGGAATAACATAAAAAGGCCATTTGTATAAACCCTGTTATCTTATCAGATATTTTTCTTTATTTTCTTTAATCTTTACCAAAATTATTAGTGGACATACGCACAAAATGTCCTTCGTCCCGACTAACCGACTTGCATAGCGCCACAGCAAATAGTGGAGACTTTTCCTGTGCTATGAGAAAGGGTACTAGGGCTATATTTTTTCCTAAGGTCATAGACAATGAGGTATAATTCACCACCTTGCCGCGTGCATTCGTCAGTCTGGCGGTCTCTTTAGTGTCTGTTAGTTTTTTAGTGTGGAGTCAAATATTAAATAGTTTTAATTGTATAATCTCGCCGTATTTCTTTTTAATTGTAATAAGTGTGTAAAAATTGTTCCTTTGGCGAAAGTTTTACTGTATAATATTGAATCAAAATATTTTTTTTTTTAAACATGATAACCGCATTTAAGTTGGTAAACTGTCAATCTTTTTCTCTCTGTTCAAATTCACTGAGAGAGCATGAAAAACATACCATTTTATGGCCTTTTTTTAAGTTTTGACCTTTAGGAAAGGAGGAACACATGCACCTAAAAATACAATAAACATGAACAACAAACCTCTAGAAGTAGTGCTGAAATTCGAGTACCTTGGAGTCACCCTCCAAACTACTATAACATCCTACAATATCCACGTCAAAGAAAGAGCAGCCGCAGCAATAAAAACCATCTACAACATTCAACAACCTCAATAAATATCATTGGGTACAGCAATGCTACTGTTCAGGACAGCCATATCACCAATAGCAACCTATGGGATTAGCATCACCTGGGAAAAACTCACACTCAGCGACCTGATGACAATAGAAAATCTCGAGAGAATTCTAGGCATTGGGAAGTCAGCCCCTTTAAGGTTAACATATGTTCTAACCAAAGAGGACTACTTCATTGACCATATCAAAACACAGCTTTGTCTACTAAACACCAAGCCCTACGAGAATGCACGCCAAACTTTAAACGAGAAAAGAAATGCTATTTGGTCCGACTTCTATTCCACGGACGCCATAATGACGGAAGAGTGGAGGCAAGCAAATTACGAGCTACGACACGTAATCACACGTTACGCCACTCATAGATTTCACCACAGATTCTGCCAAACCAAAAACTTCCACCAGCCGAACGAAGACTGTATATTATGTAACCTGTGCAACGATCATTGTGAAATATACCATGCACAAAACTGCAAAATGAGGACAACCCCAATAATAATAATGGCATTAGCATAGTTGACCATCTGTACAAAAATTGTTTTTGTACATTGTGCGCTTTTCATTTAATAATATATATTACCCCCTCCGCTATATTCCACAAACCCGGGTACTGTTTGTTGTATGTATACGAGTGTATTTTTGCACCCACACTTTTAATTCCCAATCGCCGCTACTGAGTCGTAACCGAGGTTGACGCACCCGGGCATCAGTCTGACTTTGAACCATGGACGCTTGAACTGCCTGTGGCGAAGAGTGGAAGGTACTTGAGGCCGGTTGACAGCAGCCTGGAGAGTGGAGGGAGGTGGAGCCACACGAGGAGTCTCGCCTGAACTCTCCGGTCCCCTTTCTACACCTGTGGTGGTGTGGAGTGGCGTAGAGTGGCGTGGAAGGCAGTGGACCGTGTGAAAGCGGCCTTAGTGCTGCTGATAGTGCCGAAGTGAAGCTGGCAGCTACGTGACCCAAGCCACGCACTCACTCGCTCGGTATGTACACAATTTCTAATCACTAGTATTCGTGCCAAAAGCCGAGGCTCAATTCCAAACCTCTACGCAGTGATCATTCGCGATCTTTAATAATTATAATGTAGTCGTTAGTGTGACTAGCTGCCACCCCCGGAGCCCCGGGTTCGATTACCGGCTCTGCCACGAAATTTAAAAAGTGGTACGAGGTCTGGAACGGGCTCCACTCAGCTTTGGGAGGTCAAATCAGTAGAGGTGGGTTCGATTCCCACCTCAGCCATCCTGGACATGGTTTTTTCCGTGGTTTCCCACTTCTCCTCCAGGCTAATGCCGGGATGGTACCTAACTTAAGGATACGGCAACTTCCTTTCCTCTTCCTTGTCTATTCCTTCCAATCTTTCCATCCCCCCCACAAGGCCCATGTATGTTCAGCATAGCAGGTGAGGTTGCCTGGGCGAAGTACTGGTCATTCTCCCCAGTTATATCCCCCACCCAATGTCTCACGCTCCAGGACACTGACCTCGAGGCGGTAGAGGTGGGATCCCTCGCTGAGTCCGAAGGAAAAACCAACCCTGAAGGGTAAACAGATTAAGGTAATAATAATAATAATAATAATAATAATAATAATAATAATAATAATAATAATAATGTTTGTTTGTCCATCCCTTGTCCCGTTTCTCTACGGGGTCGGATATGAAGTAAGATGAATCTGTCTTGGCGGGTTTTTATGACCGGATGCCCTCCTGACGTCAACCTCATCAGAGGAGTTAATAAGATGAATGACGTGATGTATGATAGGAGGAAGGGAGAGGATGGCACTCGGTGCCGGCACATAGCCTACTCCTATCGAATACCACCAAGGGGTCAGTTCAAGGCTTAACGTCCCCATCCGACGGACGAATCACCATCAGCAGCGTCATATGCCCTCACTCCATATGAGCACTGCGGAGAAGTTTGGAATTTAATCCAGGCCTTTGACACGCAGTTTAGTGATTAGAAACTGTATACCACCATCTCCCCCACCCTGGCGGCCATCATTCTGATGGTGAATTTTTTTTCGACCGACAGACTCGTACCGGCTAACCTCGGTGTCAGACCGTTTAGACTTCAACGCCTTAACGATTATGACCATCAGGCGGGCTGATAATAATAATAATAATAATAATAATAATAATAATAATAATAATAATAATAATAATAATAATAATAATAATAATAATTTTTACATCCCACTAAATACTCTTACAGTTTGCGGAAACGCTGAGGTGCCAAAATTTTTCCCCGATGATTTCTTTTATGTGTCTCCAAATCTACCCACAAGAGGCTGTGTATTTAAGTCCCTTCAATTACCGGATTGAGCCAGGATCGAACCTGGCAAACTGTCTGAGCCACTCAGCGCAGCCGTTGTTATAATAAAACAATTCTCTATGATGTTTATATCAAAACTGTTTAATTTTTCTCTAGATCAACAAAACATAAACACAGGGCGTAAACGTCACGACTGTTCTTTCCTAACGACTGGTTACACTAACTTTCTATTATGTCTGGCCAGCTGAACTACGGAATGTCCACAGTTAACTTGAGAGATTTCATAAAGAAGAGCCCTCTGGGTAATCAGACTACGTGTTAGAATCAGATGAGGGTTGTGACGTCAACACTCCTTATCGATCTCCACAGTGACGTCACCGACACACCCCTTCCAGCAGGCGCCTCGGCGTCTAGGAGGGGACCGCATCTCTCGAACACGTGTTGTGATTGCGTCAGCAAGTTACGGTACACGCTTGTCGGCACGTTCGCACGAAGAGTGCAGCATCATTTTCAAGATCGCACATACACCCCAAAACTTAAGAGCTGATAGCGCGTTTGAGGTTCCGTATCATTGTACAGAGGCCTGGTTTCATCAAGGAGGGTGAAATATACACTGTGTATTACACATGGTTGAAAGGTATTGTTGTCAATGTTTTACAGTTTAATGCAGTTCAGTATGTTCCCCATTTGTGTCATGGGTATGCCACCCTACCTGTCGACTTCCGTTTGAAAACACTTCTCGTTTCTTTAAAAGCACGAAGCCATTGACGAATGGTTTTGTCCGTAGGCACATCACCACTATACTGGTGTAGAAATTTCGCTGAACGGTAAAATGATCCAGTTTCTATGAGCCATATAACACAATGAGAGCAGAAACGGTATTTAGACGATGTTTAGGTCAAACAATATCTAACTATGACTGCTGTACTACAAAGATGTTAAAATCACTTAGACACTGTCTAAAACCGATGTTCAACCGGCCATGTATAAACACTGCCGAGAATACTGTTTAACCTCAAATTTTAGGAGTGAATTACAATCAGAGGTTATGTACCATGAAACATATGGCACAAGAGATAATCCGGTAACTGTAAACTTGACTACAATTCTTGGGAACCGATATATTTTATTATATTTTGGGTAATTCCCCAGGAATTATAGGTCACTTCGACTACATCCATATAAGAATAACTTGTCCCGATGGTCAGAGGGCTGTCACATACATCAACAGGGAGGGATTCAGTTATTGCATTTACTGCCAAGTAAGCACACAAAATAGTGACACTAAAAAGTAGGTTGGGTGTGTATGTGTTTTTTTGTGGATAATCGTCGAGTTAATTCAGAAAACTATGAGATAGGAAAAGGCAAGGACTGGGAAGGAAGAGCTATGGTCATAATAAGAACCCCAGTATTTGCTGGATATAAAAATGGGGAAACTACGGAAAACAATCTTCAGGGCTGCCGATGGTGCGTTTCCAACCTATGATCTCCAGAATGTCCGACTCGTTGGCTGAATGGTCAGCGTACTGGCCTTCAGTTCAGAGGGTCCCGGGTTCGATTCCCGGCCGGGTCGGGGATTTAAACCTTAATTGGTTAATTCCAGTGGCCCGGGGGCTGGGTGTTTGTGCTGTCCCAAACGTCCCTGCAACTCACACACCACACATAACACTATCCTCCACTACAATAACACGCAGTTACCTACAAATGGCAGATGCCGCCCACCCTCACCTGAGGGTCTGCCTTACAAGGGCTGCACTCGGCTAGTAATAGTCACACGAAATTATATTATATATATATCTCCAGAATGCAACCTACATCTATATGGTCCGTACAACTCATTCGGTTATCACAGTACGGTAATATAGTTTCATATTCCCTTCGCAGAAGCTATTCAGATTACACTCACCGTATAAACACTATAATCAAAGCTACATTTCCTCGTACGATGGCGTGTCGGTTTAATTGTGAGATTTTATATTCACCGAAACCGATATTCTTATCTGTGGACAAGTCATGGTTTATGCTTATCCATATTTGAGTTATGTGTAGGAAGACGGCAGCTGACTAGCGTTTAGTGCACGCACCGACGAATTTCATTGGTTGCGACAAGCAAAGAGTTGCATGGAGAATACTTCTATATTGAAAGTTTAAACGGCATCTAGCTAAACACCGGCTGAATATTATTTATGCAATGGAAGATCGTACTCGATTTAGACGTTGTCTAAGGCTTAAAACTGGTCATCGTTTCTCCAAACGGCTCTGAGCCTCCTGCTGGGGCGTCGTCATTGCACTGCGCTGCACTGAGAGGGTCAGGCCGCTGCTCGGCCACTTCAAGGTCAACGCTCACGTCGTGTATAAAACATTTTGTGATACAGATTTATTTTTATGATTGTTAACTGTTATTCTTATTCGTATGATCTAATCTGAGTTAACTAATGCCATTTGCTCGCTATGATCGGTTTACTCATTGCTGAGCGTCGTGTACTCACTTCATTAGTAACTGCATCCTTAACGAAATTTTTCCATCCTGGGCGATCTTTAGCTCTTCTTAAGATATTGTGGGGAGGTAGACCGGTGATCTTCTTTCCTTGATTTAACGATATACACTGACTGAGCAAATGTCATGGGATAGCGGAGCACTGATGCGCAGGTGTGTTGTCTGCGCACCACACGCCCCCTGTGCCAGCGGCAGTTGTGTAGGAGACCTTGTGAGCAGTGGTTGTGCATGTGACAGGTGTAACATGGAACGTCGTCGTGAGCTGACACCGTTCGAACTGGGTATGTTGGTCGGTGCCCGACGGATGGGAAGTGCGATTTCGGAAGTGGTGCGGGAATTCGGCTCCAGGGTGTATCGTGAATGGTTCAATGGGGGTGTCACCGTCTACAACAGACGAACGACCGGCCGTCCAGACACCCTCGATGACCGTGACCGGCGACATCTGAGACGGATTGTCAATATTGACAGATGGGCAACCGTGCAACAAATCACGGCTCTTTTCAACACAGGCCGGGCTAGACACGTCTCCTAGTGGACAATCCGTAGTAACATGGGTTCTATGGGGTATGGGAGCCGGCGCCGCACACGGGTGTCACTGTTAACCCGACGTCATCGGGCACAACGACGCACATTTGTCGCCAGTCACTAAGGATGGACACTGGAACAATGGCGTAACGTGATATGGTCGGACGAATCTTGATTTCGACTGCACCATGCCGATGGGAGGCACCGTATGGCGCAGACCACATGAAGCGATATATCCCGCCTGCCTCGAAGGTGTGGTCCAGGGCTCTGGTGTCTCTGTTATGGTCTGGGATGCATTTTCCTGGTATGGAATGGGCTCCCTTGTTGTTCTGGAAGAGACTTTGAATGGTACGCGGTATGTTGAGCTGCTCGGAGACCATCTCCACCCATTTTTGGCCTTCCAGCGCCAAGACGGTTCTGCGGTGTTTCAAGGATAACGCGCTGCCACATCGCTCCCACGTCGCCCGGGAATGGTTCCAGGAACATTCAGCGGAGGTCCAACGACTGCCATGGCCACCCAGGAGCCCCGATATGAACCCTATCGAGTATATCTGGGATGTCCTGGAACGCAGGCTCCATGCCATGGATCCTGCACCCACGAACAGACCAGCATTGGCGGCCGCTCTGCAAACGATTTGGTGTCAGTTGCGTCCAGAGGACTACCAGGGACTTGTCGACTCACTTCCACGGCGTCTCACTGCAATTCGCAGGGCCAGAGGAGGCCCCACACGCTATTAGGTGACTATCCCATGACATTTACTGTCAGTGTACTTGTTGTTCTGCCTCTTGGTCTGGTGCCTTCAATTTGGCCTTGCAGAATGGTCTTTTCTAAATTGTTTCCTTCTCTCCTCAAAATGTGTCCCAGGAACTGGAGGTAACTATCACTAACGCGGGAAGATAAACGTTTTGTGATGCTCAGTTCTTCTATAATGGAGGCATTTGTTATTATTTCTGTCCATGGTATACGGAGCATTCTCCGACAACACCAAATCTTAAAGGCATCTGTTCGGTTCTTGTCACTAGCCTTCACAGTCCAGGTCTCAAACTGTACAGGAAAACAGAGAACACCAGTGATTCCACCAATCGTATTTACAGTGTTTTGGATAATGCCCGGGTCTGCGAGATCTTTGTAAGTTTAACCATTGTGGCACGACCTAGGACAATCCATCGATTTATATCCTTATCACAATTTCCCGTGTTACTGATTATGGAGCCCAGATGTACACAATCATTCACCAACTCCAGATCTTTCAGGCATCCTGTCATTTGGATTGGGATTTGACTTTGTCGGTT
Organism: Anabrus simplex; assembly: GCF_040414725.1. Lineage (NCBI taxonomy): Eukaryota > Metazoa > Arthropoda > Insecta > Orthoptera > Tettigoniidae > Anabrus > Anabrus simplex. Next base: position 287,951,186 of record NC_090270.1, on the reverse strand, counting down.
GATAACCATTAGTTTGGTCCTTTTCATGTTAATTTCTAGACCCAAATTCGAACTAATGATTGTCACTTTAGAGAACAATTCATCAAGTTCTTGTCCACTTCCTGCAATGAGTGTAGTAATATCAGCGAAGCGTAAATTGTTGATTTTCCTAACACCGATTGAAATTCCACTATCCCAGCCATCCAGTGCTCTTCTCATTACATACTCTGCGTAGGGGGTGACAATATGCAACCTTGCCTGACTCCATTTGTCACATTGAAAAATTCTGGAGCAATCACCATCCACCCTTACGGTTGCATTATGACTATTATAAAGACCTTTCAATAATGACGTTAAGTTTTTTGGGACTCCACATTCATTGAGCACATCCCACACCTTGTCCCACTTGACACAGTCGAAGGCCTTTTTATAATCGAGGAAACAAATATAGGCAGGGGCAAGAACACGCGGCATATTTCAATTATCTGCCTCATGTTTGTTATTGACTCTCGTGTACTTTATCCTTAATTATTCTTTTCATTAAAATAGTTAAGTTCAAAATCCAGGAGTCCTTTTATTCATACCCTGTATTTTATCTCGCTCTTGTGAGTCACGCGTTTAACCGAGCTATCTCGGCAGAGGGTTAACTAACAGCACAGTCACACACACCGGGAACAACTGGCGTACCAATCAGGAGGTTGTGACTGAAAATTAGGGATTACAAACACACCTTTTCCGTAGTTTTTTGTTTCTCTTTTGTGCGGTATTTTGCTTTCTTCTATATTTCCGTGGTAGCCTGTTTTATTATTTCGTAATAGGCCTGAAAGCAGCGATGGATAAAATGGAAGAGATTCAGAAGGGAAACAGAGGCACATTTGTCTTTCTTTCTTTCTTTCTTCCTTATTTCTTAGTCCGTTTACCGTCCTGGTTTAGTTTTTCCCTCGGAATCAGCGAGAGATCCCATCTCTACCGCCTCAAGACCAGTGTCCTGGAGCGTGAGACGTTTGGTAGGATATACAACTCGGAAAGAGGGCCAGTATCTTGCCCAGGCGGCCTCACCTGCTATGGTGACCAGGGGCCTTGTGGGGTGTGGAAAGATTGAAAGGGGTGGACAAGGAAGAGAGAAGGAAGTGGTCGTAGCCTTAAGTTAGGTACCATCCCGGCATTTGCCTGGAGAAGAAGTGGGAAACAACGGAAAACCACTTCGATGATGACTGAGGTGGGAATCGAACAGCCGTCTATTCATTTGACCTCCTGAGGTTGAGTGGACCGCATTCCAGTCCTCGTACCGCTTTTCAGCTTTCGTGGTAGGACCGTGAATTGAACCCGGGTCTCCGGGGATGGTGGCTAATCACACTAAGCACTAGACCATAGAGACGGACGACACATTTTATTTTTACTAGAGGATAATCATAACTCTCTGAGTTGGTCTTTAAGTATTAAAGCGTTACATAATGCAAGAAGACTGATGAAAATGCCAAACCTAATCCCATGTCGCTACCGCCCCGGAGGGGTGACCGCTGCTCAGCCCGACGGCCTGGAGATTAACGAGGCGTCGTTTGATGGGAACGACGAATTCTCTCTGCCATTCTTAGCTTCCTACACCGAGGCCGTCGTCCTACCGTCCGATAGCCCCGAAGTTGTAATGACGTAGGCTGAGTGGACCTCGAACCAGCCCTCAGATTCAGGTAAAACAAAAATCCGTAACCTGTTCGGGAATCGAACATGGGGCCTCCGGGTAAGATACAGGTACGCTACAGGTACGCTACCTCTACACTGTGGAAACGGCTGGGGGTCAAGATAAAGAAAGCGAAGCATCTGTCCGAGGAGAACAAACCAGAGTTATGAGGAATGAGGAAGGAAAGGTAAATGCAAAGAAAGTGATGGGGTCCGCCTCTGTGGTAGAGTGGTTAGCGTGATTAGCTGCCACCCCCGAAGGCCCCGGATCGATTCCCGGCTCTGCCACGAAAGTTGAAAAACGGTACGAGGGCTGGAACCGGGTCCGCTCAACCTCGGGAGGGCAACTGAGTAGAAGGGTATTCGATTCCCTCCTCAGCCATTCTCGAAGTGGTTTCCCATCGTTTCCCTCTTCTCCTCCAGGCAAAAGCCGGGATGGTACCTAACTTACGGTTCTTCCATCTTCCTTGTTTATCCCTTCCAATCCCCCCCCCCTTCCTCCACAAGGCCCCTGTTCAGCATAGCAGGTGAGGACGCCTGGGCGAGGTACTGTTCATCCTCCCCAGTTGTATCCCAGACCCAATGTCTGACGCTTCAGGACACTGCCGTTGAGGCGGTAGAGGTGGGATCCCTCGCTGAATCCGAGGGAAAAAAACAATCTCTGCAGTGTAAACGGTTTAAGAAAGAAAGAAAGAAAGAAAGAAAGAAAGAAAGAAAGAAAGTGATGGGACGTATGTAATCTAGCCTATAACTGGCTGAAACACGTGCCAATACCATTTTTTAAAGAAATGAATGCATTTGTACACATTTCGATCTCCTCCTCATGGTAACAATGTAGCAGATCCTTTGATGACGAACCTTCTTTGTGACTCGTGATGTAACCAGTACAACTCATAAAGTGCGTTTTCTGACGTCAAGAACCGTCCCTATTATTCGTAACTGATTCTCAAAGCCATTCATAAGCATGATTAAGAGTTCAAGAAGGCCAACGGACGTCAATAACGGAAGAATACTGAGGAGGGGCCATGGACGGCGAGATATTGATTGTGAGGAGGACAGTGAGTGATAAACACAGTAGAGAGAACCGGATGATTCATAAAGAAAGAACCGAGCTGTTCGCCTCTGTGGTGTAGTGGTTAGTGTGATTAGCTGCCACCCCCGGATGCTCGGGTTCGATTCCCAGCTCTGCCACTAAATTTGAAAAGTGGTACGAGGGCTGAAACTGGGTCCACTCAGCCTCGGGAGATCAACTGAGTAGAGGTGGGTTCGATTCCCACCTCAGCCACCCTGGAAGTGGTTTTCCGTGGTTTCCCACTTCTCCTCCAGGCAAATGCCGGGATGGTACCTAACTTAAAGCCACGGCCGCTTCCTTCTATCTTCCTTGTCTATCCCTTCCAATCTGCCCATCCCCCACCAAGGCCCCTGTTCAGATAGCAGGTGAGGACGCCTGGGCGAGGTATTGGCCATCGTCCCCAGTTGTAACCCCCGACCCAGAGTCTGAAACTCCAGGACACTGCCCTGGAGGTGGTATAGGTGGGATCCCTCACTGATTACGAGGGAAAAACCGACCCTGGAGGTAAACTGATAAAGAAGAATAATATAAATCATCGACGCTGTGCCAAAACTGCGCATGTGACCATGCTTTTCCTATCCATTACTTTCCTTAGACTGGACACGATTCCCAGCCACATATTGAGATGCAGTCCATCATTTTCGTTGAGTTAATTTTCCTATGCGCGTGTCTAAAAGAAAATTATGTCATGCAAATATACATCTCTACAGTATGGTACAGTAAGGTTCGTGGAGGAGATGGAGGAGGATAGGTTACATAGGAAAATAATGGACTCCATTATGGACGTTAAGAGTAGAGGGACATTAATACGACGATGGTTGGACTTAGTTTAACGATTTAAAGATAAGAGATATACAACTAAACTAGGTCACAAGACTGGTCACAAATAGAGGATTATGGCAGCGTTTAGTAAATTCACAGAGGCTTGCAGACTGAACGCTAAAAGGCATAACGGTCTACAATGAAGTTGTATATGTGGTCAAGTCCACATATGGGACAGCAGAGTGGGGGAAAGGTGAAAGAATAAGAGAACTCGTGTATAGTGGTCATTGTGAGCCATCGTGAACTGGTGTCGCAATTCATGGTAACCAAAGATTGGTCGAACAGTAGACATATTTTTGCTACTATAAATACTCCTGTGTAATGTCAGAGATTCTTCGCTCCATGACCCTATTCTCAGCGCCGTAAATAAAACAGGCTGGCACAGGCGATCGATCACTGGCGTGTGTCTGTTCCGTGATTGGTCGGCGCGGCGGGTGTGTCTGGTGATTGCCTTGCGCAGTCGCATTAGAGTCTCCAGGCATGGTAATATGCACTTTGTTGGTTTCGCGGCTTAAACACACGTGAATATCGAAGGGTATTAACCTCTTCCTGGTTGCTATTTCCTGTGTGAGAAATGGGAGGGAATGTGGCGTAGTAGTGTACATCTGTTATTTCATTTTTTAACTATTATTTTTCACGTCGCTGTCAAGGTCAGCACCTGCTTGGGTGCCCAGCTAGAGGAGAAATGTACCGAGCCAGTTGGCCGTGTGGTTACGGTCGCACAGCTGTGAGCTTGCTTTTGGGAGATAGTGGGTTCGAACCCCACTGTCGGCAGTATTGAAGATGGTTTTTCGTGGTATACCATTTCCACAACAAGCAAATGCTGGGGCTAATTTCACGGCCGCTTCCTTCCCACTCCTAGCCCTTTCCAATCTTTACGCGCCATAAGACTTACCTGTGTCAGTGCAGTGAGGATAGGAATTTTGCCGGCTGCCGAAGCCTGTCGCACTCCTCCGGAGCAATGATTAATGAGTGACCGATGAAATGAAATGATATTGAAGAATGTTGCGGGAATGAAAGATGACAGGGAAAACCGGAGTACCCGGAAAAACCTGTTCTGCCTCCGCTTTGTCCAGCTGAAATCTCACGTGGAGAGACCGGGATTTGAACCATGGAGCCCAGCTGGCGTGCTGTTACCTAAGCCACGGAGAGCAAATTGTCAAACAAAATAAAAACAAATAAAAGCCTAGCCCCTCCACTTTTCATAATAATAATAATAATAATAATAATAATAATAATAATAACTATTACCGTGTTTTGGTGGTATGCAGAGTTGTAAGAAGGTGCCGGGGTGAGTGTGTGGACAGAGAAAGATCAAAAGCATAGATAATTAAAAACACTAAATTCTGAAATTTTATTTCCTTCCTTTTTTCTGACTTTCAACTTTGATAAATAATCTGAATGAACAACAACAAATGACAGTTAAATGGAATAACGATAAGATCATCAGCTCTTACGACAATAATGATTTAAAATCATAAAACAATCAGGTACTATAGAGAGAATTGTTGGCACAATAAGTTCAAAGAGTTGAGCTTTGTAGCTCTAAAGTTACACCATTTGAAAGAGCACTTTTGCTCCACTCAATCACCCTTTAGGGGACTGAGCTCCAAAATTTACTACAGTCCAGCCTCTCAAAGGCATAACTTTCTTACCCAAATTCTAGAATTTAAACAGAGGCAATAAGTGCCCATACTAAAGGGCCTAAATGTACAGAGAGCAAAGATTTAGGAAAGAAAGAAGGAACTGCTAGGAGGCGAAGCACATGTACTCTTTTTGACATACACTTTGAAAAACACTTAAGATCCTACATAGGCTTATTATTATTATTATTATTATTATTATTATTATTATTATTATTATTATTATTATTATTATTATTATTATTATTATTATTATTATTTATTTTCCTTAAATTGTACTTGTTCAATTTAGGGGTGGTAGATGGAGAAAGGGCAAGCCCCACATACACGGAAGTGTCTCCATCTCCACATGTGTACATAAACTCTACTGAATATTTACATACAAACTTATGTAGACAATTTTAAATTTACATATTTACACTACAAACACTGTACCCTAAGTTTCTGGTTCGATAGAAGGCAGTTCGGTTTTAGGAAAGGTTATTCCACTGAAGCTCAACTTGTAGGATTCCAGCAAGATATAGCAGATATTCTAGATTCAGGAGGTCAAATGGATTGTATTGCGATTGACCTACCTAAGGCATTTGATAGGGTAGATTATGGGAGACTACTGGCAAAAATGAGCGCAATTCAGAGAATTAGAGTAGGCGAAGCTTTATCTGTCCCTGTAATAATTAAGAGGGGAATTCCTCAAGGCAGTATTATAGGACCTTTATGTTTTCTTACATATATATCAATTATAGGTGTAAAGAAGTGGAGTCAGAGATAAGGCTTTTTGCAGATGATGTTATTCTGTACAATATAATAAATACCGGTAAGTTACAAGATAGTGAGAAACTGCATCATGACCTCGATAATGTTGTGAGATGGATAGCAGCCAATGGTATGATGATAAACGTGGTTAAAAGTCAAGTTGTGAATTTCACAAATATGAAAAGTCCTCTCAGTTTTAATTACTGCGTTGATGGGGTGGAAGTTCCTTTTGGTGATCATTGTAAGTACCTAGGTGTTAATATAAAGAAAGATCTTCATTGGGGTAATCACGTAAATATGATTGTAAATAAAGGTTACATTTCTCTGCACATGGTTATGAGTGTATATAGGCGTTATGGTAAGGATGTAAAGGAGAGGGCATATAAGTCTGTGGTAAGATTCCAACCAGAGTATGGCTCCAGCGTATGGGACCCTCACCAGGATTACTTGATTCAAGAACTGGAAAAAATCCAAAGAAAAGCAGCTCAATTTGTTCTGGGTTATTTCCGACAACATAATACCGTTACAAAAATTTTGCAAAGTCTGGGCTGTGAAGACTTGGGATAAAGGAGAAGAGCTGCTCGACTAAGTGGTATATTCCGAGCTCTCAGTGGAGAGATGGCGTCGAATGACATCAGTAGACAAATAAGTTTGAGTGGTGTTTTTAAAAGTAGGAAAGATCACAATATGAAGATAAAGCTAGAATTCAAGAGGACAAATTGGGGGCAAATATTCGTTTATAGGAAGGGGAGTTAGGGATTGGAATAACTTACCAAGGGAGATGTTCAAAAATTTCCAATTTCTTTGCAATCATTTAAGAAAAAGCTAGGAAAACAAAAGATAGGGAATCCGCCACCTGGGCGACTGCCCTAAATGCAGATCAGTAGTGATTGATTGATTGATTGATTGATTGATTGATTGATTGATTGATTGATTGATTGATTGATTGATTGATTGATTGATTGATTGATTGATTGATTGATTGATACAGAAGCTAAGCCTATACTGCCGAGGGTGACTAGATGGAGAAATATTAAGTTACAAAATAGAGTTAAAAATTTAGAGTTTTAAAAAACATAGTCACCCGTACCAAACTGAATGGGAATTAATAGAGGGTGATTATTCCTTATTTACATATTCTCCAGCAGGGATTTGAATAGAGTCCTTAGACTTGCCTGAAAATTTACATTAAATGGCGATATTTAACTTTAGAAATGTACATTAGGAAGGAATTTTGAAACCTTCCCCTCAGGTCAACTTTCTGGACCTATCACATATTTAAAAGATGTCTGCTATTACCTTGAGCTGGCAGGCCTTCCGACGACGGGCAAAACTTCACCTGCATCCACTAACACCGTATGTACTCTAGACTGGAGCGATGAAGAAGACAACATGGCCCAAAAGCTCCCAGCTTTTATAGCAGAGGGGAAAGTTCCAGAACTCCCTAGGCAGAATGCCTGTACACAACTCCAATTCTAATTGGCTGCAAAAATATATACAAAAATTCCTGATTGGCTAATAATTTAAGTAAGAAGGATGTGATAGAAGTGCTAGTAACTTTAGCACACACACACAAAAAAATCCACAAACACTTCAGTTTCACAAACTTATACAATATTAAATTCCCTAAAATAAATTAATTGTCCGTCCTCCCGCCAGAGGGGGCACATAAGTCGATAGTGGAGACATCTGAAGATTAAAGGTCCAAAATTCTTCTGATATATAGTTTCAGATTGATAACACAGATGTCCTTCTAAAAGGCGCTTAGTTCAAATGCCCGGAATAGATGTACCTCCGGTACAATAATAATAATAATAATAATAATAATAATCACCTATGTACTAAAAGTGTTTACTGAAATAGTTTTGGCAAATCCGTCTGTCTTTTCTACTGGACCGAATTAATTCATTTCCATTTTATGCTCTTCGGAATTACCAGCTGATGAATCATGAGACATTGATAGGTCTCTAACTTTGAGTGATCATAAAATCATATCGTTAAATGATCACTTCACTAATTGCAATATATTCTGTACTTAGCAGGTTGCTACGCGACTAACAATTTCATTCATATTCTGATATAAATGATTTTCATCCTTAGTACCTGTGAAGCCAGAGAGTATACACTTCCTCTGATGATAGAAGAATACTATTTTCTGCTTCATTCTCTGATCTTCCCCAGCTTCGGGATATACTCAACAGATGGCAGAACGTTTCTAATACCGTACGTGCTGCTGAGAGGAAACAGTCTACGTACGTTCAGACGGGGAGGTATCAAGTCGACTAGCCTTCTATATGATCAATCATACAGCGCAGGGACAAACTCTTGAAAAAGTGGGTGTCCACTTACCCGAACCAGTATTCAGCCACTTGTACTATCTCGGGGACGATCGTTTGATAATGTTAAGATCCAGATACGGTCGAATGGTCGAAGCACAGAGAATGTTATATGGAAAGAAGTGTTATGAACTTCATTACCGGTATTAAATATTGACAAAACTAATGAAAATACAGGCAAAAGAATGACTGCGACAGACATATCGAGACGAGTTACTGTGTCTGACCTATTTATAAGGAATGCTGCAGGGCAGCACGGCTCCACTAGTAATAATAATAATAATAATAATAATAATAATAATAATATACTAATTTTTAAATCCCAAGGAATTCCATGAAGACGATTGACTTTTAAGGCCCGGTCACACTTACTGGAAGGGAGACGCGGAGAGAGGAAGAATTTCTCTAGTGTGCGCTCATACCTATCGAAAGCGCGCCTCGACATTTGGACAGCTGATCGTCGAAACTTGTCTTAGTTGTGTTTGAAGCGTTGGACCAGCCGAACGTAACTAATGGATCACGTGTTACCTCTTGCTCTCTTGGTAATGAAATGGCGTATGTGTCCGAGGACTTCGGCTCGACAAGAGCAGGTCTTTTGATTTGATGGCCGTAGGCGACTTGCGTGTCGTGATGAGGATGAAATGATAATGAAGACGACCCATACAACCAGCCTCTGTGCCAGAGAAATTAACCAATGATGGTTAAAATTTCCTACCCTGCCGGGAATCGAACCCGGGACCCCTGTGACCAAAGGCCAGCACGCTAACCATTTAGCCATGGAGCCGAGCACTCTCTTTGTTGAAGATGATGAAAGGGAAGAACAAAGGACGGCATTAATTTATATAGAAATTTAAATGGTGAAGTTTCTAATTTGTTTCAACCATTGTTACGCCCTCAAGATAAATTCAAAGTGTATTTCCGAATGAGCATTGTGAAATTTCAACTGCTAATTCAATGGTATTGCTATATAACTTATGGCATTTATCATATAGAAAAGTGTACTTTTCAAATAAATGAATAACTTTTTCGGAGTCCATTTTCAAGACAGTCCAGATGAAGCAAACGCTATGTGCATGTACGATATGGACTCAACGCTATTGCGAAACACCCGAATACTATACGAACGTTACCGAAATAAAATTTCGGCGGGAGAACCGGAAGAAATATTCTCGCCAAGCAACTTCCTTTTCTTCGGCGCGGCGCGTTTCCTATCCAGTACGCGCAAGTGTGAGCCATCACATCTATTACGCAGCGAAATAATATTTTTCCGCCTTCGCGGCGGGTCTCCCTTCCGCGGGCCTTTACATGGAAGCCCTGGGTTCGATTCCCAGCCAATCCAAGAATTTTTAACTGTGAACTGAGAACTGAGAAAGCCTCGTAAGAACAACTGAGGAGCTGTATGATCCGAAAAGATGCGGACCCCGTCATGCAAAAGTCCTGAGAATGGGTCACGCTGACCATGTGGCTCTACAAAACGTAGGTTGGGCAGCGGTCGTTTTGGCTGTCCAAGAATCTACACGAACCATGACTTTGTCTGTTTATATAAATTTTCACTTCTGCAAAGGCACATTACCTTGCAGTTTATTCAGCATGCAACCGAAATGAGTAGCCTACCATGCTATGATTCGGCATTCATCTTTGCCAGATTAAACCATACTGCGACGATAAAATCGAAGGTAGACGTCATTGGCGTCGCCGGAAATCGTAACAGGAGTTGATGATGATGATTAGGTGCCATCAAGTTGACTCCGACTCCTGGTGATTGCATGGACGGACTGCCTCCATATACTTCAGATCCTTCAGCGACATGTTCATATTGGATATGATGGAGTCTATCCATCTCATTGCTGGCCACCCTCGTCTCCGAGACCCCCTCCACCTTCCCGAGCAAAATGAAAATGAAATGGCGTATGGCTTTTAGTGCCGGGAGTGTCCGAGGACATGTTCGGCTCGCCACGTGCAGGTCTTTTGTTTGACGTCCGTAGGCAACCTGCGCGTCGTGATGAGGATGAAATGATGGTGAAGGCGACAAATATACCCACCCCCCATGCCAGCGAAATAAACCAATGATGGTTAAAATTCCCTACCCTGCCAGAAATCGTACCTGGGACCCCTGTGACCAAAGGCCAGCACGCTAACCATTTAGCCATGGAGCCGGACCCCAAGCACAATAGTCTTTTCCAATGAATCAAAGCTTCTCAAAATATGTCCAAAATATGGCAGCTGTAATCTTTAATGAATGTCTCAATTGACAGATCTGGTTCGATCTTTTGATTGGCCCGTGTATTTGTCTTCTTGGCTTTCCAAGGGATACTCAATATTCTTTTCCAACACCAGAGCTCCTATGCTTCCTATATCGCTTCGTTATGGTCCAGCTTTCACAGCCGTATGTAGCTATGGGAAAGACTAGTGGCTTAACCATTCTGACTTTAGTACACTACTGAACACTTGAAGATCTTATCAAGGCCTCTGAATGCTGTTCTTCCAAGAGCAAGTCTTCGGATAATTTCTGGACTGCTTGATCCACTTCTACTAATGGTTGATCGCAACAAACAGAAACTATTGACCTCTTTCATTAAATTATTAATCGTACTGTTTCATGGTAAGCCTGTTGTCATGATTTTGGTCTTGTTCATGTTCAGGTACAGGCCCATGTTCACTATCTGTTCTCCCACTTTCATTATGAGTTCTCGTGCTCAGCTCAAGTTAGTTGGACGAAAAAAACGCAAAAACGCAAACAAATATTTTAGGACAGCCCTTGATCGTTTGAGTCGCTCAGCTCTTCAAATGTACAAAGGTGTTTCAAAACAAGATCTCGTACGGAGAAATTTTATTATAAGGGCAGATATAAGAATGTAAAAATGAGGGATACTGGGTGGATGGGGTGAAGAAACTACTGGAAGACATAGAAATTGGGTACTATTGAGAAAGAAATTTATCAAGAGATGATATGTGGGATCGTGTAAATTGGTGGTCTAAAGAGTGAAAGACATTGAAAGACAAGCAGTAAGGATGGAATGTAATAGCAAGAGAACACTGGCTGAATTTTGTAAAAGAAATAAAAATATGTCAGTACGGACTGAAATGTTAACAAAAAGGGAGACGAGACGGATCATTTGGTGGCTGATGGGAGTATATAAGAAAAAATCTATAAGTCAAGAAATGAAGACAATCGATGCATTTTATGCAATAAAGATATGAAAGTGGCTCAGCTACTAAAAGACTGAGGAAATAAGAAAGATCAGACATAAATATATTGATGGGAAGGAGATAGCTAAAATCGACGCTGAATCTGAACTTTACACACTTCTTCTACAGTTTTTTCCACACTTGTGGGGTCACGGGTGCGAACTTCCGCACGTGTGTATTTGACCCTGATGTAGGCCGAATGACCTTACTGACTCCAATGTAATGTAATCACTATTGTGTATTTCTGTGTTGGTTGGTAGTATGGTATGTTGTCTGAATATGAAGAGGAAAGTGTTGGGACAAACACAAACACCCAGTACCCGAGCCAAAAGAATTAACCAGACGCTATTAAAGTCCCCGTCCAGGCCGGGAATCGAACCCGGAACCCTCTGAACAGAAGGCCTCAATGCTGACCATTCAGCCAAGGAGTTGGACGAACCTGAACTTTACGCTATTGTTAAGGTATTAAACAGAAAGGAAGACACCAAAGAGAACAGCAAAATTATGTAATATTGTAAGAGAATTGAGGAAGTAAATTAAAAGGGAATGAAAACAGAAAATTCATGTAGTTAGGAGTAGAACTTCATTCATTCTTTCTTAATTTGTTTACCCTCCAGGGTTGGATTTTCCGTCGGTCTCAGGGAGGGATCCCACTTCTACAGGCTCAAGGGCAGTGTCCTGGAGCCTGAGACTTTGGGTCGGTGGAATAGAAGTGGGGAGTAGGAACAGCATATCACCCAGGCGGCCTCACCTGCTATGCTGAACAGGAGCCTTGTAAGGGGATGAGAAGATTGGGAGGGATAGGCAAGGAAGAGGGAAGGAAGCGGCCGTGGCCTTAAGTTAGTACTATCCCGGCATTTAGCAGGGCAAGAAGTGGGAAACCACGGTAAACCCTTCGAGGATGGTTGAGGTGGGAATTGAATCCTCTCTACTCAGTCGACCTCCCGAGGATGAGTGGACCCCCGGCCTCCAGGTTGGCAGCTAATCATACTAACCACTACACCACAGAGGTGAAGTAGTAGTAAGAACCTGTTTATGAACGAACCCTAGACTCTGTGACATTATTATGGTCTAGATAGTACCTCAAATGCTAAGTTTAATAATGCACTGTAGCAGTAAATTATAGTGTGTTGTGACAATTTTTTAATTGGAATAAGTTTGATATTTTTTATTACTAACAAAACTAGTTGCAAATGATTGTGATGGGCGGATGTTATCTCCTCCAGTTGGAGATCATCCGTCACTGCGGGAGGGGTGAGGGGGGTTCTGTTCGTTGTCTACGTCCATTCATATATAGTAAGAATAGGCCCTACGGCTAAGGTTGTAACAATGTTGTAAATTTTTTTAAATATTGTATATTGTAAAAAAGAAACTAACTGCACGTGGGTGGTCATCCGTGCCTGAAAGAAAAGAGTATTTAATTAATTAATTAATTCATTCATTCATATAAGGATGCACAGTAGCAGAGCACTGACACGCTTCACTATTTATCATAGTCACAATTCATATACAGACACTTATTCCAACGGCGACGATGGGACAGGAAAGGGCTAGAAGAGGGAAGGAAGCGGCCGTGGCCTTAACCTTTTCACTCCCAAGTCCTTTCCAGCCTTAAGCACGTCCCATGCCAGATTTTTCTGGATGTTTCAACAATGGCTGAAAACGGCCTGTATTTGCACTGCTACTGTACAGTAGTAGAAAGACAACATTGGCAATAGTTTTCTCCAGGCTCTTATTACTAGAACTTGACAATGGCGTGGTAAATATGTACAGCTACACATTGCAATTTATCTTCAGAATACTCATCGTAATTCCCTAACAAGTATAAAATATAATATCCCTTCATGCTTTCTTTACACTTCTGTCCACCCATTTGGAATTACCCCTTAAATAATACATTGTCTTTAACATCCCTCTCGATGCTGCCGGTTTTAATAGCTATCATAGTGTCAGAATTTTGTTGAAGGCCAGTTCTTTAATGCAGTAACAAACCTACTTACAAACAAAAATAAATAAATAAATAAATAAATAAATAAATAAATAAATAAATAAATAAATAAATAAATAAATAAATAAATAAATAAATAAATAAATAAATAAATAAATAAATAAATAAATAAATAACAACTTCTCTAATGAAACTTATTGTTGCAAGGCTTATCCTGTGTGGTGGTAATATTACCAGATATTCAACCCAAAGAGTTGGCGCAATTCAGTCGCGGTTTGCACCCCCTCTCGCCTTGGCCTGGGGTCGTCAGTGCGCCTGTACCGCGTGGGGGCGGCGTTTGGGGATGGCGTGACGTCAACCAGGCCAGGTAGCGGTGAGGAACGACTGGTCGACGTCTCAGTTTGGAGGTTATTGAAGTGGAGAGACGACGCTCACTCAGTGACTTGGTATTGTTGTTAATGCTTGATATTATTAATCGTAGTCCATTAGCAACCTGCTGAAGATTTTAAAGTAATAATTTATTTGTAATTGTGTTTTATTACTAATGTAATGTACCCTTTTTTTTTTTACACAAGAGACTCCGGGAGTTAAATATGGGCCGAAAATAGCTAAACATATGTTTCAGTGAGTGTCTTTGAATGCTTGATTACGAACGTTTATGTATTTCCTGTGTATGTATGAGAGTCGGTAATTAGTTCGGGCTGAAGTTGACACAAATATTTTGCCAGTTAACATTTCTATGGCTTAATGAAAAATAACACGCAGTTGTTAAAGAAGGAATGTGAGTGGTAAACTGAACCCAAGAAGGAATAGGACAATACCATTCGGGAGACTATCTCTGTCGGATTAGAAGTTCGGAATTCTGAATGCTGATTTTTCCTAGTCTTACACTGACCTCTGTTGCGCAATGTATTAAATGTAATTGTAATCAAAAGACCAGTACATAAGATTTTCCATTTTTAAATCCATCTTTTCTGACAATGTCCGGACTTGAATAGTGTAGTTTTCATAAGATGTTCTCATCTTTCATAAGGCGGTAGGTTTTTTAATGCAGCAATAAACCTACTTAAAAATAAATAAATAAATAAATAAATAAATAAATAAATAAATAAATAAATAAATAAATAAATAAATAAATAAATAAATAAATAAATAACAACTTCTGTAGTGATACTTGTTGTTGCAAGGCTTATCGAGTGTAGTGGTGATATTACCAGATATTCAACCCAAAGGGTTGATGCAGTTCAGTCACGGTTTGCACCCCCCCTCTCGCCTTGGCCTGTTGTTGCTGTTGTTTGAGTCATCAGTCCATGGACTGGTTTTATGCAGCCTCCATGTCACCCTATCCCGTTCTACCCTTTTCATTTCTACGGAGCTACTATACCCCACATCCACTCTAATGTTTCACATATTCATACCTTTTTTTAACCGCCTACACGTCTCTCATGAACCAACTGAACAAAACCTGGCTGTCATAAGATGCGCTATCATTTTGTCTCCTCTTATGTTCAAATTTCGTCAAATCTTCCTCTCACCAGTTCCGTTCAGTGTCTCTTCATTTGTGATTCGATCTACACATCTCACCTTGAGTATTAATCTGTAACATTACATTTCAAAAGCTTCTATTATCTTTCTTTCTTTCTGAACTAGTTATCGTCCATGTTTCACTACCATACAATGCCACGCTCCAGACGAAAGTGTTAAGACACTATGAACATAAATAATTTTGTTCTAATAATTTTCTCAGCCAGAAAGCAAGAAGAAGTGGAGTAATGTGCATCGTATTGTATGAGGGCGCCTCTTTATTGTGGAAAAACTACAGGAAGAAAAACTAACTAAAATCCATTCAACACGGAAGTATAGGATCTGTGAGTTCAGTCTATCAGAATGAAGCCAACTATCCTGAGAGAGTGGTTTATTCATAATACTGTTTCTGGAATAAAAAAACTGCTATGATAAGGTTTGTGTTGGAAGTCCATATTGTCTTCTTAGAAAATATGTATTTCTGTTCTGTTACTGTCCTTACTTCTTTTAAAGTCATCTAGTACACTTACTTGTAAAATATGAAGACACGAAAGCTTTCGCTCGCGCTCTGTTGAATTTAAACTACAAACTCCTAAATAGTTCAACTGACTTATGTAAGAATCATAGTACTACTTTGCTTTAACACTTGTTGAATGTCACGTGATGTAGCTTCATACACGTGAGCTTAAAGTTCAACTCCCAAAATAAACACTTTAATCCAAGATGGAATTGGCACTAAGTTAGTACATTAGAGAAGTTGTTTGATAATTTTACAAAGCTTCACTCCGATAATTTTTCAAACCACTACGAACAAATTCGTTGAATATACGAATATGATTCAGAGAATAAGGAATATTTAATTGGTCTAATAATAATAATAATAATAATAATAATAATAATAATAATAATAATAATAATAATAATCAAAAAGATCTTCAAGCATCTTTGGAAAGAAAACCAGTATTCATGAAGTCAAGAAAGATTTGGAAATAAACAATATAAGAGAAGAAGCAGTAACACAGAGAGAGATATTTAGAAAGAAAGTGTTAAAAATGGAAGAATTCCAAGTCGGGAGGGAAAGAAAACAGATTCAAAATGGTTCGAGGGGAGGAAAAGAGACATAGTGAACAGATGAAGAAGTATTAGAGGAAGAAAAAGGAGAAAAAAGGATGAAGCATTGAAATTGTCACGTGGCATCTAGAAGACCCTAACGGAGAAATAATAATAATAATAATAATAATAATAATAATAATAATAATAATAATAATAATAATAATAATAATAATAATAATAATAATATAATAATAATAATAATAATAATAATAATAATAATAATAATAATAATAATAATAATAATGGTTTTGCACCCTGTTAATTTAGGCTAACTATATTTTGATTTTCCCCAAATCGGACGCCGAAAGTATATAAATATTTATTTCCTGGGCAATTTTCACTAGTCCAGGTTGCTAAGCTTAACAGTTCTGTACAATAGCATAACTTATATGAAAAATATATTAATTTTTTGCTTTTAAGTTCAAACTGATTTCTTGGAATAAAAATAATTCTACATTAAACTATATATTTTTAGCAAGAAAAGCAATCAAAAGTAGTTTATTGTTAAATTTAAAATTTAAAATGTATGAATTACATACTTCTTAAATATTTCTTTTGTTTTAAAAATGAAATTATTCAACTTTAAAAATAATTTTTAGTCTTAATCAATGTTGATGAAATTAAGTATTATTTTACGATTTGCTCGTAATATGTTACAGTAGGGCACTGTTTTTATTCCTTCTCGGATGTAAAATACCACTCATATTCCTTCTTTAACAATTTTGTGTTATATTTCATTTTGTCCTCGAACTGTTTGCAGGCGATATTACAATTAATTTTACCATACAGTAAATTAATACAACAAATTCAGTGGACTTGACGCAGATTGATTACGAATGCTCTAGAGTTTCGCGCAGCGTTGTTATTATAAACTTTAATTTTATAGATTTGATTCCCTACAACTCGTGATGATTTATAATAATAATAATAATAATAATAATAATAATAATAATAATAATAATAATAATAATAATAATAATAATAATAATAATAATAATAATAATAATAATAATAAATGTTACTTTCTAAAACGTAAAAGTATTTAGTGGGACGTAAAATGAATAAAATTATTATAATAAAATCGTATTCTTATCCTTTCTGATACCCACGAATAAGAATTAATTCATTCCTTAATTCATTCATTCATTCATTCATTCATTTATGTTTTCCTAGGAAAATTCGTGATGACACTGGGGGAGGACCTTCAGACTGGAACCCTCCTGCTTTGGACAGCCCATATGTATTCATTCCATTCGGAGCCCAACTCGTTGGCTGAACGGTCAGCGTACTGGCCTTCGGTTCAGAGGGTCCCGGATTCAATTCTCGGCCGGGTGGGGGATTTTAACCTTAATTGGTTAATTCCTTTTGCACGGGGGCTGGGGATATGTGCTGTCTTCATCATCATTTCATCCTTATCACGACGCGCAGGTCGCCTATGGGTGTCAAATAGAAAGACCTGCACCTGGCGAGCCGAACCCGTCCTGGGATATCCCGGCACTAAAAGCCATACGACATCATTCCTTTCGGAAATGCCAAGTTACCGGAATTTCCTCCCAAGAGAATTGTTTTATGTTTTGCCAAATTTGACGACTGGAGGTGTTTGTATTTGAGCAACTTCACAAATACAAGAATGAGACAGGTTCGAATCCACAACTTGAATACATTAAACCATCACTCTACCGTCTGGGCTCAGCCCCCTGAAATTAATCTATTACTAAAGTTAACATTAATATCAATGTTTATCACCTTCAAATTAATACATATGTAATTATTTAATTAACTGTTTGTATCTTACTGGAATATCCTGTCACGGTAATATTTTGAATTCTTCCTACATCAAATGCAGGCTGAACTGTTACAAGATATTATTTTTATATATTATTTTTATATTAAAGTCAAAAGTCGCAGGGATTTTTTGCTTGGTTCTTAACGTCACACTAATACAGTGACGTATTTCGGTGATGGAGGGATGGGAAAGGTCTCGGAATGGGAAGGAAGCGACCGTGCAACACCATCGTTTGTGAAGTGTGAAAATGGGAAGTTACGGAAAAATCATCTCCGAACCCACCATTTCCCGAATACAAACTCAGAGTTACGTGACCCTAAACACATAGCCAACTCGCTCAGTAGTCGCAGGATAACAATGAAACGTGGGCAAATTGTGATAATCGGAACTGTGTGTGACAATACTAATATGAAAAAGAATAGTACCTCGATATTTTAAGAGTCCCTTGGTATAGGTGTCGAAATGTCTATGATGAAAGCCTTGGACGAGCGAAAATGTTTGCAGAATTTTTCAAAGAAACGTGAAGTAGTCCATCTGGTACCTCTCATCTATATATATAAAATGACATGTCCTGACTGACTGACTGACTGACTGATTCATCATCGCCGAGCCAAAATTACTGGACATAAAGAAAAGAAAGTTTGAGTATACATTTATATTAAAATGTAGGTGCTTACTAAGGGAGGATTTTTGGATATTCCGTCGCTAAGGGGAGTGTGGGGGGTGAAAAGTTAGGTGAATTTTTAAAATGAGTTTATCTATCTCTCTTAAACTTAACTGTTTAAAGACGTGAACATTGGTGTTTAAAATCTGCTTTAAAAATAAGGAAACACTTTTGTTTTGTTTCCGGAAGATCCTCTTAAAGGGGGTGAAAAACGGGTTGAATACCTATTATGAGGATACTTATATCTCAAAAACTGAGGAGGTTACAGGCGTCGAAAATTGGTATTCGGATTCTCCTTTAAAAATAAAGAAACACGTAGTTTTTTCTGAAAATTTACTTAAGGGGGAGTTGTAAAAAGGACTGAAAAGGGGTTGAATTCCTTTTATTAGATACTTATATATCAAATACTGAGGACATGAACATTTGTATTCGGAACCTCCTTTAAACATAAAGAAACACGTTTATTGTCGGGGGAGGGGGCGGGAGGATTTACTCAAGGTGAGTGTAAAAGGAGTTGAATTCTTTTTATGAGATACAAATTAGAAGTGGACTTAAAACAATACACCCCTAATGGGTTTAGACTGGGAGTGAGGAATGATGACAAAAATATGCATGTATATGAAACCATTTGCATTACCAAGTTAAAATTTCAAATGATGTCCTAGGTTTTAAACAACAGAAGGTTTGGTACAAATTTAACCCCTCAGAGTTAAATGGGGGTTAAGATCTGAAATCAAATATATTCATTCCTTCCTCCGAAACAGTTTAACGTACAAAGACAAAATTCCGAATAGCGGTATATATTTTAAATCCACGGTGTGAAATAGGGTATATTTTTAAACGATTTTTAAATGAAATTATTCATCCCTCAAAATCAGTTTGACGTACTTTTTTTTTGCTAGTTGTTTTACGTCGCACCGACACAGATAGGTCTTACGGCGACGATGGGACAGGAAAGGGCTAGGAGTGGGAAGGATTCGGCCGTGGCCTAAATTAAGGTACAGCCCCAGCATTTGCCTGGTGTGAAAATGGGAAACTACGGAAAACCATTTTCAGAGCTGCCGACAGTGGGGTTCGAACCTACTATCTCCCGAATACTGGATACTGGCCGCACTTAAGCGACTGCAGCTATCGAGCTCGGTAGTTTGACGTACAAAGTTGTAATTTTACGAGAAGGGTCTCCTTTATGTCCTAGGTGTAAAACATCGTATACTTCAAAATATTTCTCCCGCAAGGGATTTAGATGGTGGTTGAAATGAAATGAAATGAAATGTATGGCTTTTAGTGCCGAGAGAGTCCGAGGACAAGTTCGACTCGCCAGGTGCAATCTTTTGATTTGACTCCCGTAGGCGACCTGCGTGTCATGATGAGGACGAAATTATGATGAAGACAACACATACACCCAGCCCCCGTGCCAGCGAAATTAACCAATGATGGTTAAAACTCCCGACCCTACCGGGAATCGAACCCGGGACCCCTGTGACCAAGGCCAGCACGCCAACAATTTAGCCATGGAGCCGGACAGATGGTGGTTGACTTTCAGAAACACAATATCCATTCTTCCGAAACCGCTTCAGGCACGAACTGGTTTTTTTACGAAGGGTGGTCTTTTACGTCCAAGACGTTAATAAATATTTAAAAATATTTACCCCTTAAAAAGTATTCATTCCTCCATTACTGTTCGACGTACAAAATCAAAATTTTACAGGTTGTTTACATCCTAGATATTAAATAAGATAGTGTTTAAAATATTCACAATCTTCCGTATGGGGTTCAATTGAGTGTTGGATCAGAAAATAAATAATCATTCCCACAGAACCGTTCGACGTACGAATTGAGAGCAAATTTACAGGCTTGCTGACAGTGGATTATTCAAAATGTAAAACTTTGAACAATAACTTTCAGTTTTAAACCGTTGCGAAGCACAGGTATCTTGCTAGTAAATAAATAAATAAATAAATAAATAAATAAATAAATAAATAAATAAATAAATAAATAAATAAATAAATAAATAAATAAATAATCATTGTTGGGGATGTGATAGCTGAGTGGCATAGTCCCGGACATGTCAGCAAAGTGTCTGCGGTTTGAATCCCGGCTAACGTACATGGGATTTATGAAATGAAAAGTCATTTCTGTATGTTTTGGATTCTCGACATCCAGCTGATGGCATCAATGACCACGTAAAACTACAAACATGGTTTTATTACTTGTAGAAATATGTTTAAGGGCTCTTTCAACTGTTACTTTTTTTTAATAATCACCGATCTGTCGGAATTTTGTTCCACTGGAGTTCTTTTACTGTGCGTGCTGGAAGAGACACAGAGGTGTCGCATTTAAACACCCAGAAATCCCACTGAATTAGCCTGGAATCGAACGACCTGCCTTGGAATCAAAAGAATAGTAATTTAACCCTCAAGCACACGCGCCAGATCTTAGGACGCAGACACACGCGTAGGGGTGCTTTCCACCCCGCATATCATTGTATTGTAAAATATGAACTACTGCATTAATTGGAGATTTTAAGATAGATTATGTAAGAATAACTCTTTCTGCAGGGATTCAGCCAGAAAGGTACAAGAGCGGGGAGAGCACAGAAAAGTTATTTGTACATTTCATTAGGAAATAAAATGACCTGAGGAGGATTCCACCCCATACGCGTGTGTTTGAGGGTTAATAATTTCGTGTGGATATTTCTAGCCGGGTGCAGTCCTTGTAAGGTAGACTTTCCGATGAGGGTGGGCGGCATCTGCTATGTGTAGCGCGTTATTGTGGTGGAGGATAGTGTTATGCGTGGTGTGTGAGTTGCAGGGATGTTGGGGACAGCAAAAACACCCAGCACCCGAGCCAATGGAATTAACCAGTGAAGGCTAATATCCCCGACATGGCCTGGAATCGAACCCGGGACCCTCTGGATCAAAGATCAGTACGCTAACCATTTAGTCATGGAGCCGGATAATCAAAAGAAGAACGGCTAACTGACTGCATCTATGAATTCGACATAGGCTTAGTGAACTCCAAGACAATTTGCTCCTCCAGAAATGAAGGTATATTTTTTCGGCTGCCGAACAGGGAATCTTCGTCTTTCCAGATGAATCAAACGTGATTTTAGAGCTTCAGTCATCAATCAGTTATCAGTGATCCGCATTTGCGGTCGTCCACGTGGCAGATTCCCTATCAGTTGTTCACCTATCTTTTTCTTAAACATTTTCCAAAACATTGTAAATTTTTCGAACATTTCCCTTGATAAGTTATTCCAGTCCCTTGCTGCTCCTCCTATAAGTGAATATTTGCACCACCCCAATTTGTATTCTTGAATTCTAACTTTATCTTCAAATTACAATCTTTCCTACTTTTAAAAGTTCCACTCAAGATTATTCGGCTACTTACAGTATGTCATTGCGCGCCATCTCTCCACTGACAGCTCGTAACATACCACGTAGTCGAAGAGCTCGTCTCCTTACTCCTAAGTCTTCCCAGCCCGAAGTTTGCAACATTTTCGTAACACTACTCCTATGTCGGAAATCACGCCTTTGCAACTAGACTCCAAACCCGCTTCACAATATCAACATACATGTAAAACTAGGAGTTGAATATTCTTACGTTTTGAACCAATGGAGTACGTGAACATTAAGGCTATTTTGAACCATCAAATTGAATCAAATTCGAACGGTTACTTTTAGTATCTAAGATTATTTACCGGGTATCTATGTAGGCGTTGTTACTATTGCGCTTGAAATGTTGCTCTGTGAATGATTCAGTTTCTAGAGAAGAGGTGTATTGATCGTCTGATGTATTCTACCACGTGTCGAACCTCTGCTGCTATTGGCTGCTGAGTGCAGTGTAGGCGTGTGAAACGGCCATCACCATGGCAACGGTGCGTGTTGTGTGGTGGACCAATACTCCGAAATGAGATGTAATACAAGAAAAATGTAGGTCAAGTCTAGGCATTCAGAATGGTAGGTCCTTAGCCAAAAATTTTTATTCGATCTAGCCTCATTTTAGAGATCACAAAACGTGTCACATTCAGGGGCTCACAGCTTCTGAGCCATGTGTGGGAGTAACAGGTTACATTCTCACTATTCTAACATGTGTCTGTTAGGTCATCAGCCCAGAGGCTGGTTGGATCCTCAAATAGCACCACCAAAGGTTATGCGGTTATAAGGAAACCCCCCCCCCAAAAAAATGGCAGCACCAAAATGAGGCGTACTAGGCAAGATGAGGAGTGAGGTAGTTTGCCATTGCTTTCCTCACTGGGTCAGAAAGTACTATTGCAGCACGACTGACCCTATGAACAGCACCTTTCATAACATTCAGATGCACTAGTCATGCTCTGAATGTCATTACTCAGCACTACCCATACCCTAGCAACATCCATATTGTCACAGCCATGGATGTTGACTGGGACTTCGGTGGAAGCTACACTTTACTCTGGCCTGTGCCAAGAGATGGATGCAAAAGTACTGTATCCATCAAGAAATGACAGCAGGCAGCTATTCTAACATAGAGTATAATAATAATAATAATAATAATAATAATAATAATAATAATAATAATAATAATAATAATAATAATAATAATAATAATAATAATAATAATAATAATAATAATAATAATAATAATAGCTTATTTCAAGTTGCTTTACGTCGCACCGACACAGATAGGTCTTATGGCGACGATAGGATAGGAAAGCGCTAGGAGTGGGAAGAAAGCGGCCGTGGCCTTAATTAAAATACAGTCCGAGCATTTTCCTGGTGTGAAAATAGAAAACCACTGAAAACCATCCTCGGGGCTGCCAACAGTGGGGTTCAAAGCCACTATCTCTCGAATGCAAGCTCACAGCTGCGCGCCCCTAATCGCAAGGGATGTAGGTACCTTCGTGTATGTGGGGCTGTGCCCTTTCTCCATTCACAATCCCTGAATTGTATCTACAATCTGTAGAAAATAAATAAATAAATACATAATAACAACTTGCTCGGTAATAATAATAATAATAATAATAATAATAATAATAATAATAATAATATCGAGCGAGTGCCCGCGTGGTTTGGGGCACGTAGCTGTTAGCTTGCATTCGGGAGATAGTGGGTTCGAATCCCACTGTCGGTAGCCCTAAATGGTTTTCCGTGTTTTCCCATTTTCACGCCTTAATTAAGGCCATGACGGCTTCTTCCCACTCCTAGCCCTTTCCTATTCCATTGTCGCCATAAGACCTATCTGTGTCTATCTGTTCTAGACCGGGGCCGCTATCTCATCTCAATTGCAATCTCGTAGGCTGAGTGGACCTCAAACTAACCCTTAGAGCGACGTAAAGATCGCTGACTTTGCCGGGAATCGAACTCGGAGCCTCCGGGTAAGAGTCAGGCACGCTGCTCCTAACCAACCAGCCGGATAAACCACTAACATTATTATTAAATGCATGTCCCGTTCCTTGGTGGATTGGTCAGCCTACTGGCCTTCGATTCAGGAGGTCTCTGTTCATGCCCCAGCCGGGTCGAGTATTTTAATTGCATATGGTTAATATCGCTGGTTTAGGAACTGGATGTTTGTGTTATTATTAGTACAATTATCTTGACATACACACAACACAATGTTATCGTTTTTAAGTCCCACTAACTACTTTTTTATGGGTTCGAACTCCAATGTCGGTAGTCCTGAAGATTGTTTTCTGTGGTTTCACATTTTCACACCCACTCCTATGCCTTTCATATCGCCATAAGACCTGTCCGTGTCGGTGCGACGTAAAGCAAATAATTAAAAGACTACATTTTTGCTTTTGGAGACGCCGAGTTGCCGGAATTTTGTCCTTCAGGCGTTCTTTTATGTGCTAGTAAAATACCGACCCGGGGCTGACATATTTGAGCACCTTCAAATACCACCGGACTGAGCCAGGAACGAACCTGCGAAGTTGGCCTCAGAGGGCCAGTGCTGTACTGTCCGAGCTACTCAGCCCGGTGGTCGGACAGTTACGAGCAGGCTCTCGAGAACAAAATGCTTCCCATTTGACACAGACTATAACAGACGTTTTTATTCTTCTTCTTCTTCTTCTTCTTTATCTGTTTACCCTCCAGGGTCGGTTTTTCCCTCGGAGTCAGCGAGGGATCCCACCTCTGCCACCTAAAGGGCAGTGTCCTGGAGGGTGAGATATCGGTCGGGGATACAACTGGGGAGGATGACCAGTACCTCGCCCAGGCGGCCTCACCTGTTATGCAGAACAGGGGCCTTGCAGGGGGATGGGAGGATTGAAAAGAATAGACAAGGAAGGGGGACGGAAGCGGCCGTGGCCTGAAGTTAGGAATCATCCCGGCATTTGCCTGGAGGAGAAGTGGGAAACCACTGAAAACTACTTCCAGGATGGTTGAGGTGGGAATCGAACCCACCTCTACTCAGTTGACATCCCGAGGCTGAGTGGACCCCGTTCCAGCCCTCGTACCTCTATCAAATTTTGTGGCAGAGCCGGGAATCGAACCCGGGCCTCCGGGGGTGGCAGCTACTCAGACTAACGACTACACCACAGAGGCGGACAATTTTATCAATGTTGGACATTAATTACAGGCTGCGCGGCATTGTCATTACACGGGATGCATCGAGGTCAGCTGGAGGTCACGCATTGTAGGAGCAATCCATACCGGGTCACTGATCCTCACAATCGAGGTAACGACAAGGTCGTGTGAGGATGCGGCACGATCTGCATGTTAAAAAGGCTGTACATGACCTACTAATGATTGAATGGATACGTATGTCTGAATTCTGATTAAGGTAGACTTAGGCTGTGAGTAGCACGAGCGAATATCTGGTATTTTTAGCCTGCAGGAAGACATTCATACGAGCAGCACGCATTCCAGGCCATCAGAGAGAACCTCAATTTTAAAACTACTAACCCTCACTATAGGCGGTCTGCTCGTCTGTGAGGATTGGGGCCCTGGTTAAGATACATTCTAATGTTAAAGACAGCACAAACACCCGGTCTCCGAGCCAGAAGATTTAACCTATAAGAATTAAAATCCTTGACCTGACCGGAAATCCAACACGAGACCCCCTGGACCTGTGCCGTGTGTGTACAGTCCAGGAATATTTGAACAGAGGAAGTTGAACGTTACTACTACTACTACTACTACTACTACTACTACTACTACTACTACTACTACTACTACTACTACTATTACTACTCCCGCCATAACGTATGGAAAGAGGCAGTGAGTGCTCTCTCGTAGTTAATAGGCGGTGGCGGCAGACTGCGGTAGTGTAGCTATGGATGAACCGCGCTGCTCGTGTTAATACAATAAGCGGGCGCGGCAATATACGTACAAAACGTACACGAAATAAATTCTCTGACTTCCAGTTGTCAGAATGACCTTTGAATTATTCTCTTTCATGTGCCTTGTGTGTTCAGTCCAGGAATATTTGAACAGAGGAAGCTGGTAAACACACTCATTTAATGGCTTAATGTTATCCTCTGAAAAGAAGTGAACATAAGTAATTCTGAAATGACTTACAAACTATTGAGATATAGTTGAAAGTAATATGCATTTCACATTAACTAAGACATATACAAAAAGTTTTAACTCATCCTCGAAAGCGTTAGTTGTCCGAAACCTTCGAGAACTTCCGGGACGATTTCGCTGATTTTGACGATAGCAGCTCTTTCATTATTTTCTTCTTAAGGAAGAAGAATTGGCACTTAATGTAATGAAAGACTAATTTTCCTACAAGGTCATATCTGTGATCACTGTTGCATCCAAAGTCAGTGAGTCGGACAACTATAGAGTCTATGCTCTCCAATCCTGCAAGAAATATATTACTCCATAAATTTTGTTCTGATCGCAATTTTTCTGAGACTACTTCTTCTACTTGCAATAGCAACCTATACACACACGGTGAAGGATATGTCAAGTATCGAAAGCTTTTCATCGTGCCATAATCTTTAATGAGGGTAAATGTTGCCAGTGGAAGCTCAGGTGGCTCTTCACTGCGAAAGTGCGAGCACAATCTAAGCATTCAACATATTTGTCACTTTTTCTTATTATGTAGCCGGCCAAGTGAAATGCTAAATTCTGTTTTGTGAGGTTTCCTTTGGAAGGAAGAGTTATTTAATTTTTCCAGTCCTTGAGTGCTATTTTTTCTTTAATTTTGACCTCTGCGGAATCTTTAATTTCTTTATTCTTACGATCACTTTTTATCGCCATTGCACGGATATGGCTAACAAATGAAGTGAGGGGCGTAATCTATCACTGACTCGCAGTTTGTGGTCGAATTTAATGTGAGTTTGGTAGGTATATGCACAGACATCCACTGTCCACATTTTTTCGGTTGGGTGGTGCTCTTCTCATCGCCTCTTTCGCTCGCTCAACCGGCCTAAGGAACACGAACTGGGCTGACGCCTCGTTGGTTGTCGCCTTCCCTACCCATGTCGGCCTTCTCCTGCCTCATCAAGAATGTGGACAATGCCCGTTCTCCTGACACTATTCGCGCCCATTTATGTGATTCTGGAATCAACACCCGACTTGTTCTTCGCCTTCAGGATGCTCTCTCGGGTCAACCGTCTCCAGACATTGTGGCCTTCTTTCATTATCAGGAAACTGCTGAAGCTTTCATCGATTGCGGCCACATCGTCCTCTTTAGTGAAGCCCATGTAGCCCTCCCTACTCCTGACCATATTTTACGCACGTTGGCCTCTGACCCTGACTTCCCTATCCGCATTCGTGTTTCCTCCCCAGCACCCTTCCTTCTCCCGTCACTATGACCACAATCACCACTGCCACTACCACCACGTTCACAACTGTTGCTCTTAGTTCTTCCTCCTATTCTACGTCCACTTTGACGTCTAGTCATTCCTCTCCGATTATGTCTACCCCTAATCTTTCCGTGTCTACTGCCCTTCCACCTTCCTCGCTGCCTTCTACCGCCGCCAGTGCTCCGCCGGTCACGATTAGCGAGTCTGGCGCAACCGCGACTTCTGGTCCACCGTCATCTTATAGTTGTGTTCTTCGGGGTGTCGATCCTACCATTGCTGTACAAGATCTCCTGGACGACCTTCACCAGGCCGGCGTTCCGGCTCGGCGAGCATTTCGAATATTCAACGCCTATGGCCCGACGTACATGATTCGACTACAATTCTCCAACTCCGACGATGTTCAACGTTTGATTCTCGCTGGCGTTCAACTCCATCGGCGGACTTATCGAGTGGAACCTTCCCGCTCCCCACCCCGCGATGTCCGTTCTCCCCCCCGTTCTCCCCTTCCTCGCACTCGTCCGGAGACACCACCCACCCCACCGCCACCTACCATTCATCCCCCTGTTCCCCAATCTCAATTTAGCCTACCGCCACTCTCCATCCTAGAACTTCTCCGTCTCCTAGCTACTTCCATTACTAATATTACCACTAATCTGTACTATCTCCTTCTTCAATACTACCCATGTCCTTCCACTTATACCTACTTTCCGAACCCACTCACTTTTTCTCAACAACAACTGTAAATCTTGTTGTATTTTCGCTGTACTACTTTCCAATTCTGTAATGCGCGCCCGAGCACCCTAGCAGACTCCATACAGTTTCTCGTCTCTGGTGTTTCTGGGGTCTGCCTGGGCGGGGGCCGTGCGGGTCCTCCCTGGGTTCAGCCTTGTTGGTCGTGGTGCCCCGCGCCTCTCTCATACTTCTACTCTTTGTCAGGTATGTACGATACATACCACCCTGTGGACAGTTTTCTCACACTTTCTTCCCTACCGAAGGCCGAAGAGCTCCTAGTTGAGCTGATGGCCCGCCCACCCCATGAGGGTGGGAATGAAATAACTTAATGATGATGATGATGATGCACAGACTTCAGCATTTATAAATGCTTTAATTTAGCTCTGCATTAAATTAATTTCTTTTTGTTTCTAATTAAATCCCTACCACGGTTTTGAACTTGTGTCCTCAAATTTAGAATAGTTCTGGAAGCATCAACGTCACTCCCAGCTACTTTACAGGGCAAAATGAGACCAGGTTCTTTTATGTTTACATTGTCGTCACTATTAAGTATTTTAGATGTAAAGGGAAAATTTAGTTTCTAATTGCATTCTAAGCTACTACTGTTAATATTGTCATTGCGAACATGTTCTTTGAGTAACTCTCATTTGAATGTGGGTTTTTGAATTTTCGTGGACTTGCTTAAATATGATGGTGAGTTTGGTCAAATGTGCGCGACAGCTCCTGACTTTAAGCCCCACCTTATTCTCGGAATGTCAACTTTTGCCCCATTAATAATATTTTTTTTTTTTTTTGCTAGGGGCTTTACGTCGCACCGACACAGGTAGGTCTTATGGCGACGATGGGATAGGAAAGGCCTAGGAGTTGGAAGGAAGCGGCCGTGGCCTTAATTAAGGTACAGCCCCAGCATTTGCCTGGTGTGAAAATGGGAAACCACGGAAAACCATCTTCAGGGCTGCCGATAGTGGGATTCGAACCTACTATCTCCCGGATGCAAGCTCACAGCCGCGCGCCTCTACGCGCACGGCCAACTCGCCCGGTCCATTAATAATAAACGAGTCTACCTTTATAATAAGATCTTCCGAAAAATGACACTCCCACGTCCTAGACACGAGTAAGCTGCATGTCTTTTCTTGGGATCGCTCTAGCCCACTGAGAGAAATGCTCATTTCCAGGTGGTGAGAATAAATGTTTACCTTCACCTGAACAGTAACCAGATCGACATCCCGACACAAAGCACGACGGCATTTTCACAGTCGCTATATTCCAAAATATAGTTATTATACTCAAGAAGTCACTCCCGCTACAAGTAAAAACGCGCGCATCCAGTATAAACAATGCCATCTGTTCATCCAAAGCGATCATTGCGCTGCAGTGGCAAATCTCCGCTCTGAAGCAACTAGTTTCTTCATTGCTGTAATGGGCTCTCACTTCCTCTTTCTATTCACTATGCTTTTTTTAGAAACTGTTTTACGTCGGTCTTATGGCGACGACAGGATAGGAAAGGGCTAGGAGTGGCAAGGAATCGCCCGTGGCCTTAATTAAGGTACAGCTCCCAGCATTTGCCTGGTGTGAAAATGGGAGATCATGGAAAACCATCTTCAGAACTGCTGACATTGGGGTTCGAAAATGCGATGGGTTTCTTCTTCGTCATCTTCATCATCGACTAAGACTTATATTGGGATTTACCTTGCTTTCCTCCATTCCGAAAGAAAAGAAATGCTCCTTCATTTTTCTCAAGTTCGTTCTTCTTTAGAGGAGAAACATTGTTACTCATTCTGATATCGTATCCAATTTACCGGCAAATCATCCAAAATGAAGCTGACGAATTTTAGCACCTTCAAATACCACCGAACTTAGGCGCGATCGAACCAACCAACTTCGGCTGAGAAGCCATTTATCGTGAGTGGTTAAAATAATTTCATGTCATACTCCATGTCCCGGTTCTTATCTTGTCAGGATCTGATCATCATCCCCTGTGGGTGGGAGATGCAGATGAAGAATACACCCACGGTATACCCTGCCTGTCGTAGGAGGCGAATAAAAGAGGCGACCAAGAGATGATACCTTTGGAACATGAGACCATCTGTGATTAGTACCATTACGTGATGAACACCATGGGTCGACTTTACTTGCGATTAGTACTACTACATGTGCCTGGTTGTGCTTCTCTTAGAGCAATAATCGCTACGAACTGAGGGATACGTACCGCTACTGCCTCCACCTGATGCTTGTGAGTTGTGCCATGATGTGTGATACACCGTAGGTTTACATTGCCTATGATTAGTACCACTATGTGAGGAACACCATGGGTCTACGTTCCTTGTGAGGGGTACCCGCATCTGAGGAACCTCATGGGTATGCGTTGCTTGTGAGTCGTATCCTTATGTGAGGATCACCATGGGTCTGTGTTGCCTGTGAGTAGCGCCGTTATGTGTGACATAGCCCTGGGTATACAGTATCTGTGATAAGTACCACCATGCGAGGAACACCATGATTCTTCGTTACCTGTGATTAGTCTACGAGTACTATAGGACAGAGCCTCTCAAACGCCCAAAATCTCACGCGTACAAATCGAGGCGCAAGAGCTCCGTGCACTGTGCATCGGACCCGCTCGGTTCAGCTCGGAACAACGCTTCATCTCTGGGCTACTCGGCTAAGCTCGGCTAAGCTCGGCTCTACTCGGCTCAAGTCAGCTCGGATTTAGAGCGCTACGGAGGCACGGAGCAAGTATGGCAGAGGGAGACGGGGAGCGAGCGAGACAGACGTGAGGAAAGAGAGAGTAAGCGCTATCGCTCCAAATCGAGGATTGGGGGGTCTGCACTCTGGTCAACCAAGGGAAGTCGTCTTTTGCACCGTGCACAGTGCATGCACCAAGCGCATGCACCCTGAGAGACCCTGCTATAAGAGAAACGTCATGGTTCTGCTTTACCAGTGATTAGTTTTATTATTAGGGGCCGGAGACCTGGATTTTGGACGCCTTTGGACAACAAGCATCATCCCAGAAAATAAGGCATTGTGAATTGGATCCACTGATTGTTCTGGATTCATGATCATTTTTTCCTCATCATTCGTTTTTGATTCTAGTCAGTGGATCCATTTTGAAGTTTTAATAATCGTTTCTCTCGTTGCATTTCTGATCATCTTATCCAATGCACTGATGATTGCTCCTGCTTAATAAGGGCTCTATTAGGTTATATGGATTTGAAATTGTGTCCATCGTTTGTCTGTTCGTGTCTCGGGCTCCCTTCTAGAATCAAATTCACGGCCTATTGATAGATTTGGAAACTTAGGCTCACATTACCAATTCACCTTATGCAACAACTTACGTGCGCTCTCTTAGATGTCAAGTTCGTGACAGTGTTCTGAAGAAAGATGACTGTTAAAGAGACAGGTGTTATCAATAACGAGCAGGAGTTTCGTCATGAAGTCACGCTTCGGTTGAGAAGAAAAACAAATGCTCTGAGGAGCGCCTTCAAAGGTGTTTTAACGAACAGCTCGTTAGAGAAATGGAGTGTCTCTACGTTCCCAGTCCAGGTGAAAATCGAATTTGACTTCTTCCTTCATGTACAAGGTTGTTGTATAGCAAATCAGTTCTCCTAATGAGATACAAATTCATTTCTGCTTGTTCCATGTATGTCCGTTTGTCTGTACGTAAGAAACTAACGAGCATCTCATCATAAAATAAAGTATTTGTTCGAAATGTCTTTGTTCGTTCTTAATCCGTTTACCTTCACTAGTAGGTTTTCCCTCAGAATCAGCGAAGGATCCCACCTCTACCGCCTCGTGGGCAGTATCCTGGAGCGTGAGACTTAAGCGTCGGTGGTATACAACTGGGAAGGAGGACCAGTACATCACCCAGGCGGCCTCACCTGCTATGCTGAACAGGGGCCTTGGTGGGGAATGGGAAGATTGGAAAGGATTGGCAAGGAAGTGGGAAGGAAGCGGCCGTGGCATTATGTTAGGTACTA
The DNA here is from genome assembly GCF_040414725.1 of Anabrus simplex. Lineage (NCBI taxonomy): Eukaryota > Metazoa > Arthropoda > Insecta > Orthoptera > Tettigoniidae > Anabrus > Anabrus simplex. The sequence continues at coordinate 287,919,243 of NC_090270.1, read as the reverse complement.
TCCCGGCTTTTTCCTGGGGGAGAAGTGGGAAACCACGGAAAATCACTTCCAGGAAGGCTGAGGTGGGAATTGAACCCACTTCTACTCATTTGACCTCTCGAGGTTGAGTGGACCCCGTTCCAGCCCTCGTACCACTTTTTAAATTTCGTGACAGAGCCGGGAATCGAACCCGTGCCTCCGGGGATGGCAGTTAATCACACTAACCACTACACCACAGAGGCGGACAGTTCGAAATATACAGACAGAAATACAATTGAATGAGTCAAGTTGACGCTGTATATGCGATCTGCCTGTCTATGAGAATGGGGCCCTACCTATGATGAATTATGAATTATAATGCTGAATACGGCACACACACTCCGAGTCGTTAAAGAGGATGGTTGTCTCGCTGTACTTACTCTTAAAACAATAATCACCACCACCACCACCACCACCCAGAGCCGTTAGAATTAACCGATGAAGATTAAAATCCCCGACTTTACCGAGAATCGAACTCAATACCCCCTGGGCCGAAGGCCACCATGGTAAAAATTTAGCTAATGAGCCGGACATTGAATGAGTCATTTAAGAAAGGACACTAGTCCAAATATGTTACTTGTCAATTACTGTAACGGGGTAGCTTCTTAAAATAAAGACGAACTGTCGTATTTCTTAACGTAATCAACAGAAAATATAATTGGAGAAATATTTTTCCACAAATAAATATTTTTAAGTGGATAAGGGGAAAGCCGCTTTTGCTACAGAAGTACAATTGTACACCCAAATAAATTCAATACACCATGACATTTTGAACAAATTACAATACTAATACAAATCACCATTAGACCAAGGATATTCATTTAAAGTCATCAACACGATTGTACACCTCCAGACGCTTTTGATCCAAAATTTTATTCCAGTTTACAGGATTCACTTCTTTATAGGTTGTTTCTATATAAAGCTAGATATGTATTTGTTTCTAGCAGCAAGCAGAAAGTGTTTTGTGCGTGCCGTCCTTATATTGTAAGCAAATTATATGTATAATCTTCATGAAAGATGCTGGATGGAGAAGAACTTTCATACTTTCACTGTTTTTCTCGGATTCCCCTGTGAATTTCTTCCTCTCGTAAACCTTCGTCAGCATATAGGAAAGTACAGAATAACACTGGCCGAACCTGCGTAGCGTTTTGCTGTTCGTTAGAAAAGTTCACAATACTGCCTAGCATCATAAATTCGATTTTTTTTGCACATATCGTAGGATAAGTGCCCATTCTAAAATGAACTTCAATTCATGCGCTATTTACTTACCATTTTGGAAATTCTACAACACCGTCATCAATCGCGGCCATTGGTGGCTCTCGCTCTCATTTTGCCACCAGCTTCTGTCCGAAGCTATTCGTGCCCCGAGCTGGGAGTTCAGTCCTCTTAGCACGGTCTGTGCGACGTTTCAGTAACTACGAGTGTAAGAAGTTATTGCGTGAAATAACGTTCGCATATGGAAACGTGTGCGTCGATAAATTTTGTCAAAAGCCTAGCAAAGTACTTCATATTAAACTATGAGGCCCTTAATACCATTAACGCAAATGAAAGCATAATATCATTATCTTAAACGGTTCACGAGTTATTTGCGGTGGACATCATAGCTGAACAACCCTGCATAATTTGTCAGTAGCTGTAGATAGGATGTACACCTACCTGGACACCTCGCAATTTTTTTTGTCAACAGGCCGAGCTGGAGGTGTTCTCTGTGAGGAATAATTTCCTTCGTCACCAAAATATTGGTAAACACAAGCAGTGTCATATGATATTGAATGTGGGATCCGATAACGCTGTACACCTACCTGCGAAAGAATTGGAGCAAACTCAGGTATTTTAGATTACACGTTCCACTCATGAATAATAGTGGTTGCATATGCAGCAAGGCTCATCTTGCCTCTTCTCGAGGTAGAAAAATGCACACCTCTAGTATCCAGGTAGGTGAACCTACAGTAGCCGTCAGTTCCTATGCTTCGCCTACTTATTCGTGTACTTATCCCTGAATGCAATGCCACAAAGCGTATCCTTCATAATTATGTTATACTTGTCAAAATAGACTTCGGTAGAAATGAAAAAATGAACACCCTAGTCGGTTGTTGACACGTATTTACGGAATGGAGAAGGCCCGTGGTTGGCTATTCGCATTCTCGACAAACACAACATTCAACTCGGCATACCTGTAGGTCTACGACACGCTGCTCACCACACAATGCGGGGACAAAACTCTTGATATCCCTCGAAATTTTTCGCGAGAAACAGTGCCTGCGCTAGTCTCGAGAAATCTCGAGACACCGCCTCAGACAGCCCATCACTAGTTCATACTATGTGAATAATAGCTGTGTGTTTCGGTTTCATGCAGTAAGTAGAGTATGGTTTGCCTTTTCATAATAATAATAATAATAATAATAATAATAATAATAATAATAATAATAATAATAATAATAATAATAATAATAATATTAATAATAATAATAATAATATTATTCACATTCATCTCATGCTTAGATATATTAAAAACTCGATTTCATCCTCTGTCTTGTTGTGTGATACATTTCTTAAAAATTCATTCGAAAATAACCAGGTCCCCAACATAAATTGTGCCTCACGTCATCTGCCCTGAACCTTCAGGCTTACACTGTGTGCGTTCTGTTGGCATTTTACCTTGCCATAATTGTACACTTAAGAAAATGGAAATTGCAACACCATGAAGGCATTGGTCGTTTGTGTTTATTTTTGATAGGGTACTCAATCCAGTGGTTGTCCCTATGATGGCGAACATTGCTAATGGGATGTTTCAGCAGAACAATGCCCAGGTTCACACTGCACGCATCTCCAGAGAAGCTCTCCACGACATCACAACCTTAGAATGGCCCGCCAGATCCCCGGACCTCAGTCCTATTGAGCATGTGTGAGACATGATGGGTCGACAACTGGCCAACCGTCCTCAGCCACCCACAACTCTGGAACAACTGACCCGGCAGAAAGCATGGGTCACAATTCCTCAGGAAGCGATCCAGGGCCTTATTGACTCCATGCCTCGACGAATTCATCAATGTACTGCAGCTCGTGGTGGACACATCCTGTATTGATTGTTGTCCAAACTTGCGTTCAGAGGGCCCTGAAAGTGTAATCACGAATCACAACCGAACACTCGCCCTGCATGTTCAATTGCAGCAATGTAGCACCACTCCTTCTGGGCGTTGTAATTTCCATTTTCTTCAGTGTACTACAGTAAGGGTAAATGTCCTTTCCTTTGAGAGAAACTGTACTGGGACAGTTACAAAATTCATAATAAAAAACAGAAAATCGACATTTGCAACCTGTGTCCATTCTTCAATGGCCGATACAGTTAATTATATAATTATATAATTATATATAACATTCCGTACAGTATGCGGTAGCGCCTGTAATGTTCTGTTACACCGCATTGCTGTGAAGTTGATAAGTTGCATAATCTGCAGGTTGACACTTTACTAAGAAATCTTGAAATTTATGGCTAGCTAGTAGGTTATGCGACTTAAGCTTATCGCGCAAATAACCTTCGGTGACCATCGCAGTAAGAACAAATGAACTTTGTCTTGAACAAGAGCCAGATCATCATTGTGGACGCTGCATTGTAAGAATGATGGTATTTCGGTCAAGGCTCACAATGTTCCACAATTTAATTCTGATACTTCTGTGATTCAGAGGCTGATAAATGAGTAAAGGGGTGATTAGTTCACCTGTAAGATTATGGGTTCGATTCCCGGTCAAGAGGCCGTCCTTTTCACATCCTTCGTGATCTTCTCTTCCTTTTGCTGGTGTCTTAAGCATTTTTCTCTTCTGACTAGAGTGAAGAAGGGATGGTTGTCTAACTGTACTGTACTTGCCCATACAGCAATCATCACGACCACTCCTAGACGCAGAAAACCTGTCTTAAAATTCACGTCAGAACCGAGAATCGAAGTCAGGTCAACTGAGTTGGAAGCTACTATCTAATGGTGGTCATTTCGTTTGTAAAAATCAACCAATGCAGTCAAACAATGATTAGGTAAAGAAGGTTGTTACTGCTACATAGAGGTTAGGAACAACGTATTTACCAGTCTCACCTCCTAGCATTAATAATAATAATAATAATAATAATAATAATAATAATAATAATAATAATAATAATAATAATAATTTTGCATGGCTATTCCTAGCCGGGTGCAGTCCTTCTAAGGTAGACCCCCCCGACTAGGCTGGGTGACATCTGCAGTGTATCGGAACTGCGTGCTTTTGTAGTGGAGGGGAGCGTTGTGTGTGGTGTGTGAGTTGCAGGAATGTTGGGGACGATAAAAAAACACCCAGTTCCCAAATCAAGGGAAATAAACATTTAAGGTTAAAATCTACGAACCGGCCGGAAATCGAACCCGGGGCCCTCTGAACCGAAGGCGGATAAGCTGACCATTCAGCCAAGGAGCCGAACTTAGCGTAAGCGAACACTGCCTGACGATCTCCGTTGTTGTATTAATTGTGCTTGGGTTGACAGACGTAATTTAGACACAGAGTTAAGAAGGAGAAGAACAAGAAGAAGAAGAAGTACGCCTCTGTGGTGTAGTGGTTGGGGTGATTAGCTGTCACCCCCGGGGCATGGGTTCGACTCCCGGATCTGCTAGGAAATTTGGAAAAGTGTTACGAGTGCTTGAACGGGGTCCACTTAGTCTCGGGCGGTCAACTGAGTAGAGGCGGTTCGATTCCCTCCTCAGCCATCCTCGAAGTGGTTTTCTATGGTTTCCCCTCTTCTTCTCCAGGAAAATGCCGTAACGAAGGCTAACTTAAGGCCACGATCGCTTCCTTCCCTCTTCCTTGTCTATCCCTTCCAATCTTCCCATTTCCCCACAAGGCGCCTGGACAGCACAGCAGGTGAGGCCGCCTGGGCGAGGTACTGGTTCTCCTTCCCAGTTGTAGCCTCGACCAAATGTCTCACGCTCCAGGACACTGCCCTTGATGCGTTAGAGGTGGGAAGACCAACCCTGGGCGGTAAACGGATTAAATAATAATAATAATAGTAATAATAATAATAATAATAATAATAATAATAATAATAATAATAATAATAATAATAATAATAATAATAATAATAATAATGAAGTACATGCTCAAGTACTGTAGAAGAATAATGAAACAAATAAAAACCTTTATGGTGAAGCAGCACGTTAGGCGAAAGTTTGGATTTCATTTCATCTCTACTCAACTCCATTTCATACCCTCACCCCGCATTTTCTGAGCGAAATAGAACCGAAATTCTTCGGTACCAGAATCTCAATGCATACTCATAGATCACGATAGTATTATTATTATTATTATTATTATTATTATTATTATTATTATTATTATTATTATTATTATTATTATTATTTAGTTACTTACTTACTTACTATATTGGTTAAATATGACGTGGTTTTAACAGGAGGTGATTTCTCTTGTGCTCAGTGATATCTTAGGAGACGAGGCGACTAGCATCCTATCGAATCCTCATCACTATTCGGTCTTCTACGATGTAGTATTCCATGACGTGACACGAGTACAGCAGACACAGCAGCGTCAAGGTCGACCATGACGTCATGCACACCTTTATTTGACTAATTGAGGAGCTTGCTAGGATAGCATAGCAATTCATGAGGACCGCTACGCTATCTGCCGTATTACGACATTGACTGAAAAAGCGATCCAGGAAAGCAGTATCTTCCAATACCATTCTGAAGATAAAATTGGGAATCCAAGATATAGATAGTTATACTGGTGTGATCATTAGCGTATGTTAACAATGAAGTCTGACTGTTGGGGTCAAACTACGGTTTCGAAATACTATTGGTCATTCCATGTTAAGAAAACAGTATTGCTCCTATGACAACAGGGTTCCCATATCGGACGACTCTGCTCAACAGCAACACGGGAAAATGCGGGAGGCACATATACTGGTGAAACTCGGTAATTCATTTCAAGATAAACGGGGGGAGAAATTAAGCTGAAAATTATCTTTATCAAATCAAGGATACATGAGTTTTAGAGAGGGGTTATTTAGGTTTTTACAGCAACAACGGTAAACCACTGCACATACAAAAGCTTCGGTATTAGAATTCAAGGTAAATTGGGTGGGAAAATAAACAGGTAATTTTTGTAGGGTTGGGGGGGGGGGCGGAAGGAAGATACGGTTACTTGCATTTAATAAATTTACCCAGACTACGTCGAGTAATTCTGTGCCGTATTACCGCCGCACGTAAAGAATGGTAAAAGTAAAATGTGCTCCAGAAACAACAGCTAAATAACGAAACCAAGCATAGATTAAGAAAAAATGCGAATAGAAAAAATAAACTTCTCCAGGGGAGGGACTTAAACAAGAACTTCGCTACTGATAGGCTCGCCCTATAGCAAGCACACTACGGTGGCATTGGCTGAAACTCACGGTGTGTTAGTGTTTATGTTCATTTCTCGACATGGATCCCAAGCCGGACTAAGCCACCTGTAGATTTAGCAACACCGCCTCTTAAAGGCCATTTGAATTCGCCCGCAAAGCGATCTGATTGGTTAACTTCAGCAGCTGATAAAGTGACAACAGCGCAAGATATCGACGTAATTATTTAAAATTACGAAAGATGTATTGCTCATACTCGTCGTTTCCAACCACCCCGTATATGTAGGCCTTCTCTTACCAATATGTGCCATTACAAAATCTCAGCCACTGTACATTATGTAGCTACAGGACTACTCAACTCTCTGACAGGCACGTTTGCAGTCTGACGGCGAACATCCGCTACTGGTGTAAATTAAGACGTTTGTATTAAGACAAACATCAACACTCACTCCTAGAACCAGAGACGGTAATCGAAGCCAGGGACCCTCTGAATTGAACGCTGCAAAATTGACCACTCAGCCAAGTAGCCATTCCCAATCTTTGGTTTTCTGAGCCAGTCTACAGAATATACAGCCAGATACAAAACATTTAATTTATATTTCTTAGAATACATATTTTAAACTCTGCATGGCGTTACAATGTTCTAGAGGTAAGCCAATTCTTTGATTGTACATCATTAACTTTATCAATCTGTTCTTCTCTTTATGCTGCTTTACTGAAGGACGACAATGGAGAATGAGGTAAGCTACATTTTATCTGTGTCTATTTAAATGTGTTTTCCTTTATGTTAAATAAGAAATAGGAGGCTAAAATAAGAGTACACTATCTTGTCAATTGTATCTGGATAGATATTCGAAACTGTCCTCCAAGTGTTCCTCGGATGTACTTCCATGTAGTGGACATTAATACAGGATCGAACTCTGTCTACCCCGATGTAGGAACATGTCCAGAGAATTGGTAGACAATTCTTCCTGCAGTCCTGTATCACGGGTAGTTGTGGCTCGAGGGAGTCTGGAGCGAAGTCCTGGTTTTTTATGTCCGGGAAAATGACAGACAATTCCTCCTGCGGCGCTTTAGCATGGGTAGTTGCAGATCGTTGGAGTCTGAAGCTAAGTCCCCTCTTTAGTTCATTCCAGAGGTGTTCGACTGGATCGAGGTCGGAGATCTGGGCTGACCAGTCTATTTACGAAACCTTATTGTCCATAAACGATTCACAAACAGGCTCTGGCTTATGGCAGGGAGCATCACCATGCTGAAACGCAGAGTGGTCATTTTCAAACTGGACTTCTACCAAAGACAGCATGCAACAGATTAAAATGTCCTTATATCCTTCCGTCTTTAACGTGCTGCGTGGTATTATAAGAGGAGCAAGTCCTTTCTATGTAAAGTACCCATAAAAAAGACCCAACCAAACCTCATGGCGTAACAGCCCCGAAGGGCCATGGCCTACAAAGCGACTGCTGCTCAGCCCGAAGGCCTGCTGATTATGAGGTGTCGTGTGGTCAGCATGACAAATCCTCTCGGCCGTTCTTCTTGGCTCTATAGACCGGGACCGCCATCTCACCGTCAGATAGCTCCTCAATTGTAATCACGTAGGCTGAGTGGACCTTGTATCAGCCCTCAGATCCAGGTAAAAATCACTGGCCTGGTCGGGAATCGAACCCGAGGCCTTCCGGTAAGGAAAAGTACCCTCACGCTGTGAAATTTCATTGTGTTCACTGTACAACCTAACATATATAATTTGTCTGGCATTTGGCACATCCAAACACTCCAACATGACTGCCACATGCAGCTCTTAGCGTTCAACGGCGAAATGCACGGAATATTATTCTGAAAATGTCAAAAGAAAGAGCTAATTACTGAACGTTTTAAAAAAAAATGAATGTTATTTTGAGGAATGAGTAGATCTCTCGTTGTTAGTTTGACAGTGCGACTATAAATCAAGAATCATTTTGCCTTTCCTGAACAATCCGTGAGTGAGCATCATTGTTCCATTTCGATTTCATAGTAATTGGAAATGAAAAGCCTGGGGGTTTTCGACGTTTGTATGCACGTAAGTGGGATAATGTTCACTTCGACTTCGTCTTTTTCTCGTGCTGCAGAGAAGGTGCCAAATGGAGCCATTGAGGCAGCGGAGATAAATATTGACCAAAGCTCTCTGTGCTGCTTACTCAGCTAGTTTGTATGGAGCGTATCTAGTTAGTAAACCAGTTTCGCGTTACTGAATTACCGCATATACTCACGCCATTTCCTCCTTTCCTCTCGATAAAAACACTGCCAAAATTAATGAGGGAAAAAATATGCGAGTAGAGGGAAATAGATTTTTCTACAAACTGTTCGAGTCCGCCTGTGTGGTTAGTGTGGTTAGCTGCCACCCCTGGAGCCCCGGGTTCGATTCCCAGCTCCGCCACGAAATTTGAAAAGTGGTTCGAGGGCTGGAACGGGATCCACTCAGCCTCGGGAGGTCAACTGAGTAGAGGGGGTTCGATTCCCACCTCAGCTATCCTGGAAATGGTTTTCCGTGGTTTCCCACTTCTCCAGGCAAATGCTGCGATGGTATCTAACTTAAGGCCACGACCGCTTCCTTCCCTCTCCCTTGTCTATCCCTTCCACTTCTAAACTTAACCATCCCCCATGAGGCCCTTCTTCAGTATAGCAGGTGAGGTCGCCCGGGCTAGGTACTGGTCCTCCTCTCCAGTTGTATCCCCCGACCAAAAGTCTGCTCCAAGACACTGCCCTTGAGGCGGGAGAGGTGGGATCCCTCGCTTCGTCCGAGGGAAAAACCAACCCTGGAGGCTAAACAGATTAAGAAAGAAAGAAAGATGTTCGTGTAAATATGTATAAGATGTTAAACTTGATATTTTACGTGGGATATTTTCTTCTTCTTCTATTTTATCCGTTTACCCTTTACGCGAAGATGGGACAGGAAAAGCCTAGGAATGGGGAGGAAGTGACCGTGGCCTTAATGAAGGTACAGCCCCAGCATTTGCCTGGTGTGACAATGGGGAACCACAGAAAACCATCTTCAGAGCTGCCGACAGTGGGATTCGAACCCATTATCTTCCGGATGTGAGCTCAGAACTGCACGCCCCTAACCTCACGGCCAACTCGCCCGGTAGCAAATATTTGTTTAGAGGAATTAGGCATTGGAATAATTTACTAAGATTGTTGTTTGATAGATTTAATCTTCTTCAAACTTTTAAGAAAAGACTGGGTATATCATTGATAGGTAATCTGCCATCTGAGCTGCAGCCATAAATGCTGAACAGTGTTGATTAATTGATCTTAATGGCCAACATTTTGCTGATCCCATGCAGGTAATTTTAGAACTGTGAAATACATCGCAAAGTCAGTATGTTAAGTGCCACTTGAAGAATTGATATGTGGTTTGTCCAAAGTCGAGAATTTTGGACTTACACCGCTTGGAAAACAAACGGCTCATTTGAGGCAAATGTTCTTATTAAGTCACCCTGTGGAAAGACGTTTTTAAATTACACTTATAATAACACTGTGTCCTTTTTTTCTCCTTTTGCTGCTCGGAAGAATACCAATGGAACAGCTGAGAAGAAAGAGGTAAGCCTTTAAAAATGAGTGTTGTTGTCTTGTAAATGACGTGTACACATGACCGACTGCCATTACCATATTCATGAGCGTGCAGTGTCCAGAAGAGTTGGTGATGACAGCGCACTTTTTTCATTCTTATGCTACATACGTCATTGTTAGCTAGCTTTCCTTCAGCTGTCAAGACCTTCTCCACGGGTTAGATTCACATTGTCATTTCTTGTGATTTGTCTGTGATGTCTTTTCAGTCACTAGAATAGAGCTATTGAGCTTGTTTTTCCAACCTATAAACCTGAAAATAACATCATAATAATGTATGTCTGTACACTTCAAATTTGTACCTCATAATTCGTTTTAAAAATTCTGGATGAGATATAAGCTACGAAAGTCAAAAGTGGAGTCAGTTCAATTTTTTACCTATCTATCTATCTATCTATCTATCTATCTATCTATCTATCTATCTATCTATCTATCTATCTATCTATCTATCTATCTATCTATCGATCGATAAATCTCGACGGGCTGAATGGTTCAGACGGTTAAAGCGCTGTTTTATCTGAGGCGAAGTTGGCAGGTTCGGTCCTGGCTCAGTCCGGTCGTATATGAAGGTCAGCTTCGTGTCGGCAGATTTATCGGTACGTAAAAGAACACGTCTCCAAAAACGGTTAAAAAATATTCAGTGGGACGTAAAACGATATTATTGTTGTTATTATTATTATTATTATTATTATTATTATTATTATTATTATTATTATTATTATTCTACGATCTCTCTCTCTCTCTATTTATCTATCTATCTATATATCTATCTATATGTCTGTTACGATATCACTGGAGAAAGTCTCAACATATTTTCTCTAAACTTGCACCGGGCGAGTTGGCCCTGCGGTTAGAACGCGCAGCTGCAAGCTTGCATCCGGGAGGTAGTGGGTTCGAACTCCACTGTCGGCAACTCTGAAGATTTTCACACCATGCAAATTCACCTCAATTCAGGCCACGGCCACTTCCTTCCCACTCCTAGGCCTTTCAACTTAAAAAAGAAATCGTAACTCAGCATTTATATTCAGAGATAGCTGACGTCTGCAGAGGCTATATATATAGCGGTGTAGCAATATTTAGAAGACCGAAACAGGAAACATCAAATCTCGCCGTTAATATTAGCTGTCTTGGAAACCTGTACGCAAAAATACAATTTCCGATCTTTTAATTCTCGTATGATTTTATCGTACGATAGTAGTAATAATAATGTTTTTGGTTTTACGTCCCACAAAGTACTTTTTTGACTGTTTTTCGAGACGCCGGGGTGCCGGAATTTCGTCTCTCAGGAGCTCCTTTATATGCCAGTAAAGCTACCAACACGAGGCTGACGTATTTGAGTACCTTCAAATACGACCGGACTGAGCCAGGATCGAACCTACCAATTTAGGTACAGAAGGCCAGTGCCTCAACTGTCTGAGCCACTCACCCCGGCTTTTATCATACGAGGAATAATAATTGAGATTTGTGCTTCTTCACCAGTTTCCCTTGGGGTGGGGATCTCTCCCATGTGTCTGATTACACTGATTACTGGACTTAAAAAGGTTAGACCAGTAATTTAGATTTTGATGAATGGCCTCACCATCATCACCAGTCACTTCTTTCATAATTTACAATCTCTAACACTTGTTCCCTCTAAGTGTCTTGACCTCCTTGCCCAGCTTGCGTCAAGTCTGCCTTTTGGTCTTTTACAATCGATAGGAATCCACTGAGTGCACGTACTGTCTGTTTATCTTGCGACGTAACCTGCGCAGCTTCACTTCCTCTTGTCCACAGTAGCAGTGATACTGTTCACACAAGTTTGAGATCTAATCCATACATTGGTCTTCTGTTCTTCCTATTGATCCCTCGGATTCTCTAATATTCTGGGGAGTATCAGCATCTAGATTCCAGGTATCACATCCATGTGTCATTGCACTCAGAACACACTAATTGAGTACTCTATTCTTTAAGCCCAGTGGCATTGCTTATGAAGATACTGTTCAATTTTTCAAATAATCTCATTCCACTTTAGCTTGTAGTTTTACGTGACTGTAGAAATTGTAAAAAAAAAATCACAGGACCTCCAGTTTTGACTAGAATCTGAATCATAGGAACGTGAATTTTCATGTCAAGAATCCTACATAAAGGAAGTCCGGTAACATTTGACGAGGTAATACTTCACGGGATATTGTACGTAAAGAGGTAATAATTGATGCATGTGATTGGCAAGACATGGGGTTTTATTGACACCAATATAAAGTGCACAAAATGACCAAAAGACATAAGATACACAAGTAATAATTAGCGTTAAAACGTTAAAAAAGATGTTCTTTATAACACATGCACAACATGTCGCCCGTCATTCATCAACAATGCCAGTAGTCAAGGGACAATGTTGTGAACAGCACTGTACAGCATACCCGTAGGTATGGTGAGAAATTGCCGTCGGATTTTGTCTTTTAACATCCGTAATGAGGTCGGACAATCGCGGTAGACAGGCGACTTCAGAAAACCCCACAACCAATAATCACACGGATTGAGATCGGGAGACCGGAGAGGCCAAACGTGACGTGCCGCCATTGCAGGCGTATCTGACGCCCTTTCTCACGACACCTCATTTTATACCGTACACGGGTGTCATGTGACATCACTGACTTGTTGCTATCCAGCGTCATCTTTTGGCCTGTTTGCTCACTCGTTGTTGGTGTCAACGAAACCCCATGTCATCCCAAGCATGTGTGGCCATTTGTACCTGACATAATACGGTCCAGCACCATCTGTTAGTCATTATTTTGTCGTCAATAAAACCTCATGTCATGCCAATCATGTGCGTCAGTTATTACCTCTCTACCTCCAATATTCCGTGAAGTATTGCTTCGTCAAATGTTAACGGACTTTTGGGTTACCCAGTATATTGCCTGGGATTCGAACCGCGGCCACCGTGAAGGAAATCCGGGGGCATTTTCATTCGATTATAACACCTATATGTTACTTTGCATCTTCTAGTAGTTTCTAGAGTAAATGCATCCGCCCGCCGCATCAGCTGAGATGAGATTCAATGCGAAGGCTGACTGAAGCATGTATCCATGCTAACGGAGGGCATTCTGAACATTTCATGTAATATAGAGTTCCATGTGGTATGCTGGTATGTTCTGTTTCTGTCTGTTTCCCACGACTGATGTAGCCTAAAGGGAGGTATTTTCGTGATACAGGTAAGTTCGTGACAAGTCTTTGAATAAGTGTCATGTGTCCGCTAGAGCGGGATGAAGACCAATACAAATAGCTGGAGACATCTGTTGAGAACTCAGGGAACTATTAGTAAAAAATGATTATTCTGCAGTAGGGAAGTTCATGATACTTTTTCAAAAAATCATCACGAACATACCTGTATCATGAATATACCTCCTTTTATCCTACTGTATAGAGTTGTAGAAAATGAACTCTAACATGGAAATAAAGAGTTTCCGGACCTCTGTCCATATAACATATTGTTATAAATAAAACCCTATCTCCTTTATTACTCTAATTTATTTCAGGATGGCCCGATAAATGCAAACGCACACATAATTCTAATTAACCATGAATGGCCACACTCACTAATTGCTGTCTATTTATAAGACTCTTTCTTCTTTATGGCACAGTAGGCGGTCCAGCTCGTTGCTATACTTTAATCCTTACTTTCACTTCCCCAAGTCCAGCCACCTCATACGGCAGCTGTGTGTAGACCGCATGATCTGAAAACAGGGCTACGGGGCACTCGACACACGATGACTGTTCGTTGGTTCGACTCCACAGATAATCCAGTAATTCACACAGTCATATGCAGTGAACAACTAAACAGCTCAGCAGTATTCAACAGCAGGACGATACTCACAACAGCGGACATTAACAGAGGTCCATTTACCTTTACACTTGCGATAGCGGCTTCCCTCGCTCACTCATGCCAAGCCTCACTGCACAGAAATACACGAACATACAGTACAGTCTTCCGCTCCTTCGTCTCCAGCACACCACAACAACAGCTCCTCGTTCAGACCTCGGAGTTACACTAGCGACAGCCAACACCTCTGTCGCTCTCAGCCCAGCCATGAACTCCAACACACTGACTCCACCACGGAGCCCAAGTCTCACTCTAGCTCCACCACGGAGCCTCACTCCGACTGACTGTCCGCGGCTAGCCTCCCTTTTTATAGCTCGGGTGATTTGAGCCAGAATTTTCGCGAGCTGGCTAGAAGTAGAACATTCTCGTTGAATCTCCAAGAAACTCATTGGTAAGCCGGCCGACGAGAACAATACACGAAAAAGCCGGCGCCACCCCACAAGCCGGCTGGGAGATCTCAGGTCGTCAGAGTACCGAAAGGAGCTACTACGGGGTTGGCACGTAACTATATTTTCTTCTTCTACGTGTGAGGAATGTGCCCTAAAAGGTTGGTGGTGTCTTATTGTTACATTCTATATAGTACATTCCAAACAGATGTTAAGTACAAAAGAAAAATGGATACAAGTGGAGAACAGTGGTAACCGAACCCACAATCTCCCAATTTCTCATCGAATGTTCTACCGATAGATTTATTTTGTCCGAGGTCGTACTTGTTATGTTGGAAAGGATCTAAGCTACATAAGTGACTTTAGTTTCGATATTATTAATGGTTTGTTTCAACGAACTCTTCTGTGATAGTTTGTGAGGGATCAGTGTACACTCCAATAATTTTTCTTTCCTGTCTTGAAAGTGCATGCATTAACACAAAGTTTTGTAGGATATTTAGTGAACTAACCTGAATGTGTATTTGATTGCAATGCAAGCAGCTGGATGGAGGTAAACCGCCATTTCCCGAGCCTGGACCAGGACCAGCAATAACAAAGGTGAGTGGCTCTATTTTTCTCTTTAATGTATCAGGAATGTATACATAAATCTCTTTGTATGTTAGCTGTTTTAAAAAGAGATGACAGTCTTCTTTGCGTGATTTCGCTCATTTTATAATAACTGGGTTCATTTTATACATTTTTGTCTCACTATATAACTGTACGTACCTTGCTTCAGAAAATAGGTCATCCGATTTACATTAATGTTCTTATTTGAGCTCCGGTTAGTTCAATTTTGTTGCATTAGTCAAGAGGGTAAATTAAAGGTGGGGACAGAGGAAGATAAAAACATAAATTCGCTATTGGGTTGTAAAAAAAAAGAAAAAGAAAAAGAAAAAAGCGGACAAAACTCGTGTTAAGCATTCAAAACCTTTCCCATTACCCTGTGACAACGTTGAAGTGTCTGCACATAACACCGGCAAATGAGCAATTTCTCTCCACGCTCCTCAGATTTTTCTTGCGGAGGTTAATGCGACCAAACTCATGGCAGCCATAATATGAAACTTATAAGGCGAACAATACACCAGAATTTTTTTTTTCATCTACAAATACTAACAGAGGAATCAAAGAACAAAAATGGTGTCAAATTTTCTTTTTGAGAAAAACAAATAATAATACATACGTCTTTCAAAAAATTCAAAAAATTCAGGCAGGCAACTCAGTGCTGATAACATCCTGGGGATATGAGCTGCGAAGTTTAAGAAAATACAATAAAGTACGACAATATGTTCTTTATTTATTCCTAAAAATTACAATCCTTTCTTAATCATCGTTATCCTGTCGATTAGATTAGCAGTTTGTCGTTTTCTACCATTACGAGCGCTAATGTGAGTCAATGCATTGTTTCACTTAAGCACCACTATGAGCGCTAATGTGAATCAGTGCATTGTTTCACTTAAGCAACACTATGAGCGCTAATGTGAGTCAATGCATTGTTTCACTCAAGCAACGCTACGAGCGCTAATGTGAGTCAGTGCATTGTTTCACTTAAGCACCACTACGAGCGCTAATGTGAGTCAGTGCATTGTTTCACTTAAGCACCACTATGAGCGCTAATGTGAGTCAATGCATTGTTTCACTTAAGAACCACTATGCGCGCTAATGTGAGTCAATGCATTGTTTCACTTAAGCACCACTATGAGCGCTAATGTGAGTCAATGCATTGTTTCACTTAAGCACCACTATGAGCGCTAATGTGAGTCAATGCATTGTTTCACTTAAGCACCACTATGAGCGCTAATGTGAGTCAATGCATTGTTTCACTCAAGCACCGCTACGAGCACTAATGTGAGTCAATGCATTGTTTCACTTAAGCACCACTATGAGCGCTAATATGAGTCAATGCATTGTTTCACTTAAGTACCACTATGAGCGCTAATATGAGTCAATGCATTGTTTCACTTAAGCACCACTATGAGCGCTAATGTGAGTCAGTGCATTGTTTCACTTAAGCACCACTATGAGCGCTAATGTGAGTCAATGTAAAGTTTCACGTAAGCCCTTATAACTACGTTCAGTGTGGACACTAAAAAAGTAGAACGCCTGAAGGTACTGAATCAAGGAACAGATTACATAAATAATTTGTAAATAAGTTAATTTGGGTAGGATTTGAATGAAAAAGAAAATAAGTAAAGAAACAAGCGATTTTAGGCTGTTTTTCTGGAGCTGATTTTAGGCCGAAAGTTATTTTTGAATTTTTTATTAATTTTTTTTTTTTTTTTTTTTTTTTTTTTGTAAGTTTGACAGAGCTATTCAAGACTCACAATTTGAAACCTTCTCGGGCTCTCAAGCCCTTCAACTTTCTGCTAAAAAATGTGTTCAGCATTAAAAGCAAAACAAAAAAGAAAAGTCATTTCCGCGCAGGCCATGAAGGCCCTCGAAGGCTTCTGCTATCTGTAACCTCGGCACGAAGTGGGATAGCTCTAAGCACGGCCGCCTTCTTTGTCCCCAGAATTTTATCTGATATTCATTTTTACTGTAGGCTGAGAGTACTCAAAATGATTACGATTAATTTATTTTCATTTAAGGAATCGTTTCCTGCAGACATCTGTATCAAATCTGGAGTCGACAAGTGTAGAATTCACTGCATCAAAGGGGGAACTGACTTAGAGCCTATCAAACTACTAAGAATGAAATACTAGTTTCTCTAGAGTATGATGAGGTGAGGTCTCTCAGTCATGGCCATCCATCAATACTTCACATCACAGCTCGACTTACCAAACGACCGCTGCTCAGCCCGAAGGCCTGCACATTACGAGGCAATGCATTGTCAACATGACGAAACCTCTCGGCCGTTATTCTTGGCTTTCTAGACCGGCCCGCTATCTCACCGTCAGATAGCTCCTCAGTTGTAATCACGTAGGCTGAGTGGACCTCGAACCAGCCCTCAGATCCAGATAAAAGTCTCTGACCTGGCCTTCGACTTTCCCTTCTATAAATCAACTGTATGTTTAAATGGTTAGCGTGCTGGCCTTTGGTCACAGGGTCCCGGGTTCGATTCCCGGAAGGGTCCGGAATTTGAACCATAATTGGTTAATTTTGCTGGCACGGGGCTGGGTGTATGTATCGTCTTCATCATCATTATTTCATCCTCATCACGAGGCGCAGGTCGCCTACGGGAGTCAAATCAAAATACCTGCATCTGGCAAGCCGAATTTGTCCTCAGACACTCCTGGCACTAAAAGCCATACGCCATTTCATCTTCAATCAACTGTAGAAAGTAATATGCAGAATTCCGCGTGAGATGTCCCATGTATGCATTTTTCTCTTTTTAACTCTAACTAGAAGTTCTCTATTGAATTATTGAAAGTATTTTAACTCTTCTTTATTTGTAGCTTAGGTACAACAAAGGAAAAGCAAAGCTCTACCAAAATACATCAGTCAGTCTTGACGTCAATAAAACAATAATAGATATCAAAGGAAAAGCAACTGAAACATATTTCAGTGAATAATTAAACAACATTAAAATGAACCCTTTTCTTTAACACACTCTCTCACTGAATACGTGGTTTAGTCCTTCAGGTAATTTTCCCCGTATCATCACAAATTGTGGTTTACATAGAGCTTTGGTAAAAATATCAGGCATTCTGCTGAAATGTGGTGGATTTCGAAGATTCCCTCACTGACCACCTCTTGTACATAAAAGTGTCTCAGGCGAATGTGTTTAGTTCTGCGATGATACTCCTGGGTTCTTCGCAAGCTTTATCGCAGCATCATTGTACACATACAGAGTTGGTTTTCCTTGAAGACTAACAAGTTGATCAAGAAGTCTCCTTAGTCAAGCAAGGCCATGGGCACCTTAACTAGGAGAAACCACATCGGCTTCCGATGTAGATATGGCTACACTTTGCTGTAACTTAGTTGATTCAGACAAGATGTCAGTCCACCGGTATACTTTGTAACTAAGCAATTCGTTGATCTTCCATTGCCGATGTCGCCACCCAGGTCAGCATCACTAAATTCCTCTAATCTGCTCGAAGTCTCATCATGACAATAAACAATGCCTAGGTTCTCTGTCCCTCTTCACTCGTAAAACTTCTTCGGAGGGTGGGTTCTCTATCGACCTTGAAACCACTCCTACTGCGTATGAAATGTCAGATCTCGTTAACACCATCAGATACATTAAGGCTCCCAATTCCTGTTTATAGGGGAAGTTAGTTTCCTTTCTCCCTGTTTGTTTCTCCGATGACGCGACAGGTAGCATCGGAGTAGTCACGGTTTTGGAACCCTCCATATTAAATCTCTTCAGAACTCGGTGAACATAATTATTCTGGTCAATGTGAATTGAGACGTCTTCCTTTCTAGACCTAATATTTATGACACTGGCTTTATATTTATTTTAAAAGTCTATTTTAAATCTTCTAATTCTTCTTTGGTAGACGGCAAAATTATCCCGTCATCAGCATGAAGTAATTATTTTACATTCTCCCTGTTTCCTTACGAATATAGGAGTAAAGCCAAGATTCTTAAGAAAATTAACAAAGCATTCATACCATCAGCGAGCGGCCTGTTTTAAACCATACAAACTATTTTCAGTCTGCATACTCACCACTTCCATCATCGGTAGCCCTTGGGTTGTCGCATATAAATCTCATCTGTCTCACGGAGATCTCCATTCAAGAATGCAGTCGATATGTCAAATTGTGCCAATAAAATTTTCTCACTCACTGCAACGCTGAGAAAACTAAGAATGTTTCCCTTCTTAGCAAAAGGGCTAAAGATTTCGTCGTGATGAACATCTTTTTCTTGAGGAAAACCTTTCACTGCAAGACGTACTTTGTAACGTTCAAGCGAACCATCGGGATTTGGCTTTATCTTGTATACCCTCTTACATGGCTACGTCTTCGTTCCTTTAGGTAAACGCTCAAGGTTCCAAGTCTTGTTTTCTCTCGATGCTTTCATCTCTGCATCCATAGCGTCTTTCTATTCCCTGGAGAACTTTGAGGTTGTACCTTCATCATAGCTTTCGGGAGTATCCTGCATCTCTGGTACCACAAACGATACGTACTCCTCATAGCGTTCTGGCGGTCGGATGCTCCCTCTATCTCTAAGGGTCAGATACTAAGGGACCTCAGACTCTTCATCTTCTGGGAAATTGTGAAATTCTTCTTCATGGGTTTCTTCTTTCTGATTTATCTTCTAAAATAGCTCGTTGCTTGGCCTGATCATCTTCTGGGAAATAGAGTATACACTACCCAAAATCAGTGGAGTCTTCTTAGAAATGAAATATGTAGATCATATTATTCTTCTGCTTCTATCCCAAATTCTAAATCCAAGACGTTCATAGCCAACCAATATTCCCTTGATAGACTTTTTATCCATCTTTTTCTTTCCTTGTTTAGGATTGTGAGCATTGCATTCGCTGCCTATAATACGTAAGTATTTAATACTAGCTTTTCTATTAAACCACATCTCACCGTGCTCATAGCTGCATTCACTTAAGTGCGGCCAGTATCTAGTATTCGGGAGATAGTAGGTTCGAACCCCACTGTCAGCAGCCCTGAAAATGGCTTTCCGTGGTTTCCCATTTTCACACTAGGCAAATGCTGGGGCTGATGGTTAATTAAGGCCACGGACGCTTCCTTCCCACTACTAGCCCTTTCCTGTCCCATCGTCGCCATAAGACCTATCTGTGTCGGTACGACGTAAAGGAAATAGCAAAAATAAAAATAAAAAAAATAACCACACATCTCGAATGGCGTCTTATCACGAGCACCAAATTTTCTAACCTATTTAAAATATCTTCTTCTTATTCTTTTTTTTGCTAGGGGCTTTACGTCGCACCGACACAGATAGGTCTTATGGCGACGATCTTCTTATTCTTGGCATTTATCTCGCTTAGTTGCAGGGTCTGATGTCCTGCACTTCTTTTCCCACTTGATGCGGTCTTGTGCCTCTCCAGGAGAGATTTTCGTCATATGCATGTTCTCCCGCAGAGCGTCGAGCCAGCGCTTCTTTGGTCACCCTCATGATCTGCGGCCCTCAGGACTCAAGTTTAATGTCCTTCTCGCAACTGAAGAACCGTTTCTGCGTAGCACGTGGCCATACCATCACAAAAGATTCTCTCGCATTTTCTCAGGGACTGCGACCACACCAAATGCCATCCGAACATCCTCATTTCTGATGTGGTCCAGTCTAGTGAGTCCTATTGGCCAGCGAAGCATCTTCATCGCCGTGACATGCAGCTGTTGTTCGTGACTCCTTGTGACTGGTCAACACAGGTACCTAACAGTGCCACGGTCTAATGATGGTTCTATAGATTTTGGATTTCAGATACATTGCCATCCTCCGATCAGAAAGTACTCCTGTGACTCGGCGCCACTTCATCCAGGCAGCGTTGATTCTGCTTCGAACGTCTGGGAGCGTGTCACTATCCGATTGGATAAGTGATCCCAGGTATTTAAATTGAGATATCTTAAGAATCTCATCGCCGTCGATGTTAATGGACCCATCATTTTGTACCCCACAATATATCCGACTCGTTGGCTGAATGGCCAGCGTACTGCCCTTCTGTTCAGAGGGCCCCGGGTTCGATTTTCGGCCGGGTCGGGGATTTTAAACTTCATTGGTTAATTCCAGTGTCCCGGGGGCTGATTGTTTTTTCTGTCCTCAACATCCCTGCAACTTACGCACACAGTTACCTACAAATGGAAGACTATTATTATTATTATTATTATTATTATTATTATTATTATTATTATTATTATTATCATCATTATTATCCCACACTGTAGGTACTCACTCTTCCTGATGTTAAGTCGCAGGCCGTGCCTGTCCAAGGAGTTTCTCCAACGTTGGACTAGTTTTTGCAAATCATGACGGGATTCACAGGCGACCATAACATCATCAGCATAGAGTAGAGCCCACGAGTGTGGTGATGGTGTAGAGACAGAGGATGAACAGAAGCGGAGATAGAGTCGATCCCTGATGAACGCCAACTTGAATGCGAAATGGTGCAGACATTCTAGTAGCACATCTGACAGAGCTGGTGGCATTCTGATACAGAAGCTAGATCCATCTGGTACACCATACAGCCTGAGTGCATGCCAGGTAAGATCACGAGACACTCTGTCAAAGGCCCTTTCGAGATCCAAGGGGGCGATATGGAGTGGTTTCTTCTTTTCATTTTGGCAGTATTAGTAAGCTCTGCCCATAAATACTGTGGAAGTCTATGGTGCGCGTGTAACATCACTCTAGCTGCTTCAACAACTGTTCTATCGTCTTTCTTTACGGAGCCATTTAATTCGCTTCAGTAAGATATACCGTAGATAAAAGTTGCTCAATGACATACTTATCTGATGTAATTTTCATTTGCGTGTTATCGAATTCACCCCCGTTGTCGAACAGAATTGCTTTAACTGTATGACCTGCTCGTCTACAATTCTTCATGATTTGCACTTCACACTTTTCTTTAATGAAGTAAATGAATCTAAAGCGAGTAAAGTCATCGTTAAAAAGAACATAATAGCAGAATACCTACACTGAATGCTCAAATGGGCCAACAACATCCGCGTGAATAACTTTTCCAGGAGCGGTTTTTTTTTCTCTCAAGTTTTAATCTATGCGCTTTGCCGTAAACACAAACTTCGCGAAATTCCGAACCAGTCGGAAATTTAATACCCAATTCGCGTTCGATACTTGTTCAGGTGACCAAGTCTCTCATGATAAAGTTGTAAACTGCTACTGCTGCCATGCACTGCATTTACAGTCGTCTTCATCGGTAAATTACACATACCATTTAACTTCTATAAACGTCCAAGATGGAAACGCTTGTCGGTAACATTTTTGACCGTCAATTAAAAATCTGCATCTTCCCGTATTAAAACGTGATATTTTGTTTCTTGTCCTGAGCACATAATATGGAAAATAGATGCGTATGCATACCAGGTTCATACCACACACTAGACAGCTATTATTATCATCGTGTACCTTAAGCTTTACGTTACCGTATCCCACAGCAGTAACAGTCTCCATTCGCTGTCGTAAATTTAATAATAATGTTATTTGCTTTACGTCCAACTAAACCGGGCGAGTTGGCCGTGCGCGTAGAGGAGTGCGGCTGTGAGCTTGCATCCGGGAGATAGTAGGTTCGAATCCCACTATCGGCAGCCCTGAAGATGGTTTTCCGTGGTTTCCCATTTTCACACCAGGCAAATGCTGGGGCTGTACCTTAATTAAGGCCACGGCCGCTTCCTTCCAACTCCTAGGCCTTTCCTATCCCATCGTCGCCATAAGACCTATCTGTGTCGGTGCGACGTAAAGCCCCTAGCAAACAAAAAGTCCAATTAACTATTTTTTAAGGTCTTCGGAGACGCCGAGGCTCCGAAATTTAGTCCCGCAGGAGTTCTTTTACGTGCCAGTAAATCTACCGACACGGGACTGTCGTATTTGAGCACCTTCAAATACCACCGGACTGAGCCAGGATCGAACCTGCCAAGTTGGGTGAGGAAGGCCAGCGCCTTAACCGTCTGAGCCACTCAGCCCGGCTAGGTCGTAACTTTATGCGGTCCTGAAAACTCATTAACTTGTGTAAAGAGACTTCTGTTGTTAGACATGTGATTTGTTGCGCCGTAGTCCACGTACGAATTGTAGCTATCGCACTCTCCTTAAAACACGCCATTAGTAGTAGCAAATAGATTTATTAGTAGAATTATTAGGTTCAGACTTTGCCTTAGGCGGCCGACTATCTTTCTTCCTCTTCAAACAATTTGTAACTACGTGGCTTTGCTTTTGACAGTAATTACAGGTGAATGTAGGCCTATTTTTACCTTTAGATATTAGCGCCTCTTACGAGTCTAATGACTTGCTGATAGAAGAAGCTTTACCTTTCAAATCTCTCTCATGTACACACAGCTGGCTTGTCAAATTAACTATAGTTCACTCACTTTTTGACATTAACAGCTAACTTGACTTAAATGAAAAGTATTCTTGTAGTAAAGTATCGAAAATTTTGCGAATAAGAAGGAGATCTGGCAATGGTTTCCGATTATCACCGTCTGTCATCTCTAAGTTAAGTTTGTTCTAAATGTTCCTTAGATTGGACAAATGATATGCCATATCATCATTAACATCGAACTTATACATAAAGAATTGCATGCTTAGAATAAAGGTCTTATTTTCTGTTACGTCTTTGTGTATTCTGTGTAGTTCAAGCCATACATCTCTAACTGACGTTAACCTCGTTACTTTCGTCAAATATCCGTAGTTAGTATTAATAACGCCATTTGTGAATAATTCTAACTGTTTACTGTATTCAGTTACTTGCTCTGCGGTTTTCCTTTCCTTCCTGTGGCGCCGCTGTCCACGAACCAATGGTAGCTATCGCACTCTCCTGAAAACATGTCATTAATAGTAGCAAATAAAACCATATTATCAGTAGATTTACTAGGTTCAGACTGCCTTAGCTGGCTGACCATCTTTCTTCCACTTCAAACAATTTGCAACTACGTGGCTTTGCTTTTGACAGTAATCACAGGGCCATTTGCTAATAATTGTAACTGTTTGTTGTATTCAATTACTTGCTATGCAGTTTTCCTACCTGGTAGATCGTCAGGTTTTGTCAACTCGCCTTTGACAACACTTTCACCATTGGGGATACTCCTCAAAAGTATAAGAACTTGAAATCTCCACGAAGCCCAGTTTGTCTTGCCTTTTAAGTTTCCAATGTTAAACTGTAAATCCATTTCTTCTTCGAAAATTTCCGATGATAAAGAAACCGGTTTTTTTTTTTTTTTTTGCAATTGGCTTTTACGTCGCATCGACACAGATAGGTCTTATGGCGACGATGGGATAGCAAAGTTCTAGAAGTGGGAAGGAAGCGGCCGTAGTCTTAGTTTGGGTACAGCCCCGGCATTTGCCTGATGTGAAAATGGAAAAGCACGGAAAACCATCTTCAGAGCTGCCGACAGTGGGGCTTGAACCCACTATCTCCCGGATGCAAGCTCACATCTGCGGGCCTCTAACCGCATGGCCAACTCGCCCGGTAAAATATAAAGAAAGAAAATTGACCGTGTTTAGAGGTTAGATTGTTATTTACGAACATGTTAGCAGTCTAGCATTAACTGACCCATAACCTATTGAATTATTGAAAGTATTTAACTGTTCTTTATTTGAAGCTTAGGTACAGAAAGGAAAAACAAAACTTGTCTATATCTATATACATCAGTCAGCCGTGACGTCAATAAAACAATAATAGACGTAAAAGAAAAAAACACTTAAAACGTATTTCAGTGAATAATTAAACAACATTAAAATGAACCCTTTATTTTAACATTCTCCATTTCCATTTATAAGTTTCAGGACTTCTCAATAATTACTCTTGTTGTCCACGGCATTTTAAGCAAAGGTTTCGTTCTTTAGCCATTATAAGCGATCATCCCTCAACTCCTTACGGTAACACTTTAAGAAATCTCAATCTAATACTGAGGCAAGACTGAGGTAAGATTGAATTACATGAAATCACTAGGGTCATTCTCTAAACGGCCTCTTATCTTCTACAATTTAGCCTTACGTCTCACTGATACAGATTGGTCTTATGGCGACGATGGGCTAGGAAAGGGCTAGGAGCGGGAAGGAAACAATCATGGCATTAATTAAGGTACATCTCTAGCATTTGTCTGGTGCGAAAATGGGAAACCACGGAAAACCATCTTCAGGGCTGCCAAGAAAGGGGTTTGAACCCAGAATCTCATGAATGCAAGCTCAAAGCCACGTGACCCTTACAGCACGGACAACTCGCTCGCTCTTTTACATTCACCGGCATCACGTCTCTGAACTGGCAGTATTGGATTCAGAAGTAAGCTGTAACAAGTGTTACACGCACATGACATCTGGAAGTAATTGCTAGATTCACTGTGACCTACTTTGCAACATGTGGGAATAAAATGGCTCGTTGTATGAGGGCGGAGTACTGTAGATACATACGGGCACAATTCAGTGTGGTTCTTAACATGCAGGTTTGATTGCACGAGTGTATGTAATGTAAACACCCATATCAGACATATGAGTTTTTTATTAATAGTGAACGAAATGAAATAAAACACAACAGAGTACAAAATGAAACTAAATTATAGCTGCAGTCGCTTAAGTGGGGCAGTATCCAGCAATCGGGAGATCGTGGGTTCGAGCCCCACTGTCGGCAGCCCTGAAGAAGGTTTTCCGTGGTTTCCCAGTTTCACACCAGGAAAATGCTGGGACTGTACCTTAATTAAGGCCACGACCGCTTCCTTCACATTCCTAGGCCTTTCCTATCCCATCGTCGCCATAAGAAGTATCTGTGTCGGTGCGACGTAAAGCAAATAGCAAAAAAAAAAAAAAACTAAATTAAACTAAACAAGTGAGATAAGCTAAATTAGGATAAACTAAGCTAAACTAAAATAAACTTAACTAGTCTGTGCTGAACTATTCTAAGATAAGCTTAACTAAATTAAATTAATCATGTTAGAAATCAAGAGAGCATTCTTAAACACCAGCCGACCGTCTCGGAATTTGAAGACGCAACCTCGAATGAAGAAGATGATTAACGAGTAGTAGTTATAGTACTCATTATTCATATATTTTAATATTTTAAAGCAATGGTCGTTTCCTTCCCGCTCCTAGCCCTTTCCTAGCCCATCGTCGCCATAAGACCAATCTGTATCAGTGAGACGTAAGGCTAAATTGTAGAAGATAAGAGGCCGTTTAGAGAATGACCCTAGTGATTTCATGTAATTCAATCTTATCTCAGTCTTGCCTCAGTATTAGATTGAGATTTCTTAAAGTGTTACCGTAAGGAGTTGAGGGATGATCGCTTATAATGGCTAAAGAACGAAAGCTTTGCTTAAAATGCCGTGGACAACAAGAGTAATTATCTTAATATTCATATATTTTAAATATATAGATGATATGATTTGTTCTTTACGTGTGATTACTTTTATAAACACTATTACTGTTATTATTGTTAATACTGTTATCATATTATTGTCATCAGTAGTTATTATTAATAGAGTTCTAGGTTAACACTGGTTAAGTGTAAGAAAGGGAGTTCATCCCTAACTTTGTCAGAATAAGTAAAACAATACAAAATACAAAATTTCCCCAAGAAAGTTCATTCCTTCGCACCAGAGTGCATTATCATAGTTTTTTTAGTAGAGACATCTGTTAGAGAATGTCCACACTTCTTGATCAACAAAAGCAAATCAAAAACGCCCAGTGACATCTTCTGATAAACAGTGGAGTTGATTCAGTTGTTACAGTTCAGGGTTTCTCCTGTAGAGACGTACTTTAAGGCGGAAAATTCAAATTTGCAGCGCAGAGGTGTACCAACCGGTACAATGATTATTATTATTATTATTATTATTATTATTATTATTATTATTATTATTATTATTATTATTATATTTTCAATTCCGCCGTCTATAGACCTCGTTTGACAATCTTTGCAGGACTTTTAACTTTCTGTGTCTTCACTCCCTGCCAGTATCTTTTTATCATTTCTCCTACTTCCTTCTTCTGCTCTTCTGTATAAGACCTTCCTTTTCTCACTAGCATTTCCCCAGTCTCCTGAAAAACTGCGGAATTTTTGGTGAGTTGTCCATGATGCAATCTTCAGTAACCTCCATCTTCGTCAAGTCCAACCTCACTTCTCGAAATCATTTCAGCTCTGTCTTCCACTTCCTGAAGAATTCATAGATGACGGAGCTAAAAGGTAACCCTAATGTTGAAATTCCAGTAAGGATTAATACAAGAGGAAAAAAGTGCGATTAAAAGAACCAACTAAGATTAGTTTTAGCTCAGTATAGGAGAATAGGAATGCAAGAAATGTTAATCGAAGATAATAAAATAGCGTCACGAGGGTTATGATTACCATAATGATTACGATAAATTGATCATTTAAGTCAGTTAAGGTTTGAATAATCAATCATTTAGGTAAGAACCCTAGAAAGGGTGGTAACCCACCGAGAGAAAGTAGGAGGAGGAATAAGCAAGATTTTGTAATCTTGTTATTGGTTATTGTTAGGAGGTTTAGATTGATATGATAAATGTGATGTACATTGAATATTAAAATGATAGACAAGGCGAGGAATGAATAAATAGTGAAATATAATTCTCACGGGGTTTCTCGCTCTTCGTTAATCTGTTATTGCCTATCCTCAACAAGTGTTCATAGAAATTTAACCTTCTATTTATCATCAGTTCCACCACTCCTTCTGTTCTTTGATACAACTCTCTGTTAGATTTGAGTCTCCTCTCACCATTTTTACATTAGGACCCGGAATTTTTCATAGAAATTTTTCTTTCTCTCTTCCAGATATCTTTCATGTCCACCTTTTCCAATCATGTCCAATGTTTGCTCTGCATACAGATATTCAAGTTTAACAACGGTATCTAGATGCCACAGTTTAGCCCGATGAGATAAAACTTGTTGTAGGTATTATTATTATTATTATCATTATTATTATTATTATTATTATTATTATTATTATTATTATTATTATTATTACTCAGTTTCGGAAAAAATACGGATCACATAAAATAACTTCCGAATGTATGATGGAAACTTACCAGAAAATATTATAATTAGTGGTAGTAGTACGGAATCATAAAAGAAGTTGTATATACCAGATAATTCGTAAACAAAACCTTCTTCAGTTTATCTGTGCCATTTCTGGGGACGCAAGTGCCACCGAGTGTAAGATTGATGCCCTTCCGGACGCCATGAGTTTTTCAAGTGAAAATTCCAACCCGGAGCCCATCGGATTCTCGGTACGAAATTGTAAGTTCCTACGGTGCCTGGAAGTGTCTCATTAATTAACGTCTATTATTATTTCCTAAACTACCTTTATTATTTATTTATTTATTTATTTTATATGGCGTGGCTCAGGCTATGAAGTCTGCTGTTATGCCAAACCACGTATATGTGCTACGTTGTACAAACTATAGAGTCTTAAGGTTCCTAATTTGTTCATACTTTGTATAATTATGAAATTAAATTTAAATAATAGTTATGAACGAAATGTAAATTTCTGAGAGTTACTATAAAGAAACGTTACATTATATACTAATCTCTTGTGTCCTCATACTTCTCAGGCAGCTCGACTCCAAGAATTTTGGAAATTTTCGATGTTTCTATGAATCTTGGAGTATCATGTTCTCTGATACTTGGTTATAAATTTGTACCGTGGCTGAACGTGCCTCATAAATTCATGTCTATTATCATTTTCAAACCTGCTGCACATTTAGACATCTTTACCCTTCAAATTATATTTGTTTAATATATAACGATTTGAAAATCGAATTTACGAATGCTGAACGATTGAGTTCATTCGCTCGTCTCTTACGTTGTTGGATTAATACGTCTACTTGTTTGTTCGCAGCTGCCTGAAGATTTATCATCGGTAAGTGTAGCTACTCTTTTAACGCATGGCTTCCCAAGGTCACTTGCACTGTAATCATTTCTGGCGAAGAAGGAAGCCAGGACGCTTTCGTCTGTATGGTCCCTTCCAACTCGCATGTTGCAAAGAATCACCCAGCACAAAAATGCTCATTTCACACTGTCCTGATGTAGAAGTGCAACATCTTGTATCATGCAAAATCAATTTATTTTATTTATTTATTTATTTATTTATTTATTTATTTATTTATGTATTTATTTATTTATTTATTCTTGTTTGTTGTTTCGTTGAGGCCCCTTGAACCACGTGGCCTCGAACTCTGGTGAGCTTTCTTCTTAGCCCATTATTCCTTCATATTTGCACTGAGGGTTGATTTCCACTTCACGCACACTCCAGAACACAATGCTTTGGTTTTCAATTTTCGCTCTTTCCCGTTTTCCGCCTTGAAGACCCCCATTAGGATTGTTGTGTGGTGTTTCGGTATCCTCTCCATTGTCTCTTTTAGTTCTCCCAGATCTTTTCAATCAATTTTCTATCTTTTCTGTTGGTATCATTGGTTGGTGCATGGAAGTTGATAACCGTGTATGCCAGTAGCGGCTGGTGGTATCTGAAGCTGGGTGTCGCACCAACATTATTAATGTCACATTTTTATATGAGAACCTTACTGGGATAACAAGAAACTCTGTTATGTTATCGTTAAGTAATGAACTAACGGGCGCCAGGAAATATTCTCCGCAGTGCCTACGTGCTGCTGCGTAAGGGAGCATCAGCAGTTTAGTTGGCAGCACGGTGTCATATCTGTCACGCTCACTCGCCGACAGGCCAAGGTCAACAGGTAGCAGTACAAGGGAAGGCCACATGTGTGAGCTGTTGAAATCGTCAGTGTGTATTGCATTAAGTGAGCGTTTGGATGGATTATTGGAATGGTGCAACAGGATACAAGCGGTAATGTTTACTGCTGAAGAGAGCGTTTTTTCGTCGAATACGTTTTTCGTGAAGGCGATCGGTTAACAGAAAATGTAAAACGAAAATTTCAGGCGCGGTTTCCTAATTCAAAGTGTTCAAACCGGGATACCGTTCGGAATTTGATAAGTAAATTTAGTGTGACCGGCTCAGTTCACGATGTACCGGAAACAGGCAGGCCTACGCTTTTAACTGACGAAAAACGATTGATGAACTTAAGGTGAGAATAATTAATTATGTGGTCCATTACGCAAGAAACTTTAGTGAAAGTCTTCGACAATATGTGTACACGTGTTGAAGTCTGTCTTCGAACACAAGGACAACACTTCCAGCATCTGTTATGAATTGCAGTGGTGAGTACAAAGTTTACTGTATGTTGTTTGTTTTGTTTTGATACAAGCGGCAGCAGCCGTGCTGCCAACTTAACTGCTGATGCCACCTCGCGCAGCAGTATGTAGGTGCTGCGGAGAACAGTTCATGGCGCCCTGTACATTCCTATTAAAACTGAAATATATTCGGCAATTAAAACACAGGAAATAAAAGGATAATTATACAGTGTAACTACAATTATTCTTACCTCACTTGAATTGAAAATTTGCCCTCCTGATTTTCATTGATGCAAAATGTTGGTAATTTTGTGAGTGGACCGGTAAGGCATACCCTAATAGACTGGAAAATATATTACGGTTTCCTGAGGAGAGAAAGCAGTCATGAAGTAATTTCCGCAGAGTGATGCAATCTAACGGGAACATTTGGAGTTCTTTCTCGATAGGGGGTTTGATGTTCTTGTGCAACACCCAAGGATCGATACTAGCGAGCGTGCTACGTGATGCTATGTACATGCACAGGATTACCGCTTGGGAGTTGCCGTAGGAAAGCAAACCCCCTGAGTTTGATTCGAATCCGACAGTGTTTATTGGTCCTTTAGTACATCGAACGACCAAAGATGGTTGATTTTAACATACTTTAGAATAAATCCTAGATTTATTCAACCAAAAATTTAGAAGAAACGACGCCAGGTGAAGTGTAAAATTATTGGTAGTTGTGCAAAACTGCAACAATACCACGCACTGCCGCTGTTGTATTCTTTGTTTAGATTTATGAAGGCCAAGGTGGATGATCTTTAATTTAGAGGTAAGGAGATAATGAAACGGAAATGACAGAAAACAAGGCAAAAGAAGAAAATGTATTTAAGAATAAATGATGGAATACACCGTCAAAATAATATCTAATGCCAAATGCAATGAAGATATTGCAACGAAATTTGAACAGGAATGTCCGCCTCTGGGTGGGGGTGGTAGAATAACACCCACGGTAGCCCCTGCCTGTAGTAAGAGGGGCTCTCAACTTGGGACCACGGGTTGGTGACCATGGGGCCCTTTGCTGAGTCCTGGCATTGTTTCCACTTACTTATGCCAGGCTCCTCACTTTCATCTATCCTATCTAGCCTCACTTGGTCAACTCTAATTATTTTCCGACCCCGATGGTATTAGAGCACTCGAGCCCTATGGAGTCTTTGATTTTCACGCCCTTTGTGGTCCTTGTCTTTCTTCGGCCGATACCTTAATTTTTCGAAATCTCGGATCCCTTCCATTTTTTTTTCTCTCTGATTAGTGTTATATAGAGGATGGTTGCCTAATTGTACACTCGAAATATTTAGTATCTCGTGGCCAGAAATATTAATTTCGGGCAAGAAATCAGTACAGCCCTTAGAACCACCCAGTACCCGCTTACACTATCTCTCTCATTCGTCACATCCATTAGATGCGTTAACACATGCACACGTCTGAAGAGTGAGGGGAGGTGGAGAAAACGAAGTACGAGGATATTTAGCATGAACGAACCACATGCGGAGGGGAAGGTACTTGCGTCCTCGCCTGCCCACACGTCCCACTGGCTCGACAATGAACGGAGAGGGGAATGAAGGGAGGAACCACACGCCTCCTTCAAGGCAACAGACGTTATGTGTATGCCAACTCATTGATGGTCAAATTCTCCAGTTTCTTTGTAATTCTTGTGTGCGAAGACCGGCTGAAATGTTATCCGTCTCGACTATGACTTCATTATCAAATGGCATCGCGCTCAACCGCTGTAAGAAGAATGACCTTCATTTTCGTCAGTATAGAGCCTATTAAATACTACTACTACTACTACTACTACTACCACCAACCTAACCTAACCCATGGCACTAGAGCCCTGAAGGGCCTTGGCCTACCAAGCGACCACTGCTCAGTCCGAAGGTCTTCAGATTACGAGGTGTCGTGTGGTCAGCACGACGAATCCTCTTGGCCGTTATTCTTGGTTTCCTTGACCGGACTACTACTACTAATAATAATAATAATCATAATAATAAATTATCCTCAACAACCAAAGTAAAAATAACCTGGCATTCTATAATTATGATGATCTGAGACGCAAGGGCGTGTGGAAAACCGTTCGTATGAAGTTACTTTCCGCGCTGATCAAACAATTAAATGCCATGCATTGGGGTGGGATTACATCATACACACTTCATCGCAATTAAATTACAGTTAATTAATTGTTTTCCTTGATTAGGAAAAGCTAGTGTAGCCAGAATGTTTAACCATAGAAACATCTTAATCAGTTTCCGAAAAAATAGAGTTGGGAGTGACCTCTGAGTGCGCAATGTCGCAATGGGGTGCATACGTAGCAATGGAAAACGAAAACATTTGACGTTGCCTTGGTTACTTCTCCTTCATCCTCGGGGTTGGCCAAAATCTTCGCCCAAACGTTACCTGTTTACTTTTCCACACGGAATTCTTGTGATGGCGATTGTACTTCCTCTTAAAACAATAATCACCACCACCTGAACAGGAATACTTTCGGTGAGAGAAATACTTATATCTGTAGCACCTAATTTGAACAACGATACGTTCTAGAGCCTACTTGATGCAACACGTATTTGTAATTATTTAAAAATTTTACTAATTATTTGGGGGGACAATCCATCCAACCTGCACACACTGTTCCCTGCGTAAGGCTCATAGACTGACCGAGGAAGTAATTTAGTCCACAGAAATTGCCTACACAGCACTCACTAGAACTTGTTATCTGGGACTCAATTTACCTACACCTTTGTTCGAGTCGGGACCCAACCTAACGCATTCTTCTTGTTCGGGATCCAATTTACTTTACCCGGCTCGGTTAAGTCTCAAAACCCCCAGGCTAAAATTAGTGGAAAATAATATCAAAACTCACGACTACAAGCTAGTAGCTAAATTAACGTTCTAGTGAGTAAGGGGCAGATTTTAATGGCATGCCATATTTTTGCTTGAAAATTCATATTTTGGATAAATTTAAAATATTGGTCTTATTTCTGCTTGACACAATAAAGTCATATTTCCTGTCATATTCTATGGATTTTAATACTGAGTGAATTTTTGTGGCAAGTTATTCAGCCAGGGAATTTTGCTGTAATAGTTAAGGAGTCTATTTGTGGACTGAATATTACTCTGTATGCGGGAATGGGCAGGTAGCAGCTAACTGGAATTATGAACAAGGTATCCTTTTGGAATTAACTAATGAGGAGCACAAAGTGATTGGCAATACTCAGAAGAAAGACATCCTGGGGTGCATACGTAGCTAATGAACTGGTATTTTTCTTTCCTAGAAAATGGAGGACTCTCTAGCTTGTTGTTTTGAGACCACTTCTTCAGTGTAGTTTCAACATGCCAAAACCAAAGTACTCAGTGAGTGTGAAACTAAGTCAGTTTATTAAGGAATTTGGAGAGCAGCATTTTAGTAATGATGGTGTTATTTTATATTGTAAACTGTGTGAAGTGATGGTATGTGCTCATAAACGTTTTAATGTACAACAACACTGCGCTACAACTATCAGAAGTGCTTAATAAAATCTTCCGCGGCAGAGAATAGGCAGCGTTTGCTCTTCGAAAGGGCCTCATGTGCAGCTACTGTTCCGCCAGACGACAGATTGGATTTCTGTAAAGATCTCTGCAAGATGATGGTTACTTCAACTATTTCCTTTAAAAAACTGAACAGGTATATAAAGAAGTATATCAGTCAACCTATTCCCAATGAATCAACTTTGAGAAAATTTTATATCGCGAGTCTCAATGAAGATGTTTTAAAGAAGATAAGATCTGAAGTTCTCAACCACAAGTTATGAGTTTCATTGGACGAAACAACTGGAGTAAAAGGGAGGTACGTAGCTACCGTAATTATGGGCATTCAGAAAGAAAACAAGCCCGGTAATGTCTTTCTCCCGACGTGTGCGGTTTTAGAGAAAGTAAATCATTCCTCCATTGCAGTGCTATTTGATGATGCTATGAAGTTACTGTAGCTACATGGGGTAAAAAGAAGCAACATACTACTTCTTGTGACTGATGCCGCCCCGTACATGAAGAAGGTAGCCAAAGGACTAAATCTACTCTGTCCAAAAATGGTCCACGTAACGTGCCTTCCCTTGCTTTGCATAGGGTGGCCGAAGAGGTTCAGATCAACTACCCTGAAGTAGATAAGTTGATTGCAAATGGCAAGAAAATATTTCTGAAGGCTCCCCTTCGAGTTCAAAATTTGAAAGAAACTGCTCCTAACTCTGCCTCTTCCACCTCAGCGTGTCCTTACTCGTAGGAGAACTCCGCTCGATACTGTTCAATACTACTGCAGCAATTATGATTCCTTCAAGACGGTTGTTCAGGAATTTGATCCTTGCAATTCATCATCTGTCAGGATTGTGCAACATTTGTTTACCTCTCCCAGCTTGGTCGGAAACTTGGCGTTCATATTATCGAATTTCGGTGTGATAGCAAGAGCAATCACTCGCCTTGAAACTGTGGGGCTTCCACAAGTGACACGTTGGATATTGTGAAAAACATTGAGTGTGATTTAAAGAAAGAGAAGGGTGAAATGGTTGAAAAAATTCTGAATAACTGCAAAGAGTGTTGTTCTCAAATGAAGGATATTTTTGCTTAGGGAGATAATTTCTTGTGGACACCATACAACATTTGGGGATTTTCAGCAGCAGTTTTCTCCGGAGGACATAACGTTCTTCAAATTTGTCCCCATAACGTCGTGTGACGTCGAACGGAGTTTCTCCAGGTACAGAAACATTCTGACTACCGAAGCGGGTTCGAGTTCGACAATTTGAAAATGCGCATGGTCATCCAGTGCACTTTCACTGCCGAAAAGGAATACTAAGGCCAGGTATGGATATTTTCATCATCATTTTTTATAGAAATTTGCCGATTCAGAACTAATTAAATATTTTATCAGATCATCATCCGTTGCTCATTATTTCTTGATTTTCAGGATAAGATAAAAAATAACTTTGTGATGAACAAAAATTGAATATAACAAACAAATGTTAATTTATAGGCCCATATTAATCAATTATATTCTTTCCTTTTCCGGTCATGTATTAAAGATTTTTGTGTCATATTTACTTGCACATTGGTCATTAAAATCCGCCCAATACTAATGAGTCTCAAAATTCACGAATTCGGACGGCAGGCGCCTGGGAGGGATGAGATGCGCTTTGACTCACGCTGCCATTCAACCTTTTTTCGTCCACTCACTTTTAGAATGGGATATCCCGTGTAATGTTAACAAGAATTATCCCTCTACCGCAGACCAAATTCTCTAAGTATATCACTGATCTCTACTTAGTTAATCTACTTGGTGTCATCGAGCAGCGTACAGCATGGAATTCATCACTTGCAAAAGGTTAAACTAAATTCAGTGTACAACGGTTAAGGTTTGTATAAGCAGAGAGAGAACAAGTCGGGCGAAACAGTATGGTTTTGTCATAAAAGACTGTCATCCGCGTGTGCCGGGGCAGTTATAATTGCAAGTGACAATAGCTTTTTAGGTGAAACAACCCACCAGTGTTTACCTGATGTCCGTGGGTTTCTCAACCTCCTGTCGCGTATACTTTGTACGAGACTACACGACAGGCCCACCTCTTGATGAGAGAGGTGCTAATTACAAGAGGGCACGCAGTTCCGGTTGGCACTAACAATGCCCCTTTTCGCACAATTCGATTACATGTTCAGTCATTATGTGGGTAGGGTAGGCATTTGTCGATACAAAGAAGAACAGACCCGGCTCGTGAGTTTTGAGACTAGCCCAGGTAAATAAACCTAATCTTACTAATCTTGTTATTGGAATTCGTGAATTTAAAACTCGTGATTTCTGAGACGACACGCCCGGTTTCTGGGTGACCCAGACTACACATTCTACTTATATTTTTATAAAAGATTAATTTGAACAGATGATATTTACTGCTTATCATATGACCAAAGTATTCTCTTAGCGGTATTATTGGTTCATACGACGTGGAACTTCGACGTTAGTAACCTTTGCTGTCCAAGGTATCCTCATTATCGTATGGAATATCCACATATCAAATGCTTCCAACTTCTTGCGTAAGTCATCAGTTAGTGTCCATGCTTCAGCGCCATTTTAAACGCGTGACACCGGAGTATTATATAAAAACTAGTCCTTGAAATTAAGCACCTTTTTAGATTAGCCAATAAACTGATTGTGTGCATAAAATTAACATCTCAATTGTAAGATAACGAAATCGAAGGTTGAATTTTATAACAGCAATAGACTTGATAAAGGATTAATATACGAGAGTTCATTTGAGGTTGTTGTCGTGTGAAAGAGGCAGATTGTAGGGAATCTCCACATTTCGCGAAATCGTTGCAGAGGATTCTCAGAAGGTGGACTTGAAGGTGACTACGACTGATAGCCTGTTTTATGCAACCAAATTGTTTACACCCGGGTATTCCCGAATACGTTAGTACTAATTTGCGGGCGGGGTGGAGGGTGGGAGGGAGAAGTATGGTGAATAGCAAACCCCAAAAGCAAAAGCCCTACGGTAGATTGCTAACAAACTATGCCTGTTTTAGGTATTAACTGAAATGTTGGCGGGAGGGGAGAGGGTGTGCAGTACTTGGGTTTACGTTTGGAGCGAGGCATGTCGTGAAGGAGAGCCTCTATGGCTCAGGACGCAACGCGTCGGCCTCTCACCGCTGAGTACCGTGGTTCAAAACACGGTCAGTCCATGTGAGATTTGTGCTGGACAAAGCGGAGGCGGGACAGGTTTTTGTCCGGGTACTCCGATTTTCCCTGTCATCTTTCAATCCAGCAACACTCTCCATTAACATTTCATTTCATCTGTCAGTCATTAATCATTACCCCAGAGGAGTGCGACAGGCTTCGGCAACCGGCACAATTCCTTATCCCTGATCTGGTCAATGACTGGAAAACAGGTTGTAGGTTTTCACTTTCATGTCGTGAAGGAGATTGCAGTACTTCGTCACTGTGTGCAACAAGGTTGCATACCTCTGTCTGGAGTGTTGGGGCGTGTCTGACAATCAATGAGGTTGCGTTTCAGGCGTGCATTCAGGCGCATGGTGGACATTTTGAGAACTTCTTTTACAGGGTAGGCAAAATAAAACTTCCCCTGAAAATATTTATAACACTGACGCGGAATTGACCCTTGTTAATGAACTACCCATCACAGAAAATGCTGCAAACCGTGATTTCTATGCACCAATCGGTTGCTGTCACATGTTTGCGCATGCGTATCTTCAGCATGCTCTGTCCCGAGTTTTTCACTGTGTCATTACGTGTGAGTGAGTGAGTGAGAGGAACAGACATGTTTAGTGACCAGTTGAATGCAACACAAAATGGTGCTCACGATAAAACAGCGCATGTTCATTGTTGAGTGTTATGGGAAGCACTGTTCGAGGAAAACCTGAGCGGAACTGTTCGCACAAGAGTGGAAGAGTTTTGGCAAAACCCCCAGCAAAGTCTGCAATGCAAAACTTAGTGGCAAAAAGACGTGGATCGGGCTATGTAGCGAATTAAAAAAACTTAACTATCCGGGAAAAGTTCGAACACCAGAAATGATTTCTCGAGTGAAGGAAAGTCTGGAAAGAAGTCCGACGAGATCTCAACGCCGTTTATCTGAGCAAGGGGGAATTGAGTTCGTCGTGTCGAAACATAAAAAAAAAAAAAGATCTGCATCTGTATCCTTACAAATTTACTACCGGGCAAGTTGGCCGTGCGGTTAGGGGCGCGTAGCTGTGAGGTTACATCCAGAAGATAGTGAGTTTGAATTCCACTGTCGGCAGCCTTGAAGATGGCTTTCCGTGGTTTCCCATTTTCACACCAGGCAAATGCTGTACCTTAATTAAAGTTACGGCCGCTTCCTTCCCACTCCTAGCCCTTTCCCATACCATCGTCGCCATAATACCTACCCATAATACCATAATACCATTACTGAGATGGCGGTTGAGTGAGGACGTGTGTGAATAGTGCTCCGGTGTAAATGTGTTATTTTTGCTGATTATGCTGGTTTCCTGACTTGGAGTTGTGTCTACCGATGTAGTAAGTTTCAACGGACAGTAATAACACTAAGTTTCACTGGTAGATAGCCGTAATACTGGTTTAATTTGTATTCTTTTTAAAGGATATTGTATGTAAACATTAGGCGGTCAGTGTTGCAAACCCAACGAATTCAAAA
This sequence comes from Anabrus simplex, assembly GCF_040414725.1. Taxonomy (NCBI): domain Eukaryota; kingdom Metazoa; phylum Arthropoda; class Insecta; order Orthoptera; family Tettigoniidae; genus Anabrus; species Anabrus simplex. Next base: position 287,881,061 of record NC_090270.1, on the reverse strand, counting down.
CACCGGAGTACGTTCTTCACTCTTTGTTCGAGATATCGACTTTGCCTACGCTTGCGATGAGCACCTGTTTGGAGTGTGGAAAATCCGTATCCAGGCAGGATACCACTGCCAAAATACAGTGTTCTAATTGCAGTAAATGGTTTCATTCTAAATGTGTGAATCTCCAAGACAGAGACTTGAAGTTACTCTCATCCAGTGATCATAAATGGAGGTGCAAAGCTTGTCATAGTAAAAAAAGATCGAGCACTGTGAGTGATGAAATGTTAGTAGCTGAGATGCCATCTGTTGGTGACATCTATGAACTTCTGGTTACTCTGAAGGAGGATATGGCAGCTCTAAGGAAATCAACTACTGATATTGAAAGACAGCTAGGTAATTCAATTAATGTCTGCCACGAGAGATTAGATGAGCATCAGAAACTTCTTGATAATCAGCAAGCAATAATAGCAAGACAGCAAACGATAATTGACAATCTGTTATCCGAAAATCAGCGGCTCCAGAAAACAGTACATGACCTTTCGATCCGATGTGATGACAGTGAACAATATTCTAGGGTAAATACTCTTGAAATATATGGTGTTCCCGAGGTTCCCAATGAAAACGTTGTTCAGACCGTCATAAATGTCGCTAGGGCCTTAGATGTTGAGCTTAAAGAGGACATGATTGATGCTTGCCATAGATTAAAAAAGGTCAACAATCGTCCAACTGCAGGCATTATTGTGAAGTTCGTTCGCAGATGTCATAAGGAACAGCTCCTCGAGAGGCGAAAAATCAAAAGAAACTTATCGACTTCTCACCTGGGCTTTACAGTTACTAATCCTGTGTACATTAATCAGTCCTTATCCCTAGGGAGGAGAATTCTGTTTGCTAAGGCAAAACAGCTGCAGCACGACAAAGATTATAAATACCTATGGGTTAATAACAGTGGAAAAATAATGATCAGGAAAGAAGACGGAAGTCCTGTTCATGTCCTTCGTAGTGTCGAAGATTTAGGTAAACTGTAATGCGTTTTGGTTTCCTTTACTACCCTTAATGTTTGTATATTTTCCAATGACCAGTCATTTGTTAACTTCTACATTTTATTTAACATTTTTTATTGCCTTTTAAATGTCAGTGAACAATTTGTCAATTTATTACCAAAACGTTAGAGGACTTCGTACCAAGTGTGAGTTATTTCTTCAAAATCTCCTTTGTTGTTCATTTGATGTACTAGTGTTAACTGAAACGTTCTTGGCGAATGATGTATTTGATGGTGAATTATTCGATGATCGATATGTAGTATTTAGAAATGATAGGGACGCATCACTAACAGGAAAGTCACGTGGAGGTGGAGTATTAATAGCTATTAAAAAGGGATACTGTGTAAAGCTATCCTCTGTTTACAATAGTCAACAATGTGAATCTCTAACTCTTCAAATTCTCGGTAACAATCGAAAGTTATTTATAAATGTTGTTTATATAACTCCCTCTTCCGGCTATTCTGTATATCAGGATTACATTAACTATGTCGAAAACATTGATCACCTTATAATGTCCGATTGCATCATTATGGGTGATTTTAATTTAGCTGAAATTAATGATGTAAATTATAATTTTACTGAAGGATCAACGGCCAGTCGTAGTCTAGCAAATTTCATGTCGTATTTAGGATTGAAATCATATAACAATGTTCTCAATTTTAACTCTAGAACACTAGACTTGGTTTTGGCCAACATACCAATTAATATAAAACATGAAGAATTCGTACTGGTTCCAGAAGATTTGCATCATCCCGCACTCTCTTTATTATCGTTACCAACCAGGAAACTTCCCATTTTTAAGAACATATGCCGTGAATATTATGACTTCAAAAATGCAGATTTTATGAAACTTTACTGTGAAGTGCGTGACTTTGACTGGAACCCGTTGTATTCCTTTGAGAACGTTGACCTTGCAGTAGATTTCTTTTACACCTCACTCTACAAATGTTTTGATGTATGCATTCCCAAGAGGAATCTCATTCAAAAATCCAAATATCCCGTATGGTTTACACATGATATTATCCAAACTCTAAAGAGAAAAAAGAAATGTGCCAGGAAGAGAAAGTTTTCAAAATATTATGACGATCGATTTAGGCAGCTTAGAAGTGAACTAAAATCTAAAATAAACATTGCATATAAAATATATATTCACAACTTAGAAAATGGAATAAAACACAATATTAATAATTTCTGGACGTTTACTAGTAGTAAAAGAGAAACGCGAATAGGTGATAATGCCTATTTCTATAATGACAACACGTATGAAACTGGAAATATTGCGCAAGGTTTTGCGCAATATTTCTCATCGGTGTATACCATCCCGGACTTTAATTATAATATCGATAACATGGACTTGGATGAGATTCCTGTATTACCAACTATGGATGTGCTCAATATTACTTCTATATCAGAAGAGGAGGTAAAACGAGTCATTAATGGAAAACTAAAACCTAAAAAGTCAAGCGGTCCAGATAACATCCCACCTTATATAATTAAAGGATGTGCTGAAATACTGGTTCCACAGCTAACCTTCATTTTCAACCTTTCATTAAAAAAGTCTTGCTTCCCTGAAAGGTGGAAAATATCAAAAATTACACCAGTTCCGAAGGCAGGCGTTCATGAAAATATATCTAACTACCGCCCTGTTTCCATTATTGACGCCTTTGCAAAAGTATACGAACATATACTATATTTTAAGATCTATAATCACATTAAGGCAGGTATTTCCGAATTTCAGCATGGATTTTTGCCTAATAGATCTGTTATTACAAATCTTGTAGGATTTACTCAGACACTGTATGATGTATTGGATAACAACGGAAGGACGGATGTTGTCTATACAGACTTCGAAAAAGCATTCGACAAGGTAGATCATGAAATTCTTGTCCAAAAAATGCACCAGTTTGGGTTCTCGAAACCACTACTTCGAATGTTTTGTTCTTACCTGAAAGATAGACGTCAGTTTGTGTCTTTTAAAGGCGAAATCTCAGACAACTTCATTAGCTACTCCGGTGTTCCCCAAGGATCTAATTTGGGTCCCCTTCTATTTTTAATTTTGATTAACGACTTGCCGAATAATCTTCGTCATACCAGTTGTTTGCTGTTTGCTGACGATGTAAAACTATTTAAAGTCATACATCACAAGAAGGATGAGGATGAGCTACAGCAGGACATTGATCGTGTTGTAGAATGGTGCGATATGAATCATATGTCTCTTAATGTAAAGAAATGTAAATCAGTAACTTTTACCAGGAAAAAGAAAGGTACGATTGCGTCGTACTATATAAAAGATACCAAACTAGAAACAGTTTCGGCAATAAGAGACTTAGGAGTAATATTTGATGAAAAATTAACATTCAAAGCCCATATTACAAAAATAACGAACGATGCCAACCGTATGCTCGGTTTTATAATAAGGAGTTCTAAATTATTTGCTCAATCATCGATTGTTATTCAGTTATTTACTAGCCTTGTTAGGAGTAAATTAGAATATGCATCTGTAATTTGGGACCCGTGTTCTAACGAACAAATACATACTATTGAAGTTGTTCAAAACAAGTTTTTGCGGTATCTGTATTATAAAACAAATAAGACATTTTGCCCTTTTGATACATCAACACGGTATTTAAGAAGTAACTTTAACCTCACGTCGTTGCGCAACAGAAGAATCATTATTTCTCTAAAAACGTTAAACAAAATCGTTAGAAATAAATTTAATTCCATAGGACTGCTCAATTTTATCTCCTTTCATGTTCCACGAGCTGGAGCTCGCATGAACACAGTATTTCAAGTTCCAAGATCTAGAACATCTCATCACTTGAACTCGCCATTTATTAAAATGCTACGATTTTATAACACATTTGCTGCAGGAATAGATTTATTTTCAGAATCACACACTGTCATTAATATACATTTAAAGGCCTGTGTTTCTAATTTATAAATTCAGACTCCTTTTCTATATAATAGGTGCTCTTTAACTTATTTATTAATATAGTCACTTACTACTTTATTTATATCTTTGTTGCAATTCTTGTATTTTTATAGTGTAGAAATAATCATTGTTGTACTCTGGATTGTCATTGTCTCTGTGTATGTGTTTTCCATTCATTCTTCTTCCTTGTCTTTATTATCTTCAGCATTATTATTGTGTATTTATCTTTACTTACATGTATGCATTATAAGTACTGTTGACTGTTGTGTTAAGAAGGTACTGTATTGGGCTTACTGCCTGTGTACTTTCAAAAAGTCAAATAAATAAATAAATAAATAAATGGTTAGCGTGCAGGCCTTTGGCCACAGGAGTCCCGGGTTCGATTCCCGGCAGGGTCGGGAATTTTAAACATAATTGGTTAATTTCGCTGCCACGGGGGCTGGGTGTACGTGTCGTCTTCATCATCCTTTCATCCTTATCACGACGCGCAGGTCGCCTACGGGCGTCAAATCAAAAAGATCTGCATTTGGCGAGCCGAATATGTCCTCGGACACTTCCGGCACTAAAAGCCATACGCCATTTCATTTTTACCAGCATGATGACAGCTGCTCGACATGAGATGTGCCCCTACAAAGTTGGAAAAGTCTGTAACGATCGATCGTAGACCATATGTTCATACAGACGTAAGGCGTTGTTTTGGGGTGTATTATCTACCCCTATACCGACGATTATTTCCCGCACGTATGGGAACACCCTGTCTTTTCGTATTTATACAGTAATATTGCAGTAAATATCCAATCTTCTTCTACCGCTTTTCCCACACCTGTGGGGCCGCGAGTGTGCACTGCGTTACGTATGCGGATTTGACCCTGTTTTACGACCGGATGCCCTTCCCGGTGCCAACCCGTTGTGGAGGAATGTAATCACAATTGTGCGTTTCTGTGGTGGTTGGTAGTGTGATATGTCTGAATATGAAGGAAGAGTAGAGTGTTGGGACAAACACAGACACCTAGTCCCCGTGCCAGAAGAATTAGTCAGAAGCGATTAAAATCCCCAACCCGGCCGGTAATTGAACCCGGGACCTTGTGAACTGAAGATCTCAAAGCTGACCATTCAGCCAAGAGGTCAGACGCGGTAAATATTCCGTACAGTATATAAATAAAATAAGACAGCTGTACATTGGTTGGATTAAAAAAACTGGTATTAATATGTCGATCATGTTTAGAATAACAAGGTAATACATTTAAAAAAATTAAGTCCTGTCTGTCTGTGTACTTGTGTGAGTATCGACGTACATCACCAGAATACAGCTGAATAGAATGCATTGAGAATTGGTATTTAGAGTCAAGTGAAAAGGCACTATAATCTTGCCTGTAAATAATTTTATTCAGGCTGAGTGAAATCGTAGTTATGAGGAAAGTCTAAAAATGAATTCTCAAATATCTCCGCTCAAACGTGTTCTATCGATAACTTTCTTTTTCATTTTGTTACGGAGTTATCCGTGGTAGTTAGAGGTGAAATAAGGTGCGGGCGGGAATAGGTCTCTACTTACGAAATTAAAGTTAATTTAAAACTTTAACAAAGGTTATATTTTCTTTTCAAAATCAACAAATGACAACAAATAACAAAGATGTGACAGGTACCAAGTAGCAGGTTAACAATTTAAGAATTTACAGAGCCCCAAGATTAATTTCTGAGCTCTCAGCTCACCACCACAATAGTTACAGGGCAGAAAACCCCTAAGTGCAAGGAGCACTAGCTCCTAATTACAATGTTAAGATGAAAAGAGCAGACCTGCTCTCAATTTTACCAGCCTGTCAAAGGCTACAACAACCTTCATTCCTAACTGCCCTTAAGGCACACATACAGTGAAACGGGGGTATCTTGTACCCAACCTACAGGGCCTTCACATGAAGAAAACAAACACTGGGTTAATTAAATGGCCCAACAAACCAACTTGGCTGGAGGCGTAGCTTGCACTCCTACATGAAACTTCTTAAAACCTAGGTGGCACTCGGCCAGTTATACAGGGGCTAATCCCATACTATGGAGGTGACACGATAAGAAAATTTTATTACATTACGAAGAGAAGAAAACGGTTATGAAAACGTAGTCACCTCAAAACAATATGAGTGGGAGCTCGAGAGGGTTAGGCACTCTCTATCCCAATTTGTAGTTAAAGAGACGAAATTTTACCAAATGTCTATTGCATTTTAAAGATAGGTTACAAGAAAAGTTTCGAACCTGCCCCGAGGGTTAAACTGCTGAGCTAGCAAGAAATAAAGTTATTGAACGGCCATTACCTAGTGGATGAACTGCTGCCCGAAGAAGGAGGCGCTTCCCGGCCCCTGCTATATATGTTCACACACTGCGAAAGATGTTACTGAAGTGGCCCCGAGACAGGAAAAGCAGCAGTTTATATACCCTCGTGGAACATTCGAGACCTTTCATGAATGATAACAACCCGCCCATAAATTTTTATTGGTCGGCTAAAGATTACAAGTCAAAACTGAAGAAGACATCTAGGATTGGTGGAAAATTAATTACAGAAATTACTTATTGGTCAAATTCAAAACTGGCGGAAAGAGAAGGGTTATACTGCCAACCCAAAAAATGAATGAAAGAAATTTAAAAAAGAACAAACTTATGAATACCTAATTTCTTCAAAGAACAGTTCCTTCACTTCGCACTAGGGTGCACAATTATCGTTCTTAAGTAGTGCCATCTAGAAGAGAATGTCCACACTTCTTGCTACAGAGCAAACAAATACAAATCGAAGTAGACATAGTTCAAAACACTTCAAAATTTACAGTAGAGACATCTTCCGTGAAACCTTTGATTTAATACAGATTTTAAAGTTCAGAGTTTCTCCTGTAGAGAGGTTTCAACTGGCACAATATTTGAATTAGCGGCGTGGAGGTGTACCGCCCGGTACACATTTATAAAATGGAATGTTTTATCTTATGCACAGTACAAATTGTCCCTAATAAGAGATATATTTACCATGTTATATTTTTATATATTTCTTGTGTCCTACCGTTATTAACGTAAAACTACCGACGAATCCTTTGTAACAAAGAGCGAAGGAATAACACATTCTAATGTTTCATGTCTCCTACATTTTTCTTCGCCGGGTGGAACGACCTCTCTCTAAATACGAGTATAAACAAGGAAAAACACTCATAACGAGTAGACACGGGATAGAGGCCGCCGTGGTCCTGGCTAGACACAGATTAGAGAACTACCCATCTAAGAAGCAGGATAACAGCTGTCAACCGAAGTATGGTAGATATTTTAAGTGGGATCAACCAGGCCAAGTTAGCCTCCGATAAGAAGAAATATTTCTTCACTTCAGCATCTACCTGGACCTAAGGGAGCAGCTCCGTAAGATATTTGTTTGGAGCGTGCTGTTCTAGGGGCAGAGAGACGTGGACTCTTGGTTCAGCGGGAAGGAAGAAAAGCGATGCGTTTGACATGTGGTGCTACCGGAGGACCCTCAAGATATCGTTGTTCCGAAAGATTACCAATGAGGAGGTCCTACGTGGGACAAAAGTGGTGTTCTGTCTGTGATACATCATCCTCTTACGGAGGGATTCCTGGTGGGGCCACTCTACTGCAGGTTGCCACTGACAGCTCCAATGCGAGGGGCAGATCCAGACTGGAGTACGTCGACCAGATCGTCAGGAACCTTGGCTGCTCCTTGTACCTGGAGCTGAAGAGGCTGGCCAAGGGCAAACCAATCTTAGAATTAACTTTTATTTTACAATTTGCTTTACGTTGCACCGACACTGACAGATCTTTTGGTGACAATAGGGTAGGAGAGGGCTAGGAGTGGGAAGGAAGTGACCGTGGTCATAATTGATCTACATCCCCAGTATTTGTCTCGTGTGAAAATGAGAAACCACGGAAAACATCTTCAGGGCTGCCGACAGTGGAGTTCGAACCCACTATCTCCCGAATGCAACATTTGACCCAGACTGTACAGCCATTTGCTCGGTAGAATTAATTATTAGGAAAGAAGAAGACGTTTGAAGGAGACACACAACTGGGAAACTTTATGCCTCATGAATAGGCATACAAAGATACGAAAGCCTCCCCTTTTTTTGGATCTCTTTTTATGTTTGAACTTTTATTTTTGAGTTTTGTTTTTACAATTTGCTCTACGTTGCGACGTCACAGATAGGTCTTACGGTGACGATGGGATAGGAAAGTGCTAGGAGTTGGTAGGACGTGACCGTGGCCTTGATTAAGGTACAGCCTCAGCATTTGTCTGGTGTGAAAGTGGGAAACCACGGACAACCATCTTGAGGGCTGCCATCATTGGGAGTCGAGCCCACTACCTCTCGAACGCAAGCTGATAGCTACGTGACCTAAACCGCATTACTTACTTGCAGTTGTTACTAGTTATAGTATATTAGATTATGACCTGTTAAGAATAGGAAAGCCCCCTGTGGGTGGAGGGCAGACCAAGAATACACCCACGGTATCCCTGCGACTAAAAGGGGCGACCAAGGGATGATTGAATTAGAACCATGAAGCTACTTGTAATTAGTATGCAAGTAGTACCGCTATGTTAGGTACACAATAAGTTTGTGATTAGTAGCAGCAGAGAGCGGTTCACTATGTGTTTACAGTACCTGTGATTAATACCGCTATATGCGGTACACCACGGACTTACTTTTCCTGTGAATAGTACCTCTGTACGAGCAACATCGTGGGCGTTGCCCGTCATTAGTACCCACTATGTGAGCGACACCATGGGATAGTACGAGTCCCTGCGGTTAGTACACCTATGTGAGGAACACCATAGGTTTGTGTTGCCTATAAGTGGCACCATTATGTGAGAAACACCGTAGGTCTGCGTTACCTGTGCGACGTACAATGCTTGTGACTACTAGTACCATAATGTGTGTGGAAAGCGGTGAGTCTACACTACTTGTGATTAGTTCCGCAACATGAGAAATACCATAGTTCTACTTTACTAGCGATAAGTGCCATTATGAAATGAAATGGCGTATGACTTTTAGTGCCGGGAGTGTCCGAGGACAAGTTCGACTCGCCAGATGCAGGTCTTTTCTTATTTGATACCCGTAGGCGACCTGCGCGTCGTGATGAGGATGAAATGATGATAATATATGTTTCGTGTGGCTATTTCTAGCCGAGTGCAGCTTTTGTAAGGCAGACCCTCCGATGAGGGTGGGCGGCATCTGCCATATGTAGGGAACTGCGTGTTATTGTGGTGGAGGATAGTGTAATGTGTGGTGTGTGAGTTGCAGGGATGTTGGGGACTGCACAAAAACCCAGCCCCCGGGCCACTGGAATTAACCAATGAAGGTTAAAATCCCCGACCCGGCCGGGAATCGAACCCGGGACCCTCTGAACCGAAGGCCAGTACGCTGACCATTCAGCCAACGAGTCGGACGAAATGATGATGAAGATGACACACACACCTAGATCCGTGCCAGCGAAATTAACCAATTATGGTTAAAATTCCCGACTCTGCCGGGAATCGAACCCGGTACCCCTGTGGCCGAAGGCAGCACGCTAACCATTTAGCCATGGAGCCGGACGGTACCATTATGAGGGGCCGTTGACCTGGATTTTGAACCTCTTTAGACATCAAGCATCATCGATTCAGGATTGTGCTTTCGAAGCAGTCCCTTGGTCAGTAATACAGTACTGTTAGTTTAAGTTAGTTTCTGGGAAGGTGGGGCATTGCGGGTTGGATCCACTGATTGTTTTAAGTTCATATTCATCCATTCATTCTTCATCATCACGTCGGGGGGGGGGGGGGGGGGGGCAGATAACACTTTTTTCGTGACAGGATGAAGAGAATATTCGCAGCCAGTTTAAGAGAACAAATTGGGGACAATGCCAAGTAAAGGTCTGTGGGTGTCAGGCATGGCTCATAGCCAGAGAAGTCACACTGGAGTTCACCTTCATGCTGGATTGCATGTCGCTGTAAGTCTAGCACTGTCTTTCCACATACTAAAATAAAGCATTCTGCTGAAAATGGAAGGGAGAGATTTAGCTGGATTAAAATGTAGTAAACACCTCGACATATGCAGACTACGAGTACTTGGTCCTGATGGTAACTCCAAGTGAAATCCGGTAAGGCTGGTATTACACTATCAAAGAAATTTGTCAAAGTTCTTCTGTAAAATATCTTTTATATAAAATATATGATAGTGTAATGGGGCAATATATTATTTCTTTGATAAAAGGTATGAGCTTCGTGTTACCTTTTGCGAAAGACTTTGACTTGTTAAATCCAAAATAGCTGATCGTAAGTTCTCTGTCTGCTAGTTGCTTTACGTCAAACCGACACAGATAGGTCTTATGGCGACGACGGGACAGGAAATGACTAGGAGTGTGAAGGAAGCGGCCGTGGCCTTTTATTAAGGTACAGCCCCAGCATTTGCCTGGTGTGAAAATGGGAAACCACGGAAAACCATTTTCAGGGCTGCCGACAGTGGGGTTCGAACCTACTATCTCCCGAATACTGGATCCTGGCCGCACTTAAGCGACTGCAGCTGTCGAGCTCGGTAGATCGTAAGTTCAGTTAGAATGTTGCTACAACAAAGCTGATTATTTCCAAGTATGAAATGAATGTAATGTTGCACATCACAAGACGCCAGAAATATAAAAATACAAATTTAAGACAGAAGATGTATTTAAACACAGTGGAGACGATAAATACGATGGTGCAAATGAATGCAGCAGTGGCAGCGTAGTCCAGACACTCGCACGAGATCGGGCATGCGCATATGGGAGCAGTCAGGTGGCGCTGTTGTCGATGTGTATACCCGAAGTATACCTCCGGGAGTGGCAGCTAATCACACTACCCACTACACCACAGAGGCAGACAATCTTTACATTACACATTATATTTCCCTCTTTTCATGTAATTTTGATTATTGTAAGCATTTTTTTTTTCCTGATGAGCCACCTGAGATAACCTAAAACCATGTGGGTTTTAAGCTTTTAGTATGAACAAGCATACCGATGTAGAACTTGTGGTGTACTCTCCTGTAATGGTTTAATTTAACACATACCGGTATATTCCATGAGAATGTTTGTCATTAACAACACAAGTGTCCGCCTCGGGAGGTCAGCTGAGTAGAGGTGGGTTCAATTCCCACCTCAGCCATCCTCGAAGTGGTTTTCCGTGGTTTCTCACTTCTCCTCCAGGCAAATGCCGGTATGGTTCCTAACTTAAGGCCTCGGCCGCTTCCTTCCCTCTTCCTTGCCTATCCCTTCCAATCTTCCCATCTCCCCACAAGGCCCCTGTTCAACATAGCAGGTGAGGTACTTACTGGACCTCCTCCCCAGTTTTGCCCCCCGACCCGATGTCTGTCGCTCCAGGACACTGCCCTCGAGGCGGTAGAGGTGGGATCCCTCGCTTAGTCTGAGGGAACAACCCTGGAGGGTTAACAGATTAAGAATAAGAACAACAACACAAGTAAAAAAATAATAATAACCAAACATGTACACAACTGTCCTTCATCCATTTTTGCTGATATGATAAAATATTTGATGCAGTGTAATGGTGCAATGTTGTAGTATTTTATAAATGTAAAAACAAAGAAACATGTAGCAACAGCCCCGATGGGCCTGGCCTACCAAGCGAACACTGCTCAGCCCGAAGGCCTGCAGATTATGAGGTGTCATGTCGTCAGCACGACGAATACTCTCGGTCGTTATTCTTGGCTTCCTAGACCGGGACCGCTATCTCACCGTCAGATAGTTCCTCAATTGTAATAACGTAGGCTAAATAGACCTCGAACTAGCCCTCAGATACAGGTAAAAATCCGTGACCAGGCCGGTAATTGAACCTGGGGCCTCTGGGTAAGAAGCAGGCTCGCTACCCCTACACAGCGGGGCCGGCTTGTAAAAGTTAACTTGCACAAAATATTTTACAGAAGATCTTAGACAAATTTCTTTGATAGTGTAATACCAGCCTCACTCCCTCCTGCCCTTCTGTCCTGAACATGCATTTTTTGCTTTTTTTTAATTTTTTTTATTTTTTGCTATTTGCTTTACGTCGCGCCGACACAGATAGGTCTTATGGCGACGATGGGACAGGAAAGGCCTAGGAGTGGTAAAGAAGCGGCCGTGGACTTAATTAAGGTACAGCCCCAGCATTTGCCTGGTGTGAAAATGGGAAACCACGGAAAACCATCTTCACGGCTGCCGACAGTGGTGTTCGAACCCACTATCTCTCGGATGCAAGCTCACAGCTGCGCGATCCTAACCGCACGACTAACTCGCCCGGTTTTTTTTTTTTTTTTTTTTTGTTGAGGGCAAGTAAGTGAAAGTCCCAGGGTAAAAACTATGCCCTTTTACTCACCTTTTTTTTTTTTTTTGAGAAATGCCGATGAGTCGGAAAAATCACTGATTCTGCACTGGCGGGGGAAAGTCGATCTGGCCGAGAGGCGGTATTTACCTCTCGTTAGAGAAAAAAACTCCTCTTCACTGAACATTGAATTAAAATTTTGAGTCGGTGGGTTATTGAGGAGTGTGTAGGGAAAGGCCTCCCTTCATAAGGGACGGTCCCTTTCAGAGGGTTAATTTTGAGATTATTTTAGGGAGAAAGTTGTTTGAATTTCTAAAACGCCGAGAGAATTTCGATTTCCTATTGAAAGTGAGCCAAGGGCCGCGGTGTTTGAAACGTGTGTTCGGCTTCATGGTCCTTACGATCCGTTTTAAGAGTAGGGTGAGTGGCAAAGCGGACCTTAAACCTATCATCTTCAGTCTTACTTGGTTTAGGATACATGAGCTATCTTTGACTTAAATGGTCACGCAAGACCGATACCTTTCCAGCGTGAACAGGGGAGTGTCACATCACATGCCAATCGAAGTGAACATTGTCCAATGTTGCCGAATAGTGACCGCAAGTCTGTTCTCGCCTAGCTCTCACAGGAGACGTTTTCTTGTAAGCCAGTGCTCTAGCTCTGTGGTTTGTCTGACACTGCGCACGGCATGGCAACACCGAGGCCTGAATAGCCAGTGCTGCCGGCTCTCGTACACCGCATTATTATTATTATTATTATTATTATTATTATTATTATTATTATTATTGTTATTATTTTGAACTGAAAAGTCTCGCACCGAGCGAGTTGGCCGTGTGGTTATGGGCACGCGACGTCTCCATTGGAATGTGGCATTTTTGTCCTACCACGAGTATATTATCTCCGTGTGTTAACTAATTAATGGCAAGTGTTAAAAACAAAGTTGTTCATAGTGAAGGAAGAGAGTAACAGTGCGTTCACTACCTACTCTCTCATACTCGCCCTGTTCTCACCTTCACACCAACTGACGGTTTCCACTGGCTTCCAGGATCTAACTTCAACTCGTCGTGCTGTATTATGTATTTATATATTTACTACCTTTACCTCCAGAGTTAGTTTTATCCCCCAAAATCAGCAAGGGATCCCACCTCTACCGCCGCAAGGACAGTGTCCTTGAGCTTGAGATATTTGGTCAGGGACACAATTGGGTGCGGGGGTGGGGGACCAGTACCTCGTTCAGTCGACCTCACCTGCTATGCTAAACATGGGCCTTGTGGGGGATAGGAAGATTGGAAGGGATAGACAAGGAAGAGGGAAGCAAGTGGCCGTGGCATTAAGTTACAGTAGGTACCATCCCCGCATTTGCCTGCAGAATAAGTGGAGACTCCATGGGAAACCACTTCGAGGATGACTGAGGTGGGAATCGAACCCGCCTCTACTCAGTTGACTTCCCGAGGCCGAGTGGACCACACTCCAGCCCAGGTACTACTTTTCAAATTTCGTGGCAGAGCCGGGAATCGAACCAGGGTCGCTGTTTTTGGCAGCTAATCACACTAACCACTACACCACAGAGGTCGACCTTATTATTATTATTATTATTATTATTATTATTATTATTATTATTATTATTATTATTATTATTATGAACTGAAAAGTCTCGCACCGAGCGAGTTGGCCGTGTGGTTATGGGCACGCGGCTGTGATCTTGCATTTGGGGGATAGTGGTTTCGAACCACACTGTCGGCAGCCCTGAAGATGGTTTTCCGTGGTTTCCCATGTTCACATCAGGAAAATGCTGTAGTTGTGCCTTAATTAAGGTCATGGCCGCTTCCTTCTCATTCCTAGCCTTTTCCTATCCCATCGACGCTGCAAGACCCATCTGTGTCTGCGTGACGTAAAGCAAACAGCAAAAAATAGCAAAAAAACAAAACAAAAAATGCAAAAAAGTAAAACAACTTGTAAAAAACAAAAGTCTCGCCCCTGTGTTTGGGATTCCACGCAAGTATGGAGATCCCGTGGAAACGTATACATCTGAAATAATGTAGCATAAAATCGCACAATTCCCAGCTCCTTCCCCAATTTCTTGCGGTCTAAATTGTTAGTGTGTATTTGGCTGAATTGTATGGCCGAATGTCTTTCCCGACGTCAACCGTATGGGGGATTCTGTGTTTCTGTGGTGGTTGGTAGTGTAGTATGTTGTGTGTGTACGAAGAAATATGTATTGGGTTCAAAACAAATACCCAGTCCCCGAGCCAGATGAGTTAATCATAGGCAGTTCAAATCCTCGACCTGGGCGGGTATCGAAGTGGGGCCCCTTTGAACCGAACACCAGTCCTCTGGCCACTGAGCCCAAGAACCGGACGACCATTAAGCTCGATTTGAAACTGAAACAGAATGCATCATAAATATCACAACTCATTGTACATTGTTCAGAATTTAAAAATAATGGTATTTCTGTATCGGTCGTGTCCACAGTAACAAGGAAATGTACTTTTTCTTATGTTCCGTCATCTCTGTCTGCCTATCTGTCTGTCTGTCACCGAGCTCGATAGCTGCAGTCGCTTAAGTGCGGCCAGTATCCAGTAATCGGGAGATAGTGGGTTCGAGCCCCACTGTCGTCACCCCTGAAGATGGTTTTCCGTGGTTTCCCATTTTCACACCAGGCAAATGCCGGGGCTGTACCTTAATTAGGGCCACGGCCGCTTCCTTCCACTTTCTAGGCCTTTCCTATCCCATCGTGTCTCTACGCGCATCAGAGAAAATAGCTGAAGAAAATTTCATGAAAATCTGTATATAAAGTCGGGGAAGGAGCCACTGGAGTCTAGGCTACAAATAATTTTATTCACGCTGAGTGAAATGGTAGTTTAGGGAAAGGCCTAAAATTTAATTCTCAAATATGTATGTTATTAGTGGTCCTATCGATAAATACTACAGAACATAACTAAGGTTATACATAATTCTATTTCCAATCATGCATGTCTTATAAATTTTTACCGTATCGGCTATGATAACAGAGATATTCATGAATCTGGATTTTTGTTGCCAAGTCCATATCAACGCCAAGCCACCAGAGAATGGGTGAATAGAATTTAATGAAAATCGGTATGTGAAGTCGGGGAATAAGGTACTACAGTCTAAGCTATAAATAATTTTATTCACCCTGGATGAAATAGTAGTTTAGGGGAAGGTGCCTAAAATTTAATTTTTAGATACCTATGTTATTGGTCCTATCGAAAAGTACTACATAACAAAAGTTATAGAGAGTACAATTTCTGATCATTTACGTCTTATACAGTTTTACCGTTCCGAGTGGTGGTGGTGGCGATTATTGTTTTAAGAGGAAGTACAACTAGGCAGTCATCCTCTATATAACACTAATCAGAGAGAAAAAAATGGAAGGGGTCCGACACTTCGAAAAATGAAGGTATCGGCCCAAGAAAGACAAGGGTCATGAAAGGCGTGAAAATGAAAGGCTCCCTAGGTCTCCGTGAGTAATACTGTAAAATTTCCTAACCTTGTCTTCACATGGGAAAAGACGTACAATATGGTGACTTCCCTGTCGCGTTTCTGGGGTAACGTTAAGAGCTATGCAATTTAATAATATAATCTTAATCGCAACTTGTACACTACTTAACCTAGAATTCTGTACACAATGTAGAATTCCGTGGCGAAGCACGGACGGGTACATCAGCTAGTTCATTAAAAAAAAATATCGTGTGGCTATTTCTAGCCGAGTGCAGCCCTTGTAAGGCAGACCCTCCGATGAGGGTGGGCGGCATCTGCCATTTGTAGGTAACTGCGTGTTATTGTGGTGGAAGATAGTGTTATGTGTGGTGTGTGAGTTGCAGGGATGTTGGGGACAGCACAAACACCCAGCCCCCGGGCCACTGGAATTAACCAATGGAGGTTAAAATCCCCGACCCGGCCGGGAATCGAACCCGGGACCCTCTGAACCGAAGGCCAGTACGCTGACCATTCAGCCAACGAGTCGGACAAGCTAGTTCATAATAATTATACATTAGATGTTAGTAGAGACGGAGTCAGTACAGTGCACTTTGGCGCGCCGCCTCGGAACCGCTATGTCTACAGCACAGTACAGTACGCATCTTGTGTCCGTGCTCAGCTGCACGTGGAACAGGTCAAAGACACGTGAATCCTACGTCACAGAAGGACGAGCCCCCTTCAGCCACGCCACGCCCTCCATTCATCCCTTGCCACTTCGTGTGTCACGTCACGTAGTCCATGCTGCAGGGAGAGGATGCAGCCGTTGTAGCTAGAACATCTGTTTAGCTGAGTGGAGGGTGCACCAGATGCCAGATGCCGCGATCGCAAAACGTCACAAATAATCCATTAGCGCTCAGATTTATTTATTTATTTTTTTATTTATTTATTTATTTATTTATTTATTTATTTATTTATTTATTTATTTATTTATTTATAATGTACAGTATAACAAGGGGTGGTGATATTAGCGTTTTTAATCGGAATTTTTATTTGATTGTGTTTTGATTTGTAAATTCACCATTATTAGCGTTTTGAAGAAAAAACACAGAATTTGAGTTGATTCTGTTAAATAGGCAATATCACTTGATAATATGAGAGCGGAATTAAGATCGCATAGGCATGGAGTTAAAGTAAAATCACAATTCGTTAAGCATAATTACATTGAACCTTTATATTTATATTGATATAGGCTAAAGCATAACAAAAACAATGATGCAACATCAGAATAATAAAAATAAAATCTTTAAAATTAACTAAAGTAGTAAATCAGTGGTGTACTGTAGTGGTTGGTGTGATTAGCTGCCACCTCTGGAGGTCCGGGTTCGATTCATGGCTCTGCAACGAAATTTGAAAAGTGATACGAGGGCTGGAACGGGGTCCACTCATCCGCAGGAGGTCAAATGAGTAGAGGGGGATTCGATTCTCTCCTCAGCCATCCTCGAAATGGTTGTCCGTTTTTTTATTACTACTAAAAATACATCGTAATTGGGAAATATCTCGGTGGCAATCAAGACTTAAAGTAGTGAGATAATAAAACATAATTAACAACAACAACTACTACTACTACTACTACTACTACTACTACTACTACTACTACAAGAGTACAACAAGCAATTCCACGCGGAAGAAAGGAAACATGACTGAGGAGGTAGATGTGGGATACCTCGCTGAGTCCGAGGGAAAAACCGACCCTGGAGGGTAAGCAGATTAAGAAAGAAAAAACATGACAAGAAATACTACTAGTTTAACATTCTAAATCCAGCATAATAGACAAATTCACACACAACTTAAATACACTGACTGACAGAGCAAATGCAACACCAAGAAGGAGTGGTTCGAAAGGGATGAAAGTTGGGGGAAAAAACAGAGACGGCACGGACGAATAATTGATGTTTATTTCAAACCGATATGCAGGTTACACAATGCGCACGGCATCGACTCAGTAGGATGTAGGACCACCGCGAGCGGCGATGCACGCAGAAACACGTCGAGGTACAGAGTCGATAAGAGTGCGGATGGTGTCCTGAGGGATGGTTCTCCATTCTCTGTCAACCATTTGCCACAGTTGGTCGTCCGTACGAGGCTGGGGCAGAGTTTGCAAACGGCGTCCAATGAGATCCCACACGTGTTCGATTGGTGAGAGATCCGGAGAGTACGCTGGCCACGGAAGCATCTGTACACCTCGTAGAGCCTGTTGGGAGATGCGAGCAGTGTGTGGGCGGGCATTATCCTGCTGAAACAGAGCATTGGGCAGCCCCTGAAGGTACGGGAGTGCCACCGGCCGCAGCACATGCTGCACGTAGTGGTGGGCATTTAACGTGCCTTGAATACGCACTAGAGGTGACGTGGAATCATACGCAATAGCGCCCCAAACCATGATGCCGCGTTGTCTAGCGGTAGGGCGCCCCACAGTTACTGCCGGATTTGACCTTTCTCCACGCCGACGCCACACTCGTCTGCGGTGACTATCACTGACAGAACAGAAGCGTGACTCATCGGAGAACACGACGTTCCGCCATTCCCTCATCCAAGTCGCTCTAGCCCGGCACCATGCTAGGCGTGCACGTCTATGCTGTGGAGTCAATGGTAGACTTCTGAGCGGACGCCGGGAGTGCAGGCCTCCTTCAACCAATCGACGGGAAATTGTTCTGGTAGATATTGGAACAGCCAGGGTGTCTTGCACATGCTGAAGAATGGCGGTTGACGTGGCGTGCGGGGCTGCCACCGCTTGGCGGCGGATGCGCCGATCCTCGCGTGCTGATGTCACTCGGGCTGCGCCTGGACCCCTCGCACGTGCTACTTGTCCCTGCGCCAACCATCTTCGCCACAGGCGCTGCACCGTGGACACATCCCTATGGGTATCGGCTGCGATTTGACGAAGCGACCAACCTGCCCTTCTCAGGCTGATCACCATACCCCTCGTAAAGTCGTCTGTCTGCTGGAAATGCCTCCGTTGACGGCGGCCTGGCATTCTTAGCTATACACGTGTCCTGTGGCACACGACAACACGTTCTACAATGACTGTCGGCTGAGAAATCACGGTACGAAGTGGGCCATTCGCCAACGTCGTGTCCCATTTATCGTTCGCTACGTGCGTAGCACAGCGGCGCATTTCACATCATGAGCATACCTCAGTGACGTCAGTCTACCCTGCAATTGGCATAAAGTTCTGACCACTCCTTCTTGGTGTTGCATTTGCTCTGTCAGTCAGTGTATTTCCAGTGCTTAACACTACGGTTTACAATATCGTAGGTTGAGCTTGCTACTAGCTTCTCCAAGCAAATGCCAGGATGGTACCTAACTTAAGGCCACAGGCGCTCCCTTCCCTCTTCCTTGTCTATCCCTTCCAATCCTCCCATCCCGCTACAAGGCTCCTGTTCAGCATAGCAGGTGAGGGCGCCTGAGCGAGGTACTGGTCCTCCACCTCAGTTTTATACTCCCACCCAAAGTCCCACGCTCAAGGACACTGCCCTTGAGATGGTAGATGTGGGATTCCTCGCTGAGTCCGAGGGAAAAAACCAACCCTGGAGGGTAAACAGATTAATAAAAAAAGAAAGAAAGAAAGAAAGAAAGAAAGAAAGAAAGAAAGAAAGAAAGAATATTGTGTTCTATTATTCGTGTTCTCCTGTCACAATTTTTTTTTCTAGTTGCCTTACGTCTCACCGACATAGATAGGTCTTATGGCGACGATGGGAGAAGGAAGGGCTAGGAGTGGGAAGGAAGCGGCCGTGGCCTTAATTAAGGTACAGCCCCAGCATTTGCCTGGTGTGAAAATGGGAAACCACGGAAAACCATTTTCAGGGCTGCCGACAGTGGGGTTGGAACCTACTATCTCCCGAATACTGGTTACTGGCAGCACTTAAGCGACTGCAGCTATCGAGCTCGGTACTTACAATTAAGTTGTACGTACTGAAATGTGTTTCACCGTCTATAATCTTGCACAGCTGTTTGGGCAAACTGGGTATTTGAGCTTAACCTCTAGCAATCCCATGAATCATATATGATACCTAAGGTGTTTTACTTTATTTCTGGCTCAGACAATTAGTGTAACTTGTGGTGATATGTTGTATGATATTTGATATATGTATTTTGCGCTTTGCGTTTGCAACTTTCTACTGTTTTCCATTCAAACGTATAGGTGGCAGCACCATTTACATTTCAAAACTCGGTTGTATCAAATAGGCTATGATAGCCCGTCCCCCCAAAATAAATCTAGAACCTCCCAAAATCTTCTTCTTCTTCTTCTTCTAACACTTTCCCCACACCAGTGGGATCGCAGGTGCGAACTGCGTCATACATGGGATTTTGGCTCTGTTCTACGACCGGATGCTCTTCCTGACGTCAACCCTTTATGGAGGAATGTAACCACTATTGCGTGTTTCTGTGGTGGTTGATAGTGTGATGTATTACCTGAAAACACAAACACCCAGTCCGCGAGCCAAAATAATTAATCACCGAGCTCGATAGCTGCAGTCGCTTAAGTGCGGCCAGTATCCAGTATTTGGGAGATGGTAGGTTCGAACCCCACTGTCGGCAGCCCTGAAAATGGTTTTCCGTGGTTTCCAATTTTCACACCAGGCAAATGCTGAGGCTGTACCTTAATTAAAGTCATGGCCGCTTCCTTCCCACTCCTAAGCCTTTCCCGTTCCATCGTCGCCATAAGACCTATCTGTGTTGGCGCGACGTAAAGCAACTAGCAAAAAAAAAAAAAAAAAAAAAAAGAATATTTATTCAGACGCGATTAAAATCCCCGATCCAGATGGGAATCTAACCCGGGACCCTCTGAACCGAAGACCTCAACGCTGACCATTCATCTAAAGAGTCGGATTAGAACCTCCCAAAATATTTCCCAAAAATTATGTTTTTTAGAGCTTTGTCTTACTTTTCCCCTTAACGTCACACTAAACACAAAACAAAAGAAAACAATGTTAATGTCTAAATGTCCTCCAACATTTTCCCCTAATAAAAATTTTTTTCGCGAATTTTTCACATTTTGTTCCTCAAAAGCCATTAGACACACATACACAAAATTCAGATGTCTAAATCTGTCTTTTGGTCTCTTGAGGTTAACAGCCAAAAACATTTGCAGCAGTCCAATGGCACAGCCCTTGGACCATGTTTCCAGAAGAAGAATACAAAGATATTAAAGTGATAAGTCATGAGTTTCGCATTTATATCACATTTTAGTATAAGTTTATCATTTTATTGCGTTTTCAAAACACACTAAAAGGTGGTTTACAGGTGGTCAGAAATTAAAATACATAAAAACAAGCATTGTCCGCCTCTGTGGTGTAGTGGTTAGCGTGATTAGCTGCCACCCCCGGAGGCCCGGGTTCGATTCCCGGCTCTGCCACGAAATTTGAAAAGCGGTACGAGGGCTGGAACGGGGTCCACTCAGCCCCGGGAGGTCAACTGAGTAGAGGTGGGTTCGATTCCCACCTCAGCCATCCTCGAAGTGGTTTTCCGTGGTTTCCTACTTCTCCTCCAGGCGAATGCCGGGATGGTACCTAACTTAAGGCCACGGCCGCTTCCTTCCCTCTTCCTTGTCTATCCCTTCCAGTCTTCCCATCCCTCCACAAGGCCCCTGTTCAGCATAGCAGGTGAGGCCGCCTGGGCGAGGTACTGGTCATACTCCCCAGTTGTATCCCCCGACCAAGAGTCTGAAGCTCCAGGACACTGCCCTTGAGGCAGTAGAGGTGGGATCCCTCGCTCAGTCCGAGGGAAAAACCGAACCTGGAGGGTAAACAGATGATGATGATGATGATGAAAAACAAGCATTTATAAGCAATTCGCGTAAAATCACTCTTGCGAAAATTCACCACCCCTAAGTATAACTAATCAGTGTGTCACTAATGTACTGTACATGGGTCAGTATTTAAAGAATTATCTCGTTCTCTGACCAAACGAAATGAGCAGGAGTATAACCTGATGAAATAATGTCAGTACTCGCTCATTGCACGGGTCTATCTCACTCCACTGCACACCGGGCGAGTTGGCCGTGCGCGTAGAGGCGCGTGGCTGTGAGCTTGCATCCGGGAGATAGTAGGTTCGAATCCCACTATCGGCAGCCCTGAAAATGGTTTTCCGTGGTTTCCCATTTTCACACCAGGCAAATGCTGGGGCTGTACCTTAATTAAGGGCATGGCCGCTTCCTTTCAACTCCTTGTCCTTCCCTATCCCATCGTCGCCATAAGACCTATCTGTGTCGTCGGTGCGACGTAAAGCCCCTAGCAAAACACCACTGCACACACGGAAAGTTGGCAGACTATATGTGATATATTAGATAGTCTTATATCACTAGGAAATTCAAGGCCTTAACTAAATTCTGCAATGTTAAATTTAAATCGATGGTGCATCCTCTCCCCGCGGGGGCGTCGTGCTGCGTGCTCAGTGCTATTCGGTGCACTGTAGCGAGTGAAAGCGTCAACCGATTTATAATATTCTGATCTCCTTTTGCTCAATTTGTGACTACTTTATTATCACTGGCGGTTTGTGACACTTTACTCTACCGAGCTCGATAGCTGCAGTCGCTTAAGTGCGGCCAGTATCCAGTAATCGGGAGATAGTGGGTTCGAGCACCTCTGTCGGCAGCCCTGAAGATGGTTTTCCGCGGTTTTCCATTTTCACACTAGGCAAATGCCAGGGCTGAACCTGAATTAAGGCCACGACCGCTTCCTTCCACTTCCTAGGTCTTTCCTATCCCATCGTCGCCATAAGACATATCTGTGTCGGTGCAACGTAAAGCAAATAGAAAAGAATCCCCTCCGCATTCGGTCCAGTTTTCACTGACCATGATATTTAAGCTGAATAATAATAATAATAATAATAATAATAATAATAATAATAATAATAATAATATTAATAATAATATTAATAATAATAATAATAATAATAATAATAATAATAATATTTGTACCGAGACACACCTTCCCCGTGCATTTGAATTGAGCTTCTTTTAGAAGGCCATCTGTTATGTAAACCCTGAACTGTGTACTGGAAGAAGTTTTGAACTTTAACCTTCAGATGTCTCTACTGTCAGCTTATGTGCCCCCTCTGGTGGGAGGACGGACAATTAATTTGCAAAGGTATTTTCGAATTTCTATGTTTTTAAAACTGAAATGTTTACAGATTTTTTGTGTTCTAAGGTTATTAGCACTTCTATCTCTTCCTTCTTCATGAAATTATTAGCCAATCAGACATTTCGGTACTTATTTTGTTTGATAATCAAAAATGTGTGTGTATACAGCCTAGAGAGTTCTGAAAATTTCTCCTCTGCTATAAAACCTGGAAGCTTTTGGGCCATGTTATCTTCTTCATCGCTTCAGTCTAGAGTGCATGTGTTTGTAGAAGCAGGGGCAAACCTTGACCGCCGTCGGAAGGCCAACCAGCTCAAGGTAATGGCGGACACCTATAAATATGTGATAGTTTCAGAAAGCTGACTTGAGAGGAAGGTTTCAAAATTCATTCTTAATGTAAAGTTTAATATCATATTTTAAATGTAACTTTTCAGGCAAGTCTAAGGATTTTATTCAAATTGCTGGTTGAAAGATGCAGCTTAAGGAATAAAGAGTGTTCACCCTCTTTTAATTCCCATTCAACTTGGTATGGAGGTGATTATGATCTTCTAAAACTTCAATTCTTCAACTTATTTCAGAACTTAATATTTTCGCCAGTTAGTCACAGGCTTAGCCTCTGTAACTTCGGGCCATAAACCCACACAGTGTTTTAAAGTGTATTTCAAAAAGATTGCATGTGTTTCGCCTCCTAGCATTTCTATTTAAGGCCGATGCCTTAAACCTTCTCTTTTGACCACTAAAACCATTTAGAATGGGCACTCATTGCCTCCGTTTAGAGCATAATTAATTATGAATAAGTGTGTAATAGACCGTCGAGCAGAAATGAGAGTGAACTCTGTTTTTCAAGGTTTATCTAGTGTTTGGAGCCCAGTCTCGTAGAGTGTAAACTAAGTGAAGCAAAGGTGCTCTTGGAAAATGGTGTAACTTTGAGCTACAAGCTCATTTGGTAAATTATTTTGACTTTGAGTAAATGTTGTGATCAGAGCTGCGGAGCTTGCCATTAGTCTATTCAACTGTTGTTCGTTGTTGTTGTTCAAAGTTGAAAGTAAGAGGTAAGGTAAGGGTTATTCTGCCCGAAGGCAGGCCCGAACTTCCGCAGAGGTGTTCCTGAGCCGGAGTTTACGTGCGGTAGGGTGGCCAGTTCCTTTCCGCTCCTCCATTCCCCTACCCCAACCAACAGCGCGTGGCAACCCATCCAACTCCTGACCACGCCCAATGTTGCTTAACTTCGGAGATCTCACGGGATCCGGTGTTTCAACACGGCTACGGCTGTTGGCTTGAAAGTAAGAAAAAAAAGGAAATAAATAACATTTCAAATTTTAGTGTTTTAAATTAGGCTGTAATCTTTTCTCTTCCCACCCATTCACCCCGCCGCCTTCTTACACCTCTGCAATCCACGATATCCCCGTAACAACTACAATAATAATAATAATAATAATAATAATAATAATAATAATAATAATAATAATAATAATCCGATGACCCTTACTGAATAAAAATTTGCTTCCGCGACAGAACGATCACGTAGTGAAAATCAGGTAACATCTCGAAAACCTCGAAAAATAACTTGGTTGCCAGATGTATCTGTCTCATAGTGGCCCGTGAGCGCTAGTTCAGACTGCCCACACAATTTCACAGCATAGATTACCTTACTAACAATAAGAAAGTATCGATTAATCGAAACTTGTTCGTTTGATTGTTTAATTTTACGTCTGTATGCACTGTCTAACTGGCATCAGATGTCTACTCTACCATGCAGAGCAAATTCAGTAGCAGTGTTTATGTGTTTCTCGCTCATGTTATGCTTTTTCACCTTTTCACCAAGGTGCCTTATGTCTGAAAGCCCGACTGATGTCCATGCAGGATCAACGACATTCATTGCCGAAAAGTAACAAAAAGAACGCATACCTTATTTCACAGGCGCACAGCCAGTCACCGAGCTTATAATTAATGAATTTTCGTTCTTATAATCCTTCTGTTCTTGTGCAATATTTAAATTCGGCCGAGGCGGCCCTAAATTCCTTAATTCTAGCCAATGTTCGAAACTGAAATTCCCGCCACTACTTAAAATGCAGCTTACGGAATCCATCTTTTTCTTCTTAAATTAAGACCATAGTATTTAGTTTTCAGCTAGACATAAACAGTAAACACACGAAACTTACATACTGAAGATAGAATTTACAGTATATTTGAAACCAGGATAGTACCGTAATTTAATCTATTGAATATTTGCACTACACCAGTAATTAATTAACTACACTACAATGGCACTTATACACACATACAGCTACTGCAATTATGACTCTATGGTATGCACTTTTTCATTTATTAAAACGACAATAGCGACATTCGCGAAAACATAAACAGTGCACGCCCGATCTTTTCTTGCCTTGTTCAAATCTCAAAGCATGAAAACGTATTTAACAACATTACCAATCTACAAATGGAGCCGTCACCTTATGGTTAGATTTTAAATCTTTATTTTAGATTCTTTGTTCAACTGAATTGTTTCAGCAGTCAATATAATGGAAATTATTGTTTTGTAAAATATTTTGGAATTAATCTCTAACAACAGTTAATGTAAGAGGTGGGGGGAAAAGCCTGGGTACATTGTAATGCGGTTGGCGATGTTACTGAGGGATATGCCGGACAGACCATACATCCGCCTGCACTCTTCCTTGTCCTGACAATCCCTTTCCCCACTTCCAGGCTCCTACTGCACCCCGCGCACTACCAGACACTATAGGAACGTACTGCGGGCTCTTCTGCCACAGTCCGAGCGTCTCGAGACTAGAGAGAGTTCAACGCCGAGCAGAACGACTAATTACTCAACACGGTCATTTAAATACAGTCAGATCACTGCCCTCCATAACATCCCTCTGTAAACAAATAGATATTGCTTTCCTGAGAAAATCCCTCGCAGGTAACATTCATATAAACCCTTTCAACCGCTTACAGCTGAACTATCGTTCCGCTCAAAGAGGTCGAGGTGTGTCCCTTTTCCCTCCATTTGGAAGAACAGTATCATATCAAAGTGGCTTCTTTAATCGTTCTGCTCGGCTGTGGAATGAACTCCCACCACAGATGAAAGAACTACCTCCAGAGAAATTTTGTAAAGAGGTAAAAAGGATATATATAATGAAACCTTCCGTACATAATATAAATTTTCTACTGTGTGAATATTCAGTATGAGTGAGAGGACGGATGAAAGTTTATGTGATCCCGAGTGAGTGAGACTGTATTGTATGTGGGTATGAGTGAGCTGGCCTAGCTAAAGTATATGTGGGGATTCGAGAGAGAGAGAGAGAGAGAGAGAGACAGGGAGAGAGAGAGAGAGAGAGAGGGTGTGTGTGTGTGTGTGTGTGTGTGTGTGTGTGTGTGTGTGTGTGTGTGTGTGTGTGTGTGTGTGTGTGTCAAATTACTTGAATGTTGACCATGTCTTATGAGTAGTATGTAAATATGCCTGTAAATGCGGTAACTGTATATAAGCACACTATGTAGAATGTAATTGTATATTTGAATATTGTAATTTTAAGTGGTGATGGGGGCACTTTCGTGTTTGTGGGGCTATGCCCTTTCTCCATTCACCATCCATAAATTGTACCTACAATTGGTGGAAAATAATAATAATAATAATAATAATAATAATCTATATATATATAAAATAAGAGTTTTGTCTGTACATTGCTCAGAATTTGAAAATAATGGTATTTCTGTATCGGTCATGTCCATAGTAACGAGAAAATGCACTTTTTACTTTTCCGTAATTTCTGTCTGTCTGTCTGTCTGTCTGTCTGTCTGTCTGTCTGTCTGTCTGTCTGTCTGTCTGTCTGTCTGTCTGTATGTATGTACACGCATCACGAGAAAACGGTTGAAGAGAATTTAATAAAAATCGGTATGTGAAGTCGGGGGATGAGCCTCTACAATCTAGGCTATAAATTATTTTACTCACGCTGAGTGAAATGGTAGTTTAGGGGATGGGCTAAAATTGAATTCTCAACTATTTATGTTATTAGTGGTCTAATGAAAATCGGTATGTGAAGCCAGGGGATGAGCCTCTACAATCTAGGCTATAAATTATTTTACTCACGCTGAGTGAAATGGTAGTTTAGGGGAAGGCCTAAAATTGAATTCTCAACTATTTATGTTATTAGTGGTCATATTTTAAAGAAAATGGGTATGCAAAGTTGAGGAATAAATTGCTACAATCTAGGCTGTCAATAATTGTATTAACGCTGAGAAAAATGGTAGTTTAGGGGAAGGCCTAAAATTTAATTCTCAAATATTGTTGTTATTAGTAGTCCTATCTTGATGAAAATCGGTATGCAAAGTCAGGAAATAAGTCGCTATAGTCTAGGCTGTAAATTATTTTATTCACGCTGAGTGAAATGGTAGTTTAAGGGAAGGCCTAAAATGTAATTCTCAAATATTTCTTATTAGAGGTGTAATCGATGAATGCTACATAGCTAAGGTTATATAGTATTAAATTTCCTATTATTCATGTCTTATACATTGTTACCGTACTGGCTATGATCACAAATATATTCTTGAATTTGGATTTTTGTTACTAAGTCCATATCAGCGTCGAGTAACGAGAAAATGGGTAAACAGTATTTAATGAAAATCGGTATGTAAAGTCGGAGAATAAGAAACTACAGTTTACGGTATAAAATATTTTACAAATCACAGAGTCGAAAGAAAACTAAATGTGTAAGCCTACAATATAGAAAGCTCACAACACTGATTAACAATAACATTACATTGACCATTGTTTGTCGTGATGTGCTTTGTGTCTTCTGTTGCCCCTCATCTCCGGTAGATAGGATTACTGCTGCGTTCAGAGTACTTTTTATTTGATTTATGTCGCACCGACATAGATAGGTTTTATGGCGACGATGGGATAGGAAAGGGCTAGGAGTGCCTTAGGCCTTAATTAAGGTACAGGCCCAGCATTTGAGTGGTGTGAAAGTGGGAAACCACGGAATACCGTCTTCAGCGCTGCCGACAATGGGGTTTGAATCCACTATCTCTCGGATGCAAGCTCACAGCTGCGCACCGCTAACCACACGGTCAACTCACCCAGTCGTACAGACTGTAACAGCCTGCCTGAATATTGATGGGAAGTAGCTGGGGAGTTAGATAACTTTCTCCTTTGGCATGCCATTCTCCTGGTTTATACATTTTCTGATACTACTGGTACGTAACACACTGGATCATCTTAGCATTTGGGCTATTCAATCCCTACTCTGAGGACTATTAGATTGGCACCGCAATCTAACCGCAGTACTGTTCATTATAAAACGTGCAGCTTTCCATTTGATTGAGTATTTTATATGATAGAATTGCTTTTAATCGATACATTCATACTTACGTTTTTGTAATGACCTATGTTGATTTCAGTTAGGAAAACCACACAGTCAGTCTTTCTGAGAATCCCGTAGCGAAGCACGGGTACATCAGCTAGTAATAATAATAAAGATAAAACTTCGTGCTTGTTGGAGACAGCAGCCACGGTCTGAAAACCTTTGTCATATCTTTGAAAATAGAAAGCGAAACTTTTACAGCCAAAACAATAAAGATACCATGGTATAGCTGAATAGTACACCGTTCGCAGCGTTTGTCCATATTTTTAGACAATCAGTTGCAGAGTGAAATTATGTGAAGTGTTTTTGAAAAGGCGTTGGGGCGACGCTCAAAAGCACTCCATGCACCAACCGCCACTGGTGACTATGAAGTTTAAAAAAAATTACAGAACATTTTCCTTCGAGGCTTCATTATCAGAAATATTCAACGTTCATCGAGCAGATCTAACCCATTAAATTTCGAACCCCACTGTCGGCAGCCCTGAAGATAGTTTTGCGTGTTTTCCCAATTTCACACCAGGCAAATGCTGGAGCTGTACATGAATCAAGGCCATGGATGCTTCCTACTCCTAGCCCTTTCCTATCCTATCGTCCCCATAAGACCTATACGTGTCGGTGCGAGTTAAAGAAAATTGTAAACAAATTTAAAGAATATTTTAGATATAGTCACTTTTTGTACTTCATGAAAAGCGTTGCATCGATTTTTCGCCGGAGGCTCCCGACCATTATTTAAAAGACGTTTCACGCCAAACACCCGCGACCGTGTAGTCGAACATGATTGCGTCTATTCGACGAGTGCTGCCAATAGTGGAAATGCCGTGAACTCCATCATGGATAACCATGCCGGAATCTTTTAAGTACTTGGCCAAGATGGAGAGAATTCTGTGTTGTAATGGTTAGTGTGATTAGCTGCCACCCCCGGAGGCCCGGGTTCGATTCCCGGCTTTGCCACGAAATTTGAAAAGTGGTACGAGGGCTGGATCGGGGGCCACTCAGCCTCGGGAGGTCAAATGATTCGATTCCCACCTCAGCCATCCTGGAAGTGGTTTTCCGTGGTTTCCCACTTCTCCACCAGGCTAATGCCGGGATGGTACCTAACTTAAGGCCACGGCCGCTTCCTTCCCTCTTCCTTGTTTATCCCTTCCAATCTTCCCATCCCCCCGCAAGGCCTCTGTTCAGCATAGCAGGTGAGGCCGCCTGGGCGAGGTACTGCTCATCCTCCCTAGTTGTATCCCCGACCCAGAGCCTGAAGCTCCAGGAAACTGTCCCTGAGGCGGCAGAGGTAGGATCCCTCGCTGAGTCCCAGGAAAAAACCGACCCTGGAGGGTAAACAGATAAAGAAGAAGAAGATGAAGGAGGAATGGGATTAATGAAGCCCCCATCTAGCGGCTACCGAAGCCTGCCGCACTCCTCTGGGATAATGATTAATGACTGACAGATGAAATGCACAATCAAGTCTCGCATGGAGTTACCGGATTTGAACCACGGAACCCAGCGGTGAAAGACTGGCGCGCTTTCGCCTGATGCACGGATGCTTTGCAATATAAATGAAATGCATGTTAATGATTGATGCGAAGGATTATGTCGTTAAAATAAAAATCAAACTCTATAACACAGCAGGTAATACAACAATGAAGAAAGTTACTAGTTAAAGGGTTAGGATGCCATAAATTATAAAATCCACTCCTTGTACATGGGTGACAGCCAGAGAGGACGCGGCTGGGAGTCTCAAGGTCCCGTCTGCTATTAAACAACCAGTTAGGACAAGCTGTGCTCTTGTAGTCGAACTTGTACGTATAAATAATCAGGTCCCGTTAACCTGAAGTGATATACTGCCTCCTCGCTTGGTTTGGACGAGTCAAGAAACCTTATGAAGGCCCTCAAGAATTCCTTTACACTGCTACACTAAATAAATGCAACACGAATGTTATCACATGGCCATTTTTCACAGGTTATGAGTTAGATGTAAATTCAGGAATAAATTCTGATGTAACCTGAATATTGGTCATTGTCCCGAATTCATCTTGCTGATAGAATGCACCATCTGAGGAGTGTATTCCTACATTATGAAATTTTTAAATAATATTGTGCTTTGCCTTTTAGAAAAGGATACGTTTTCTTTCAGAATGGGAGTGTAGAGGCATAGCTGCAGTGTGTGATTTTCAGCTGAAAATTCACGTGGTGTTCGAAAAAAAAAA
Source organism: Anabrus simplex (assembly GCF_040414725.1). Taxonomy (NCBI): domain Eukaryota; kingdom Metazoa; phylum Arthropoda; class Insecta; order Orthoptera; family Tettigoniidae; genus Anabrus; species Anabrus simplex. The sequence goes on along the minus strand of NC_090270.1, from coordinate 287,850,678 downwards.
AAAAAAAAAGAAAAAAGAAAAAGAGGCATCCGATTTTTAACTCAGGTCGAAACCTCGCTGCGGCGCGTCCATGTGTAAAGCAGGCCACTGAAGAAATCTCGCCATATTATGCAACCAGTCACCCCTGTGGGTGGGGGCGGTAGAATAACACCCACGGCATCCCCTGTCTGTCGTAAGAGGCGGCTAAAAGGGGCCCCAGAAGCTCTCAACTTAGGACCTGAGTTCGCGACCATGGGGCCCTGAGCTATTCCTAGCATTACTTCCACTTACTTGTGCCAGGCTCCTCACTTTCATCTATCCTATCAGACCTCCCTTGGTCAACTCTTGTTCTTTTCCGACTCCGACACTCTTAGAGCGCTCGAGGCCTCGGGAATCTTTCACTTTTACGTTCTTCGTAACCCTCGCCTTTCTTTGGCCGATACCCTCATTTTTCGAAGTGTTGGATCCCTTCCATTTTTTCTCTCTGATTAGGGTTATATAGAAGATGGTAATAATAATAATAATAATAATAATAATAATAATAATAATAATAATAATGTTATTTGCTTTACGTCCCACTAACTACTTTTACGGTCTTCGGAGACGCCGAGGTGCCGGAATTTAGTCCCTCAGGAGTTCTTTTACGTGCCAGTAAATCTACCGACACGAGGCTGTCGTATTTGACCACCTTCAAATACCACCGGACTGAGCCAGGATCGAACCTGCTAAGTTGGGGTTAGAAGGCCAGCGCCTTAAACGTCTGAGCCACTCGGCCAGGATATAGAAGATGGATGCCTAGTTGTACTTCCTCTTAAAACAATAACCACCACCACCACCATTCAGCCAGTCCCTGCTATAAATAGTATGAAAATATAGCTCATAGGGTCGGTTGGTGCTTGTATTTCAGTAGGCTTGACATACTGTACTGATATGTAACAACAACTTCTATCTCGGTGAGGAAAGCAACGGAAAAGTATCTCACCCTTCATTTCCCTAGTATGCTTCTTCAGTGATGCCTAGGCTACCTATGACCACTGTTGGCGGAGCTATGGAGGATCAAACAAACCCTCTGGCCCTATATCCAACATACAATCTTGACATTGTTACGAACTTCCATACGGACGAATAATAATATTTTGGAAAAACTGTGTTTATTGTAGTCAAAGTATCGGTTGATATCACATTTTTTCTCCTTACGGCATTCGTTTCTAAGTTCTGTACTACACTGAAATAATTGTTTGTTATGGCTTTCCTTTCCAAGTACAATACAGCACTATCTTGAAAGTAACGGAACTCTCCTTTGGGGAAAGATGACCAGTTGCAGTGGGTGGTATTACCTCGCTTTCTCTCTTACTGAAATGAAATGGCGTACGGCTTTTAGTGCCGGGCGTGTCCTAGGACATGTTCGGCTCGCCAGATGCAGGTCTTTCGATTTGACTCTCGTAGGCGACCTGCGCGTCGTGATGAGGATGAAATGACGGTGAAGACAACACATACACCCAGCCCCCGTGCCATTGGAATTAACCAATTAAGGGATATCCCGGCACTAAAAGCCATACGACATTTCATTACATCTCTGACGCGGTCAATGACTGGAAAGCAGGTTGTATGTTTTCATTTTCATAAATTAAATACATGAATAAATCATCATCATCATCATCATCATCTGTTTACCCTCCAGGTTCGGCTTTTCCCTCGGACTCAGCGGGGGATCCCACCTCTACCGCCTCAAGGGCAGTGTCCTGGAGCTTCAGACTCTTGGTCGGGGATACAACTGGGGAGAATGACCAGTACCTCGCCCAGGCGGCCTCACCTGCTATGCTGAACAGGGGCCTTGTGGAGGGATGGGAAGATTGGAAGGGATAGACAAGGAAGAGGGAAGGAAGCGGCCGTGGCCTTAAGTTAGGTACCATCCCGGCATTCGCCTGGAGGAGAAGTGGGAAACCACGGAAAACCACTTCGAGGATGGCTGAGGTGGGAATAGAACCCACCTCTACTCAGTTGACCTCCCGAGGCTGAGTGGACCCCGTTCCAGCCCTCGTACCACTTTTCAAATTTTCGTGGCAGAGCCGGGAATCGAACCCGGACCTCCGGGGGTGGCAGCTAATCACGCTAACCACTACACCACAGAGGCGGACACATGAATAAATAAATAGTTAAATAAGTACATTTATTTAAGTAAACAAATGCAAGCGAAATCGTAGTGGAAAAAACAAACAGTTTTAAAATATTGGTTCACGAATGTTCATGAACAAGATGCTGATGTGCATTCGGTCATTGTGATCAATCGGTTAATGATATCAGATTTTCTGCATCACAATGCGATCTTATAAAGCGGCGTGCACCGTACTTGTAACGACTTTCAATATGTCTCTAAATAATAATGTTAATGGGTTTACACCCAATTATCTACTTTAACGATTTTCGGAGACGTCAAGATGCCGGAGTTATGTCCTGCAAGATGTCTCTTACGTGCCATACATCTTCCGATATGAGGCTGGAATACTGTTTTTGAGTACCTTTAAATACCAGCAGAATGAACCACGATCGAACCCGCCAACGTAGCCTCATGCCCGAGGCTTTTGTTGTTTGTATATTCTGTACATAAATCTGGCCCCTTGGCTGACGGTTCAGAAGGCCCCGAGTTTGGTTCCCGATTGGGACGAGAATTTTAACTGCGCCTGGTTAGTTTCTCTGACTCGGGGCTGGGTGTTTGTATTCGTTTCAGAAAAGTCATCTTCACATTCACACAAGAACCCACAGTATCAACCGGCACAGAAACACACAGTGGTGTATATCGTCATTGCGCCTAGAAAAACCGCTATGTGATAATATTTCAGCTCAGAACTCTGACCAGAAAGGTTCTGTCATCTACGGTCGTAATAAGAAAGACACGTTCTGGGCCATGTTTCATAAAACATCTTTCACTAATATTATTAGTAAGAAACCAATAATATTCATCATCATCATCATCTGTTTACCCTCCAGGTTCGGTTTTTCCCTCGGACTTAGCGAGGGATCCCACCTCTACCGCCTCAAGGGCAGTGTCCTGGAGCTTCAGACTCTAGGTCGGGGATACAACTGGGGAGTATGACCAGTACCTCGCCCAGGCGGCCTCACCTGCTATGCTGAACAGGGGTCTTGTGGAGGGATGGGAAGATTGGAAGGGATTGGCAAGGAAGAGGGAAGGAAGCGGCCGTGGCCTTAAGTTAGGTACCATCCCGGCATTCGCCTGGAGGAGAAGTGGGAAACCACGGAAAACCACTTCCAGGATGGCTGAGGTGGGAATCGAACTCACCTCTACTCAGTTGACCTGCCGAGGCTGAGTGGACCCCGTTCCAGCCCTCGTACCACTTTTCAAATTTCGTGGCAGAGTCGGGAATCGAACCCGGGCCTCCGGGGGTGGCAGCCAATCACGCTAACCTCTACATCACAGAGGCGGACAACCAATAATATTAACTAATAATATTAGTATTGTGTTTCATAAAATTATTAGTTAATAATATTAGTTATTAGTTTATGAGTCAAAATTATTAGTAGATGTTCCTAATAATATTAGTAAATTGTTTCATAGACAACATGACTAATACTCATATTTTTAGGATTATTCCACGAGTGTATTTTGACTCATAATTCATATTATTAGTGAAACCAAAGTGAGCGGTATTTTAATATTTTGGCATAAAATCATGAAGATCACTGAAATGGTATACTCTGATTCAAAAAGTGATAAGAAACGAGTGTAGGTATTCACTGTTCAATAAATGTTACGTCAAAAACAGCCTGTACTGACATGTAACAAACATATGAATACCGGTACAATGGGAGATTTAGGTTAGATTGCATAACTTTTGAGTATTTGCTTGATAGGATTAGTAGGTATTAGAACGTTCCACTGCAAGGAATGAAGCATAACCTTAAAATAGCAGTTTCGCATTGCACTCCACCGGTTGGTAGTGATATACAGTATCATTGTGTTTCTCTAGTGCAGTTCTGCTCGGACACTCCAAGTATCTTTTAAAATCTTGGCTTATATCTCCAGTAAACCAAGATGATGCTCGTGATAATTATTGTTTTAAGAGGAAGTAGGCAACAACTAGGCAACCATTCTGTATAATAACACTAATCAGATAGAAAAATGGAAAGGACCCAACATTTTGAAAAATGAAGGATCGGCTAAAGAAAGAGAAGGGCCACGAAGGGCGTGAAAATGAAAGACTCTCTCGGCCTCGCAACCTAATACTGTTAGGGTCGGAAAAGAACAAGAGTTGAACAAGGGAGGTCAGAAGGGTAGACGAAAATGAGCCTGACAGAAGTGAGTTGAAGCAATGGCAGGACTCATCTCAGTGCCCCATGTTCGCCAACACACGCTCCCAAGTTGAGAGCCCTGGGACCCCTTTTAGTCGCCTCTTACGACAGGCAGGGGTTACCGTGACTGTTATTCTACAGCCCCCACCAACAGGGGTAGTAAACAAAGATTTTGCTAGTCCATCTCAACATAGATTTTTAAGAGCACATGAAATAAAGAAGTAAAAGGAACAAGGAGAGAGATAGTGTGCGAAAGGCTGCTAATAGTTGACGCTTTAACTCAATCACTTTCCGCAAAGAAATTTTCTTCTCTCACATTATTTTCACTTCTTTTATCCATTTTCATATGTATTGAAGTCACAACAACGAAAATATCAAGTGAGCCTTTTGAACATGTGGATTAATAGTCGGTTGTAGTCAAGCATTAGCCTACTGCTAGGAACAAACCCAAACCAAGAACATATGCAACAGACCGATTCTAACCTCCATTTGTATCATCTGACTAATGAACTAATACTATTAGTGAAGATATTTTATTAGTCATGTGTAAATCTTTATGAAACAGAATTTGGTTAACTAATAATTATATTTATGAGTTCTAATATTATTAGCTAATATTATTAGTTAGTTTTATGAAACAGGGCCCTGATATTTCTTAGAGGGAGGTCCGTTTACTGCCTGCCTGGGTGGGGAAGAGGGAGTAAGGGGTATGGTTGGCATGGAAACGTGGGTGGACCCACTGCGGTTGCTGGCCGGCTCGTGTTGCTTGGAGTTGCCAAACCTCTCACTTTTGAGTTATGTACAACAGACCACTGCTGTCTTAACGAACGAACAAGTGAGCAGGAAGCGAAGGCAAGGAGAAAGGAATACAGCAATGTGGCAATACCGTGCAATGCTCCTTCCCCCAACCCTATCTGTATTCCAAGAAATGAAATGTCGTATGGCTTTTAGTGCCGGGATATCCCAGGACGGGTTCGGCGCGCCAGGTGCAGATCTTTCTATTTGACTCCCGTAGGCGACCTGCGCGTCGTGATGAGGATGAAATGATGATGAAGACAACACACACACCCGGCCCCCGTGCCATTGGAATTAACCAATTAAGGTTAAAATCCCCGGCCCGGCCGGGAATCGAATCCGGGACCCTATGAACCAGAGGCCAGTTCGCTGACCGTTCAGCCAACGAGTCGGACTCTGTATTCCATGAATTATATCAATGGCCGGGCTGAGTGGCTCAGACGGTTGAGGCGCTGGCCTTCTGACCCCAACTTGGCAGGTTCGATCCTGGCTCAGTCCGGTGGTATTTGAAGGTGCTCAAATACGTCAGCCTCGTGTCAGTAGCTTTACTGGCACGTAAAAGAACTCATGCGGGACAAAATTCCGGCACCTCGGCGTCTGCGAAAACCGTAAAAGAGTAGTTAGTGGGACGTAAAGCAAATAACATTATTATTATTATTATTATTATTATTATTATTATTATTAATAATTATTATTATTATATCAACGAATTTTCGTTCTGTGATATATGTGCTGCGGGTCAGTATTTCTCCCCTAAACATTGCCACGTTGTGGTATTTCGAGGCGCAACGACGATATATCCCTTCACATGGGCCTGGCGTCAGGGAGGACATCCGATCGTTAAACGGGGCCAGATTCACATGTGCGGCACAGTTCGCACCGCGACTCAACCAGGGTGTGAGGAAAAGCGCACTACGCAGACGGGGCGATAAAGGCGTGCTCGTTTCACCCGGAAGGACGTCGATTCGATTCCCCGTTAAGTCGAAACATTTAGAAATGAGACTCCCTGTTCAGAAGAGGCACATGATCCTGAGGCTCACTCAGCATACACCAGAAATGAATACCAGGTTAATTTCTGGGAGTGGGCTAACGACCTAGATGTTAGGCCCCTTCAAGCAAGCATCATTATCAATTCCTAGGAACAAACATGAGGAACACTCTATCCCACTTACAGCCGAGGTTATGTATAGTAGAAGCATTTAGCTTTCGCACCTTGAAGGGATTGCGTGAACTTTACAGACATGACTCTATCTTTCCATCCCCGGAAGCCTGGGTTCTATTCCCAGCTATGCCATGAAATTTGAAAAGTGGTATGAGGGCTGGAACGGGGTCCACTCAGCGTCGGGAGACCAACTGAGTAGAGGTGGGTTTGATTCCCACTTCAGCCATCCTAGAAGTTGTTTTCCGTGGTTTCCCACTTCTCCTGTAGGCAAATGCCGTGATGGTATCGAAAGGCCACGGCCACTTCCTTCCCTGTCCCTTGTCTATCCCTTCCAACTTACCCAACCCCCGCAAGGCCCCTGTTCGGTATAGCAGATGAGACCGCCTGGGAGAGGTACTGGTCATCCTCCCCAGTTGTATCCCCCGACTCAGAGTTTGAAGTTCTAGGACACTGCCCTTGAGGCGGTAGAAGTGGGATCCCCGCTGAGTCCGAGGGAAAAACTGACCTTGGAGGGTAAACAGATAAAGAAGAGGAAGAAGAAGAAGATATTCTGTCTTTCACTGTTTGTATGAAAATAATTCATATTAAAATGTTTACCCCTTGCTTAGCAAGTTCTTGCATAAGATCCTGGGGAGTTTATTTGAAATGTTAAATCATTTTAGTCCGCCTCTGTGGTGAGTGGTTAGCGTGATTAGCTGGTACCCACCGGAGGTCCGGGTTCGATTCCCGGCTCTGCCACGAAATTTGAAAAATGGTACGAGGGCTGGAACGGGGTCCACTCAGCCTCGGGAGGTCAACTGAGTAGAGGTGGGTTCGATTCCCACCTCAGCCATCCTCGAAGTGGTTTTCCGTGGTTTCCCACTTCACCTCCAGGCGAATGCCGGGATGGTACCTAACTTAAGTCCACGGCCGCTTCCTTCCCTCTTCCTTGTCTATCCCTTCCAATCTTCCCATCCCCCTACAAGGCCCCTGTTCACATAGCAGGTGAGGCTGCCTGGGCGAGGTACTGGTCATACTCGCCAGTTGTATCCCCCGACCAAGAGTCTGAAACTCCAGGACACTGCCCTTGAGGCGGTAGAGGTGGGATCCCTCGCTAAGTCCGAGGGAAAAGCCGAACCTGGAGGGTAAACAGATAATGATGATGATGATGATGATGATGATATCATTTTATATGTATCGAACATATAGCCTTGTGGTGGCCTATTGACCGGCCGAGTTAGCCGTGCGGTTAGGGTGCAGCTGTGAGCTCGCATCTGGGAGATAGGGGGTTCGAACCGCACTGTCGGCAGCCCTGAAGATGGTGTTCAATGGTTTCCCATTTTCATACCAAGTAAATGCTGGGGCTGTACCTTAATTATAGCCATGGCCGCTTCCTTCCTACGCCTAGCACTTTCATATCCTATCGTCGCCATAGGAACTATCTGTGCCGGTGCGACGTAAAGCAAACTGTAAAAAAAAATGTTGGTGGTCTATTGAATGATATCATCATAAATAGATCTGCCTACCATTACATAAAACGCCCACTGCTATCAAATGGTTCTTCTCCTAATTATCTCCTCCGTCTGGTACAGGAGCGGGTTTCACTATACTGGCTACTCGCTAGTTTTACGTCACTCAGAATACTTATGCTGAGTTTCACTGCGACAGCTCTCACAGCAATGGGGAGACGTGAGCTGAATATTCAGTCCTCGATCATTTGAGTTGTAAGCCAGTTGTTAAGCTACTGAGGTAATTATAATCCTCACAAGACAAGATTAATCTTACAAATATCTTATTTCTTTGCTTATTTGCCGGACTGAGTGGCCAAACTTGGCAGGTTCGATCCTGGCTCAGTCCGCAGGTATTTGAAGGTGCTCAAATACGTCAGCCTCGAGTCGGTATATTATTACTGGCACGTAAAAGTACTCCTGCGGGAATAAATTCCGGCACCTCGGCGTTCCGAAAACCGTAAAAATAGTTAGTGGGACGTAAACCCTATAACATTATTTATTTATTTATTTATTTATTTATTTATTTATTTCATTTTATTTTATTTATAAAGTGGCGACGTTAGGGCTCTTAGGCCTCCCTTACACTTCGTTAGCCACATACACTTTTTAGATTTTCACAGCATTAATTTAAAATATCATGATAATCACTTACAGTTAATGAGATAAGGCGAGTAAATCAGATAAGGAGTCACAATAGTACAATTAATTAAGATTACTATTGATGAAAGAATGTATAGGATAAGTAGGGGGTAGAAAATAAAAGAAAATTTCAAGTTAGTAACTAGAGAATATATGTCTATCCACTAACTAGCGGAAAGTAATATTTATTCTAATATGAGGCAAAATGAACTGAATATGACTGTTAAATCTTCTTCTTTTTTATCGTTTTACCCTCCAGGGTCGGTTTTTCCCTCGGACTCAGCGAGGGATTTCAGCTCTAGCACCTCAAGGGCAGTGTCCTGGAACTTCCGATTCTGAGTCGTGGGATACAACTGGGAGGATGACCAGTACCTCGCCCAGGCGGCATCACCCGCTATGCTGAACAGGGGCTTTGCGGGGGGGGGGGGGATAGGAAGATTGGAAGGGATAGACAAGGAAGAGGAAAGTAAGCAGCCGTGGCCTTAAGTTAGGTACCACCCCAGCATTTGCCTGGAGGAGAAATGGGAAACCACGGAAAACCACTTCCAGGATGGCTGAGGAGCAAATCGAACCCACCTCTACTCAGTTGACCTCCCAAGGCTGAGTAGACCCCGTTCCAGCCCTCGTACCACATTTCAAATTTCTTGGCAGAGCCGGGAATCGAACCCGAGCCTCCGGGGGTGGCAGCTAATCACACTAACCACTACACCACAGAGGCGGACTCCCGCAACTTACTAATGATAAAAATAGCGCCCAATGAACACACTCCTTATACAATACACAGTTTACCAATGCACTTGCGTAGTTAGTAAAGTGACAAGCGGCATTTTGCTCAATATGTAGTGAACATTATTTAAACTTGTTTTAAAACAATAGAAGTAAACTTCTTTATTGTTAAAGTGAAGACAGCCGGGCTGAGTGGCTCAGACGGTTAAGGCGCTGGCCTTCTAACCCCAACTTGGCAGGTTCGATCTTGACCCAGTCCGGTGGTATTTTAAGGTGCTCAAATACGACAGCCTCGTGTCGGTAGATTTACTGGCACGTAAAAGAACTCCGGCGGGACTAAATTCCGGCACCTCGGCGTCTCCGAAAACCGTAAAAGTAGTTAGTGGGACGTAAAGCAAATAACATTATTATTATTATTATTAAAGTGAAGACAAACCTCCGTATATTAACTTGCCAAGCAATCTGTATGACGGTGTCCGGCTCCATGGCTGAATGGTTAGCGTGCTTGCCTTTGGTCACAGAGGTATCGGGTTCGATTCCCGGCAGGGTCGGGAATTTTAACCATCATAGGTTAATTTCGCTGGCACGAGGTCTGGCTGTATGTGTCATCTTGAACATCATTTCATCCTCATCCTGACGCGCAGGTCGCCTGCGAGCGTCGAAAGACCTACACCTAGCGAGTCGAATATGTCCTCGGACACTCCCGGCACTAAACGCAATACGCCATTTCATTTTTTTTTCTAAGGCGGTGCTTCTTCCTTTCGATGAGTGTTTATCCACTACGTCATTACCTTCCTCTTATAGTCAATAAATAAGATCACCGCCAAGGTTGAAAATAACTAGAATGTTGGGATTTAAGAAGGAAATTCTCTGCGGCGACGATTCCTAACCTGCTGTATTTCGGGAAAGTCTAGAAATATTTAATTAAAACTTGGCGAAATCTGGCTGCCGGCCACACATGTACACTGACTGAGCAAATGTCATGGGATAGCGGAGCACTGATGCGCAGGTGTGTTGTCTGCGCACAACACGCCCCCTGTGCCAGCGGCAGATGTATAGGAGACCTTGTGAGCAGTGGCTGTGCATGTGACAGGTATAACATGAAACGTCGTCGTGAGCTGACACCGCTCGAACGGGGTATGGTGGTCGGTGCCCGACGGATGGGAAGTGCGATTTAGGAAGTGGTGCGGGAATTCGGCTTTACACGATCAACCGTGTCCAGGGTGTATCGTGAATGGTTGAATGCGGGTGTCACCGTCCACAACAGACGAACGACCGGCCGTCTAGCCACCCTCGATGACCGTGACCGGCGACATCTGAGACGGATAGTCAATATTGACAGACGGGCAACCGTGCAACAAATCACGGCTCAGTTCAACATAGGCCGTGCTAGACACGTCTCCCATTGGACAATCCGTAGGAACATGGGTTCTATGGGGTATGGGAGCCGGCGCCGCACACGGATGCCACTGTTAACCCAACGTCATCGGGCACAACGACGCGCATTTGTCACCAGTCACCAGGGATGGACACCGAAACAATGGCGTAACGTGATATGGTCGGACGAATCACAATTTCAACTGCACCATGCCGATGGGAGGCACCGTGTATGGCGCAGACCACTTGAAGCGATGGATCCCTCCTGCCTCGAAGGTGTGGTCGAGGGCGCTGGTGTCTCTGTTATGGTCTGAGGTGCATTTTTCTGGTATGGAATGGGCCCCCTAGTTGTTCTGGAAGAGACTTTGAATGGTACGCGATATATTGAGCTGCTCGGAGACCATCTCCACCCATTTTTGGCCTTCCAGCGCCCAGACGGTTCTGCGGTGTTTCAAGATGATAACGCGCCGCCACATCGCTCCCACGTCGCCCGGGAATGATTCCAGGAACATGCAGCGGAGGTCCAACGACTGCCATGGCCACCCAGGAGCTCCGATATGAACCCTATCGAGCATATCTGGGATGTCCTGGAACGCAGGATCCGTGCCATGGATCCTGCACCCACGAACAGAGCAGCATTGGCGGCCGCTCTGCAAACGATTTTGTGTCAGCTGCGTCCAGAGGACTACCAGGGACTTGTCGACTCACTCCCACGGCGCCTCACTGCAGTTCACGGGGCCAGAAAAGGCCCCACACTCTATTAGGTGACTATCCCATGACATTTGCTAAGTCAGTGTACTTTAACACAGGACAAAATATTAAACAGGAGAACCAAATTTCAAATGTAGTGGTATATTTTCAATTACATTTTAGAACAAAATTTATTTAATTTTCTCCATACGAGGGCTGTTTCTTCATTACTGGCAACTATTGATTACATTCGATACAAAGTCCGGCTCCATGGCTAAATGGTTAGCTTGCTGGCCTTTGGTCACAGGGGTCCTGGGTTCGATTCCCGGCAGGGTCGGGAATTTGAACCATAATTGGTTAATTTCGCTGGCACTGGGGCTGGGTGTATGTGTCGTCTTCATAATTATTTCATCCTCATTACGACGCGCAGGTCACCTACGGGTGTCAAATCGAAAGACCTGCACCTGGCGAGCCGAACATGTCCTCGGACACTCCCGGCACTAAAAGCCATACGCCATTTCATTTCATTCGATACAAAAAAAAAGAAGGAAAGGAGAGAAAGATACCTTATGTCTATGAAACGTGTACGGTCCTTTAGTATATTCTCCAGCATTGCGTTGGCCGAGTGGTTAGGGTCGGGTTGTTTCCTATTAGTGCGACGTTAAACCACTAGCACATTGAAAGTAGAACCCGTTGCCAGCGGAGTGGAAGCCTTAGTATTCCCGTAGCAACGCCTGTTCTCTGGTTGGTACTAATCGAGCGAATTATCGCCTGCAGAACTTCGGGAATACATCGGGAGCCGATGCTGCCAAACGGTTCCTTCATCTTCGGTATCAAATCACAGGGTCTTATGTCCAGGTAGTATGGAGGATGATAGAGCACTTCCCGGCAACCCGCCAACAAGCTACCCATCCTCACCATTGACAACAAGTCGACCCGGCCAAGGCATATCGGCCACACGCTGTCGTCGGTCATGAAGTCCTTAACCCGCAGTGCCACGGTTCTGTAAGGCAACGGTGAATCACCGCACGCCTCACGCACACTTCCTTGACACTTGACACTGTCGTGTTCCACATTCAGTTTTCATCCAGCTGCGCTGTTCCGGTTTCAAGAACGTTTTAGATACTAACCGTTCAATAGGTCTCTCACAGGTAACGCTCTTATTCGCAACATAGCACATGCGTGGAGCGTTGGATGGACGAATCCATGTACTGTGAGGTAGGTTAGCTACCATCCAACGTACACAAACGCGAGAAACACTGGTTCCGTTTCCGAATGTGCAAACAACATAGTTGCCACTAATAGAGAAATAGTCCGCGTAGAGATTCATTCACTTTAGTTTTAGAACTTACAAGAATTGTAATTAACAAAATCAGAGTCTTCTTACAAAAAAGCACTCCCAGATACATGACTCCATATTGTTACGTGCCATGCCTGAATTTCTAGGGAGGGACTAGTTAATCAGTTGGCCTGGAGGTTGTGACTGGCATATCCGTGTATTGTTCTCGTCGGCTGGCTGACCTGTGAGTTTCTTGGAGATTCAATGGGAATGTCACACCTCTAGCCACCTCGCGAATGTTCTGGTCTAATTCATCCGAGCTATAAAAAGGGAGGCGAGCCGCGGACAGTCAGTCAGTGTTGGGCTCCGTGGTGGAGTCAGTGTAAGACTCAGTGTGTTGTGGTTCTGTGGCTGGGCGGAGGGCGACAGAGGTGTTAGCTGTCGCTAGTGTCCCACTGAGGTCTCAACGAGGAGCTATTGTCGTGGTGTCGGAGTGTCCGGCGAGTGGCTGGACTGACAAGGTGCTAGACAGAAGCCTATGTACTACCTGAGAGTACTGTGTGTTTGGGTATGACTAAGGATCGCCGTGAGACAGCGAGGGAAGCCTCTGTTGTGAGTTTGAGGATGATTCGACCTGTGTTAATATTGGCTGCCGTGACTATCGTGTTGCCGTTGAATACTGTTGAGCTGTTGCTGTTTAGTTCCTCACTGTATGAGACTGTCTCTGGAGCCGAACCAAGGAATAGTCATCGTGTATTGTGTAGCCCGTAGCCCTGTGTTCAAATCCAGTTGCTGTACGAAGTGACTGGACTTGGGAAGTGAAAGTAAGGATCAGCCATCCTCAGGTAATAGCAAAGAACCGAACCACCTGCTGCGCCATAACGAAGAGAGATTTTTAAATAGACAGCAATTAGTGAGTGTGGCCATTCATGGTTAATTAGAATTGTGTCTGTGTGTGTGTGTGTGTGTGCATTTCATTGCTAGTGGCTTTACGTCGCACCGACACACAGATAGGTCTTATGGTGACGATGGGGTAGGGAAGGCCTAGGAGTTGGAAGGAAGCGGCCGTGGCCTTAATTAAGGTACAGCCCCAGTATTTGCCTGGTGTGAAAATGGGAAACCACGGAAAACCATCTTCAGGGCTGCCGACAGTGGGATTCGAACCTACTATCTCCCGAATGCAAGCTCACGGCCGCGCGCCTCTAACCGCACGGCCAACTCGCCCGGTGTGTGCATTTATTGGGTCACCCTGAAATAAATTAGAATGACAAAACAGACCGAGTTTCATTCGTAACAATATTAAGGCTATCTCTACAAAGCATTTATTTAAACATTCACTCTGAGTTTGAATGGCAGACAATTCTTCAAGTGCGTATTTTTGTATGCTATTTGGAGAACAATAAGTTTATCACCCACCGCAACTTTGAAAGACAAACACGAAGTTATTATTGGACGGACAAAAGCCTATTTTCTTCATCTAACATGTAAAGGATTACTTACACAAATAAGATATGGAGAATGTTAGTAATATATTTCAAATCTTAACACAAGATTGGAGGACACTATTTTCTCTCTGATAGCCAAAGTACATCACGAAACTGTTCACAGAATATATATGCAGGGTGATTCAGATAAGTTCGAGCGACAAGTCAGTGTTGTGCTTATTTGGAAAATTAGACAAGTATTTCTGAAGATATTAAAGGTTTTCGCATGTGTGGGTATTAGACAGATAGCAGCGATGTGCCAGAATTTGAAACCAGAACGCTTATTTTTAACGGATCCGAAAATATTTGAGGTGGACAACTTGGCTGAATCTCTCTGTATATCTTAAAGAACATTGGTTCACAATTTTTGAGCGACCACAAGGACCTGAATTCTATATAGAAGCCGAATAATTATAACGGTACATACCAGCATATAGAATAACACGGTGCTTATTTGCACAGTTCAGAAGCTGTAAAATACTGTGACCTATGCGTGACGGAGGGTTGTCATTTATTTTATTTTTCTACTGGTTTAATGTCGCCTTCGGCCCCGCAGTGTAGGGTTATGGATACCAACCCCCTTGATGAGATTCAACGCATAATTTTAATGTCCGATTAGATTTCACTTCAGCCAATATCTCTGCTTCTGGCAGGCTGAAAAAAAAAATTAAACTGCTTGGGTACTCTGTGAATGGGTTCCTAATTCCGTTGTGAATATCTCATAATTACTTGTCAAGTTTTCCTGATAGGGATTTCAGTTGTTTGGAAATGAGTGTATATTAACTTCGTTCTTTTTTGTTTGAATCTTCAACTGAGATTGGAAGTGGTAGAGTGTGGAGAGACATGTCAGTACTGCCTTTGAAAAGATGTTTTGTGTATTTTCGCAGAACCCAAGAGGTTTTTTGTTGTTTTACTCCAATTTGCTTTACGTCGCGCCGACACGGATGGGTCTTATGGTGGCGACAGGATAAGAAAGGGCTGAGAGTGAAAAGAAAGCAACCGTGGCCTTAATTAAGGTACAGCCCCAGCATTTGTCTGGTGTGAAAATGGGAAACCACGGAAAATCATCTTCAGGGCTGCGGACAGAGGGGCATAGAACCCATTATTTCCCAAATGCAAGCTGATAGTTACGTGGCCCAATACGCGGCCACTTGCTGGTGATCCCAAGAGTTCTACAGAATCCTGGTTGGGAACCGCTGTTTTATGAAGATGATGTAAAAGTGTTCGATAATGACAGCACTCCTGGAGTAAGGCTTTGCTAACCTCAAAATAACTGACTTAATCATATTCCAGTGCTGTAATCGATGTTGCAAATATGTCACGGCAGCTCAAATATCTTGTGTGCTACATAGACCACGGAGTAGAACCTGTTCACTTTGACATATAAAACCTCTTATTTGATAGCAGCTGAAAATGGCAAGGTATCTAAATCATGTTAAACAAGAAAGAAACATAGTTTAAACTTAAAGATAGCCAAGTTAATGTCTGCTAAGATGCATTTTTTCCACATAAGTCATACTTTGTTTACAGATACCGATAAGTTTCCAATATGTTTCACCTGTCACAAAATGAAATAATAGGGATCTGTAAAATTGCATCTAGGAGATTACAGTTTCAAGATCTGCAACCCTGAAAATGAGTTAGGTGAGGGTTTCCATTTCTCCGAAGGAGTTGGCCGTACGGTTAGGGTCACGCAGTTGCGAGCTAGAATTCGGGAGATAGTAGGTTCGAACTCGACTGTCAGCATCCATCAAGATGCCTTTCCGTGGTTTCCCATTTTCACATTATGAAAACACTGTGACTGTACCTTAATCAAGGCCACCGGCGCTTCCTTCCCACTTCTAGCCTTGTACTATTCCATCGTCACCTTAAGACCTATCTGTGTCGGTACAACGTAAAGCCAACTTTAAAAAAAGTGGTAGGACAATATCTAAGTTATTTCGTGTAATAACGTGGCAAGTGGTTTCCTCCTTGCGAAATTGTGCATAATTAATGCGAAACCATCACGACCCCACTAAAATCCATCACGTACTCCGAGCAAAAAATGCCGAATCCCTCCCAGAATCTAGGTTCTGATTGTCTCCACAGAAGGCACACAGGGCTTTTCCGTGCCAATTTGACATTTACAATGTTTAGCGTCCATGGCAAATGTAACTTAACCAGGAACATAATTTTCGAGAAGACCTCGGACCATTAGTGTGCTTAAAAGTACGTACTTGTTGGCTTGGGTTATCTTTTTCCTGCCAGTCATGTCAATTAATTAAAAATGAAATCTAACAACAATATTTTTTTAAGTTTTTACTAATATTCTTAAAATAATGTTTCGTTTCTTCTGCATAAACCGTTGTGAAGAGCTTTGTAAGACATGGCATTGCACTGCTGTGCTCTCTCTTATCTACATTTTTCAGTTTTATCAATTAAATTACTGATTTTTTGTTTGAAAATCCTTCTATCATTGTAACAAATGAATATGCCGCACTCACTGTAACTTATTCAGTACAACTAACGCGAAACGAAGACCGAATACTGTGGAACCAAATCGATTTGTACATTATCGATTTTTATTTTAATTCAACGGTATATTATAAAAATGAATCGGAAGAAAGACGTTTGAGGGAGGGAATCAGCGTGTTTAAATCTTGTTACTCTTCTCTGGTAGGAAGTAATTGGAGTATTCAGAGTTCTGTTCTGGAAGGAATCAGGAATAAAAATCGATCGCGGGAGGGAATCGATAGCCACCACTCTACGAACAACCTTGTGATTCACAAAAATTCTCCACTCGCTTACGGAGCATTTAGTTGTGAACCTGTACGGGTTGAATGGATGCAATGAAAATTGCAATGAAGACAAAACACTCCACCATGGAGCTGCAATAATTCTGTGTTGCATGATCTTGGGAAGTCCAGAAGGTCACCCAACACAGATACCTACGACTAAACCGGCTGAAGTCAAGGTAAACTCATACAAACAGGATATTAAATTTCACATTTTGCTGTCAAACAAGAATATCGTGCGAAACCCTACATCTCGTAAGCAGTTTAGTCTTCTCGGAAGAAGACATAAGAAACATTCTGGTTGCAACAGAATCAAGATGTACTTTAAAAAATGTAATCATTCTTCTTCTTCTTCTTCTTCTTAATCTGTTTACCCTCCAGGGTTGGCTTTTCCCTCGGACTCACCGAGGTGGTGGTGGTGGTGGTGGTGGTGATTGTTGTTTTAAGAGGAAGTACAACTAGGCAACCATCCTCTATATAACACAAATCAGAGGCAAAAATTGAAGGGACTCGATACTTCGGACAATGAAGATAACGGTCAAAGAAAGACAAGGGCCACGATGGGCGTGAAAATGAAAGACTCCCTAGCCCTCGCAAACCTAATAGCGTCGAGGTCGGAAAAGAACAAGAGTTGACCAAGAGAGGTCGGATGGGATAGATGAATGTGAGGAGCCTGGCACAAGTAAGTGGAAGCAATGTCAGGACTCGGCTAAGAGACCCGTGGTCGCCAATCCACGCTCCAAAGTTCAGAGCCCCTGGGCCCCTTTTAGTTTCCTTTTACGAAAGGCAGGGGATACCATAGGTGTTATTCTACCACCCCCACCCACCTCTATCGCCTCAAGTGCAGTGTCCTGGAGCGTGAGACATTGGGTCGGGGATACAACTGGGGAGAATGACCAGTACCTCGCCCAGGTCGCCTCACCTGCTGTGCTGAACAGGGGCCTTGTGAGGGGATGGGAAGATTGGAAGGGATAGACAAGGACGAGGGACGGAAGCGGCCGTGGCCTTAAGTTAGGTACCATCCCGGCATTTGCCTGGAGAAGAAGTGGGAAACCACGGAAAACCACTTCCAGGAAGACTGAGGTTAGAATCGAACCCACCTCTACTCATTTCACCTCCCGAGGCTGAGTGGACCCCATTCCAGCCCTCGTACCACTTTTTCAAATTTCGTGCCAGAGCCGGGACTCGAACCCGGGCCTCTGTGGGTGGCAGCTAATCATACTAACCACTACACCACAGAGGCGGACAAAAATGTAATCCTAAGCTTTTAAAATTATTTCATTTCATTAGTGAATTCTTATACTCAGTACCAAAGTGTATTTGTAATGACGATTGAATAGAAACTTAAGTTTAGATTTAGATTTTAACGCATTTATTTGAATGCAAATGTACAATTTCGGGAAAGTAAATGCAAATTTTTCAGACCACTAATATATCATTGTTTTAATATGAGCCGAGCTTTCAGTGTATAGCCTATCTATATAACTGATACAACAATATAAGTGCAAACTTTTACTTTACAAGATAACTCTTTAATATCATACGTGAAATTATTTCATGTATTCATATTCATGTAATTAAGTTTAAGTATTTCCTACAATATGGGAAAGTTTACTTGTGATGTTTATTCGCTGAGTAAGGGAATGGCAGTTCTCGAAACATATACAAAAATGAAATATTAATGAAGGATATTAAATATTGAGTAGCCTCCGTGGCTCAGACGGCAGCGCGTCGGCCTCTCACCGCTGGATACCGTGGTTCAAATCCCGGTCACTCCATGTGAGATTTGTGCTGGACAAAGCGGAGGCGGGACAGGTTTTTCTCCGGGTACTCCGGTTTTCCCTGTCATCTTTCATTCCAGCAACACTCTCCATTCTCATTTCATAGCATCTATCAGTCATTAATAAAATCACTTTGGGAGTGGCGACCCCATCGTACTAATAGCCTATATATGATTCATTCATTTCATTCCTGACCCGGACAATGACTGGAAAACAGGTTGTAGGTTTTTTTTTCATTAAGTATTGACAGGGTGGACCAACAACAACCCCTTGTGTTATTTATTCTACCAACTTTCATATGTACAGTTTTTCGATGCAGCTACCATTATGTATGTATGTTCAGTCCTCAGCCTGAAGGCTGGTTGGATCCTCAACAGCTCCAACATCAGCTGTCATAGATGGTTTAGGTTTCACTGAAGAGGCGTACTAGGGAAATGAGGAGTGAGGTAGTTTCCCGTTGTTTTCCTTTTAACGGAGAAAATTAACATGTCCTCTTTTGGTCCCTTAAATATTGTTACGCCACTGTATATCAATTAAATAATGTATAGCTTAGTACATAACCAGGCTATCTTTGAACTTAAATGCGGAGCTTCGGGAATTTTCAAAGCTGTTTCCTCGTAATATCTAAACAAATAAACAAGCAAACATAATAAATAAATAAATAAATAAATAAATTAAATAAATAAAATAAATAAATAAATAAATAAAGTATGACCATGGCATTTACCAGATGCAGAAAATGGGAAATCACGAAGAACCATCTTGAGGAATGCTGACGACAGGGATCGAACCCACGATTGTCCGAATGCATGCTTAACGCTATTCCCCTCGTACAGATGGTATGGTGCTGGCCTTTTGAGCCCAGTTTGGTAGATTCCATCCCGTCTAAGTTCGGAGGCACGGTATTTGGAATAGCAATTCACCATCATCGTGTTGGTAGATTTACCGGCATGGGAAGGAACTTCTGCGGGACAAAATTCCCAGCATTAAAAAAAAAAAAAACTATTAGCATCTGATATTGCGCATGAGAACTAGTCGGAACAGAAAATATGTGAATCCGAGTTTGAAACCGAATATCTGGAAAACCACCCGGTCTGTATTCACAACATAAACTTCAAAATTAAACGACATTTATTTGATGTTATTCAAGAGGAATAACAATTCTAGAGTGAATTCATCTCATTATTTTGATCGAGATGGTAAAAAAAAAGTGTTTTGTTAAAATCTTCTCCTAGAAAACCTGAACAAAGTTATAAATAAACAACTGGAGCTACTGTTACCTAATTTTAAACCGCTATGCCTGTAACATTCATAAATGTTGTATTCAAATTTCTTACTGTTACATTATATTCTAAAGGAGCTGTTGTTAATTTTGTGCGAACATAATGGTCCGAGAATCAAGCTGTCCGTGACATGTTCGGTACCACGATTACAGAATACGCTTAAACGTGAAGTCAAAGGTGCATTTTATAGCAAATTTTAATTGCTGTAAAATTTGTGTATCAGACGTTGGGAGACGTTATAAACAACATAAAGAACGTACGGATTTTCCAACCTGTAAGTGGGATCGGATTCACTTAATTCCTACGTAAAGTGTTTTATTTTCAGTGGACATGCCTGTACAGTATACATACTCTGAACTTCGAACTGTTTAAACTGGGTATCGGAGGACAATCGAGGCTGGTTATATACACTTGATAATGATTCAGGCTTGTAAATAGCGTTATCTGTCTCTCCACTCAGAGCCTGTAGCCGCTGCATTGTCCTTTGGGTCATTAGTCCATAGTTTAGATTGACGGCGCTCGGCAGACCACCTGTACTTTACAATAATCTAAGATAATCGAGGACCGAAAGTGAAATAAAAAAACTGTAGAAATAAGACAGGGCATCTGAAGATGGTTTCCTGTAGTTTCCTGGTAAAGCCACGGCCGCTTCCTCTTCAGTCCTAGCCAATTCCTATATCATCGTCGCTGTAAGACCTAATTAATAAACAATGGCGAGTGGCCTCCCAAGAGGCCTAGTGCAGGTCCTTCGAGGTGACGCCGTATAGGCGACCTACGTATTTGTGAGGATGGGAAGTTCGATTAGTCTCAGCCAAACAAGACGAAAACCATGCCAATATAGGGTGAAAAGTCAGAAACATAAATCACACACAATGTTGAAAATTCATAAATCTCATAAGATAATAGCTATCAATCAATAAATAAATCTTAACAAAATCAATGCCAATCTTACTTTATAAGAAATAATCTGAGCTGCAGCACGATGACGTCCTAATAAGGCACACTTA
This sequence comes from Anabrus simplex, assembly GCF_040414725.1. Taxonomy (NCBI): domain Eukaryota; kingdom Metazoa; phylum Arthropoda; class Insecta; order Orthoptera; family Tettigoniidae; genus Anabrus; species Anabrus simplex. The sequence goes on along the minus strand of NC_090270.1, from coordinate 287,829,904 downwards.
TAATTTGAGGATCAACCCGCAATCATTACAGTCTAGCCCCCAAAACTCGTACACACTAAACAAACTTTAAAAACCTAAATTAAAAGTAAACAACGTTGTCATGAATGCATACAACATTCATGTCAGTACAGCCAAGAAGAAGTAAGCTGTGGTAACACTTTCAGATCAGCGTTATCACTTAGTTAACTCGTCCTAGTCCTATGATGAATTCTAATGATAAAAACGGCTCATCCAGCCCCTGAGCCATTGGAATTAACATATGAAGATTAAAATCTCTGACCTGGTCAGGAATCGAACCCTGACCCCCTGCACCAAAGGCCAGCCTGTTAACCATTTGCCCATTGAGCAGGACTAAAGTAAATTCTTGTCCTCTTCCCAGCTTTTGAGCTGCGTGCAGCCTACCTATTAAACTACATACCAGTCCTCCTGCCTATCTTCAATTTCTAGCAGTACCGGGAATCGAACTCGGGCCCTTGAGTTCGGCAGCTAACAGTGCTAACCATTACGCTACGGAGGCGGACATTAAAAGACTAGGAAATAAATAAGATAGGGCAAATATTAACTTAAATGAACCACGCGTTAACCAATATTTTTCTTTCCTTCTTTCTTAATCCGTTAACACTCCAGGGTTGGTTTTTCCCTCGGTCTCAGCGAGAGATTCCACCTCTACCGCCTCAAGGGCAGTGTCCTGGAGCGTGAGATTTTGGGTCGGGATATGAAACTGGAAAGGAGGACCAGTACCTCGCCCAGGCGACTTCACCTACTATGCTGAACAGGGGCCTTGTGGGGAATAGGAAGATCGGAAGGTGTGGACAAGGAAGAGACCGTGGCCTTAAGTTAGAAACCACCCTGGTATTTGCCTGGAGGAGAAGTGGGAAAGCACGGAAAATCACTTCGAGAATAGCGGAGATGGGAATCGAACCCCCCTCTACTCGGTTGACCTCCCGAGGCTGAGTGGACATCGTTCCAGCCGTCGTATGACTTTTCAGATTTTGTGGCAAAGCCGGGAATCGAGCCCAGGCCCCTGGGGGTGGCAGCTAATAACACCAACCACTACACCACAGAGGAGGAGGTCAACATTTTAATAAACACAAATAACTTATTGTTCGAGATTCAAATGATGATATGCCCCAACATGAGAAGGGCTTAGTGTGAAAAGTGGCCGGTTCTGTTCTTCATAATCTCCGAATACCCAGACTCATAACTTGGTGCGAGAAATATGTCGAAAGTTTTCAAGGTTGTCATCCCTGAAACTACTTCTCTTCTTGCATTTATGGTAATCATTGCACTGAATGTGCACTCAGAGATCCATGTTTTTTTCTTTCTATTGGCTGTACGTCGCACCTACACAGATATGTCTTACGGCGACGATGGGACAGGAAAGGGCTAGGACTGGGAAGGAAACGTCCGTGGCCTTAATTAAGGTACATCCCCAGCATTTGCTTGGGTGAAAATAGGAAACCACGGAAAACCATCCTCAGGGCTGGTGACAGTGGGGTTCGAACCTACTATCTCCCGAATACTGAATACTGGCCGCACTTAAGCGATTGCAGCTATCGAGCTCGGTGAGATCCATGTTGAACCACATATTGCCAGTATTATACTTAGTTCATTCCACAACTTTTTATAGTCAATGAATGTCTAAAAGGACTCATTCACACTTAACAGAGAAATCGTACATTGCCAGTTTCAGCCTCTCTTCAGCAGTGGGAGATCAATCTTTAAGTTCATGTATGAACTGAGGCGTAATGCCTGTAGCCGAAGGCCTCTGAAGGAATTGAGAAAGGACGAAACATAACAGTAACATTTATGTAATTTCCTTTGAATTATTCAAACTGATTTTTCTCTAACTTCCATGACATGCCAGCAGAAATCTCTCAGCAGTCCACAATCTGGTCGGCAGAACGCCAACCCTTGAAACACTGGCAGCTTACGTCGTATCTGAACTGTTTTCTTCACGCCTTGGCTTATTGCTACGGTTCTATTTTTTAAGCATAGCCCATCTGAAATAATTGAGGAAAGCAATGGAAAAGTTCCTCACTCCTCATCTTGATTTACTATGGTGCCATCTGTTTTTCAGGCTTCCTTACACGGTATAATCTTCTGCGGTGCTATTTGAGGATCCAGCTCGCTTGAAGCTTGACAGACAGACTAATACGGTTTCACGGCAGGCTAAATAATCTCAATACCATGCTTCCAGCTTGTTAGGCCGTTGATGTCCTCTGATGTTTCTCTTGCAACTGCTGGTGGTATACTTTTTTAGAGTGCGTGACCCGTGAGACCTGAAGGTTGACGGCGGAAATAATACAGACATTAGCATAGAAATTCAGCGGATACCTAACCGAGGCTGTAAAAACGTGCTCCTCGGTACATCCAGCAGAACTTGGGTTCAATTCTCTTCAAGAAGTCGACTTTTGTATACTTCACTCGATGTCTAGACAAAACCGATTACTCACACGATCAACTAACAATATGTGGCCATTCCTCACTTTCCACTCACAACTTGTAACTGACTACTCAACACTCACCATCACCGTCACCACCACCACCACCACCACCACCACCACCACCACCACCACAACAACAACACTCTGTACGAGGCGAGCCTGCTTTTATGTACCTGGTGATTAAGTACAAGTGTTCAAGTTTCATTACAACGTAACAACAGTAACAATAGTGTTGGTTGAAACATGGTGTTATGCCCATTCTCGACGAGCGGTTTAAAAGTCGCTGTGTTGCCTCTTCGGAAACAGCGTCTTCAAAAACTTCCTTTCCGTCTAGACCGGCGTTTTTATGGCCAGCTTCGTTGACATTTACTCAGCTATGGATCGTGGCAATTCCTTCGAAGGCGTTGCAACTGCTGTCGTTAGGAACGCCAATCAATGTACACGAGGATGAAACAGGAGGTTGAACAGCGTCCACACTGTATCTGTCGTCTTCTGGAGGAATACTCTTCCTCATGATGGTATCACATTTTACAATATTATCGCCCACTAAATCAAGTAGCTCATTCAATAAAGGAATTGACATCCTATAGAACTGCAAGAACTTGTCCGGATACATTCTATGTTTACAGAACATGATGTGAAACTGTCCTGTTGAAAGGCGATTGGTTAATATGGGGTAGGTCAACTAACGCTTCTTTTCACGAAAGTTTTCTGTACGAAATTCTTCAACCAAAATACGTCCCGCAGTTTGCACAGAGTCCATTTTGAAAGTGACCTGCTCAATATTGACGTTTTAACTATTCGTATAAAATAGCCGAGCATTTTGATCGCTGTTTAACAGCCGCGTTTTGACGGTCGCGTCATCATCATCATCATCATCAATGTCTCACTCCAGTTGCCCGGGTGTGGTTAACAAGCCTCCCCAACTCCTTTCTGTCCTCCCACTTTTCCTGCTCCATTACGTACCCCACATCCAATTCAGCTTCTCTAATGTCCTTCTAAATCTGATCCATCGACCTTCTTCTTGGTCTTCCAACTGGTCTCTTTCACTTCACTTCTTTTTCCAATTTCCTTCTTGCTACCCGTTCCTTTCCCATTCTTTTTACATGTCGGAACCATCTCAGTCTTGCTCTCTGTATGCTCTGTACTAATGGTTCTATATTTAGCTCTTCTCTGATTTCAATATTTTGAATTCTATCTCTTCTTGACTTTTTAACCGATGTTCTTAAAAATTTCATTTCTGCGGCTTGGATCTTACTATCTTGTCTCTTATTAGTTACCAGCGTTTCTAGTCCGTATGTCACAATTGGTATGAAATACGGTTTATATAATGTTAATTTTGTTCTCTTTTGTACCTTGTCATCCCATAAAAGCTCTCTGGCTTGATGATAAAATGTTGTGCCTTTACTTTGTTGTTAATTTCAGGGTTGATTTCATTACTTCCATTAATAATGATACCCATATATGTAAACTGTTCTACATCCTCTAACCGTTTTCCGGTTGCGCGTGGTTTGCAAGTTTTACGGGCGGTTGCAAATCGGCCACCCAGCGGCGTTTGAACAGCTCGTGTAGAATGGATCTCACATTATCTCATCTTTGTCTATTCCTCGACGTCCCTATTTCCAATTATTGTCCTACTAAGCCGAGCGTACACTTGATTTGCACGGTCGTTCGCTTGTACACGCATGTACAGAAATGGTGTCTCTACATAAACAATTAATACTGCCCCACTCCAGTACTGAAAAAGATGGGAGGGAGTGAAGGAATAGTGTTGAAGGCCACTTCTGTACCGAAAATGAGGGGAAGGAAATGAACAGGTAGTGCTAAAGACACAGTGTGTGTGTGTATCGCTATGCAGCCACCACTGTGCCCATTTCAATCACAACAAAGTCTTGTAGCATCTACGTAAAGCAATGCATTAAGCGAGGAGGTGGGGGGACGACATTCTTCGTTTATATCGGGACACCATTTCTGTGCAAGCCTGTACATCTGTATCCTGTTTATGGGGGAGGCCTTGCGTGGGTTACAGGCGAAGACCTCAACGGCAGTGAAGGCAGGGATGAAAGACATCGGTACGATGGATCTGGTGCAAGACACACTCATTCTGTTCGGGGTAATTAGAATGGAACCTGCTGCCTTGTGGGATGAAGAGGAATCTCCAAAGGTAGGGGAAAGAAACCCCAACAGAAAACTGAGAGGAAGGTAGGCCCAGGGGACAGACCCTTCAACTTGCGTGCTCGGTGGGGCTAACAATCCACTTGGGCGGAATTTCCTATTCAGAGAAATAACAATAAATTGCCACTATATACTTTTTGGTGAAAATTCCAATAAATTACCAATATGTAATTTTTGGTGAAAATTCGGCTCATTGGCTTCATGTTCAATGCAGTAGCCTTCGGTTCAGAGGATCATGAGTTCGGTTCTCGACCGAATTGGGGATTTTAACCGTGTCTGTTTAAATCCTTTAACTCGGGGGCTGAGTAGTTGTGTTTGTCATATCACACATCTTCACTTACATACGACACACCACACTATCAACGAACACAGAAACGTAAAATAGTAAAGGCATTCCACCAAATAAGGTAGGTAACAGGAAAGGCATCCGACCGCAAAACTGGACCCAATCCTCACGTAGTGCCGACCATAAGTATTTGGCAAGACGAAGAAGAAGAAGAAGAAGAAGAAGAAGGAGAAGAATTTTTGCTGAAAGCATTCATAACCGTACGAAATATAGCTTTTCCTGATAGAGTGCTAACGGCTGTAGCCGTGTTGAAACACCGGATCCCTGAGATCTCCAAAGTTAAGCAACATTGGGCGTGGTCAAGATTTGGATGGGTTGCCACGCGCTGTTGGTGGGGGTGAGGGAATGGAGGAGCGGAGAGGAACTGGCCACCCTACCGTACGTAAACTCCGGCTCAGGCACACCTCTGCGGAGGTTCGGACCTGCCTTCGGGCAGAATACACCCTTTCCTTACCCTGGTAGAGATAGTCTAATTAGCAGATGGATGAGTTAAGAGGCTACCACGCGTCCGAACATTGCCGTCTCCAGTAAAATTCCCAATGTAATGTTACGCGGCCACCGACCTCTCTTCAACCTCGGATGGTTGTTATGCTCTGTCCACTTTATTACCGAACACTCCCAATTACTCGCTATTAAGAGCGGCAGTTGGTAAACAACCACAGCAGCTGTCAGATTCGAGATCATTTACTGGAGACAGCTTTTGAATAGTTTCATGGATTATGTGGTAAAATCTTCCTGTTGCAGTGAACCTCTCTGGTGTGCATGCTCGAGGTGTCCCGCTGGTCAGTGATAAGTGATAATCGTGGGAGAGAATCAATTGAACTCAATTATAGTGTTCACCCGTGCAACCACTCGAGTAGTTGAGCTGCACTTGGCTTCGATGTATGTGCTTCTGTAGTACAGACCAATGCAGATCACCGTGCTAGCTGACAACTACGTTACCCAATTCGCTCAGTCACCCGGCACGGGGGCTGGGTGTACGTGTCGTCTTCATCATCATTTCATCCTTATCACGACGCGCAGGTCGCCAACGGGTGTCAAGTCAAAAGACCTGCACCTGGCGAGCCGAACTTTTCCTCGCACACTCCCGGCTCTAAAAGCCATACGCCATTTCATTTCAATGTGTCTATCTAAGTTAGTTGTATCTAGTGTGTGCTAGTTTGTGTGTAGTCAAACACCAAATGACTTTTTAATTGTATAATCAGGCCATTCTCATATTTATTTGTAATACATGCGTAATTATTAGTCTATTCCTTTGGTGTAAGTGTTATTGTATAGTACTATCAAACAAACCAAACCAAAAACAAAACCCCATTGCACTACAGCCCTTGAAGGGTCTTGACCCACCAAGCAACCGCTGCTCAGCCTGAAGGCCTGCAGATTACGAGGTGTCGTGTGGTCAGCACGACGAACCCTATTGGCCGTTATTCTTCGCTTTCTAGACCGGGGCCGCCACCTCACCGTCAGATAGATCCTCAGTTCTAATCACGTAGGCTGAGTGGACCTGGAACCAGCCCTTAGGTCCAGGTAAAAAAACCTTGTCCTGCCTGGGAATCGAACACGGGGCCAAGGGTATGATGAAGGCACGCTACCCCTACACCACGGGGTGGCCATAGTACTATAATTACCGTACTTTATCTGGTAGACTGTCAACCTTTATACCTCAATCGAAATTCCCTCAGAGGCATCAAAAACTTACCATTTTAGCCTATAGCATTTTTTTTTCAATTTTGATATCTACCCCTCTCCCACTACTTTATATCCCTTGGACCCGGGTATTTTTTTTTTTGTGTATACATTTTGTGCCCCCTCTCCCCCACACTTCTAATTCCCAATCGCCGCTATTGGGGGGATAATTACTGTGGTAGTGGTGAAGATATTTATTTCTCCGAAAAGTAACTCACTCCTGGACAAAATTCCAGCACACCGGCGTCTACGAAATCCGGTAGAAAATCCACAGTTCTACCTCTTCAGGCAAGCAACTCAATCTTGAAAACATCCTAATGATATGAGCTAAGAATTTTATGTAAATAAAATATAATAAAATATGAGAACAAATATTTTAATTATTTCTATAAACTACAATCTTTTTCTTAATCATTGTTATCCGGTCGATTAGATTGGCAGTTTACCTTTTTCTACCACTACGAGCGCTAATATGAGTCAATGCATTGTTTCACTTAAGCAGCACTACGAGCGCGAATATGAGTCAATGCATTGTTTCACTTAAGCAGCACTACGAGCGCGAATATGAGTCAATGCATTGTTTCACTTAAGCAGCACTACGAGCGCGAATATGAGTCAATGCATTGTTTCACTTAAGCAGCACTACGAGCGCGAATATGAGTCAATGCATTGTTTCACTTAAGCCCTTATAACTACATTCAGTGTGGACATTTCTCAAAAATAAAAAAAGATCCTGAGGGTAATGAACCAAGGAACACATTACAGAAAAAATGTGTAAATAAGTTGATTTGGCTCGGATTTCAACCAAAAAGAAACGAGTAAAGGAAAAAGGGATTTTAGGCTGTTTTTCTGGAACTGCATTTAGGCCGGAAGTGATTTTCGACTTTTTTTTAGTTCGGTAGAGATGTCTAAGACTCACAATTTGAAACCTTTCTGGCCCTTTATCCCTTCAACTTTCGGCACAAATGAGAAAATTGCTTAATTGTACGTTTTTCATAGCACGAGGACCCCTATTTTTTCTTCTTCTTCTTCTTCTTCTTCTACCTGTTTTCCCACATCTGTGGGGTCGCGGATGTTAACTGGGTCGCACATTCGGATTTGGCTCTGTTTTATGACCAGATGCCCTTCCTGACGCCAACACTATTGTGTGTTTCTGTGGTGGTTGGTAGTGTAGTGTGTTGTCTGAATATGGAGAGGAAACTGTTGGAACAAACACAAACACCCAGTTCCCGGGTCAGAAAAATGAATCAGACGCGAAAATCCCCCCCGTCCCGACAAGGAATCGAACCCGGGACCTTCTGAACCGAAGGCCTCAAAGCTAAACATTGATCCAATGAGTTGGACTATGTGGAGACGTATTTTTTCTGCTAAGAAATGTTTTCAATATTAGAAAGTAGTTAGTGACTAACATGACATTCATTGTCCGACTTGTTGGCTGAACGGTCAGCGTACTGGCCTTCGGTTCAGAGGGTCCCTGGTTCGATTCCCGGCCGGGTCGGGGATTTTAACCTTAATTGGTTAATTCCAATGGCCCGGGGGCTGGGTGTATGTGTTGTCTTCATTCCATTTTCATGACATTCATTCAATCGTGGGTTGTCCGAGGGTTAAATTTCCAATTCGCACCGTTCTGTCGATATTGGTGCGTCCTTGACAATAACCTCTTGATTCACTTCCTTTTGCAATCTTCCTACTCCGGTACCAGTTCCATTACCTCTACTCCATCCCATTATCCTCTCCGGTCACGAGCAAGCCAGGGTATGGGAAGAGAGAGCGAAGAGCCCTGCCCACATACTGGAGCGACTACTTCTGGCTGTTCAGTAACACATCTAGTAGCGCACGCGATGCATGGGCAAAGACAACACGCCACAAATAACAGGTTGCGAAGAACAGACGTACCTAACTGGATGTCGCGCAAATAATATAGGATACTAATGTACGCCTCTAGAGGAAGTGCTAAAGTCCGCAGAAGTTAGTGAATAGTATTAATATTTGTCCTTAGATAGCTTTCTCGATTATAAAGTTTATAGTGACAGAACTAAGTGAAAGTGTCGCAGTGGATCGTGGGCGAAATTCTTGCAGTCAGTCCAAAGGTTCAATTAGAGCAAGTAGTGTGACGTGCCTACGTGCCCGCTAGTTAGTCGGAAGGTGTTAAACGAGGCAGGTGTTAATTTACTATTGTCAGCAAACCCTCCCACCTTTTTGTGGCGCAGTGTGCTACAAACGTCTTTGAAGATGCCGTCAAAGCAAAAATTACAGGTGAGTTTGCCTTACTACTTCATGCATTATCGCTGTAAAAAGAAAAATATCTTAACATATGATAGATCAATTAATAATTAATGTTATTGGCTTTACGTACCGTTTACTACATTTACGATTTTCGGAGACACCGAGGTGCCTGAATTTAGTCCCGCAGGTGTTCTTTTACGTGGCAGTAAATCTACGGACATGAGGCTGATGTATTTGAGCACCTTCAACAAGTTGCTTTACGTCGCACCGACTCAGATAGGTCTTATGGCGAGATTGGTCAGAAAGGGGCTAGGAGTGGGAAGGAAGCGGCCGTGGCCTTACAGCCCCAGCATTTGCCTGGTTTGAAAATGGGAAACCACGGAAAACCATCTTCAGGGCTGCCAACAGTGGGGGTTCGAACCCACTATCTCCCGAATACTGGATACTGGTCGCACGTAAGCGACTACAGCTAAAGAGTTCGGTGAGCATCTTCAAATACCATCGGACTGAGCCAGGATCGATCCTGTGAAGTTGGGAAAAGAAGACCAGCGTCTCAACAGTCTTAGCCACTCAGCCCGGAGGGAGGCATTACCTTTTCGCTTCGAACAATCGACTATAATTTAGGATATCACACACTTCCTGGAATATCTTTGCAAATAGAGTTACATCTGAAAGGAATTTTGACAGCAATGTATGTATGCATCCATTTATTTTAGTTTATTATTCATGAAATAATTATTTACTTGGCCATGGAGGGTAAGAGCAGTAGAGAAAGACCCATACGACGATGGTTTTACTCAGTTTTTAATAGTTTATAGGCAACAGGCGTGGTACGAAGCGAGATCCCTGTGCTAGTTGAAAGCACAGGATTGTAAAAGTGTAAAAGTGCTTAGTTAATACACAGAGGATTGCAGACTAGACGCTCTAAGGCAGAACAGTGTATATTTTATTTATTTATTTATTTATTTATTTATTTATTTATTTATTTATTTATTTATTTATTTATTTATTTATTTATTTATTACGAAACTTCTTTACACACCACAGAAGTACAATTCACCATTTGCATTTGCTGGAAAAGTCAGGCAGTAACTTGAAATTGGTGCGCAAAATATGCTGTATTAGCTATTTGATTTACGTTGCACCGACACAGATAGGTCTTATGGCGACGATGCGATAAGAGAAGGCTAAGAGTGAAAAGCAAGCGGCCGTATCCCTGATTAAGGAACAGCCTCAAAATGTACTTGCTCTGAATATGAGAAACTACGGAAAACCATTTTAGGACTGCCAACAGTGGGGTTCGAGCCATCTTTCTCGTGCACGAAATTAGAATTCTCGGCTAGTTTAACAACCAGATGCCTACCCTGGAGCGATACATCCAGCTATTTCTTATTTTCTATGGTGATGGTTAGTGTAGTGTATTTAAATAATATACGTCATTTAATGTGAATATTGCAGTCCGAATGGTGCGGACAAAGTCTTGGGGAAGGAATACAAGATGAAAATAAATAAGTCAAAAACAAAAGTAATAGAGGGCAGCCGTATGAAGTCAGGTGATGCAGGAACTACTATATTAGGAAATAAAGTCTTAAAGGAAGTAGATGAATATTGTTACTTGGGTTGTAAAATAGTCCGCCTCGTGGTGCAGTAGTTAGTGTGATTAGAAGCCACCCTCGGAGGCCAGGGTTCGATTCCCGGCACTGCCATGAAATTTGAAAAGTGGTACGAGGGCTGGAACGGTGTCCACTCAGCCTCGGGAGGTCAACTGAGTTGATCTGGGGGGGTGGGGGAGGGGTTCTGTTCCCACCTCAGCCATCCTCGAAGTGGTCTTCCATGGTTTACCACTTCTCTTCCGGGCAAATGCCGGGATGGTTCCTAACTTAAGGCGAATCTTCCCATCCCCCGACACGACCTGCTACGCTGAACAGGGACCTTGCGGGGGGATGGGAAGATTGGAATGGATAGACAAGGAAGAGGGAAGGAAGCGGCCTTCATCGCGGCATTTGCCTGGAGGAGAAGTTGGAAACCACGGAAAACTTCGAGGATGGCTGAGGAGGGAATCGAACCCCTCTCTACTCAGTTGACCTCCCGAGGCTGAGTGGACCCCGTTCCAGTCCTCGTACCACTTTTCAAATTTCGTGGAAGAGCCGCGAATCGAACCTGGGCCTCCAGGGTGGCAGCTAAGCATACTACACCACAGAGGCGGACAACACATGACATTATTATTATTATTATTATTATTATTATTATTATTATTATTATTATTATTATTATTATTCATGAGTAGTATACTTCAAGGCGTTTTCCTTTCTTTACCCCTGCGACATTCGGCATAAAACTCACTCTCTCTCAGACACCGTCTGTTGAAATATTCATCCTTTAAAATTCCGGTGTACTTCTTGAAGCCATAAAAGTTGTGACTTCCACTTCTCTTGGATGATGATGTTCACCTACCCGTCGGTCCCATTCTTTTCATAATGTTATTGGCATTACGTCCCACTAACTACTTTTACGGTTGTCAGAGACGCCGAGGTGCCAAACTTTGGTCCCTAATGAGTTATTTTACGTGCCAGTAACTCTACCAACACGAGTCTGACGTATTTGAGCACCTTCATATACCATCGGACTGAGCCAGGATAGAATCTGCCAAGTTGAGGTCAGAAGGCAAGCGCTTTACCGTCTGAGCTACTCAGCCCGCTCCATTCTTCTTCTTATTATTATTATCATCACCAATTTCATCATTCCTACTGTCTTGCTGTCTAGTAATGAAAATAGAATTCTGCTGGACGGATACTATTGCGGTGTCAATTTAATTTTTTCAGGTGTCATTGAGGATGCCACCAGAGATCCTTAGCGCCCTTATCCGCATGTGCCACCTATCTCTACCGACACCGGTGCGCTTAATTGCGCTCCTCACTCGGTGTGTAATAATTGTATTAGGTAACTTGTCAACAACAACGACACAGTGTTCCAAGATTTTTGACAACCTTTTGAAAATTGACTGCCTTGGCCAGGGTCAAACCCGTGAACTCCCAACTATGAGGCGGACACTCTGCCACTTATCCACGGAGGCTATAATAAGAATAATAATAATAATAATAATAATAATAATAATAATAATAATAATAATAATAATAATTACACTATTTGCGGCACACAGCCAGTTCCCTGAGCACTGGGTGTGACTGGCAACTCAGTACTGTATTTCCAACTGCGTTAGGTGGAGTAGGGGGCGTTTCCTGCGTTATCGTGCTGCTGTAGTGGATGATATTCTAAGTCACGTACCAATCTCTAAAACTCTCTGTATTAAGAGTATGAAATTTCCCTTTCATTTCCTTTGCCGCCATTCTATGATCAAATTTAAGAGAAGGGAATCATCATACAACTCTACCTGACTCTTTTCTACTTCTTTTTCCATGTTATTATTATTATTATTATTATTATTATTATTATTATTATTATTATTATTGTTAATTAATAATAATTAATTTTCTGGGGCCAACGAGGACTACGTTAATTCTTGTTACATTTGGCAGTGAACTTCGCTTTCTTTCGAGCCCAGAATCGGAGAAGTCCTTCGTTCTTTCTTTCTGAGTGGACCTGCTTGCGTTCCTCTATCCAAGGAACGCCGTGTCTTCTTTTCGGTTGTTCATCTCGGTTTATCCCGTTTGTCACTATCTTTTTTTTTGGATGAGACCTGTGTCAAACACGTCTCCGGGTTTTAGTGGGGCCTTCCTTGGTGTTTCTAAACCAAGGCATTGTGGTTTTTCCTTTCGAATTAAAAAAAATGTGAAAGATCTTTTTGGTCAGACTGTTTTCGTCCATTCGTTTGGGATAATCGTAAAATCGTGCCCGTCTTTTGTGGATTACGTCTATAATTTTCTCTGTTTTTTCTAAAAACTTCCTTGTTGGATATTTATTGTTGGACACCATTATTGTAATTGAATCCCATGATTCCTCTAATATTATTCTGCGGTCTTTTCTCTCCAGTTCTTTGGGGAGTTCTTTATTGGCATTTAGGGGTAGGGTTTCGGTTGCGTAGATAACTACTGGCTTCAGAACCGTTTTATAGTGATATATTAGTCTTTTGGAAAGACAATTTTTGTTTAGATTGTGCATGACGTTTGGTAGGCTATTTCAAATTTGCGTATTCTTTCCGTATGTGTTTCCTTGTCCAGTCCATTATTATTATTATTATTATTATTATTATTATTATTATTATTATTATTATTATTATTATTATTATCTTTCTCCATTACATTGGGTGGGCACTTTGCATGCGTTTAGCCGAGTTTTACGACCGGTTGCCTTTCGTGACTCCATTCCTATGTGGAGGGAAGTATTCACTGTTGTGTCCTTCTCTGGTGGTTTATATGTAGTTGAAGATGTATGTTAAGACGAACAGAAACATCCAACCCCCGAGCTAGAGGAATATTAACCAGACAAAGTTACAATCCCCGACTCGGCCAGGAAAAGAACCCGTCTTCTGAACTACTGAAGGCCAGTACACTGACCATTCAGCCAAGAGCTAGAATTATTATTATTATTATTATTATTATTATTATTATTATTATTATTATTATTATTATTTGGCCGGCCCCGCGGTGTAGGGGTAGCGTGCTTGCCTCTTACCTGGAGGCTTCGGGTGCGATTCCCAGCCAGGTCAGGGATTTTTACCTGGATCTGAGGGCTGGTTCGAGGTCCAGTCAGGCTACGTGAATGGAATTGATGAGCTATCTGACGGTGAGATAGCGACCCCGGTCTAGAAAGCCAAGAATAACGGCCGAGAGGATTCGTCGTGCCGACCACACGACACCTCGTAATCTGCGGGCTTTCGGGCTAAGCAGCGGTCGCTTGGTAGGCGGGTTTGGATTGGTTTCTTCTTCTTTTCATTTCTGCCGGGCTGAGTGGCTCAGACGGTTAAGGAGCTGGCCTTCTGACCCCAACTTGGCAGATTCGATCCTGGCTCAGTCCGGTGGTATTTGAAGGTGCTCAAATACGTCAGCCTCGTGTCGGTAGATTTACTGGCACGTAAAAGAACTCCTGCGGGACTAAATTCCGGCACCTCGGCGTCTCCGAAAACCGTAAAAGAGTAGTTAGTGGGACGTAAAACAAATAGCATTATTATTATTACTTTTCATTTCAGCCATCTATGGGCTGCGATTACGCAACTACCATTGCTTTCTCAAGTTCTTTCTCCTTCCTCTTTCGCCAGTATTCCTTCATCCGTTGGCTTGCTCGTGCTCGTTCTTCTGCCGAAAATACTCTATTCTTCCTTGTTTTCTCATCAGCTAGGTCTTTCACCTCCGCAACTCTCTGCCTGAAGATTTTTCTGTTTGTTATATCTTCTGCCGTGATCCCACATTTTTCTAAATCTCGGTGAACTTCTTTTACCCACAGGACTTGTGTCTTCCTGTTCTCCTGGAAGGTGAGGATCCTGTTGGCGAGTCTCTCTGATCCCATCCTTTTAATATATCCGTATAACGTCAATCTCCTCTTTTTCATTGTGGTGATGTTTTCAAATTGTTGGTATAGTTCTTGGTTTGGTCTCAAGCGAAACGTAAACTTTTCTGATGATTTTCTGGGTCCAAGAATCTTTTTAAGGAACCTCCTTGGTTTATTATTATTATTATTATTATTACTATTATTACTATTATTATTATTATTATTATTATTATTGAACTATACCCTTGATGTGTATCGAAGATTGTGCTTTATGTTAGCGTGTTTTTTTCACGTCTGTATAAATAATATTGTATGGAGTCTGTTGTCTGTTCGTTCGTTCCTCTTGCAGTTTCAGGTCAACATAAGACCATATGTGTGATTTTTAACTTTCGTGTCTGTCGGTTTGTTTGTTCCAACAAACATCACATTTAGAGGAGGTGGTTTAAAGATACAGAACATATATTTTGAATATTTTAATAATTAATAATAATAATAATAATAATAATAATAATAATAATAATAATAACTCATGGAATGCCAAAATAAGGCATTACAAAACTGTAGAAAAAAGATAATGCCTGTTTGCCAGCGAATGCCTCTCGTTGAATTACAAATTGGAGAAGCTGAAGATCCGAGGAAGAAGAAGAAGATTACGGAAAATCTTGGACCCAGTTCAGACTGAAACCACCTGGAAACTTCGGAACAACAATGAAATCTACAAGAATGTGGAGACAATTTCAGAAACCATGAAAAATAGAAGGTTATTTTTTCTCGGACATTTGTACAGAATGGACAAAATCAGATTAACTAAAAAGTTATTCGACTACCTGTGGAACAAGAAGGAAACGACGGCCTGGATTAAGTAATTTCGTAAAGATCTAGAGAAGTCCAACATCCAGAAAGTTCAGATACTAGACAGGGAAACATTTCGGACCATGATTCAAAATATGGAAGGGTTTCAAGTCGAAAGAACTGCAAATACGGGAAGAGCCTGGATGGATGAACAGAAGAAAAACCATAGCGCCCATATGAAGGAGTTCTGGAGGAGGAAGAAACTTCGGACAAAGAAAAAATGAAATTGCAGCGTGATCCTCTACGGTCAATTCGCAAATAAAAATAAAATAATAATAATAACAAAGATGATAAAAATCCATCATCTTGGACCTACATGAGATAGTGCGATGTTAAACACGTAAAAACGTCTTTATAAGCCACCTACAGCAACATAGGGATTACATATGTGATAATTACATAAGAGTATTTCGAAATTCTGGAGGAGCCCAGATATCTGTCACGAGCAAGTTACATCGTATACAGACTGGTTTGTATTTTATCTCAATGCTTGAATTCCCCAGCCGCGTGATTGGAATGTGAATAAAAAGAAAGTAAACAAGCTTCATCAGAATGTAGGTTATTACGTTATGTTATAACAGGTCTTCGAGCCTGCTACCTCGGTCATCGACTCCTTTGCGGTACTAAACAAGATGTTGTAGCTATTTCTGGCTCTAAAAGTGAAATCTGGTGGTTCAGACGACTGATACTTTCTAAATCAGGGCTGCTTGGGGTTAGCCGGTATTTCATGGGGTCCAGTCGGAAATTACAAAAATGACGTTTATTTATTCGAGACAGAAACCTACTAACAGTATTGAAAAAATATGTAAAGGGACTAAGCATAGCTATATACAGGGTATATAGATAAATATAATGATCTGAGGGAATTCACTATCAGGTGATTTTTGTCAGGAACTGTGCCACACGTAGCGTATTGTTTCTGGCGAACATCTCAAGCCGTACTCAGAAAAGGAAGATGGACAGAAAAGGCACGGATCAATGTGTTTCGCTGTCTACTCTTCGCTATTGATGCCCTTGGCTACTGTTTAAGAGGAGATTTGTGTTTGCGAACACCAGTCCTATACGGTTAAGTTACCTCCACACAACTCACCCCTTGTTGTAGCCAGCTGGAAGATGTTCATGTGTTTCGATCCCATCTGGATTATTTGACTCCGACAAGAGAAGTCTTGCCTTATTCGGAACTCCTCCCAAGTGTTTGAAAGTATGCAGGAAAATGTTTCTGAATTAGCCAAGAGTGAGGCGGCTGACAAACATTCAGTTCCTTGTTTTTAGACTTAAAACGGTCATAGTCAGTAGCTCTTTCTCGACGAATATTTGAAGATGTAATGTCAGAAAAAAACACAGGAGTTGGTTTTAAACCGTCTGTGATCATTCTGCATCTCATTCAGAGCGGGATCCACATTTTGTTAATAAAGACGATGACCGCAAGGAAGTCGTATTAGCCCTTTTAACGATCAGAGTTTTTCAATGAATTTCTAGAATACAAACATATAATGATGGCTAAAATGATGATGACATATACATGGAAGAAACAAAAATTTCATATAAATAATATGAAAATAATTTACAAAGAAAATACATGGGCATATTGTTCGTAGGGAGATCGCTGTTTCAGATTCGCAAGTCGAAGTCTTCCAGCCTGTGTACTATACAAAGAGTGACGAGATTTCAACAAGATCCTCCCGAGTACCATAACATGCGCGAAATGATGATGATGATGGCTATAGCTTAATTTAACCCCAAATGGTGAGGTCATACATAGGAGCTATATTTTACTATTGCTATATGTCACATCGACACAAGATAAGTCTCATGGCGGCGATGGGATAGGAAAGGGCTAGGAGTGGGAAGGGAGCGGCGTGGCCTTAATCAAGGTACAGCTCCAGCAATTGCCTGGTGTGAAAATAGGAAACCACGGAAAACCATCTTCAGGACTGTCGACAATGGAGTTCGAACGCACTATCTCCCGGATGCAAGCTCACAGCTGCACGACCCTAACCGAACGGCCAACTCGCCCCTTTGAGGTCATATTTTTGGGACGTGTATTGTCTTGGCAATCAAGATAATACAAGTTGTTTCTTGCGGACGGGATCCTTATGTTTACATTGACGCCTGCTAGTACGTTCAACAAACATTTTTTTTTTTTTGCTAGTTGCTTTACGTCGCACCGATACAGATTGGTCTTATGGCGACGATGGGACAGGGAAGGGCTAGGAGTGGGAAGGAAGCGGCCGTGGCCTTAATTAAGGTACAGCCCCAGCATTTGCCTGGTGTGAAAATGGGAAACCACGGAAAACCATTTTTAGGTCTGCCGACAGTGGGGTTCGAACCTACTATCTCCCGAATACTGGATACTGGCCGCACTTAAGCGACTGCAGCTATCGAGCTCGGTAACAAACATATTATCTAGAATGACTGCAAGAGTGGAACCTGGAAATGAATAAACAAAAAAAGCTATAGTGGATAAAAGTGGTGGCAAAATTTGAAATAGTGAATAGTGGTGGAAAGATAAGACAAAACTAAAAGTTATTGCAAAAATAAATGAATACTTACGGGCGATAATAACCAGACATTGCAGCTAGTCAGGGCTTGTAAAGGTTGCAAAATTGAATATAGTTGTCACACTCCATCAGCTCATCCAGTAACTTTTACTTTTGTTTCATTTCGTGCTGATAAGCTGTGTTGAAAAGTTCACCTCCTGCTCCAATTTTAGTCTCAACCAGTACTTACCTAGTTATTCAATGATCGTGTACTTCCTCTTCACACACAGGCGTCTCCGAAAACCGTGTGAAGTGGGGCATAAAACCAATAACAATAATATTATAATCTTAACCCATCGTCCTCCACGATTCTGAGTACAATTTGGCAATCCCGTTATTATTATTATTATTATTATTATTATTATTATTATCATGTATATTATTTCAGTGGTATAGATCCCTTTTTGCGGCGCCCACAAGTAAGCGATCGTAACAAATGAGCATTCAAAAGAAAGAGAATAGATATTAGCAGTGACGAATTGCACTCTCATTTCATGAATATCGATAAATTCTTTAAAAAATGAGTTTTAAAAATTGTACGAAGTGTGCGATTTGCAAATATTGTTGCTGTAGGTTAAATACACTTCATATTTTGGCCGCTAGGACGCCTGTTTATGACATTATAATATGTTGTCATTATCAGTTAAGAAAAGAATGATAGTAAAACCAAAATTAAGTTCCGGAACATTTGTCAGTATAATAATGCACTTGCATTTGCTTCCGTTCAAGTGGGTACCATAATTGTTAAAAAATCAAAGATAACATTAAGTGGTAAGTAAGACTGTCTAATATTGTACTGACTTGTGTATTCCTTATTTCACCAGGGGGCTACTCCACCACATACTTTATGAACATGCGAGATTTCTCGCACGGGTCTCCTAGTTATTATTATTATTATTATTATTATTATTATTATGGTTACGTGAACTATGGTGATCCACGAAATATCACTGTAATATTTGTCACAAACGAAAGGTAATCATTGATTAACTCAAATAAAGTCTCAAATCCGAGGTTGATTAAGAAATATCGTCGTTTCTAGCAAGAAATATGTATACGTATTTACTGGCTGTAAATAGGAGTCCATGGTGTTGCATTCCGCTGCTTGCGCCGTCTTTTGTTTCTTTCTTGAGGTCCAGGGCTGGCACCAACGAGCTCTCTTTCTAGCGAATGGGAGTGCGGGTATTTTGTTGAAAAATAGCATGATCCGTGGACCAATACATACATATATATGTATATTTTAAAAGGGAAATTTGCATGATCCCTGGACCAATAAATCGTTTAATGAATCAGTTAATGCACATGAAGTGACAACCCACCAAGTTACATCGAATGAGAAAAATCAATAAAACGACACCAAAGAACTTCAGTGAGCAAAGACATCACAGACGAGAGTGTTGGACAAACAAAACACTTACGGAAGCGCTGCGACGTAGCAGAAATAGTTGTTGTAAGGCAGTAAAGTATGTATTCTCTAAAATAAAATATTTCGTATTATTTCTTAATTAACCTGGGATTTGAGACTTTATTTGAGTAAAAGCAATTACTATCTTCCATTTGTGACAAATATTACAGTGATATTTCGTGGATCACCATCATTCACGTAACCTATTATTATTATTATTATTATTATTATTATTATTATTATTATTATTATTATTATTATTATTCATCATCATCATCTGTTTACCCTCCAGGTTCGGCTTTTCCCTCGGACTCAGCGAGGGATCCCACCTCTACCGCCTCAAGGGCAGTGTCCTGGAGTTTCAGACTCTTGGTCGGGGATACAACTGGGGAGTATGACCAGTACCTCGCCCAGGCGGCCTCACCTGTTATGGTGAACAGGGGCCTTGTAGGGGGATGGGAAGATTGGAAGGGATGGGCAAGGATGAGGGAAGGAAGCGGCCGTGGCCTTAAGTTAGGTACCATCCCGGCATTCGCCTGGAGGTGAAGTGGGAAACCACGGAAAACTACTTCGAGGATGGCTGAGGTGGGAATCGAACCCACCTCTACTCAGTTGACCTCCCGAGGCTGAGTGGACCCCGTTCCAGCCCTCGTACCACTTTTCAAATTTCGTGGCAGAGCCGGGAATCGAACCCGGACCTCCGGGGGTGGCAGCTAATCACGCTAACCACTACACCACAGAGGCGGCATTATTATTATTATTATTATTATGGAAAATTTATTTACGGCTCCACCTGATGTGTCATGTCCATATTCAACTTCTCGAAACTATATTCCAAACTTTTCGATTTTTTTACAAATTATGTACATTTTTTTGCCACTTTACCTGCAATAAATTATATTAAAATTCAGTAGGGTAGTCCAGATCAACCGATTGGCGGTGGTGGTAGGGGGGGGGGCTATAGTTGCAAAATGATTTTAAAACATAACGAATGTGCTTGTGCGTGTGTGGTGCTCGCACGCATGAGTGTCATGACAAGGACACTGATACAAGTAAATTATGTTGATATTCAGATAGCAGTACCGGTACATTACAAAATCATACATTAAAATAAGAACCAGAAAAATATGATGAAATTGATTAGTCTTACGGCGAATAGTATGTTCAGATTACAATCTAAAATCCAACTTTCAAGTCTTCTTAGAAAATAGATTCAAGAGATCTATTGGATTAACAATTATTTCTCTGTGAATGTTCAAAACAAGCCAGCACTTTGAATCGACTTTCTCCTGTTTATTGTCAATTTGTGTTGATTTTATTTTGTACAAATTCTATGGGGAGGGGATTATAATCCCCCAGTAACTCCGCCCCCACCCCCCTTGGCTAGGCCCCTTTAAAATTATAACTTTTCTTTCATTACTGAATTAAATAAGATTTTTCTGAACATCATATTCAATATTTTATTCTAGCCAAGGTACTTAGTTCCTTCAAATGTGTGAGTAAGAGAGATTTCTGATCACTTAGAAAGTGGTTGTGGACTGCGAACATTGATGTAACACTTGTGCTGTATTTACAACATAGTGAGACAAGTTCCTGGAGCTGAAAGCAAACATTGGAAGTTTAGAGTGTCTGAGGCAATGTGCCAAATTGACCGCAGGCTTGGAAAGGACCTTGAAAGAAGGTAGGCAAATTCAGCGAGAGAAATTGATTACTTTGCAGTGGCATTAAAGGTGCTATGGAAATAATTCGTTTTACATCGACGTCTACCCCTCACACTGCGGCTTTGACGTTGATGTGCACTACTGCTGAATACAGTGCCCCCGTACGGCAAACTTAGTGCCCATTCCAGAAAGATGGACGTTAATTTGAATGCTCGTGGTCTTCAGACCTTGAGGTCCTGGGTTCGATTCCTAGCTGGGTCATGAGATGTTCATCGTGAAGGATTAATTCCCTTGGCTCAGGGACAGGGTGTCTGTGATGTCCACAACATTCCTGAATGATCTCATTTCCCATTTTCCTGTGGCGCAGTATGAATCTTTCATATACACGCTTTATCAATACACTTGCATGTTAGGAAAGTGACAAGTAGCGTTTAGGACAATCTGTAGCGAATGTTATATTTATACACGTTCTGAGAGCAAGGAGACCATCCTCTGTTGCTAGAGTATAGACACACTTCCGTGTATCAACAAGACAAGACATCTCTTACGAAAATGTGTTTGTATACGGGAACTTCCATAATTTCAGCTGATCACTTTTTGGTTAGGAATTAGACGTGTAATGAGTCGCTTATTTATCAAAGGATAGGATCAATAGTTATTGTTTTTATCACTGTTATTAGCATCTTCAGTCTATAGAATGGTTTGATATGGGTCTCCAAGTCACTCTATCCTGTTCTATATTTTTCATTTCCAACTATGCATCTTGCATCTTTTTTCTCTTTCCGTTATCTGTTTCTCAAATTCATGTCATGTACGATGTGCCTAAACTAATTTCAGTTTCTCTTTTCTCTTTAGGTAAGTGTCCAGAGGAAGTTTGACTTCACAAACCATCTCAAGCGTAATTTGTGAGTATTTTAAATAATTACAGAATGTACAAAACTACATGCATGAAGGCAGTAGCTTTTGAATCCTGGACAACATGGTTTGCAAGTGAAGTTCGTTGCAGAATCTGAGGTACAACACGTCCTTTGAGGACGGAACATCTGCCATGACATTTTGATCTGAATTTATTCAACAAATTCTCATTTTCATTTCTCATGTTTGTGAACAGTTTTGCTCCCCACCTAAGTTCTTCAGGAGCATATAATGGACTACAACCTCCTTTCTGATAATGAGCGTCCAGTCATGAAGCGATACCGTATTTAGGTTGCTTGAATGTCTTAACTCCACGGTGGAATGTAATCAATTATATAAAATACTGCGTTCCGGAATAAACACGACTTGTATACAGTAAAACTGTATTTTTCATTTTCTCGTAACAGACTAAGAATCTTCTCCTATACTGTGGAATTCCCTAAGTCGTTGCCAGCAAAATAACCTATTACACATATAGCTTTGGTCTTACTGTGGGTCATCTTCACATATAAACCATTCAGTCTTGAGTTCCTTTCCCACCTATATTTCCGTTTGCCACGCCTAAATTCAACATTCAGTTTAACACTTATAAATAAAAATTTCAGGACATCCGCTCCTCAAGATACACCACTTTGCAGACTATGCAGTGTCTATAACAGTGCATCTCGCAAAAATAACGCTCTTGATTTCCGTACTGACATAATAATATGGTTTTTTTTTTGCTATTGGCTTTACGTCGCACCGACACAGATAGGCCTTATGGCGACGATGGGACAGGAAAGGGCTAAGACTGGAAAGGAAGTTGCCGTGGCCATCTTCAGGGCTGCCGACAGTGGGGTTCGAACCACCTATCTCCCGAATACTGGATACTGGCAGCACTTAAGCGACTGCAGCTATCAAGCTCGGTAATAATATGTTTTAAAGAATTCTCCGGTATCATTCACCATTTTGTATATGTACAAAACGTAATATTTTGGAACAATTTATTGTAAGTGTACTGTCATTAGTAACATGTTGGATTGGATTGAATTAGTTTAGACTAGACTGAATTACATTAGGCTAAGTAATCTATGCCTATGCATATGCCGTTTCTTGATATAGGTTAGGTGATGAGGCGAGATGAATTTATCTGACATGTTTTACGGTCGGATGCCCTTCCTGACGCTAACCTCAGTTGAGGAGCTAATGAAGATGGAATAAATGATATTGAATGATGTTGGGTAAGCAGTGGAAGGCATCGGCTGTGGCCTATGAACAGGAACTGTTCCGGCATTTGCGGAAAGTGAAAGTTGCAAACCACAGAAAACCATTCTCAGAACAGCCGACTGTTGGGTTTGCCTCCCGAATGAAGAGCTTGGCTCCATAGCTGTAGCTCGTTAACACGCGCGGTCACTCCACTCGGTACATTTTTTTTTCACCTCCGTACAGGCCATGAAGGCCCTTGGAGGAGTGGAAGGTAAAGGCTTCCACCATTGTTAACCTCGGCACGTGATGGGGTGGAGTGGTTAGCTCTACGCCCGGCCGCCTTTGCCCCCAGGAATTAACCTGGTACTCATTTTTGGTGTAGGCTGAGTGAACCTCAGGGCAATATGTACCTCCGAAGTGGAAATCTCGTTTCTTAAATTTTACGAATTCCTGACGGGGATTCGAACCCACGTCCTTCCGGGCGAACCGAGCACGCCTTTACCGCCTCAGCCAGGCAGCTCCTACTCGGTACATTAGGTTACATAATATTAAGTATATTTTTACTTTTACAAAATTCTACTAGTGTTGCTATTGAATTCTGTTCTTATTGTTTCTATCTCTTTAGATCACCTTCTAACACAATTTTAAATCGTTCCTTGATACATTTATTTCGCAGTTGTGCCCCATTCCTATGTCATCTGATAGTTTCTTAAACCTATCCACCCAGTATTCCTCGTTTTGATGTTCTATTTGGTGCTGGTTTGTTATCCTTAGAATAACATTTCCTGCCCTCATGTTTAGTCTCAATCAACACTTCATTCATAGTTCTGAAACTAGCTAACTGACACTTCCCTGAAGATTGATACTTCACAGGCTTGTGAAAACAGGCATATACCTTTAAAGGTGACAGGGAATCACAAAGATCCAATGTATGATAACAGAGAAATAAAGAGATTAAGGAGAAAGAAACAGGGTGGAAACAAAAAAGAGTTCGGAAAGGTTGTGAAAGTAAGGAGAAATTGAAGGAATTTACCAGAAAGTGGAAGTTAGCGAAAAGGTCAGCTAAGGAAAGCAATATTGGTAGTCATATGTGTTTTAGCGAAAAATGGAAGAGGATAAACAGGTACTTAAGGCAAGAAACGGGTTCGAGAAACGATATTCCAGGAATTATAAATGACCAAGGGGAGTGTATATGCGAAGAAAGACAGAAGTATTTAGTCAGCAGTATTTCAAGACAGTTCGATATAAATGTAATGTCCAGGTAGATAAAGTGACTTATTTGGTGAAGTAAGCCCTACCGGAATTTTCATTTGGAAGTAAAGATATTCAAAAAAGGATACAAATATTGAAAGGTAGAAGAGCAGCTGGGATCGATAAGATTTCTGGGGATATACTACAGGCAATGAGTTGGGATGTAGTGCTATATCTGAAATATTTACTTGATTACTGTTCGCATGAAGGAGCTATACCACCTGAATGGAGAGTTGCAATTGTAGCCCTAGTGTACAAAGGAAAGGGTGATAAACAAAAACGGATAAATATAGGCTAGTCAGCTTGACATGTTTTACATGTAATATTTGGGAAAGTATTATTTCTGATTATATTAGATGCGTTTTCAAAATTATTGTCTAGTAATTGGTTTGACAGAAGACAGTTCGGGTTTAGGAAAGTTATTCCTGTGAGGCTCAACTTGTAGGATTTCTGCAAGATATAGCAGATAGTTTAGATTCAGGTGGTTCAATTGACTGGCTGACTGTAGCGTCGTAAAAGTTTCGTTTATCTGTGTAACAAAACAGATGAGTTACGCAAACGAAAGTTGCCAACGTAAGCCTCCAGTGTTGAGATGAGTAAGAAGCGATAACTGCGCATGCAGTTGCATAGATTGTTGGAGTTTGCCTTGGATCTGCTGATCAACTGTTTACTTAATCAAGGTAAATTGCTAAACTCTGAGCGTGGAGTCGCATTGCTCAATAATAACAAAGTATGGTGACATTCTTATAATGTCGCCAGTGACGAAGTACAGACACCACACCTAGACCTGTTGAACCAGTGCTCAAACCCAAGCAAAACTCCCACCAGTGCTCCAGATACCTAGAAATGAAGAATATGCTACCTCCCATGGTGTTAACAGCCCTGATAGGCCTTGGCCTATCAAGCGACCACTGCTCGGCAATATGTAGTTTTACGTGGAATCCGAACTACAGAGATGTGACATTTCAAAAATCTCACATACATTTGCCGAGATTCGAACTGCACCTGCCTTGGTGAGAAACCTGTGACTAAGCCATTTGTCTATCATGGCCCCATACCACATATATAGATAGATAGATAGATGGATGGATGGATGGATGGATGGATGGATGGATGGATGGATGGATGGTTTACTTTAACTGACAAAGTTAGAGACATGTGACCCTGTCTTACACTTAGCCAATGAATGCATGAATGACATAAAATAAAAATATCTAAAAAATACTGAAACAAATTACTATGCTACTGTACACAAAATAGCTATTATGTCACACAATATAAAATAAATGAAAATTTTGCTTCCCAAGTACAATAATATTATAACAACAAAATAAAAAATATGTTTAGATACCTGTATAGTTTCACAATGAAGAGGGAGACTCCTTGCTTAGGCCGAGTCAGCCCATTACCTTACCGGCACAAGCCGACCCTTCCTAAATGGATGCAATAATAATAATAATAATAATAATAATAATAATAATAATAATAATAATAATAATAATAATAATAATAATAATAATACAGACAACACAGTAGTCAAACCGGAATGCCTATACGCGAGTAAATGTCTAGTACTGAATTACAAGCTTAATAAATTAGAAGTTTTCATTACAATTTGTTTTACGTCGCACTGACACAGATAGGTCTTATGGGGACGATGGGATAGGAAAGGTCTAGGAGTGGGAGGGAAGAGGCCGTGGCCTTAATTAAGGTACAATCCGAGCATTTGCCTGGTGTGAAAATAGGAAACCACGGCAAATCATATTCAGGGCTGGCGATAGTGGTGCTCGAACCCACTATCTCTCAGATGCAAGCTCACAGCTGAGTGCCCCTGAGTGCACGGCCAAATCCCCGGTAAATTGTACTGGAAAGAAAAATTATACGGAAAATACTCAGTCCGCTAAGAAGTACAGAATTCTGGAAATGAAGAAGTAATGATGAAATATACCGAAACATAGAAAACATAACAGAAACAATGCGGAAGAGGCGACTGATATTTTTTGGACAGTTATACAGAATGGATGACAACAGGTTAACAAAACCGATATTCAAATACTTTTCGAAAAATAAGTCCACAAAAACCTGGATTCATGAAGTCAAGAAAGGTTTGGAAAGAAACAATATAAGAGAAGAAGAAGAATAAAAGAAAAAGCAGAGAGAGAATTTTTTTTAGAAAGAAAGTGTTAAAAATGGAAGTATTCCAAGGTCGGAAGGGAAAGGAAACGGGCTAAAAATAGTCCGAGAAGAGAAAAAGGAGACATCGTAAGAAAATGTAGGAATACTGGGGAAGAAGAAGGATCAACAAAGGATGAGGCATTGAAATTGACACGTGGTCTCTAGAAGACCTTAATGAAGAAAGAAATAATAATAAGAAAAAGAAGCGGAAGAAGAGGAAGAATTATAAAATAAGGTACTACAGTACAGTGGTGAAACCAGAATACTTTACGCAAATAAATGTCTAGTTTTGAACTGTAGTTTAGATAAACTTAAAGTAATAGAAAGAAGAATCAAGAGAAAAATCTTAGGATCGATAAAAATAGCAGAACAATGGAAAATAAGATGTAAGGAACTATACCAGAACATAGAAAATATAACAGAAACAATAGGTAAAAGGAGATTGCTATTTATTTGAACATATCTATAGTGCACCTGCTCCCTATCCTATGGGCTCTGGCGATAAATCTACAGGGTCGCTAACAGGTTAAAAATCAAATGTCATCAAATATAAAAATAACTTAGCGGCATAAAGGGAAGGAAGAGCCGGGTGTCATATCTATATTAGAATGAGAACAAGTTTTTATAAACTTTAAATTAAATCAGATGGGTTTATTAAATCCTGATGATTTTGGGGAATGAAACATATATACAAATGATTTACATGAATTGATTCTACATCGTTGTGGATTATTTTAAAATCCGATATTGAGGGAGTACCTACCATACGTAAAGCAAATATGTCAGGACTTAACGTGTACGGAAATATTGACTATAAATCACTGAAGCTATTTCCATATTACTGGGCAATTAAATTATACACTCAATGCAGACAAGTCTGAGTGATAACTATCCTACCACAAATTGGTTTCCAAATGTAATAAATTAACATGATATGATACAAACTGTACAAGCATCAAAAGTCTTGGGTTCGAATCGAACCTACACCTAAATACACAATTTCTCCGCATCAATGGGTAACAACCATTTTCTACACTAAATAAACAAGACAAGAAACACAAAAGGAAACAAACATGAGAAGCATACATTTTATGTACACAAAGCATGTGAAATGCACACTATTTATCCCAACGCTGTGCACATGCCCGGGACCAAACACGAGTCTGCGATGTCTCCAGGGATCCTGAAACCCTACTAGCCATTTAATATGCAAGAAACAATAATAAAGAACAGACTAAGTACAGAACACCTGGTCGCTTATTACTTGAGTAGATCTAAATCAGCTTAGGCAAATAAATCAATCAACACGCTCGCAAGAACGAAACTCCAGTCAGGCAAAAGATTCTCGTTAGGGTCGAAGCTCACACAAAAAATACTGCACACGAGTCTTGCACAAATGTACGGTTCTGGGCAGCCACCCCTCGCAATGGTCGGGCTTCCAGCCGCTCGTTAAAGGAAAAACGAACATCGTCCTTTTAAAAATACACATCACATTAAACCGCGACATATCGTCATTACCATGAGGTCATTCCTCATTCATCTCTCACATTATAAGCCTCAACATGTGCAATTACAATCTGACCACAATATCTCACACCATGAGTCCTGACTTCGAGTCATCCAACTTCGTAAACCGCATCTACACACATAATCTCGCACACAGCTGATTTGATGGTAGTCAATCAAACACGTACACTGAACATCAAGACACCGGCTTCCAGTATTATTATTATTATCGATATTATTATTATTATTATTATTATTATTATTATTATTATTATTATTATTATTATTATTATTATTATTATTATTATCATGGATCCTTTAAAATGAGCGTACTCTCTGTCTGTCGTGCTTGCGCGATTTACATATCACGCACGCATTAATCAAAGCAACACACACGGTAATTAAAACAACACACGCGTGAATAAAACAACACAGACGGTAATTAAAACAACACACGCGTGAATAAAACAACACACACGGCAATTAAAACAACACACGCGTGAATGAAACAACACATACGGAAATTAAAACAACACCCATAAAATTAAATAGCCCTTAGCTGTCTTCTAACACACAACTTATTCTACCAAAATACCACTAAGCATGCATACTGACTACGCCGGCTAAATACCGGCTTCTTCCACATTATCAAACCTAGAATCTATCAAACTATCTTATAGAACGATTAATGAAACATAAAAATCCCCAAATAAAATGGAAAGTAAAACACTTTTACCACAAATAAATTTATCCATATTTACAATTAAAGCCACTCAGGCTTGTTACAAAGGAAAGATTCTGTGCTCTACTTAGGCACATTTACGTTCAGATAAAATTGAATCCCTGACATTTTATAGCTACTGTTTTGCAAAAAAAAAAAAAAAAAAAAGTATTTCCCGCACCCAAAGTCATGCATAAAAGAATAGAGTTACTCAGCCTTATATCCCTTGATGCACCTTCGTCAGCTCAGGTGGCCCATCTTGGAGGTTTAGAGCCGGCTCATCTCCACTGAGACGGTCGTTGGTTCCACCTGTTGGCTGCTGGATTTAATCTCCATCGTCCTTGGCGAATGATGACTCTTCATTTATCTAGGCACAGAATATGCACAAATTTAATCTACGTTGCTCACGTCAGCTTCACCACGCACAACCCGACGCGATCTTTCATTAGCAAGTCCCGAATCAAAGAATATTGATACAAGGTATTACGATACGACACGCACAGGAGAATCCACTTCTCAACACTGAGTTACCCTGTATCTTACTGGAACAGTTCATTTATTACTAAGCGTCCCCGCAGCTACCTTGGGTAAGCGTTGGAGTAGTAATAATGATAATAAAAAGTTTACGAGTTACACAATATGTTCAAAACTCGACACAGTTTGATCACTCACTTATTAAAGTCGCGTGTATTAATGCACTTGAATTAAGCAGTTTTTAGCGATTTTCAAATACAACAATTCACTAAACAAAGGGAAACTGGGAGCTCGCCTAGCATAGGCCCACCCTTCATGAGAAGAAAGATCCAAGTGTCTGGGGTGACGCTTCTATAGCCTTATAACAACTAAGAGGCTACCCGCTCAAAACTCGCATACAGCCTGTTCTCGGCCTAACAGGGGCAAAATAGTGTGATAATTAAGTGACCAGCATCCTCCTAATGAATGTGAGACATATCCGTACGAAATCCGATCGTGGGATCTCTAGTAATTAACAGGAATCTTTCCTCGATTTCTCCACTCCTCGGGTGAATCCCCTTGTCGATTAGGTGTGAAGCGATAAGCAAGATGGCCTCCAGTATTTTTCCGTCGTTACGTAACCAACTATTCCTTCTTTAGCAGTAGATTATTACCAGAAAGGACACCACATAGTCTAAATAAATTCTCCAATTACGACCAGCTCTTATGGATCAAAAGGCAATGCAGGAATATGAATTTAATTAATTCTTTCAGCGTAGATGATCAGGTTGATCATGCTGATTTAAAGATGGCTCCCATATTTCGATTTGGAAAGGTTTACCTCTCCCACTTGGCTACAGTATGAGGTGTGGGTGACCTCTCCTAATATTCATTTTGGTGGTTCCGTGACTCGGCCCTACCCGTAGCGTCACAGGCTTCAATCTCCCGCGAGGTTGCCTCTAGACAAAGAAAAGCTTGCCCAACAAGATCGCAAAAAAAAAAAGATTTTAGAAAAAAATTATAGGATTGTTTTATCTCTACATGTCCCTGTCGGGTACAATAGAATGGATGATAAAATATTGGTAAAACAGATATTAAGGTACTTTTTGGGAGGAAAAATCAACAACAAGCTGGATACAAGAGGCCAAGGAAGATTTATAAAGAAATAAGAGAAGAGGAAACTATAGATAGAGAGATTTAAAAAAGGAAAGTTTAAGAATGGAAGGATTCCAAGGAAGAATGAAGAGGAAATCCTGTCCAAAGTCGTCTGAGAAGAAAAGAATAAAGCATAGTACAATGATGAAGGAATACTGGAAAGAACGTAAGAGGAAACGACAAAGAAAGATGAAGTGAAATTGACACGTGGTTCCTAGTAGGCCTCATCGTAAAGGACAAAAGAAGAAAAAAGTAGAAGAAACTGTTGTACTACAAGCTCATCTCATGGATATATTTTGATAACACTCTTTTAAATATTCCGTTGACTGATACCCCTTCTGACCTCCTGCGGAAGGCAGTTCCATTCACTGCTGGCCACAGCAGTGAAGAAATTGTTGTAGGTTGAGGATTTATGCTTAGGAATAGCGATCAATTTCGTGTTCAGCGCTCTGGTATTTTTCTCTTTGTGTTCAGAAAGGCTATGAAATCGTTCATACATGTAAATTGTGGATTGTAATATAAGGATTCAGTGCAATGAAGTCAAGGTATGCAGCGTGCGTGATTTCCCATTTTCACACCAGGCAAATGCTGGGGTATCCACAAATACTGATTAACACTAAAGATGAATGGTAAAGATAGGTTAGAGCTACATAATATTAGTTAGGACAAGACAATTGTCTAGACTGGTTAGGTCCTGCTAGTGACAAGGCCATAGGGACAAAATGGTGGCATTACTTTCCTTCACGCTGTTTCTGTATTACTTCCTCTATGTAAGTAAGAATACGTTTTGGGGCCAGTAGGTTGGTCCCTGCCAAATATCGAGGAAGGATCTCTCCTCTCTGCTACTGCAGGTCTCGAAAAACATTATTTTTTGGTCCCTGCCAAATATCGAGGAAGGATCTCTCCTCTCTGCTACTTCAGGTCTCGAAAAACATTATTTTTCTTTGATTCCAACATCCGAACCGAATACCAAGACGTCACTCTAATAAACTTACACAGTGCCACGCTCTTGTTAATACGGTACTGTCGACTGCCAACAACAATGTATTGTAAAGGCTTCCGGCGGCGTTCGGAATTTTTACATATTCATTTCTTTGCATTGTTGTACCGATTTGAACATCAATATACAATTTATATGTCGTTTTCTACACAACAATAATAATAATATTGGCTTTACGTCCCACTAATTACTATTTTACGGTTTTCGTAGACGCCAAGGTGCCGGAATTTAGTCCCGCAGGAGTTCTTTTACGTGTCAGTAAATCTGCCGACACCGGCTGACGTATTTAAGCACCTTCAAATACCACCATACTGAGCCAGGATCGAACCTGCCAAGTTGGGGTCAGAAGGCCTGCGCCTCAACCGTCTGAGCCACTCAGTCCGGCAATAATAATAATAAAACTACAATTATGCATCTATATGCACATACGCCAAGAATATGCAAGTATTCCGTAGATATGTATTTATATGCACTATAAAACTTAGCCATTCGATTGCATATTGTATGACTCGCCTTTATTTCTGTGGCATGTTATATCTTGAAAAACACAAAACATGTAAATATGCCAAAATCCGCCCTCTAGTGATTACACGCGAACATTCACCCGTGATTCGTTTCTATACGCGCCTTCGTCGCATACGCATATAACGAGGTGAGTTTGCTCAGCCTAAAGAATTTGCTTACAAAAATGCACGGTCTATACCATATTCAATCG
This sequence comes from Anabrus simplex, assembly GCF_040414725.1. NCBI lineage: Eukaryota > Metazoa > Arthropoda > Insecta > Orthoptera > Tettigoniidae > Anabrus > Anabrus simplex. The sequence goes on along the minus strand of NC_090270.1, from coordinate 287,798,045 downwards.
CGAACACTCCTGGGTATGTGGTAAAGTGCCCCGGCACGCTCCTCCCATTAGCAGGATGTTTTCAATTTAATTCCTCCACATCACTAGATTTCTCTTTCATCCTTCCTCTGACGCTTTCCACTTACACGTGTCGTTTCTCCACTCGAGGTCAGTGTAAACTTTGTGTGGAACCCACGACCTTCCACTAGCTGTTCTTAGTAAAAATGATACTGCAGAAAATATGCTTGTCATCACGACGCAGCAGACTCGTCTCTAGGTATTGTACTCGAAATTACCTCCCACACCGGACAGATCGGGAGGGACATTGCAGAATCATTCTTCTTAGCGTACTGAAATATTTTCGAAGTGGATAAAATTATGTTAGTTTCACGGATTAATTCCACGTCCAAGGGCGATCTCTTTCTTGTGTGAAAAAGGACTGATGGATTTTGCTGGATAAGGTAAATGTCTTTCAAGGTCGTCGTAGTGCAAGAAAGGAATATTGGTAACGTTAAGAAATGTGTCCATACATCTTCATGTAATCCTAATCTATTTTAAGGACATTGTGTTTGTAAAAGAAGGAATTTGTGTAACTATAAATTATTAAATTCTTCTTCTTCTTTCTTATCTTCGTCCGTTACTTCCCAGTATTTATAATAAATAATTGTAGTGTTATGACACTATTAACAAAGACATCGCCCTGCAACGTTTTATTGTACTCAAGCAATAAGTGGCATTGAAAATAGGCAGATTTTTCTTTTTGTTCATTTTTTTCACAAGATAAGCTGTTTCAAATCTTAAATTCAGGGACTATTTTTAAACTCAAACTACTCTGCTAAAATATAGCATGACCGAAAACAAGGAGACTTCTTCGTTAGTCATTACGCGGACGTTTAACTACTTCTACGATTTTCGAATAGCAGGACTACATTTAATGGGTTTCTGGTAAAAACAACCAATGTCAAAAATGCAAAAAATGAGAATAAAATGGGGATAACACGATGCTCATCTACGTATATGGCATGCCGGTATTCTACAAAATCAGCCACAGTCACCGAATGATAGGGGCAAGGAATATTGGTACTTCTGTAAACACGACCAATGCCAGTTGGGTTTCCAGCAAGAATAACCATATTCAAATGACATTGGTTGTGATTTACTTGCAAGCCACCGGGCGAGTTGGCTGTGCGGTTAGGAGAGCGCAGCTGTGAGCTTGCATCCGGGAGATAGTGCCCATTGTCGGCAGCCCTGAAGATGGTTTTCCATGGTTTCCCACTTTCACACCAGGCAAATGCTGGGGCTGTACCTTATAAGGCCACGGCCGCTTCCTTCCCACTCCCAGGCCTTTCCCATTCCACCGTCATCATTAGACCTATATGTATCGGTGTGACGTAAAACAAATTATAAAAAATTAAAAAAAACCAACTTGCAAGCCATAACATTTTCCGTCATCTTGTTTTTGGACTATCAGTTGTTTCTAACTCTGCATCGACTGAGAAGAAGAAATGGAACTACTTCACTAGAAGTACCAAATGACAGGGATGAAATAAGAAGTAGTTGCCACAGCAGACCATCTCCATTTGTTGCGAACCAGGACATGCTTTACGATTTAAAACTTGCAGCTCATTAAAACGATTGCGTGCATACCTTCAGACGCCAGAAGGTAGACTGTTCCACACACACAGCTAGCAGAGAGCCCAGAATGTATTGTTCATGGTGATATTGATGCAGATAAAGAGGACGACAGTGATGGATGCACGAAGTGAAAACGTTCTAGTGAACTACGGCATTAATGTGTTATTATCTTAATCCGTTTTCAATACCATGTGTTGTAAAAAAATGTAAGAAAAACTACTAAAAATCTATAACACAAACATAGACTATCATCAGGTTTTGTTGAATGAACTATGATAATATTATAAATAAATTCACCGAGTTCGATAGCTGCAGTCGCTTCAGTGCGGCCAGTATCCAGTATTCGGGAGATAGTAGGTTCGAACCCCACTGTCGGCAGCCCTGAAGATGGTTTTCCGTGGTTTCCCATTTTTACACCAAGCAAATGCTGGGGCTGTTCCTTAATTAAGCCACGGCCGCTTCCTTCCCACTCCTAGCCCTTTCCTGTGCCATCGTCGCCGTAAGACCTATCTATGTCGGTGCGACGTAAAGCAACTAGCAAAATAAATAAATAAATAAATAAATAAATAAATAAATAAATAAATAAATAAATAAATAAATAAATAAATAAATAAATAAATAAATAAATAAATAAATAAATTCGTGTTCTTACCCCAAGGTGGTGCAGCTTCTTTCAGGTTCACCCCAAATGGATGTAAGTTTCGTGGACCATTTAAACCACATACCAGCCTTCTTGCTATTCTTAAATTTCTGACAGTACCAGGAATTGAACCAAGGCCCCCGAGGACGGAAGCTTTTGGGCTTTTTCCTCGTCAGAAAACAAGGTGAAGTTCTTTACGTTTCGCAGTGCACTTTGTTCTAGAAGAAGTCTTGCTTGTGATCAGACTGGATTTTCTTCTCAAGATCTACAATTACGGGCCGTGAAAGCATCAATTTAAACACGATAATATTGACATTGACGAGTATATATGTGTAAGGACAAATTATTTTTTCTGTCTTTTTAATCTGTTTACCTTCCAGAGTTGTTTTTCCACCTCAAGGAAAGTGTCATGAAGCGTGAGACTTTGGGTCGGGGATACAACCGGGAAGGAGGAGTAGTACCTCTCCCAAGTGGCCTCGCCTGCTATACTGAACATGGGCCTTGTAGAGGGATAGAAAGATTGGAAATTATAGACAAGGAAGAGGAAGGAAGCAGTCATGGCCTTAAGTTAGGTACCATCACGGCATTTGCCTGGAGGAGAAGTGGGAAACAACGGAAAACCACTTCGAGGATGACTGAGGTGGGAAGGTAGGAATCAAACCCCCTCTACTCAGTTTGACCTCCCGAGGCTGAGTGGACCCCGTTCCAGTCCTCGAACCACTTTCCAAATTTCTTGGCAGAGTCTGGAATCGGACCCGTGTCTCCGGGGGTGGCAGCTAATCAGATTAACCACTACACCACAGAAGCGGATAATTTTAAACTTGCAACTTCAACAAATTGTTTCTTTCTTATGAAGAGATGTATGAAAATTTTGCCTAGTTTCATTGTATCACAGAACATTTACACAGTTTATAGTTTCTCCTGAATATTTCATATTTTTGACATTGGTCGTTTTTGCCAGAATCCTTCCATTTATCAAACAGAACTACACGACAGTGCATAAATTTATCCATAAACATATCAATATACCATAAAGCAGCTGTCAAGCAGCTAATGTACATAGGGCTTGCCCTTTTTCACTAGACCATCCATAAAGTATGTATGATTTGTGGTAAATCAATAATAATAATAATAATAATAATAATAATAATAATAATAATAATAATAATAATAATAATAATAATAATAATAATAATAATAAGCCATTTAAAATATAAAACTTATGAAGTGAGTATCGGTATTTAGGAATGCATAATTATTAGGTAAAGTTTCAATAAGTAGTAAATAACCATTTATTGGAGTGGAACTGGGAAGTGAAGTGAGTCAGGATAGTAAGGGAGAAGAGTGTGCATACATCAGAGTGTTGGCTGAGAGTGTGAGAAGGAGTGAGATGGCAAACTGGGCCTTGCATTCCCGTTTCGCAAATATGGGTTTTGTTTATTGCTTAATTAGTACTTGAACGTACAGCCGAACTACTCCTTCCTTCACACTTACAAACTGAACTTAAAAGTACGAAGTAATCAACTCCAAAAAATACCGTCAATAACAATATAATGTAATCATCAAAGAAAGGTATTTAATAATAATTACAAAAGCATACAAAAGTAATTTTGAAAATCGCAATGTTTAAAAGAACTTCACTATTTTCACAGAAATTAAAATAAAATACTCCAATATCAGAACAAACAGATGAGCATGGTAAAGAACGTAGAATTCATGCTCAAATTATAATCTGAGGCCGTTTGTACAGTAGGTTGTTACAGTATGTTAAAACTCTACTCACTCTGACGTATTAGTTAAGATTCCTTAACTAGGCATAGCAACGTGAAAGATGAGACGAGAGGAACTAAGCGTTCAGTTTAGATATTACAGACACACTGCGATCGAATTTGTGCAGCTACACAGCTTGTTACAGATTGAATTGACACCCGTCATTGAGCTATTATGGAAGAGTCCATCCCGCAGACCCGAGACAAGTACCACTACTTTCTTTCTACATGCATTCACATGAATTTATTCTTATTCTTATTCTTCCGTTTTCTTTTCCTGACGCTAACCCCATGCGGAGGGATGTAATCACCATTTCGTGTTTCTGTTGTGGTCGGTAGTGTGGCGTGTTGTCTTAATATGAAAAGGAGAGTGTTGGGCCAAATACAAACGTCCAGTCTCCGAGCCAGAAGAACTAATCAAACGCGGTTAACTTTCCTGACCCGGCCGGGAATCGAACCCGGGGCCGTCTGAACCAAAGCGCTCAACGCTCACCGTTAAGCCAAAGAGTTGGACAAACATTCATAATGTAAGTTGATAGCTTCAGAAAGAGAAAGATCGTCGTCATAAGACCTATATGTGTCGGCGCGACGTAAAGCCACTAGCACACAGAAAGAGAAACATTATATTTTTCTGATGAGCGAATTTCTTACAAGAATTTCGGATTACTTAAGAACAAATTACGAACATTTTTAGAGCTTAGATCCTGAAAATGAGTCTTAACAACAACAATTAAATTGTTTTTATCGCTCCTATTCTTATTCCTTACAGTTTGCAGTTGAGGGGTTTCGTTCAACAGAAGCATTGTGACTGGTATACCCAATGAAAAGCTTACGAAGACCTCTTCACTTACATTCAAGGTCTACATTTTAGGTTCATTAAAGACACCACACAACATTCTAATAACATGTTTGCAAATTTTCATCAAAATTGATTAACGAGTATCTACTGTTCCAGGAATATGAAGACTTAAGAAATAAATAATGTGAACAAAATCGTTGATGTGTTTCTGGTAGAAAAAAAATGGGAAATTTTCCGTCCGGTTAACAGTTAGTCGGCACAATGGGACACACGTCTAAAGAAAGTACAGTTCCATTAAAAATGGGCAAATTTATATTAAAGAGAAGGATAAGAAATATTTTTATTATGAAAGTTCTTAGCTCCGAAAGAGGTAGCGTATCCAGTGTTTGACGCTGATTATTCTGTTCACAAGAGTGCATTCATATTTTGTAACTGAATAGCTTCTTCATTCGGAGATCGCACGGTATATTCTTAATATTATCCATGACAATCAACCAGTTGGAACTGGCCTATCGACAGAAAAAGAATACTTATAACAAAAAATGCCTATCACGCAATCTGAAACTGAAGCACTGCATGTCAGTCATACGACCAGAAGCTCTGTATACCATGGAGTATCTTTCATTGAACCGAACAGGTCTGATGGAGAAACTAGAAGTCAGAGAGAGGAGAATTCTCGGGAAGATCTTAGGTCCTGTAAAGGAAGATGAAAAATTCCGTAGACGGCACAATCCCGAGCTCTACGAACATAAGAAAGGCTCTCTGATTGTGATAGGAAAGGGAGAGTAGCTTTGTTTGGCCATATAGTAAGACTGTCTCCCAAAAGACTGACCAATCGCCTGTTCATATTCTGGCAGAACAAGAAGATTTGTACCATTTGGCTGCTAGAAACTGAGACGGACATTGAAGAACTGGGAGTATCAGATCTTCAGGACAGACGGTCTCTACGACATACCCTGAAGGAAGTGCATGGATTTCAGGGATAGCCCCGGAAGGAAATCACCCTCTGGACTGATGAAAGAAAGGAGTAACACCGGTAGAAAATGCGAGAATACTGGGAAAAGATCAAAACCCAACAGTTGAACAAGCTTGGTCCAAAGTAGGCCTATTCGAACCAAGAAGAAGAATACTGTTATCAAACCAGATCCTTCTCTTGTATGGTCTGAAACAAGTTAGTTACTTTCAGTGACCAACTCTGCGCCTATTACTTGGCTATGACGCAGTGAAAGTGACTGAGGTACGAGTGTCACTAGTAATACCAATCTCTATGCAGTCATCTCCTGTGATGAATAGAGTTGTGGAGCTGGTTTGCTTGCCACACTGACAAGCAACATCACCTTCTTTCTCGACGAAGAAAGAAACAGGAAACTACTTCACTCCTTATTTCCTTAATACGCCTTCTGAGTGAAGACTAGCTTTCTATATCTTTCAAACAATTCCTGCAAAAAATATGAGTTCTGTGTTTATTGATATTGGAAAATAATTAAAAATTACGGGGAAAATGTCAAAACATTTTAAACACATTTTTACACAAATTTACGACATACATTTTTTTGGTGTGGGTCATGAGTCATGACAATCAATGTTTCTCAATTTCTTGCCTTTATAAGTTAATTTTAACTGCAATCACTCAAAATTTAAACAATTAAGTGATACATATTGCTAGTCCCTTAGTTATAAGAATGACACAAAATTTAACTTTACTTCATGGTTTTCTAAATCAGTTTGAATTATATTATTGGTTTTTAAGGGTACAATCAAAGATTCCAACTTTACAATACTAAAAAAATATGTTTAAATAAAATGACAGTAACAAGTTTCGGGACTTGTTTCATCCTTCTTGGTTTGGACATCATCAGCAGAAAATTCTTACAAGATAAGTAAAATAGACAAGGTCACAAATTGATACACATTAAAATACGTTTAGGGATGGCGAAAACGTCAACCTTTTTGTTCTGTTGAATTGGGGAAGACAAAATTATTGAACACAGTCAGTAGTTCCACTATAAGTTGTGGTCGATGGTCGAGTTCTTCTTGTGTTGACGTGATGATTGTCATGTATTGTTAATAATGCATAGCTTTAAAATTGTAGGGCAGGCAGAATATTTGACTTTAAGTGCACGAAGGGAGAAAGATTGTGCCGTAGTTGAACAGTACTGGGACGAAAAATGAGGGATATTAGCAATGTTAAAAGGAGGCAAGGTTGAAGCGTCTTGAATTAACTACGGCACAATCTTTCTCCTTATGTGCGTTTAATGTCATCCCTTGATAGCGACAAGACCACATTAACATCTCACAATGAAGTGATGCAGTTCCTTGGCAACTACTGGAACATGAGCCATTTAAAACAGAGAGAGCAAAGCCTACACAAACATGTGGTTCAGGTTTGAGTTATCTAGCGGGAAATATGTTACTGACATTTATACAGTGTACGTTGTGTGTGGATAGGCTCTTACTGTAAAAGGTTATGACAGCTGATGGTGATCTACTGAGGATCCAAACATCCTTAACTATGTACCTACTAACCAACCAATCATTCAACCAGTCAAACAAACAAACAAACATAGTAACACACTACAGTCATGGAAAACGTGCCAGTAAATCTTCTGACATTAATCACTCAATCTCTTCATGAACACAAAACACGGCACACTACCGACTATCATAGAAACACGCATAGTGAATATATTCTTCACATAGTGTTGGCGCAAGGAAGGGCCATATCCACATCAAGGGTTGATCCAATAAAGTGAAAAAATCAACCAGAAGTAGAAGAAGAATTACAAGATTTATATATAGGGTGAAGCCGAACTCCACCGACAAACTTTCGGAAGTTGTTTGGGGATACCTTCTGAGTATGTTGGTATAAGGGACCCGTGGTCTCCGGTGGCTAATTACAGAGTGATTGCATTTCGTTTGGCTTGTTGCCCCAATTAACTTCGCACTGATGATTTAGCGATCCCTTCTAGAAACACAGATACAGCTGTAGAACAGATAAATCTTTTGAAACAACAAGCTGAAAAGGCTGGACTTAGGATCTCCTTTGAGAAAAGGAAGTACTTGACCAATATCTCCACAACCCTGCAACAACTAAAGACAAGATATGGTAAGATTGAAAGACTTAACAGCTTCAAATATCTCGGTGAGATTGTGCAGATGGGATCTAATGAAAGATAAGGTAACAACAGTAGGCGAGATAGGATGGCCGCAGCGTTTCGCAGAACACACGACCTGTACAAGAAAAAGGCAATTTCAGTGCAAGCTAAACTCAGACATTACAACACGGTGATTAAACACGAATGTCTATATGGAAGTCAATGCCTCCGAGTTACTGGAAAGGCTGTTCGCCTCTGTAGCGTAACGGTTAGTGTTATTAGCTGCCGTCCTCGGGGGCCCGGGTTCGATTCCCGGTACTGCCAGAAATTTAAGAATGGCAGGAGGGCTGGTATGTGAATGAAATGGCACATGCAGCTCACCTCCATTGGGAGTGTGCCTGAAAAGAGCTGCACCACCTCGGGATGAGGACACGAGCTTTTTTTTTTTTTTTTTTTTTACTGGAAAGGCTGGTCTGAGAGAAGCTGTGAAAGAAAATGGGCTCGAAGATCGTGGCAGAACAATGCAGGTTGCAAGAACGAGAGGAACTATATCAGAAAACAGAACGACTGAAGGAATCCATAAAGAAGCGGCGACTCTCATTTACAATGGATGACAAGCGGTTGACTAAGATTTTTTTTTTTTACCATATTCGATAGTGGACCTAACACATGTGGTAACTTGTTCAGGGAGGTGAGGAAGGATCTGAAAAAATTGGGCTAAATCGTGAAGACATTGTTAACCGAAACAAGTACTGACACCAGATGAATTACTTTAAGGGCTTTCGTGAAGAAGAACAGCAGAACAGTGGGTGGACACAGCAGAAAGGAGACAGGCTGCCAGAGAGAAAACGCAATGATACTGGGCTGCAAGGAAATCGTCAAAAAATGTGTACATGTTGCTTATTGTGGTCTCTAATGGCCGTAAACGTCTAAAATAATAATAATAATAATAATAATAACTGTAATGTTATTTGTTTTACGTCCGGCCTAAATGCTAACTCTTGACAGAAGCCAGGGTGTCGTAATTTTGTACCGCAGGAGTTTTCAATGTGCCGGAAGCCAACGAAACGGAGTTGTTACCTGTAAGGGAACATTTCAGCATTTGTTACGTACTGTACTGAACTGTGCAGTACACTGAGAGAACATACTGAACACACACTGTAATATAAGTGTTCGTATTTCATGTGAGGGTTGTTGCATTACTCTGTGGTTTGTGTTGTACGCTTTGGTTATTACATTTTACAGGATATCTCACTATTGTGAAGATGTTTTCACAGAAACAAGGATAATTGGGGTTAATAAACCGAATAAATAATAATTATATTTTTACTCTGTAGCGAGCCAGAGGGTACCACGGGTCTCTTATACTAATATACTCATAAGGTATCCCTGAACAACCTCCGAAAGTTTGTCGGAGGAATCTTATGGACAAAACCACTGACCTCAAGTTTGTAATACGCGTATATCTCTTAATCCCGTAGATGAAACCACGGAATATGATTGGCGTCAGGAAAAGTACCCGGCCATAAAACTAGGCTTAATTAACGTATACTCTCGTAGAACGCTCCAAGTACGCCTATTTAGAAAATATCAGGAAGAGGAAGATATTGGTATCAGTAGTTGTGTAATGGAAGAATACAAATCTACTCTTATCAACAAGGACAGGGGCAGGTTATGCACCTCCGCTTTACTAGAGTGTAATGGTAGTTGCTAGGCTAAAATTTGGCACGGCGTTTGATGTCAGGCCAAATCTGCTGGCTCCATATTAGTTGGCATACGAACTGTGTTTTGAGGTACAATCATAGTCACAAGTTACAGTGGAATACGTTTTAAAGAATTATAACCAAACTATACTTATTTTTAAGCAAAATTCACCACCACTCCTCAATATTCAGGCACAGATAATCAATTCTTACGCGCCTTTTACCATAAATTTTCATATTAAGTTGTGGCATTTAAGGGGTAAGGAAACTGTGATAACAGAATAGTTTATTACGCAACAGCCTCTGAAAGTGATCTTCTACGCTACGAGTGAGATATTTACGCACGGAATTTCGATACGAGTCACGTAAACTTATCGCTTTAGTGGCTGTTATGTGCAATGTTTTATTTCATACTACGGTGAATTTACTTATGTTGAATTAATATTTAATTATAAGTTATATTCACATGTTTTCACTAAAGTCGTCTAGGTTTGACTCACGCAGTGACGTTATGTTTTGTTTTGTCTTGTTCCGAATACGTTGCTAAGGCGTGTAAAACAGCTAAACAGAGTGCCAGTAGGAATGATCAATATTTAGGGATATGACAGGAATGATCATTTGAAGTAAAAAACTTCATATGGACATATGCCCTATTGCGAATGGTTTTCGAAATAAAACGCATTTAATGTATAGATTTGTATTTGGGATTGTGGGGCGAACGTACTGTATATATAACTTTCGTTCTTGTCAAATATCTAAATATTGACCATTCCTTCTGGGACATCCTATATATATAACCTGTGAAAATAAAGTTCGGTGAATGAAGTTAGAATGGTCGATCTGGTAAGACTGGCCACAAGCAACGCTGCAGGTTTTGACCACCTGCTCCCAACGTTGTTCAGTTGAGCATCGTGTGTGTGCCGTGTAAGACCTGTTTGACACAGTGCGTGTTTAGTGCGTTGGTTCTGAACTGCGGACTGGCACATGAACGACCAAGAGATCAATGTACAGTTTTTTTTCAAGCTTGGCAAGTCACTGAAACAAACGCATGCGATGCTGGTACGTGTTTATGAAGATCAAGCACTGTCCTTGAAGTGTATGTACGAGTGGCTAGCCCGTTCTTTGAGGAGGCCGGGAAAGTGTTTCTGACAACCGCCGTAGCGGAAGACCTGCGACCGCCGTCAGTGACGAAAACATTGAGAAGGTGAGGACATTAATCACGAACGATCCGCGATTAACTGTACGTATGATAGCTGATGAACTGCAGATTAACCGTGAATCCGTGCGACAAATCGTTTCCCAGAAGTTAGGGAAGAGAAAAACGTGTTCTCGTCTTGTGCCACATCACTTGACTGACAATCAGAAGCAGGTACGTTTAGAGGCCAGATCTCAATCCTCTAGACTTCTTCCTATTCCCAGGACTCAAACTCGCTTTGAAAGGAAAGAGATTCGACGATATTCCCGACATCCAATGAAACGTGACGATGCTTTTGAACAACATCCCAACGGAAGCCTTCTTGCAAAGTTTCGAGGGCATGTATCGCCGATATCAGCAGTGCATAGTTATGGGAGGGGACTGTTTCGAAGGACAGTAAGGCCACTGTCGTGCATTGTTCATCTATGTTGATAGTACAGGACTATTCACCGAACTCTATTGCCACAGGTTGTATATTGAGTTGTGTGGTAACAAAATATCAAAATTAATGTTATTTGAAGCAATGAACAGTCCACTAAGCTACCCGGGTCGTAAAACTGGTCCTCCTGCTGGATTAATGATTGTAATATGAGATTTATGATGTACTGTAATATATTCGGTATTTATCTGGCGGAAATGTATTAACCTATGCGTTAGTCAAAATAGGGCTGGCGGGAGATTACGTTAAGGGGATGTTATACATTTACACGGTTGGCTTCCCTGTCCGACGCCAGCTGTAAGTGAAGGGATGCACTCACTATTAAGTCTTTCTCTGGTGTTAATAATGTCGTTTTTGTATGTATGTGTATGTATGTGAAGATACCTATAGTGGGACGAACGCAAATCCGAGCCCTTGATCAAGATCAATCAATCATATTCTGTTTAAATCCCCGTCACAGCCGGGAATCGAACCCGGTTCCCAATATGCTGACCACTCGGGCAAGAAGCCGGCCGCAGAGCAAACACGCTGTTAAATTAAATTCTTAAAACGTCTTGTCGTACGTATAGAAAATTATAAAAGCCGTAGTATCCGGAAATAACAGATGTATGGCAACTAAACAAGTACCACAAAGAAACTTGACCTTACCGAAATGTGGGGTAAATGAGTATGATGACAATGATGATGATACGCTGGTACGCTGTACAGGAAGGAAGAAGTCCACCATCAGTATCAATAACAGGATGCGAGATATAACTGAAGGAAGACTAGTCACATAGTAAATATTTACACATCTCAAGAATAGGCCTACATGTTTGATGTGTCTTCTCCTAGCAGGAAATGTGTTTGTTTGAACTTATGAGTCTAGGCCACTAGTGAGCAAGCTTGTTTCTTTCCAGCGTGGTTTCCTTGTTCCTTGGTTTATAAGAAATTCTCCAATTCAGTGTTCTGGGTGAGGAATGGAATTATCTATGATGTATAGGAAAGGTCTTAAAGTAAAAAGTACGGTCAGCAAAGGACGGAAAATACATATAAAAAGGTACAAGAGAAGGTGTTGATGAAATAATGTTATTAAAATTCAAACCGGTTACATGAAATTTTCTTATCCTATTTACTGAGTTCTAATAATTAATAAACTTGTTATATTGGATTACAAAGAACACTTCAATGTTTTTGACAGTCAGTCATTGGTGCTTTGTCCGACTCGTTGGCTGAACGGTCATCGTACTGGCCTTCGTTTCAGAGGTTCCCGGGTTCGATTCCCGGCTGGGTCGGGGATTTTAATCTTAATTGGTTAATTCCAATGGCTCGGGGGCTGGGTGTCTTCATCATCATTTCATCCTCATCCCGACGCCCAGGTCGCCTAAGGGAGTCAAATAGAAAGACCTGCACCTGGCGAGCCGAAGCCGTCCTGGGATATCCCGGCACTAAAAGCCATACGACATTTCATTTCATTGGTGCTTTGAGCTCGATAGATCCTCATATAGAGAAACTCCGTTTGACATCTACAGAAACTAATAAAGCTCATCTTGTCAGCACTCACAAAGGGAGTTCAGTAAAAGTTGCAAAGATGTCCACATCTGGACTGTTATTCACATTTAATTCAAATTTGTCTTTAGCAAATCCATCAAGGTTCTCCTTAACACTCATCAACTTCTTCCAAACTCTGAATCACAACTTCTTCTTCTTCTTCAGCATGATTTTGTGTTGCTGAAAATACATTCAGGGTCGGATTGGTAAAACACTAACACGGCCAACAAGAGAGTACACAGTCGATGGGTGGAATTCTTAAATTCATGCCAGTACTAACTGAAATTAGTTTAAACTATTGCAGCATCATTGTTTAAATTTTAATTTGATTTCATAGCTGCAGGTTGGCCATTCTTGCTGAGATATGAATTACTGGCGAATCACTCAAGAGCTGGCCCCAGTGTTGCCTGAAATGAAGTGGCGTATGACTTTTAGTGCCGGGAGTGTCCGAGGACATGTTCGGCTCGCCAGATGCAGGTCTTTTAATTTGACTCCCATAGACGACCTGCGCGTCGTGATGAGGATGAAGTGATGATAATAACGGCACACACAGCCGGCTGCCAGAGAAATTAACCAAGGATGGGTAAAATTCCTGACCCTGCCGGGAATCGAACCTGAGACTCCCGTGACTAAAGGCCAGCACGCTAACCATTTACCAATGGAGCCGGACAGTGTTGCCTGATTTAACAATTCAGGAACTTGTGAAAGAGCAAGTTTATAATCAAGAACTTTCTTTAGTTGAAGATCCATGGTATCAGAGAAAGCTAAAGTATTCTTAAATTCTGAACAACTCTCAAGGAAAGCATTAGATTCAGTAAAATTGAGACATGTTTTACTGGTAGTTGCAATAAATTAGATTTTAATATTTACTTATTGACTGTTGTTGACTTCTGAATAAACGTTCGTTCGTTCGTTCGTTCGTTCGTTCGTTCGTTCGTTCGTTCGTTCGTTCGTTATCTGTTTACTCTCCAGAGTCGGTTTTTCCCTCGGACTCCACGAGGGATCCCTCCTCTACCGCCTCAAGGGCAGTGTCCTGGAGCTTCAGACTCTGGGTTGGGGATACAACTGGGGAGAATGACCAATACCTCGCCCAAGCGGCTTCACCTGCTATGCTGAACAGGGGCCTTGCAGGGGGATGGAAAGATTGGAAGGGATAGAAATGGAAGAGGGAAGGAAGCGGCCGTGGCTTTAAGTTAGGTACCATCCCGGCATTTGCCTCGAGGAGAAGTGGGAAACCACGGAAAACCACTTCCAGGAATGCTGAGGTGGGAATCGAACCCACCTCTATTCAATTGACCTCCCGAGGCCGAGTGGATCCCGTTCCAGTCCTCGTACCACTTGTAAAATTTCGTGGCAGAGCCGGGAATCGAACCCGGACCTCCGGGGGTGGCAGCTAATCACGCTAACCACTACACCACAGAGGCGGACTGACTTCTGAATTTAAAAAAAAATGTTTGTTCAAGAAGAGAAAAAAGTATTCCGTCTTTAATAAACGCAGATAAAAGTGGAGAGAAAAGGTCCTGAAGTATGAAATAGAAGGGAAAGGGTGGAAAAATGTAGTAATCTCACAAAAAATAGTGCAAAAGGTGCAACAAATTTTTATTTTGGTTCATTTTATCCCCAAATACATATATTGACCTATCTGTATGAAAATAGCTGTAGGTGTCGCGCCTTAAAATCCGTTTACTAGTTATATGTGAAGCCATCTTCGTTTCATTTTCAACTCACTTCTTCAGTCTGCCGAAACTAATTTTGAGTAATACATTTAAATGAAATGTCGTGTTGCCTCCGGAAGGGCCTGGTGCAGGTCTTTTGATTTGACTCCCGTAGGCGACCTGCGCGTCGTGATGAGGATGGAATGATGATGAAGACGGCACATACTGTACACCCAGTTCCCGTGCCAGGGGAGTTAACCAATTATGGTTGCCGGGAATCGAACCCGGGACTCCTGTGACCAAAGGCCAGCACGCTAACCATCCAGCCACGGAGGCGGACAGTAATACATTTATAAACTATCTGAAAAATAAAACATATGGTAACAGTATTATACTTGAAGGAAAGAAACAACTTAATTACAATAGAATCATATATTTCGGTCTTAAAAGAACATCATCAGGATCTCTCAATTCACACTCAGATATTTAGAAATGTATAAACATTTATGTTCGTTTCTGTTTACATATTTAGGGACTTTAAATCATTATTTGCAGGAGTGAGACCAAGCAGGACTTCATTAAGTGTCCGATATGGCAGCACCTGCGGCTCGGCTATCTGCTTCATTGGGACACGCAAGCCTCCCCACAACGGATAGGTCACATAGTTCGCAGGGAGGAGAGAGATAGTAAAACCCGAATTTCTATACTGTCGTTCTGGTGAAGGGAGGGAAGATACACCTTGTGCTAAGTGGACTGAGCGATATGATAGCTGGAGGTGGTGAAAGGGGGACAGTTTAACAGTTCCAGACAGAGATTTTCGAAGAAAGATTATGTCTATTTTTTAGGATTAGCTTTATGTCACATCGGCATGGCGATAATGGGATAGGAAAGCGATAGAGTGGGAAGTAGCCGTGGCCTTAATTATGCTACAGCCTGGTATGAAAACGGGAAAGCACGCAACACCTTCTTCAGGGCTGGCGACAATGGGGTTCGAACCCATTTTCCCCCAATGCAAGCTCACAGACTTCAGTTGTAAATAGAATACTAAATGCATTGTATAATCTGTATGCGTTAAATTAGTACACTAAAACACCCTGCTTTATATTGCAGGATCTTCGTGTTAGAAGTAAAAGCTGTGCACGACTGTACCTGTATCGCTCGGATGTTCTGTGTGGCTTTGGAGTGGCTTCCTGCTTCTCTTCCTGGTTAATGAAGTGTGCAAATGTGTATCTTTTCCCGGACCTATCGTGTGTCATCTCATTAGAAAATACGAGCCATTGATTGGTCACACTTTATTTCCTTTCCTTTCTTCTTCGTTAACTCGTGGACGGGGAAAATAGCCTATGCACTGGCTGTGGTTTTCTGTCGTCATTTTCACAGCCATTGAATTGAAAAATCCACAGCCTGTTTCCAGTCATGCGACCAGGTCAGGAATGGAATTAATGAAGCCCCATCTAGCGGCGAGGATGGGAATTGTGTCGGCTGCCGAAGCCTGTCGCACTCCTCTGGGGCAATGATTAATGAATGACAGATGGAATGAAATGATAGTGGAGAGTGTTGCTGGAATGAAAGATGACAGGGAAAACCGGAGTACCCGGAGAAAAACCTGTCCCGCCTCCGCTTTGCCCAGCACAAATCTCACATGGAGTGACCGGGATTTGAACCACGGAACCCAGCGTTGAGAGGCCGGTACAGCCATTGAATTATTATTTGTATTTATTTATGAAATATCATATATCAGTGTTAGACGATGTACAGATATCGTCCACGATCGTACTTCGATGTAAACAAAACAAGAGTTTGACTTGTCCTTCGCAATGTGAGTTCGAAGGGTAAACAGGTGCGGTGACGTGTCTTATGTTGACACTCCAAGCGCAGTAATGGATAGATTTAGAGTTCTACGTTTCGAGGTTTTCACAATTGGTTTTACGTCACACAGACACAAATAAGTCTTATGGCGACGATGGGATAGGAAAGGGCTAGGGTTGAAGGTACAGCCCCAGCATTTCCCTGATGTGAAAATGGATAATCGGGGGAAACCATCTTTAAGGCCGCCGATAGTGGGGTTCGAACCCACTATCACCCAATGCAAGATCACAGCTACGTGACCCAAACCACGCATCCACTTGCTCGGTGTGCAGAGCCTTTATGTTTTCGACAGACAAGACTAGGTGCAGACACCGAGCTTTATACTCTCCCGATATCACCACCACCACCACCACCACCCAAATGCGCAGGTCATCCATAGGTGTCAACCAGAAAAACATGGACTAGGCCTCTACGGAGGTCACATGACATCGCCATTTCTCATGGTTTAGAGCTAACGGGAGGCAAAGATAATTTTCTTCCGATAGTGTTACTATTTTCAGGTGTTGGCTCAATTAGAAAGTCATATCAATTATAATGTTTTCTGTGGTTTCCTATTTTCACACCAGGCTGCATCTTAATTAAGGCCATGGCAACTTCCTTCCCACACCTATAATCAATCAATCAATCAATCAATCAATCAATCAATCAATCAATCAATCAATCAATCAATCAATCAATCAATCAATCAATCAATCAATCAATCACCACTGATCTGGATTTAGGGCAGTCGGCCAGGTGGTAGATTCTCTACTTGTTGTTTTCCTAGCTTTTCTTAAATAATTGAAAGGAATTTGGAAGTTAATTGAACATCTCTTCTTCTTGTTCTTCTTCTTTATCTGTTTACCCCCCAGGGTTGGTTTTTCCTTTGGACTCAGCGAGGGATTCCACCCCTAACGCCTCAAGGGCAGTGTACTGGAGCTTTAGGCTCTGGGTCGGGATACAACTGGGGAGGATGACCAGTACTTCGCGCAGGCGGCCTCACTTGGTATAATGAACAGGGGCCTTGCGGGGGTATGGGAAGATTGGAAGGGATAGACATGGAATAGGGAAGGAAGCGGCCGTGGCCTGAAGTTAGGTACCATCCCGGCATTTGCCTGGAGGAGAAGTGGGAAGCCACGGAAAACCACTTCCAGGATGGCTGAGGTGGGAATCGAACCAACCTCTACTCAGTTGACCTCCCGAGACTGAGTGGACCCCGTTCCAGCCCTCATACCACTTTTCAAATTTCGTGGCAGAGCCGGGAATCGAACCCGAGCCTCCGAGGGTGGCTGCTAATCACACTAATCACTACACCACAGAGGCGAACTTGAACATCTCCCTTGGTAAATTATTCCAATCCGTAACTCCTCTTCCAATAAACGAATATTTGACACAATTTTTCCTCTTGAAGTCAATACTATCTTCATATTGTGATCTTTCCTACTTGTTAAAACAACATTCAAACACATTCGTCTACTAAAGTCATTCCACGGCATCTCTCCATTGACAGCTGGGAACAAACCACTTAGTCGAGCAGCTCGTCTCATTTCTCCCAAGTCTTCGCAGCCCAAACTTCGCAACATTTTCGTAACGCTATTGTCGGAAATCTTTCCTAACCGATCGTCGCCATCAGACCAATCTGTGTCGGTGCGACGTAAAACAAAAAATTGTCATATACCGGTGTGCTGTTTCTGTGCGTGTCTGTTTCCCCGCATGAGGCAGGAAGCGTTCAGTCTTCTCGAAGGCTCTTGTGAGCGAGCCACTTTGTTGTTAATAAGGATGTCGCCAAGGACATCTTCCTTACACACCGGATGGTAGTCTGATGGAGACCTATTTCCCCGCACACTGACCACAACGAGCTCCTGAGGACCATTAGAGCCGGCCATCCACTGTCCAGTTCTATTACTCATTCGCAAGCTATCTACAGTATGTGCGTGAGAGGACGAGCATATGAAATCAAATATTTATTTTGTGTTTAATGTCTTTTCAATCCTAGGGATTTTTTAAGAAAATCTAGAATACTGAAATATTATCCTTAAAATTCGGCAATAATAATAATAATAATAATAATAATAATAATAATAATAATAATAATAATAATAATAATGGAATCACAGGTAAAAGATGTTCAATTCCGAACACTACTGAAAAAAAGTAGGTTCATCAAGAACGAAAACCTAGTTGCCCGCAAGAAGACAAACAGCTGAGATTCTCGCGGTCCTTAGTGGCCCTAAAGATGAATAATAATAACAAGAAGGAGAAGAAGCAGAATTATGATATATTTTTATTGTTTTTACTATTTGTTTTACGTCGCACCGGCACAGATAGGTCTTAGGGCGACAGTGGAATAGGAGAGAAAAGGAAGAGGCCGTGGCCCTATTTAAGGTAGGCCCTACAGCCCCACAATTTTCCTGGTGTGAAAATGGGAAACCACGGAATACAATCTTCAGGACTGCCAACAGTTGGGTTCGAGCCCATTATCTTCCGAATACAAGCTCTCAGCTGTACTTCCCTAACCACAAGGCCAGTTCGCTCGGTATAATAATAATGATGATGATAATAAAAATATACCGTGCGATTTGGTCGTGTGGTTAGAGGCGCGCGGCTGTGAGCTTGCATCCGGGAGATAGTGGGTTCGAATCCCACTGTCAGCAGCCCTGAAGATGGATTTTCGTGGTTTCCCATTTTCACACCAGGCAAATCCTGGGACTGTAACTTTATTAAGGCCACGGCCGCTTCATTCCCACTGCTAGGCCTTTCCTATCCCATCGTCGCCATAAGACCTATCTGTGACGGTGCGCCGTAAAGAAACTAGCAAATTTTTTTTACTGTTTGTTTTTCGTCGCACCGACACAGATAGGTCTTATGGCGACGATGGGAAAGGAGAGGCCTAGTGGGAAGGAATCGACCGTGGCCTTAATTCAGGCAAATCCCCGGCATATGCCTGACGTGAAAACAGGAAACCACGGAAAACAAACTTCAGGTCTGCCAAGACGGGGTCTCGAACCCGTTTCCCCAAACCCCACAGCCAAGTTACTCGGTCCGTTTCTTGATACGTGTTGAGATAGATTTAGTTTGTAATTGCAGGTTTAGAAGTGATTGCAGATATGAGTAATAATTGCTGAAAAGTCTGCGTCTGTGGAGTAGTGGTTAGTGTGATTAGCTGCCATCCCCGGAGGCCCGGGTTCGATTCCCTGCTCTGCCACAAAAATTGAAAAGTGGTACGAGGGCTGGAACGGGGTCCACTCACCCTCGCGAGGTCAACTAAGCAGAGGGGGGTTCGATTCACCCCTTCAGCCATCCTCGAAGTGGTTTCTCGTGGTTTCCCACTTCTCCTCCCGGCAAATGCTGGGATGTTACCTAACTTAAGGCCACGACCGCTTCCTTTCCTCTTCCTTTTCTATCCGTTACGATGCTTCCATAATTCTAGTGTTTGGCAAGGAATTAAAGAGCGAGGAGTTGGTTGAGACTGCTGTTAAATCAGCGATGGGTGAAGAAGCCAGTTACTGGGCGAGAGTACTATTGATGGGATTCCAAAGGGTAATGATGTTGGGGCTCCTTAGTTGTGGTAGGGGGTGTTGGTTGGTTGTAGGTGAGTGTGTCTTGTTTGTGACTGAGTTTTGCCTTTCTTAGGTAGGAGCAGCCGGCGAACAAAGCAACATGACATGGTTGCCAGGCTCCACAAGGAAAATAACAGAACATACCACCCTGTACCCACCCCCACCTTCCCTTCAGTTCGAGAAACCAGGCCAGGAAGTAAAAATAAAAGTGCTGGGCCAACATTAGCCGAAGTGCGCAAACTGCCAAGGCAGCCATGCGACTTCGTTCCCTGGTTGCTCTTATCTCAAAAAGGCTATCAGGAGGCATTACCGGCAACAGCGCCACCTTACCTACACTATCACCCATCGCCCGTCCCTCCTACATTTCGACTTTCCACCCACCGTGTACCCGGCTTCACCAATATCACCCCCACCCAACCTAAACGAAGATCCCAACAACCTACTCCTCATATTACTAAGCCTCCTCACTGGCCAGATTTTGCCAGCCGCAGTCCCACTCACCAGATATTAAGCCAAGTCCTAACCAGCCCCCTCCCGCCAAGACGCCTTACAAGCATTCACTTCCGCTAATTACACCTAAAGGTGCGGTTTCCTATGTGCAGCGATCGCTTGCGTCTGCTGCCGACCGCTACTGCATCCATCCCCTCCCTGACTCCTACAATGGATTGCTGTAGGACTGGTTTCCTTCATGCAGCTCCTAGAAACCATCGCATGCAGTAGACGCATGCAGTGCTGAGTATACCAGTCGGGTGCAGCGGACGCGTGCGTGTATTATCTCAAGATGAGCTTCTCTAAAGACGAAGAGGCGAGATTCATCGAGTTTGTTTCCGGAAGACGGGAGCTATATGACTGCTCCCATCAGGACTATAAAATTATTGTGCTCCGAGACAAAATCTGGGAAGAAATAGCTTCCAAATTCAATGATAAAATAGTTGGGTGATTATTTTTAATTGCCCACAGTTTCATTTTTATAAAATGTTTACACAACCTATTTACAGAAGTTTTTAAGTCACAACCACCAGATATTAAGCCAAGTCCTAACCAGCCCCCTCCCGCCAAGACGCCTTACCAGCATTCACTTCCGCTACTAACACCTAAGCCTTCTTCTTCTATTAAAGCACCGGAACAGACTCAAAGCTGTTATAGACAGTTAAAAAACATCGGGCACGGTCACCCAGTGGATGGGTAATCTCATGACCGCACCGTTGCTTACCTCTCTCAGCAACACTATTAGTTGCTCAACATGCACGCACTGCGCACATGCGCCAGGCCACACACAGGCCAATCATTGACTACACCACACTCTGACCCAAATTCTCCAACATTATTACTGCAGGAGAACATACCACTGTGACAAGGCTCTTAAAACCAACACTGGTTGACAGGCCACAATATTCGCGACTTAGTGACTCACGCCACTAAGTCGACGAAAGAACTGGGTTTTGCTTGGTGATCATCGCAAGGGGAGAGTCAGCCTGTGCTCGTTATATTTATGTAAGGAATGTCCTTTACCTCTCTATTCTGGGTTCACTCTTCTAGCTAAGATGATATCATGCGTAACGGCAAGCCCCTTAGTGTTCCACATGACCGTGCAATGTCCAAGGAACTCCCACATTTCTATTTCTCGCAGAAGCCCTTTCACCTGGAACAGTAGCGTGCATTGAACCCCATCAGCGCGACCGCTGCTGGATTAGCAATACCATGATATTGTTTGTTACGGACAGGCTGTGTGGAAAGCACGATGTCAAGGTTTAATAGCGTAGTCTTCCTGACGGAAATGGAACTGCTTCCAGTGGTGCAAGGTGGTCAGGCTTCGGTCAGTACCAGAAACCATTCGATCTCTATGGAAAGCTGCACTGGATTGTCTTTCGCGAGGTGAGCGAGGCTGTAGCTACATACAACGAACCTAATTGTATCTTCCACGAACTGCTTTACGTCGCACCGACACAGATAGGCTTTATGGCGACGATTGGACAGGAAAGGGCTAGGAGTGGTGTGAAAATGGGAAACGAGGGAAAACCATCTTCAGGGCTTCCGACAGTGGAGTTCGAGCCCACTATCTTCCGAATGCAAGCTCACAACTGCGTGCCCCTAACCGCGCGGCCAACTAGCTAGGTAAGAAAGGAACAAACGTTTGTAAGCACGACGAACCATGGTATAGGGAATGCAATTCCAAACGTTTAGCTTTCATGACGAAATAGATGCCGTTTAATATTGTAGAATAAATGTTCATCTTGGTATAATTTACTTTTCTACTATAATAATAACAACAACGGCGTATGGCCTGCGGAGAGTGCTGATGCAGGTCGTTTTATACCGTAGTAGACGGCCTATAGCCAGCCTGCATGGCTGTGAGGATGAGGCCCTACCTACGATAATTTCTAGTGATGAAGACGGCACACACACACACCCAGCCCTGAACCTGACGAATTAACCAATGAAGGTTAAAATTCCCAACTCGGCCGGGAATCGCACCCGCGACCAACAAGACCAAAAGGCCAGCACGCCGACCATTTAGCCATGGAGCCGGACACATCTTGTACTACATGTACCGCACAATATTTTTTTCTCCCCTGGTATTGCTGCTGGAATGTTGAAATTTCACGAGGATATAGTTTGAAGTTTGCGCTACAGGGGGCATTCTGTTTTCTTGTGCAGCTCTAGCGAGAGAAGCCTGAACTACGAAACGAACATGGAGCATATGTTACTGTCGTCCACGTGTGAAGAGCAGCGAAGTGTAGCTTATCGCAGACGTTCAACAATTCCTATGGTGCGGTGTACGACATTGTTCATGACACGTTGAAATTCTTAAAGTTAATGTTCAATGGGTGCCCAAGAACCTGACAGACAACCACAAGGGCCAGCGAATGATGACAAGCATGGATCACTTAAAGGGTTACGCCGCAGAAGGGCATGCCTGGTGATGAGTCGTAAGCGTACCACTATACGAACGAAACCAAGCAGGCCTCTATGAAGTGGAAACATGCCGGTTCCCCAGTACGAAAAGAAATCAAAGTGCCTCAATCTTCTAGGAAAGTGCTTTTGACAGTGTTCTGAGACATGTTTGGTGAGTTATTGGTGGGCTTTACTGAACACGAGATCACTGTGAATGCTGCAGTCTACTTTAAAACTTTGGTTAAGTTGCGTCGCGCCCTTCGTGACAAACGCCGCAACATTAACGCTGACTGTGTTAAACTTCTTCGTGACAATGCCCGTCCCCATCTTGCTGCTCCTGCTCGTGAGAAACTCGCCACATTTGTGTGGGAGGTGCTCCAGCATCCACCATACAGTCCGGATCTGGCACCATCGGACTTTCATCTGTTTGGCCTAATGCAGAAATTCCTGGATGACCAACACTTTGTGACAGATGCGGAAGTGAAATCAGCAATCCGCAGATGGCTATACTCCAACCTAAAGGACTTCTACGAACAGGGGATACTGAAACTGGTACCACAGTGGGAGAAATGTGTAGAGAAACTTGGTGACTATGTAGAAAAGTAGATCAAAGATGTAAGTTCATTGGTGATTTGTTTGGTTTGGGAAAAAATTATTGTGCGCTACTTTCTGATCTGCCCTCGTATTTATGAGTGGTTAAAATCAGACACCATCACCCTTCACTACAACTCGTTCATGGACATGTCACGAAAATTTTCCCATCAGGCAAATGCCGGGGTTGTACCTTAATTAAGATCACGGATGATACATTCCCAGTGTTTGCCCTTTGCCATCCGCCTTCGTCAAAATTTCAACAGGGTTAGTGCGTTAGTTAAACTTCTACCACGGGGTGAGTTGGCTGTGCGGTTAGGGGCGTGCAGCTGTGAGTTTGCATCAATGGGTTCGAATCCCACTGTCGGCAGTCCTGTAGATGGTTTTCCGTAGTTTCCCGTTTCCACAAATGCTGTGGCTGTACCTTAATTAAGGCCACGTCCGCTTTCTTCTCACTCCTAGCCCTTTCCTATCCCCCGTCACCATAAGACCTATCAGTGTCGGTGCGACGTAGAGCAAGTTGTAAAAAAACTTCTACCAAAGAAACGTCAATATAGATAAAAACATGTTTTGTTTTAGAGTGATGGGCATTTTGTGTCATTTCAGAATGCCGAATTTCATTTAAAGTAATAATGTTATACTTGTGGGGAAAAATGAATTCTGCTCTGAAAGGATTAGCGTAGTTCGAACATGGGTTTAACGGAATGCTGTGAGAACTGCATACCTCACTGGCGTAATAAAAATACCGTTATACATAGCTGCCAAGGTAGTCAAACAAGATTGCCTTGTATCTATTTCGTCTCGATTTTATCAATGCTCGCTGTTGTTACTTCTTGATGGGTGCAGTATTTCTGCATCTCATTCGACCCAATAGAGGAGGGTTCGGCTTAACCGCGTCTAAAATTGCAGCTCCACATTTGGGAGACTGAGGGTCTGGTTTTCCATGGTTTTCCATTCTCCTTTACTAAGGCGAATGATATTCGGAACACTATCTGAGCGGCTGGATGCTATGAAAAGTGCTACTCAAAGGTTGATTCGTTCTCAGTACATATCTTGTGTCTAATCCGCCCCATCATTCTCCCGTCTCTTCCTCTGCACTTTCTCTAGAAAAGCATAATCTTCTATGCTGCTATTTTTGAGTATACAGCCAACCTCCAGGTTTACGACTTGAAACATTAACACATTTCTCTGTGGCTAAGATCAGAAGTTGGTACAGTAAGTGCAGAGCGAACCTGCAGAAGTGGAATCTTCCCGTCGGCATAACCTTCTGCGACTGCGGCGAGGTACAGACAACTCCCGCGATTACTTTTCCTTGTGTACAGGTACTGTACAATGGAGGACTTAGAACCGGCTAGCCCCCTTGCTTTTGAAGTGGCTAAATTCTGGCCAGGAACCTAAGTTTGTGTACCTGTGAAACGGGGTTGAAATTTTCACGTGAAAAATCACACATACTTAGGAGGGGCAGCGGGATGTAAATTTACAGGCATATATAGACTGAACAAGGGTGGCTCCCTCAACCTTATCGGTAGAAGATATGTGTTTAATAATAAGAATAATTTAAGAAAATGATTGTATACTTATGCATGATCATAAAACAGAATGATACTCAATAAGAATCACATTCAGAACTTACACTAAACCCAACGAATATTTTTAGGGCACACAAATTTCAATAGTTTTACATAAATTTATCCTGTATTTGTATTACTCAAATAAAATATTTTAAAAAATACAGCCTATTTTTCCCTGGTCGTGGTTTCGAATCCCCGTCAGGAAGTCGTAAAATTTAAGAAACGAGATTTCCACTTCCGGAGGTGCATATGGCCCTGAGGTTCACTCAGCCTACACCAAAAATGAGTACCAGGTTAATTCCTGGGGGCAAAGGCGGCCGGGCGTAGAGCTAACCACTCTACCCCATCATGTGCCGAGGTTAACAATGGTGGAAGCCTTTACCTTCCACTCCTCCAAGGGCCTTCATGGCCTGTACGGAGGTGACTTTTATTTGTCCCTGGTAGCGCAAAGGCCTCCTACTTGAGGGTAGTTCTTTCTTCCCTAATGAGGTGAGCTGAATCGCATTAGGGCTTATTAAGTGTTTTTAAATACAAAATTTTTTCCATAGACATGATTATTTCTCGCTTATTTGCCAATTTTACTAATTCAGTAACATGATGTCTGAAGTTAATTCTGTTATACTTCGAGGTTACTTTAAAAACAATACGTTTCATCAGACATTGTTTTCTGAAAATTTTTCATTTGTTTTAAAGTCAACAGTCCATAGTTTTTCATAGTTTTCTTGCTATTCTGATCCATTGTGGACCAGGTTGTGCTATCCAGAAAGCTGCCCATTTTCTTCTTGGTCTGCCTCTGTGAGGTTTACCAAAACGTGTATCCCATACGGTGGCTTTATGTGGAAATATTAATGTTAAATATTAGTAGTTATATGTGCAGCACATTGTTTCACAGGCTTCGAGCTGTCGTGGGCTAAAATATATTCAAGCACCGTGGTCGAGAAATGAGTACCAAGTTAAGTCCTGGAGGCAAAGGTGGCCGGGCGTAGATATAACCACTCTACCCCACCAAGTGCCGAGGTTACGTATAGTGGAAGCCTTCACCTTTCACCCCTCCAGGGGCCTTCATGGCCTGTTCAGAGATTACTTCGCGTTTTATTGTGGTCGTTTCTAGTTATTCATAATAATGATGGTAAATAATAGTTTCAGATAATCATCCTCATTTTCATCTATCCTATCCGACCTCCCTTGGTCTTCTTTTCCGACCCCGACGGTATTAGAGCACTCGAGGCCTAGCGGGTCTTTCATTTTCACATTCTTCGTGGCCTTTCTTTTTCTTTGGCCGATATCTTCATTTTTCGAAGTATCCAATCCCTTCCAACCCCCCCCCCCCCCCATGATTAGCGTTAATAAAGGAAGTGGAAAGTGATTTTTAAGATTTGGATGTTGAGACAAATTCGTATTTCTTTCCTCAGCTTATTTTACCAGAAATTTCAAAATAAATGTTGCATGATAGGTCCCTGACACAGTTTAAAGCAATTTTATGTTGCTTATAAACGCATATTTTCATTCTTTCGATCATATTTTTGCTTCAGTTGAGGTGTCGTTTTTAACAGGGTACATCTTATATACGTCGAGTTTCGAACATAGGATTTCGAAATACTGTTATAATACTGTTTCCCGGAATGGACAGATGGCCGTTTTAGAAGACTTGATTCCGAGAAAGAGCTGCTGTGGGGATGTCTCACTGAAGATGTCACTTCAGTAGATATTATATTTAGTTGAGAAGCAGTTAGCAAACAAGGAAATTCCATGTTTTCTTTTACCCAATTCATAGTTCACATCCCTCTTCTCCTTTCACCACCAACAAATTTCAACAGATTGGTCACACTAGGACCTAGGAAAGGTTTTCATTCCCCTCTCCGAAGAGGAGGCGCGAGCCAACTAGAAGGTAACGCCTTGTCTCTGGCCTGAAGATTTGGCGGGTTCGGAGATTTAATGGAGTTAGGAGGTTGAGGGGGGGGGGGGGGTTGAATCGGTGAAGGAGGTGGTTGGGTGTTTCGGCCTCTTGGTTAAGTACTTTATTGAGTACTTCAAATTGTACAATTTGATTTTACGTTGTTGACCTTAGTCTGTTTACAATTTATTGTTCATTTTTACAATAAGGTTATAATTTGTGTTTTTACAATTTGTTTTACGTCGCACCGGCACACATACATCTTACGGCGACGATGGGTTAGGAAAGGCCTAGGAGTGGGAAGGAAGCGACCGTGGCCTTAATTAAGGTACAGCCCCAGCATTTGCCTGGGGTGAAAATGGGGAACATCGGAAAACCATCTTCAGGACTGCCGACAGTGGGGCTCAAACCCACTATCTCCCGGATGGTTCTTTTTGACAATTTAGTATCATTTTATGAATTCCATTTACATTTTACAATTTTATCTTTACAATATGATTCTGATTTGATTTTTGCATCGGTGTTACAAATTTGTTTTACAATGGCGTTATCATTTTTGTTTTTACAATTTAGTATCATTTTCTGAATTCCGAGTACTACAGTGAATCAGACCTAAAGTGAAGTTCAGTGAAGAGGTAAAATTAAGAAATTATGTGAAAGAGTTTGGTGGAGAGATCTTCAGTAGGCCTGCTGTCCGGAATATTCTCTTTGGTAAAGCCTCTTGAATTTAAGATGCGACAGCAAAGCAATTTAATGTGAATGCATGTTGAAAGTTTCAATGTACTGGAGCTCTGTCAGTTTGTATGATTTAATCTGTCTGCAGTATTATCACTAATCACTTTTCGGTTCTTAAGACTTTGAATGTTAAGAATACTCTCATATTTTCTACCTAAATTCCATAAGTCATATTTTACTTTTTTCGGTTATATTTAGTTAGCTTTTAGGACATATTTTGTACTTCATTTGGTCATAAACTTCCGATCGCTAGTGATCTTACTTCGACCAAATTTATATCTTATTCTTTATTTGTATTTTCAAGGAAGAATTAGCTCTCAGCGAATCACTGACGTGGGATCACCTTTTACTATTGTGAATCGGCCATGACGGGTACAACTGTCCGTGTACTAAATCTGAATATATTTTTTTACATAATTGACAACATAAAAAATGCTCAGACATTTTCATTATTGTAGGCTACTAGTCCAGCTATATGAAATTTAAAATTATGAAGGCTTTCACGGCCGGTGTCAATATAATAAAAATTTCCCGGGTTATTATGCCGTGGTCCATTCCTCTCATTCCTTCCAGACGTTTCGACTACTGCTGTGGCAGTCATCTTCTGTGGCGTCGTCTGCATACTCTCTCCTGTATCCCGCTGGCGACAGAAAACACTTCGAGGATGGCTGAGGTGAGAATCGAAGCCCCTTTACTCAGCTGAACTCCAGAGGCTGAGTGGATCTCGTTTCAGCTCTCGTACCACTTTTCAGATTTCGTGGCAGGGCCGGGAATTGAACCAAAACAGTTAGTCACACTAACCATTACACACCCCAGAGACAGAGGCGGACCAAATCCCGCTGATGACTGCAGGATACAGGAGAGAGTACCCAGACGAAGCCACAGAAGAAGACTACCGCAGGAGTAGTCGAAACGTCTGGAAGGAATGAGAGGAGTGGACGACGGCATAATAGCCCGGACGATCTTTATTATATGTAAAATTTACTCTACATTGTTTTTCAAATCATATAATAATAATAATAATAATAATAATAATAATAATAATAATAATAATAATAATAATAATACCGAGCTCGATAGCTGCAGTCGCTTAAGTGCGGCCAGTATCCAGTATTCGGGAGATAGTAGGTTCGAACCCCACTGTCGGCAGCCCTGAAAATGGTTTTCCGTGGTTTTCCATTTTCACACCAGGCAAATGCTGGGGCTGTACCTTAATTAAGGCCACGGCCGCTTCCTTCCCACTCCTAGCCCTTCCCTGTCCCATCGTCGCCATAAGACCTATCTGTGTCAGTGCGACGTAAAGCAACTAGCAAATAATAATAATAATAATAATAATAATAATAATAATAATAATAATAATAATAATAATAATAATAATAATAATAATAATAATAAATTATTTATTTACTTCGTTTAAACTCCAGGGTTGGTTTTCCCCCGACTCGGCGAGGAATCGGATCTCCACCGCCTTACGGACAGTGTCTTGAAGCGCGAGGCATTTGGTCGGGGATACAACTGGGGTGGATTACAAGGACCACGTCCAGGCGACCTCACCTGCTGTGCTGAACAGGGGTTTTTTGGGAATGGAAAGAGTGGAAGGGATAGAGAAAGAAGAGGGAAGGAAGCGGCCGTGGCATTAACTTAGTTACCATCCCAGCAATTGCCTGGAGAAAAAGTGGGAAATCACAGAAAACCACTTCAAGGATGACCGAGGTGAGAATTGAACCTCCTTTACACAGGTGACCTCCCGAGGTTGAATGGATCTCGTTCCAGCCCTCGTACTACTTTTCAAAATTCGAGGCATAGCCGGAAATTGTATATTATTAACTCCACTTTCCTCAGCTTATCCCAGTTATTTCTGAGAGCCATCCAGGCCCATTTTACTTTTTAGCCGGGGGTTTAAGGCTGTATGCCCTTCGGGATGTCACGTGATTTTTGAGAAGAAAATCTCAACCCATGATGACTGACATTCGAACCTCAGCCTTCCGGGTGGGAAACCAGCAGCACAGCCACTGAACTAACCATACCCTTTATTATTATTATGTTTTATTACTGTTATTGCTTTTACGTCTCCCTAACTACTTTTTGACAGTTCTCGGAGATGCCGAGTTGCCGGAATTTCGCCCCGGAGGAATTCTTTTACGTGTCAGTAAATCTACCGGCACGAGGCTGACGTATTTGAGCACCTTCAAATACCACCGAATTGAGCCAGGGTCGAATCTGCCAAGCTGGGGTGAGAAGGCCAGCGCCTCAACCATTTGAGCCACTCAGCTAGGCTTTTACTATTATTAGGGCTATTGAAAATGAAAATCCACAGCGTGCTTCCAGTCATTCGACCGGGCCAGGAAGGGGATGAAGGGAATGAATGACTCCCCCATCTAGCGGCGATGAGAGGAGTTGTGCCGGCTGCCGAAGCCTGTCATACTCCCCTGGGGCAATGATTACTGACTGACAGATGAAATTCAATTATATTGGAGAGTGTTGCTGGAATTAAATATGACAGGGAAAGCCGGGGTACCCGGAGAAAGCCTTCACTTTGTCTAGCACAAATCCCACATGGAGTGACTGTGATTTGAACACGTAACCCAACGGTGAAAGGCCGGCATGCTGCCGCCTGAGCCACGGAGGCTCTTTATTATTATTATTATTATTATTATTATTATTATTATTATTATTATTATTATTATTATTATTATTATTTGTATTTGCATTTTACTGGGCGAGTTGGCAGTGCGGTTAGGAGCGCGCAGCTGTGAGCTCGCATCCGGGAGATTGTGGGTTCGAACCCCACTGTCGGCAGCCCTGAAGATGGTTTTCCGTGGTTTCCCATTTTCACACCAGGCAAATGCTGGGGCTGTGTCTTAATTAAGGCCACGGCCACTTCCTTCCCATTCCTAGGCATTTCCTGTCCCATCGTCACCATAAGACCAATCTGTGTCGGTGCGACGTAAAGCAAATAGCAAAAAAAAAAAGTATTTGTATTTTTTTTATTATCATCCAAATAATTAAGTGACGTGTATGTGTTGCGTGTTGAGTTATCGGGCTGACGTCTACTCAGATGCAGTCATCCATAAAAAGGAGCTTGTGAGTTTCATGAAATGGCCACAACAGTAGTAAAACACGTCGTACGTGCACATTCCCAGAGAAGTCGGTCTATCTGTCAGCGTGAAGGACGACTGAAGGTTAGACACGCCCTGAGCGAGCTGGACTGCTATTGGCTGCGAGCAGGCCGAGCCCACCACAGCCAGCCGACCCTGCGGCTGCACGAATGCGCGCGTAAAAATAAATATTTTGTCTGCCTTGTGGAACTTTTGCCGCCTAGCCTACTGCAGATAGGCGTTGTAGGAGGGAGACAGGAAGGCTGATGTAATAGCACACACAACTTATATCACGTACGTTTCCCGGAACAAGAAGAAAAAAGCTTTCGGTGAGGAAATCGTTTGTAGATTCACGGGTGATTAACGGCATATGGTGTAAGTTGGATAGCTCATTCATAGGAACACACCCACTGAATTTTCGTAACATGTCTCGCAGAGGGGAATGATGTCAGAGAGATCGTTATAGAGTCATTTAATGGCAAAAGGAAAACCTCGACTAGATCGTCCTTCATGAGAGTATGCTCGTGTTTCCTTTCGAGTCATCCATGAATGAATTCATTTTCCAGTGGCGTATGCTGGGATCAAGACGTGAGCTACCACTAGACTTAGGTTACCCCTTTTCGATAGTCGGTTTGATGAATGTCAAGGCCTAAGCGTTCTGAACTTAGCCAATAGCCAAGTAGCTTGCTGTGTTGTCAGTGCCGTTTGACAAGCTACTGCCCTGGCCTCTGCTACTGTCAATAATCAACACCTGATCGGTGGAGATGGTAGCCTAAGGTTTAGCAAATTAAAGTCTGGCTTTGTGGCGAAATGGATAGAATGCCTGCCTTTGCTCCCATGGGCCCGGTTCAATTCTCAGAATCAACCGCCTCGTACTCGTAATTCCCCTGGGTTGGGGACTGGGTGTTTATCACAACTTCGCCATTCATTTCATCCTCATTAGGTCACCACCAAGCCTATACAGATGTCATACACAATTATTATTATTATTATTATTATTATTATTATTATTATTATTATTATTATTATTATTATTATTATCATTATTATTATTATTATTATTATTATTATTATTATTATTATTATTATTATTATTATTATTATTATTATTAAATGTTTGAATTTTACAGCATTACTAGCAGTGATGCTTCCTCGGAAGATCAGTGGTGGTGTCCGACCCATGACCACAGGTTCGATTCCAACCAACCAAAGAGAGCACTAAACCTGAAAGAGTGCATTTCATTTTAGCAGATCTACCTATAAAAAGAAAGCTATACTACTCCTACAACAATAGCCCTGCAGTGTCTTCCTATACGGATGTAGAATCAAAAGGAAGTATCTGTTATCTGTATAATTAAGTCAGAAGTATATACGATGAGGAACGCATATTGTGTCAATTCGGAAACTTCCGGAGAACTTAGTGTCTTTCAGCTATCTCTTCTTCGTCAGCAGTGGCGATCTGACGTACCGAAGCCTAGTATACCTATCCCGCTGCGGTCCCCGCACCCATCAGGCACTCAGCAGCAAGCCTTGGGTGATAAGGGGAGGGGAGAGGGACGCAGTGCCTGGGCTGCTATATCTTTCTCCGATGCCTTGCACTCAGAAATACGAGCGAATTTTATCTCATCAAGTTTTGTAAATGGAACAATGTGCCAGATGCTTACAATATAATGTGCTTTGGATTTCCATCGTTCTTATTTGAGGCTAGGTCTTCACCGATAGCCTTGGTAGCCTCAGAATACGCCACTGTTATTTTCAAACAACGGAATCATTCGTTCCTGTGACGACTACTCTGCAATGGAGACAAGGCGAAATCAGTGGCGACTCGAAGATTAAGTTAATGTGTCACAGTCTTTGATGACACAGAGCAAACAAGATCGCAACAAAATATATTTAATATTTTGGCTGCCACTACTGTAAAGGCTGGTACACACCAAGCGACAAAGTTGCGGAACACGTGTATCGCAACAAGTTCCAGGAATGTCCTGCGACAATTTTTCCGTGTTTGGGTATGTCGCGATACATTTGTTGCATGTCGCAGGTCTCCCATTCGAAATAGGAAAATAGGATACATGATACAAATGTTGCGCAACATGAAGTAGTCTGGACGTGTCACGAGACAAAGTCCCGGGACACGCCGATGCCAGTGTGCAGATAGCCGCCACGTGTTGGTGTTGTGTTTCATGTTCTGTTGTTTTGCGATGGAAACTACTCTAAAAATCATTGAGAATTTACACACCCACCCTTGTCTTTGGGATGTTATGTCTACTGAGTATAACAATAGAGAGAAAAGGAGGGAAGCAATGGAGTCTCTGGCTAAAAAGTTCATTATGTCCATTCACGAGATGGAGAAAAAGATTCACAACATTAAAAGCACATAAAGCAATTTCTTGCGCCATTTCGCGCCGATTCTTGCGGTGCAACAGGCTCTATAAGATGTGGACGCGGGACATTGTATCACAACAGTCTAGGGATAGCGTCTCGCAAAAAACCCAAACCTCATGGCACTACAGCCCTTGAAGGGCCTTGGCCTACCAAGCAACCGCTGCTCAGCCCGAAGACCTGCAGATTACGAGGTGTCGTGTGGTCAGCACGACGAATCCTCTCAGCCGTTATTCTTGGCTTTCTAGACCGGGGCCGCCATCTCACCGTCAGATAGCTCCTCAATTCTAATCACGTAGGCTGAGTGGACCTCGAACCAGCCCTCAGGTCCAGGTAGAAATGCCTGACCTGGCCGGGAATCGAACCCGGGGCCACCGGATAAGAGACAGGCACTCTACCCCTACACCACGGGGCCGGCATCAGTGTCTCGCAACTGTCCCCGTACAATGTCCCACGACTAGCCTTAACGGCTGCATGGTGTTTAAGGGTGTCGTACATATACTTATTAGAAATAAAACAGAAACATTATGTGGATAATAAATGTTATTCAATAGAACGTGGTACACTTGGAATGCGGGTAATAACTCAGTGTCGTGTGGGTCTCTGATATAAGAAATAAAATACATAATTTAAGAGTTCGCGAGTAAACTTCTCTTGTCTTTTAACAAAGTTGTACTTGATGTAGACGCACCTTCATTTATTTCAAAGTAGTAAATAAAAACCTACAGCCTGTTTTCGAGTCTTTGACCGGGTCAGGGATGTAATGAATGAACCATATATAGGCTATTATTACGATGGGGTCGCCATTCCCAAGGTGATATTAATGACTGATAAATGCTATGAAATGATAATGGAGAGTGTTGCTGGAATGAAAGACGACAGGGAAAACCGAAGTACCCGGAGAAAAACCTGTCCCGCCTCGGCTTTGTCCAGCACAAATCTCACATGGAGTGACCGGGATTTGAACCACGGTATCCAGCGG
Source organism: Anabrus simplex (assembly GCF_040414725.1). Classification (NCBI taxonomy): domain Eukaryota; kingdom Metazoa; phylum Arthropoda; class Insecta; order Orthoptera; family Tettigoniidae; genus Anabrus; species Anabrus simplex. Next base: position 287,764,050 of record NC_090270.1, on the reverse strand, counting down.
TGAGAGGCCGACGTGTTGCCGTTTGAGCCACGGAGGCTCCTTTTCAAAGTAGTTACTTATTGTAAATTGTTTTGGCTGTTTTATTTTCTCATAGTAACGCCTATTACACTCTTTTCTTTTCATTTATTTAATTCCTTCGTCATTCACTTTCCTCGTTTCAACTCTTTCTTTTGCACGTTTTTGCCCGATCCTAATCTATCTTTTCCATTATTAAATGTGTTATTCTATACAACTGATCACGATTTATTCACAACGACAGCTAAACTCCAAGTGAGCGCGCGACGACGACGACGAACCCGATCTTTCATCGGCACTGAGGCGGAGCCTCAGGGCCGAGAAGTTTATGGCTTGTCGACCGGTACCGGTCTTGAATGCCCTGTCTTGAAGTTATTCCCTGACTGAATGGTTGTGGGGTTTCGGGTTAGAGACGGAGTTGGTGGTATCATGGCTGACCAGTGTGTGGCCTAGCGCAATGCGCTGTCTAATTCAAGATCACCTTGGGTCTTTTGTGCTTTAGGCCCTCGGTTTTATAGTTGCCTAGAGATGTTATGAGGGGATTACCCGCATGGGGTATCTTCTTGTAGAATTTTACAGCCATGCTCCGCCTTCTATCCCTGAGGGTTGTAATGTGGCATTGTTCGTGAATGTCATCATTGCGCACATACCAATCAGCACCCGTGATAAGGCGAAGTGCCCGGTTTTGGACGGCCTGCACCCCATCCAAGTGCCAATCGGCGGCGTAGCCCCATATAGGACAGGCATATTCCAGTAACGGTCGTACAAGTGTTGTGTACAGTAGGAGTTTGTTTCCTGAGGATAGGCTGTTTTCAGCTTTCAGTAGTGGGAATAATTTAGAGACCCTGCTATGGGCCATGGCCGAGATTTGTGATATATGCTGCCGAAAGGTCAGTCCTCGGTCCAGGGTGACGCCCAGATATTTCGTACTCGAGGACCATCTGATAACTTCTCCGAAGAAGCGCAGACCGCCCTCGAGCCGGCCCATGCGTTTAGTGAATAATGTGGCATGGCACTTGTTTACATTAATTTTGATTCTCCATTTCTCTAGCCAGGGCTCGAGAATGGAGAGACTTTCCTGGAGATATTGCTCTACTCTGGGTGCTTGCCATGAGACCGAGGAGAGAGCCGTGTCGTCAGCATATATATATAGTTTGGCCTTCGGAGGTTTAGGCATGTCGGAAATGTAAATTTTGAATAGGATAGGAGCTATCACACTGCCCTGGGGTACTCCAGCTGTGATTTCCCTGGCAGTAGAGAGCGCCTTTCTTACTGATATTTGAAATTTTCTCTGAAGGAGGTAACTTTGGATTAAAGTAGTAAGATAGGACGGGAAGCCGAATTCTTTCATTTTATAGATAAGGCCGTCATGCCAGACCTTGTCGAAGGCTCGGGAGACGTCCAGGAAACAGACTCCGGTGTACCTATTGTCATTGTAGTTTTTGGTGATGTCTTCCACTAGTCTGAGGAGTTGGTGAGTAGTGGCGTGCCTTTTCCTGAAACCGAATTGTTCGTCCGGTTCGAGGTTGAGTTCGTCAATAATCACCTGGAGACGGGATAGGAGAATCATTTCAAAAAGTTTTGAAATGATAGAGAGGAGTGAGATGGGTCTGTAGTTCTGTGGGAACGTCGGGTCAGTTTGAGGTTTGGGTATCATTATCACTTTCGCAGTTTTCCAGCTACCCGGAAAATGTGCGAAGCGAAAAATGGCGTTGAATAACTTGGTCAAGAAAGTAATAGCCTTCTTAGGAAGGTTCTTTAAGAATACCGCTGAGATTTCGTCCAGGCCTGGGGTTTTCCTGTTTTTCAGCCGTTTGATGTAGGACAAGACCTCAGACGGTGTAACAAATTTGAAGTCTGGAGGCAGGTGGTGGTCGTCTGCTACAAGCAGATTTTCCTCCACCTCGTCAATGAAGTCGTCGTTGGAAGGTTCGGTGTTGGGAGCGCACGTTGCTTCCAACGTGTCTGCCAACGCCTCAGCCTTCTCTCTGTCTGAGTAAGCTAGTCCCTGTTGTCCGTGGAGTGTGGGTATGCCTGTCCTAGCACCTGTAAACTTGCGAGCCATGCGATAGACAAAGCCGTCAGTAGCGCTTAATTCAGATAGTTTGGATTGGAATGCAGCTCTACGATGGTGTGCCAGTAAAATTCGAAGATTGCGTCGTTGTCGATGCCACAGGTATTTCAGACGCAAATCTCTGGTTAGATTCCATAGGCGACGAGTCCTGTTTTTAATTTTTATTTGTTGGAGGATGTGTAGTGGGAGAGTCTTGGACTTTGGTTTGTAAGTAGTCGGTCCCACGGTGGAAGAGTTAGCTGCGTTCCGTAATAGGTTTGTGAAGTCGGTAACAAGCATGTCGATGTCTTCTTTGGAGCGGATGCTGGGATTGCCATTAACGGAGTCATTTAAGTTATTGCGAAATAGTTGCCAGTCTATAGCTCGGAGATGTAGGGGGATGGTTTCGGGTTCGTAGGTAGGAGCAGCATGTAATGTGAGGAGTACTGGTTTGTGGTCGGAGTCTAGAAAGTCTTGCGTGAGTAGGCTAGGGTATAGGTTTAAGTTTCTGGAGAGGGCTATGTCGAGGTATTCAGGAAGGACGTTTGAACGGTAAGAGAAGTAAGTGGGTTTGTCAGTGGAGTGGATTAGGACGTTGTTTCTGTCGCAGAATCTGGCCAGGGTTTCGCCTCTGGGTGTGGTCATGCGGCTGTTCCATCTGGTATGCTTGCAATTTAGGTCTCCCGCGCGCGAGTCAACACAGCGCCATCTTATAACAGAGTATGCGCGTGACGTCACATCTTTAGCATAAATTTTGCCTTGCTTTGAAGCGCTATTCACTGAAAAATACGTTTCAAATTTTCTATTGTCTTTTGCAACAGGTCTTATACTTGTCAATTGAGACATTAAACATAATCGCGAGTTAAATACTCTCGATGATATAAGGGTTCTACCCAAACACTGGCCGACTCGTTGGCTGAATGGTCAGATGGTCCCGGGTTCGATTCCCGGCCGGGTCGGGGAATTTAACCCTCATTGGTTAATTGCAGTGGCCCGGGGGCTGGGTGTTTGTGCTGTCCCTAACATCCCTACAACTCACACACCACACATAACACTATCCTCCGCCACAATAACACGCAGTAACCTACACATGGCAGATGCAGCTCACCCTCATCGGAGGGTCTGCCTTACAAGGGCTGCACTCGGCTAGAAACAGCCACACGAAATTATTATATTACCCAAACACTGAAAGCGTCTTAAGATTTTTCTTTCCATGTACCTGTTGTCGAGGAACGTACGTCTACGTTAAAAAAGAGTCCTTCTCCTCGGCCTCGGCAAGGGATCTCACCTCATTTCCCCCAGCAAACAATATCATGGAACTGTTCACATTTTTATTTGGGTATGATTATTTATGTATTAGTTATCAGTGTTATCACAAAAGAGCCAATATAATTTCGAGCACAGACGATATAACTTAATAATAATAATAATAATAATAATAATAATAATAATAATAATAATAATAATAATAATTGTACCGGGCGGTACACCTCTACACCGTTTATTTAAAAGTTGCGCCAGTTGAAACTCCTCTTCTGGAGGAAGGTTGAACTTTATCTATTCTATTAATTCTCTACTTTCTCAGAAGATGTCACCACGTGGAAAATTTTGAGTTTTTGAACTGTGTCACTTTTGATGTGTTTTTGTTTCGCTTGAAGTAAGAAGTGTGAACTTTCTCTTCTAGAGGACACTACTGAAGATCAACAATAGCGCACCCTAGTGCGGAGTCAAAGAACTATTTTGTTGGAGAAATTTTTATTTCAAAAGTTTGTTTCTTGTTAAATTTCTTTCTGTTATTGTTTAAGTTGGCTGTATACCCCTCTTTTTCCCCTTGTTTTAGATTTATCCAATCCCGAATTTCTTTTAGTAATTTCTGACCAATCTGGTGTATCTTCCCCCAACTTGTATCCGTTGCGGGGTCCTATCCAATAAAAACATTGTGGGCGGGTGTTTTCATTCCCCTAACGCCTAGAAACTTCCGCGAGAGTATTTAAACTGCTGATTTTGGGGTCTCCGGGCCACTTCTGTTCCATCTTTCAGTGTATTAAGTACATAGCAGGAGGCGGGAAGCGCCTCTTTCTTCTTCAGCCGTTCAACACCAGGTAATGGCCTATTAATAACTTCTTTTCTTGCTAGGTCGGCAGTTTAACACTCGCGGCGGGTTCGAAGCATTTCCATCATGTAACCTTTTCCTAAAATGTAATTACTCTTTTCATCTTTTTCTTGTAAAGCTACATATTGGGATAGAGAGTGCTAACCCTCTCGAGCTCCCACTCACATTTGTTTGGAGGTGAACTTATTTTCTCAAACTATTCTTCGTTTATGTAATGTAAAGTGTTCTTCTCTAAGTCACCTCTGTAGTATGGGATTAGCCCTTGCGTTAGCGGCCCAGAGCCAGATTAGGTTTTAAAAACAAAGTGGATTAGGAGTGCAAGTTCGCCTCCTCTCAAATTGTTATTTTAGAGGTCATGTAATCAACCTTCTTTTCATGTAATAGACCTCCGTAGGTTGGGTATTTTACCCCTGTGAATACGTCCTTAGAGGACAGCTTGAAGGTAGAGTTTGGTGTGGCCTTGTGATAGGCTTACAATTTTGAGAGCGGATCGCTCTTTGAAATTTGTTTCTGTATGCCTCGTGCAGGCTTTATGTGTAATGTTTGGAGCCAGTGCTCCTGGGCATGAATGGGGTTTTCTGCCCCTTGGCTAAATTTTTTTTTTTTGGAGTAAGGCGGGGCTGATTGCCCAAGAGTTATGAAGTAAGGGCACTGAGCCCGAATCCAGTAATATTGTACCTACATTTTTGCTACTCTGTACCTGTTATGATTGTTATCTCTTGTTTTTGAAAAGAAAATATAACCTAGTTAAATTTTAAATTAATTTTACATTGCACGTTAATTTCGTAGCTTGAAACCCATTCACACCCGCACCTTCTTTCACCTCTACCTACCACGGATATCTCCGTAACAAGTGGTAGCAGAGCGTGGTTGAATGGGTCTCAATTTAGCCCCTTTTGACGGCTAAACATTGCTTTAATTCGAACTCTAACAATTTTCTCAGTTGCTGGAATTTTTTGAGTTTTTTTTTTATTGTTCTGTCATCATGTCCGGCCCTCGCGATGTTCTCCTCCTTAACTATTTGCGCAAAGAGGAGTTGATATACGAGTTAACTATCAGAAACGTTCAATCTGGAGGCACGGTTGCAATAGACACTAACAAGCTTAGAGAGTCCCTTGATTTGCCCATTTCCATCCCCAATTTGGGAGAGAAAGAAATTGACGACTCTCTTTCCACGATCACGGAGAATATTACTGGGCTAGCTTCCGTAGTTAGTTTTTTTGATGAAAATGATCCGTTTCCTAACCAAATTAAGCGTGTGCAAGGCAGATTATATCACTTTTCAAATAGAGTTAATGATCTGTTGTCTCTGAAGGTGAATGACGTTCAGAGGAAGCAAGCTAATACGCTCCTTGAAACTATCTCTGAATTGTCTAGTAAAGTCACTCAATTGTTAACTGGGGAAGTTCCTCCCAAATCTGATCAGCCCACCATAGTGAATGTAAGTAGTGAGGAAGAACCTGCTAAGGGAGAAGGCAATAGGATAACCGTTGCTGCTCAAACTATCTCTGCCCCATTGGACAACGAGTCTGAACGCCGCACATCGTTGAACAATGTACGTGCTGAATTAACTTCCTTGCCATTGAAACCTTTACCTACTATGTCGCCCGGGTTTAGCAGCTTGCCTCATCCATTGGCAATGTTGCTCAGAGGTATATCCAAGTTTTCCGTTAATACCACCAGTGACGTAATTTCATTTTTAAGATTTCTAGTGGAATTTCAGGATCATGCCCTTGTGTTTTCTCTTTCCCCATGTCAAATTTTGCAAATTATCTATCCTTATGCTATTGGGGTTCTATCAGATAAAATAGTAAGAGCCATAGCTGAACAGTCATCTATCGAAGATTTCCATGCACATCTGCTTGCAAATTTTATTCCTGCCCGCGCGAGGTCATCTCTTATTCAGAAATACTATTATCGGGTACAGCGCTTGGATGAAAACCTGGCAGACTTCATCCAAGATATTAAGTTTTATACTAGGGTGTTTGCTCTCCACTTCCCTGAGGATCAGATCGTGCAAGCTATTATCGAAGGGATTTCACCACCCTACAGGTCATATTTGTGTTTCGCGGCGTGCCCGCAAACCTTCTCTGAACTGGAAGCATTAGCCGTCTCTGCGGAAGGAGTTAGGTATGCCGATTCCTTGCGTGTGGCAAAAGAACCCCCGCCTTCTTTTAGTAATACTCGGCTTCCACCTCGCCGATCAGTCACCCCTCGTAAATGTTATGCTTGCGGGTCGCCTGACCATCTGCGCAATAAGTGTCCTCTGATCAAGTCTAGTAGGGCAAATAATGGAGCACCGGGCGAGTTGGCCGTGCGCGTAGAGGCGCGCGGCTGTGAGCTTGCATCCGGGAGATAGTAGGTTCGAATCCCACTATCGGCAGCCCTGAAGATGGTTTTCCGTGGTTTCCCATTTTCACACCAGGCAAATGCTGGGGCTGTACCTTAATTAAGGCCACGGCCGCTTCCTTCCACCTCCTAGGCCTCTCCTATCCCATCGTCGCCATAAGACCTATCTGAGTCGGTGCGACGTGAAGCCCCTAGCAAAAAAAAAAAAAAATAATGGAGCTGGTTCATCACAAGGCTGTTTTAAGTGTGGGGCCTTCTCACATATCGCCAAAAATTGCCCAAACTCAAATAGCACCCCCTCCTGCTCAACTTCTGGTGCAAATTCCACCTATGCCAATAATAAAAAGTGACTAGTGGCATCGGCTGAGTCGACTAATCCATCTTCCCGAGACTCAGCCCCTAGTAAACAGGTTGTAAATGCAGAGAACAATCAGCCTTCAAATTCATCTTTTGAATGCCCTAAAGAATGTCTTAGGATTGCGGCGGATACCCCCGCACCTGTTCCTTTTCTTAAGATTGAGTTAAATAACGAGCCTATAACAGCTCTCTTAGATTCAGGCAGTGTTTGTTCGATTATTTCGGCTGAATGGTATTCTAAATTGAAATCTGTTTGTAAACTACCTGACCATGTCTCAGCTCTTATTCAATATGTTTCGGCTAATTCATCGCCATTAGAAATTCTAGGTTCCGTACTGGTCAAAATTCGTATTTTTAAATTTACATGGAAAATCAAACTGTTTGTGGCTAAGCACTTGTCTTGCCCCATCATATTGGGAGCGGACTTCATTTCTCACACTGGTCTTGTGCTCGATCTCCAGAGTAGGTCGTGCACATTCAAGTTTGCGTCCAATTGTAAAATTCCTTTGTTAAAGTGTAATTCTGTATCATGTTCATCTATTTCGCCTACCCAGGATGAGATGTTGTTAGACCTTAGACATCTACCTGAGGAGCAGGCTGATAGTATTCGGAAACTGTGTCAGTCGTTTCCCGAGGTGTTCTCTGATACTCTTGGTGTTACTGACCTTATTGAATACAAAATTGAGGTCACGGATTCGATTCCTGTCCGTTTTCCACCGTATAGGCTATCTCCACCTAAAATGAAGGCTCTGAAAGAAATCATCGATCAGATGTTGAAGGATGGTATTATTAGGCCCTCTAAGTCAGCGTATTCTTCGCCTATTTTTCTAGTCCCCAAAACCCCAAGGAGGCTTCAGGCCTGTCATTGATTACAAGGCTCTCAATCGGAAGGTGGTGTTGCAATCTGTGCCCCTTCCCGACCTTCATTCTTGCTTTTCATGGTTTCGTAAGGCCAAGTTCTTCACCATCTTGGACTTGAATCAGGCCTATAATCAAATTCCCCTTGCCGAAGAGTCTAAACATCTTACAGCGTTTGCCACGGACTGGAACTTCTACGAATACAACCGCGTGCCTTTCGGGCTCCCCACGGGGGCAGCTGTGCTCACTAGGCTACTAGATAGGGTCTTTTCCGACATCAAATTTGAGTACTTATATCACTACTTGGATGATGTCGTCGTATTTTCCGAGACTTTTGAAGAACATCTAGATCATCTGCGAGAAGTTCTGAATCGCCTTCGTAAGGCTGGGTTAACTGTCAAGTTGTCCAAGGTTGCCTTTGCTAAGCCCTCTATGTCATTCCTAGGGCATATTGTGTCACCCGATGGGGTAGCTGTCGATCATTCTAGAACACAGGCCATCCGTGATTTTAAACCTCCTAAGGACATCAAAGGTATCGCTAGATTCATTGGTATGGTGAATTTCTTCAGGAAGTTTATTCCTAACTTCGCTAATAGAGCGGCGCCCTTAAACCTTCTTCGTAGGAAAGGCATCAAATTCGAGTGGGGACCTTCTCAACAAGCCGCTTTCGAAGATCTTAAATTAGCTCTCTGTAATGCCCCTGTACTTGCTATGCCTGATTTCTCGAAGAAATTCATCGTCCAAACGGACGCGTCGTCGTCAGCTGTAGCTGCAGTCCTTCTTCAAGAGACTGAACTAGGGAGGCGTCCCATCGCCTATGCATCTAGGACTCTATCGGCTCAAGAAGCCAAGTATTCCATCTATGAGCTCGAAGGGTTGGCAGTCTTATTCGCCTTAGAAAAGTTCCGTCTCTATCTGGAACATGTCAAATTCGACCTGGAGACAGATAACCAAGCCTTAAGCTGGGTCTTAGGTAGACCGCGTCGTACTGGTCGTATAGCCCGTTGGGCCATCCGTATTTCCGCCTTCCAATTCGATGTCAGGCATATCAGAGGTACCGAAAATGTTGTGGCTGATGGACTCAGCCGTATGTTTTCAAACGAGGTCGAGACCCATGAACCGGTCGACAGTTCATCACCTTCCGAGTCCATACTATCCGAGGTTAATGCCATCCTAACCGATGCTCCCATGCTCTTTAGGGATATCGAGAAATACCAACGTGAAGATCCTACGCTGGCTCCGATAATGGAAACCCTTTCTTCTGGGGAACATGCTGTCCCTTATGTTCTGAGGAATGGTGTTCTATGTTGCCCTTCGAGGCATGATAAGTTGATGAAAGTTGTTGTTCCAGCGGTTCTTGTACCTATGATCTTCAAATACTATCATGAGACCCCATTGGGGGGGCATCTTGGAATCTTTAAAACTCGTGAAAAGATTCGTGAAATGTTCATATGGAAAGGTATGGACGGTGAAATTCGGGAACTCGTAAAAGCTTGTAAATCTTGTTTGATCAGTAAACCCACCATGTCCACTAAAGTAGGCCTTTTGTCTTCTCATCAAGCGTCGCGCCCCATGGAACGCCTGTATATTGATTATGTGGGACCCTTCCCCCAGTCAAAGGGCAATGCCAACAAGTTCATCTTTGTGTGTGTAGATGGTTTTACAAGATTTTCCTGGTTATTTCCGACTAAGCTGGCTACCGCTCAGTCAACCATTACTTGCTTAAATTCTATTTTTGCTTCTTTTGGTCCGTGTCAATATATTGTATCTGATAATGCTAAGGCGTTCACATCAAATTTATTTCGTAAATTCTGTTTTGACTTGTCCATCTCTCATGTAACTACTTCTGCTTATTACCCTCAACCATCTCTGGCTGAACGGGTTAACCGTAATCTCAGGTCCGCACTCATTGCCTATCATCATGAAGATCCTTCCAGGTGGGACACGTCCCTGCATTGGATAGCTTTTGCTTTGAATTCGGCGGTTCATGAATCTCACAAGTTTACTCCAGCTTCTTTGATGTTCAAGTTTGTTCCCAACTCGCCGCTCTCTAACCTCTGGTCTTTGAATGACATTCTACCCGAGACAATAGATCCGGATAACATTAAAGATCTTTGGAAGAAGGCTAAAGCCAATCTTAAAGTGTCTCATGAAAAGGTTAGGGAAAAGTATGATCGTGGACGGAGACCCACCACTTTGAAGGTAGGTGACCAGGTTATGGTCAAAAATTTTGTTCCCGCGGGCAAGCTTGCCCCCAGATTTCATGGGCCTTGTATCATTCTCGATTTTCTTACGCCGGTTACCTTATTGCTAAGTAATCCAGCCACCGAGAGGATATTTAGAGTTCACCTGTCCCAGGTGAAACCGGTGTAATTTCTGTGTTAACTTGCTTCATATTATTTTGAAAGGATATGAAGGTTATATTTTTTTTGAGTTTCACTTTTTAGGCATTCTGCCCCTTCTGTAATATTTTGGTTTTAGATGTAAGCCTTGTGTAAAACCTGCCCCGACCCGTTAAACTGCCATCCTGTTCTTGCCACGGCCATTACCACGCTCCCGTCTCCTGCTCCACCTTACACTGTGGCTTCATAATAGTAAATGCCATGGATATCTACACGCCGCTGGCCCCTCAACCTCTCCACAAGCCTGTACCCTCAAAGAAGATGATAGTCCAACACAATTCTGCCGCCTAGCTTTAATGTTTCAGCGCCCCCGCAGCCGCGCAGCGCCGTGCAGCGACTGGGGAGGGGGATGGGCCCCCTCCTCTCCAGCGAGGACGACATGTGCACGGCGAGCCGGAGCTCTCCTCCCGGCCAAGGCTGATGTGCGGCGCACGACCTGCTACATGCCCGCAGCCTGTATCTGTTCACCGCGGGCGCGGCGTACTTCAACACCTCTGCTCCCCTCATAGTGCGGGCGAGCGGTATCTCAGGGTACTTGAGGGGTCCGAGCGGCCTCCGTTGGACGCAAGCTGCAACGGCCGGTCTGGCCATCCGACTCAATCTACATCAACTACATGGACAGTCACCATAAGCAATAACTACACTTGGGAATTCAACAACAATATTTGGTGGACATTGCAAAATTTTTCTTCACCTTTAAGTATTAAAAGTTTATCTTCAGAAATTCAAATTCTACAAACATAAAGACTTTCATTCACCTGCAACAACAACATTTTGAAACTGAATTAAGAAATCTTGTAAATGCTTCTGCTATCTATCTTCGTATCAACATCATTACTTGGACTTTGTTTCAAACTGATTTCATGTGTCACCCCTGGAGGAACTTTTGGGGGGGGGGGGGAGGTCTGTACCGGGCGGTACACCTCTACACCGTTTATTTAAAAGTTGCGCCAGTTGAAACTCCTCTTCTGGAGGAAGGTTGAACTTTATCTATTCTATTAATTCTCTACTTTCTCAGAAGATGTCACCACGTGGAAAATTTTGAGTTTTTGAACTGTGTCACTTTTGATGTGTTTTTGTTTCGCTTGAAGTAAGAAGTGTGAACTTTCTCTTCTAGAGGACACTACTGAAGATCAACAATAGCGCACCCTAGTGCGGAGTCAAAGAACTATTTTGTTGGAGAAATTTTTATTTCAAAAGTTTGTTTCTTGTTAAATTTCTTTCTGTTATTGTTTAAGTTGGCTGTATACCCCTCTTTTTCCCCTTGTTTTAGATTTATCCAATCCCGAATTTCTTTTAGTAATTTCTGACCAATCTGGTGTATCTTCCCCCAACTTGTATCCGTTGCGGGGTCCTATCCAATAAAAACATTGTGGGCGGGTGTTTTCATTCCCCTAACGCCTAGAAACTTCCGCGAGAGTATTTAAACTGCTGATTTTGGGGTCTCCGGGCCACTTCTGTTCCATCTTTCAGTGTATTAAGTACATAGCAGGAGGCGGGAAGCGCCTCTTTCTTCTTCAGCCGTTCAACACCAGGTAATGGCCTATTAATAACTTCTTTTCTTGCTAGGTCGGCAGTTTAACACTCGCGGCGGGTTCGAAGCATTTCCATCATGTAACCTTTTCCTAAAATGTAATTACTCTTTTCATCTTTTTCTTGTAAAGCTACATATTGGGATAGAGAGTGCTAACCCTCTCGAGCTCCCACTCACATTTGTTTGGAGGTGAACTTATTTTCTCAAACTATTCTTCGTTTATGTAATGTAAAGTGTTCTTCTCTAAGTCACCTCTGTAGTATGGGATTAGCCCTTGCGTTAGCGGCCCAGAGCCAGATTAGGTTTTAAAAACAAAGTGGATTAGGAGTGCAAGTTCGCCTCCTCTCAAATTGTTATTTTAGAGGTCATGTAATCAACCTTCTTTTCATGTAATAGACCTCCGTAGGTTGGGTATTTTACCCCTGTGAATACGTCCTTAGAGGACAGCTTGAAGGTAGAGTTTGGTGTGGCCTTGTGATAGGCTTACAATTTTGAGAGCGGATCGCTCTTTGAAATTTGTTTCTGTATGCCTCGTGCAGGCTTTATGTGTAATGTTTGGAGCCAGTGCTCCTGGGCATGAATGGGGTTTTCTGCCCCTTGGCTAAAATTTTTTTTTTTTGAGTAAGGCGGGGCTGATTGCCCAAGAGTTATGAAGTAAGGGCACTGAGCCCGAATCCAGTAATACTGTACCTACATTTTTGCTACTCTGTACCTGTTATGATTGTTATCTCTTGTTTTTGAAAAGAAAATATAACCTAGTTAAATTTTAAATTAATTTTACATTGCACGTTAATTTCGTAGCTTGAAACCCATTCACACCCGCACCTTCTTTCACCTCTACCTACCACGGATATCTCCGTAACAATAATAATAATAATAATAATAATAGACTAATAATAATAATAATACTAATAATAATAATAATAATAATAATAATAATAATAATAATAATAATAATAACGTTACGTATCAGCCCCGTGATAGCTCCTTTCGGTACTATGGGCTGGTAACTCAGACGACCTGGAATCTCCCAGCCGGCCTGTGGGGTGGGGCCGGCTTTTCCGTGTATTGTTCTCGGCGGCCTGCTTACCTGCGAATTCCTTGGAGTTTCAACGGGAATGTTCTGCCTGTAGTGACGTGAAATTTCTGGATCAAATCACGCGAGCTATAAAAAGGGAACCTAGCCGCGGACAGTCAGTCAGAGTTGGACTCCGTGGGGGAGTCAGTGTGAGACTCAGCGAGCTGGGGTTGGGAGGCTAGACTGAGGGCGACAGAGGTCTTGGCTGTCACCAGTGTCCCACTGAGGTCTGAACGAGGAGCTGTTGTTGCGGTGTCGGAGAGACCAGTGTGTAGGTGAATACGACAGAACGAAAGATTGTACTGTGTGTTCATGTAATTCTGTGGACTGAGGATCGCAGTGAGCCAGCGAGGAAACGCACTATCGTGAGTGCGAGGACAAATGACATGTGTTTATGTTCGCCGTTGTGAGTATCGTCCTGCTGCTGAATACTGTTGAGCTGTTCAATTGTTCCCTGCATGGGACTATGCGAAGTAGTGGACTATCATTAGCCAGGGCACTGTGTTCAAATCCAGCTGTCTACGCACAGTGGCTGTAGGAGGTGACTGGAATTGGGGGGCAGAGTGAAAGTAAGGATTAGTGTCCCAGAGGAACGGCCAGACACTTGTTGCGCCATAAGGTAGAGAGATTGGTAAATAGACTCATAAATAGTGTGTCCATTCATAACTGGTTAGAATTGCTTGTATTTAAATATGTGTGTGTGCATTTATTAGGCCATCCTGAAATAAATTAGAGTAATAAGACAGATGGAGTTTTATAATAATAATAATAATAATAATAATAATAATACTAATAATAATACTTTTTTTGCGAGGGAGTGTGGAAAATCTTTCATAAGACGCTTGTGAGGGTCCGCACTCAACAAGTGTGTGAAGATTCTTACCCACTAAAAACCACACTCCCTTTTCCCACGACGTTTATCTCCGCCCCGGAACCGCTCTCGCATTACTTCAGGGCGGATGTCGTGCTTAATGCATCTTGTGCTTCATCTTCCTTCTTCTGCTTTACTATCTGTCGTAATCGTCCAGGTCCTTCTTCTTCTGACGCAGAATATTTTCTACGTAGACTGCCACCTGGTCCCAAGATTCTCGACTTCGTAGCATTACTGACACGATCCCTTCTGGCGTCAATTCTCCGTGCATAACTTCTAAGCATCTTCTTTGTGGCAGCCAATGAACACACACAAAGAAAGTATGTGATACGTCATCGATATCGCCGCAGTATATGCACACCGGACTAGTTGCTAGCCCTAGCCTATGAAAAATTTTTCGGAAGTATCCATGACCTGTCAAGAACTGTGTGAGATAGTAGTTCACTTCACCATGATTTCGGGCAACCCATACGCCCAGAGAAGGTATCAGTCTTTTCGTCCATTTCCCTCTAGAATCATCTTCCCATCTTGTCTGCCATCGTTGCATTCTGCGACTATGAGCCAAAGCCTTTGCCCTTTTCCTTCCTAGCTCTTCTTGTGTGAGCCAAATTTCTTGTCTTTCGAAGGCCAACAAGTCAATGGGAGCTACGGCTGCTACTACTAGAATCGCGGGTTCTGATACTGTGCGATATGCGCAAGCAATTCGTAAAGCTGCTCTCCGTTGTACAGCCGCAATTCTTCTCCGATATTTCACAATTTTTAACGATTCAGCCCAAATTTCCGAACCGTATAGCAGTATCGATTGAACAATCGACATGAGAAGCCGCCTTTTACTAGATATCGGTCCCTTGATATTTCCCATGAGTCTGCTCAGTGCAGTCATGGTTTTCGCTGCCTTATCTGTTACCCGTTGGATGTGGTCCCAATATGTAAGCTTAGTATCAAGCGTTACACCAAGATATTTTGTGCTCCTAGTTGTTTCGATGGCTATCTGTCCGATCTGCATCGGTACAACAGTATTAATCATTTTCCTCGTCAGGAGGACAATTTCCGTTTTGTGATCTGCGAGTTCTAACTTGTGATTTATCATCCATTCTTTGACACGTCGCATCACCTGATTCAATTTAAATTGAGCCAGCTCTAGGTTAAGGGTTACTATCACAGCAGCCACATCATCAGCATAACCCACAAGTTTTACATCTTCTGGTATCTCCAGCCGTAACAAATCATCATACATGATGTTCCAAAGGTGTGGTCCGAGAATTGAGCCTTGCGCTGCACCAGCTGTGAGCCGTTTTCTTCTCTGACCGTCTTCTGTGTCGTGTAACAATGTACGGTCTTTCAAATAGTCTCGCAGTATATACATGAGATATTCTGGTAGCTTGAAAGTTTCTTCTAGAGCTTCCAAAATATCACTCCATCTTGCCGAGTTGAAGGCATTTTTAACATCTAGAGTCACAAGAAGCGTCAGTTTCCTAGAATAATGATTACCCGTTTGAGCTCGTTCTGCTGTCTTCACCACTTCCTTCACAGCATCTAGCGTTGAGTGACCTCTGCGAAATCCATGTTGTTGGTCGGATAGGTCGCCAGCTAATCGGACTGCTGCTAGTATTCTCGGTTGTAGGAGCTTCTCTAAACCTTTCCCGGCAGTGTCCAGCATACGTAGAGGTCTGTAACCCCCAGTTTTCCCTTTACTGATCAGAACCAATCTAGCTATCTTCCAACGAAAGCTAAAAATTCCCGCTTTCAAACAATGATTATACATTCTCAACAGCAGTTGAGGACATAATTCGGCTGCCACCTTTAGTACTTCTGCTGGAATACCATCTGGACCAGGGGCTTTCTTGTTTCTAAGGGAATTAATTGCTGTTATCAATTCTTCAATTGTAAAAGGTGGTACGTTGTCTAGTTCTTTCTCGGCCTCATAATAATAATAATAATAATAATAATAATAATAATAATAATAATAATAATAATTTTTTGCTAGTTGCTTTACGACGCACCGACACAGATAGGTCTTATGGCGACGATGGGACAGGAAAGGGATAGGAGTGGGAAGGAAGCGGCCGTGGCCTTAATTAAGGTACAGCCCCAGCATTTGCCTGGTGTGAAAATGGGAAACCACGGAAAACCATTTTCAGGGCTGCCGACAGTGGGGTTCGAACCTACTATCTCCCGAATACTGGATACTGGCCGCATTTAAGCGACTGCAGCTATCGAGCTCGGTATAATAATAATAATAATAATAATAATAATAATAATAATAATAATAATAATAACCATATACCTTTGTGGTGAGACCTAGTGTTTACAGTGCACTATGTCTTCTGGTGTGTGCCAGAACAAATTTGTTACCTTCATTGAAATGTCTCAGCCTCATCCTTGGCTTTGACAACATGAAAGTGACCGAGGTATGAGTGATGCTAGTAATGTCATTCCTTATGTAGGCAGTCCCTTTTATAAATGGTGGGAAAATGTTGCCCATAGGGTCGGTTGGTGCGGGCATTTCAGTGGTCTTCTAGCTCAGTGAGGAAAGCAACGGGAAACTACCTCACTCCTTATTTCCCTGGTAGGCGTATCTAGTGACACCTGGGCCACCTATGACGGATGATGGTGGAGCAGTTGAGGATCAAACCAGCCTCCGGTCTGAGGACTCAACATGGTTATGATATGAGGCAATAACATACCTCATACCTACATATTTTATGACGAAGTCATCGTTGTTTCTTTAAATAATTTATACAGTCTATCACTTTCTAATTATGGTAGTATTAAATAATCAAATTAAAGGCATAATCAAAATACTTAAATATTTAAAAAAATATTGTTATGTACTGTGAATAGCGGAATATATTTCATTCCAGCAACTCTCTCCAGTATCATTTCATTTCATCTGTCAGTCATTCATCATTGCCCCAGAGAACTGCGACAAGCCTCGGCAGCCGGCACAATTCCTATCCTCGCCGCAAGATGGGGGCTTCATTCATTTCATCCCTGACCCGGTCACTGACTGGAAAACAGGTTGTAGGTTTTCATTTTCACTGTAAATAGCGGAATAAAGTACGCATTGTATTGTTGTAGCTCATTTCCTGTTGGCTCACGCCCTGAAAATGGAACAAATAAATATTACTAAATAAAGTTAACATATAAATTGTCTTTAAACCCCTATTAATACAAATAATATGGTAACATTAAAAAAAAATCGTGATGCGCAGTGTGTCACCAAATGCTTCTCCATGTCTTTCATTGTTGTGTTTTGCCGTTGATCTAATCAAATTCTCCTGTAGTCTGAAAATTAAACGAGCCGACACAATTTTAAAACTTTTTGAATACTTACCTAGATTAGTTGATTCTCCATTACTCGAATTTTCAGTATCTCGAAATAACTTAAGGAAGGAGACCCAGCTTAAGGAAGGAAAAAAAAATAGGTTAATATTCATTCGATTGTTAAATATGCTACAATTGTTGTTGACAGATTCCGTTATAAATTCCAAGTTTTTAAGAATTTTCGTACTTTTCCTTTTTTTAAAGTGTGTATCAAAACTCCAGGTACAAAATGAACCTCAATCATTAACATAGACTGTGATTTGGATTTTGTCGCGTTTTTATTCCGAGCATCAGAAAATATTAATAGCTTTTTAAATAAAAATGTAATATAAAATCGAATTTAAATCCTATTGATCTGAATGAAGTACAGATTGTAGTACAACACTATGGGAGGAAACTCTGAAAAATTCATAATTATCCGTGAATCAGTAAGAGAGTTATGAAGGAAACAGTGATATATCGTTAAAAAGGCGAGAAATTTTGAACATTTTATTTTAAAATGTTATAATTAGAATTTTGACATTATTGAAGTTGCTTCAGATTGCTCTTAAGCATGCCAATCCTGGGGTATGTGCAGCATTTGTCAAACAATCGAATGAATATTGGCCTATTCTCCCCGTGTTGAGCTAGGTCTGCCCCCTTAAATTTGCTGGCCGTTTCTCCTATTCCTCACGTGTATTTATTTCTCTATTATTCGAAATTCCGTTACACGAATTTCTCCATTTCTAGAAGCAAACATTTTCTCCCTTGAAACAAAAAAACAAAATACACTAACTCGAATTTTGTGCAACATTAACTATACAATACAGCATTTGTGGTTTGCGAGGAAATTAACAAGTAAAGAAAGGGTTACAGTGATGCTGGGAGCTAATATGACGGGAACAGAAAAAGTGAAACTTCTAGTGATTGGAAAATCGCTGTTTCTCGGGTGTGAATTAATTATCGGTCACGTACGAATGCAACCCCCCGAAGTCGCGGATGACAAGCTCTATTTATGAATCTCGAATGCGTGATATTGACGAAAAGTTTCAACGTGAAGGGTGGAACGCTTAACAGTAACAATCAGAAGAGACTAACGGATTTTTTTCTAAAGGTGTTAACGGAGGTATGTTTCTTGTTTCGCTACTGTACCCTGTCTTCTAAAAAGTTACTATAATAAGGGTTATAATTAAAAGGATGCCGTAAAATAGCGGTTGTTTGTATATTTTTAAATACTGTTAAAAGTAATGTATTCAGTATATGCCCGTAGATACATATGATTCAATTACATGCTATACATGCTCAAAAACGGTATTCGCTACATCTAGAAATTTCGATATTGCCGGTCTGTGTGGCTCAGACGGTTAAGGCGCTGGCCTTCTGACCCCAACTTGGCAGGTTCGATCCTGGCTCAGTCCGGTGGTATTTGAAGGTGCTCAAATACGTCAGCCTCGTGTCGATAGATTTACTGGCACGTAAAAGAACTCCTGTGGGACTAAATTCCGGCGCCGCGGCGTCTCCGAAAACCGTATAAGAGTAGTTAATGGGACGTAAAACAAATAACATTATTATTATTATTATTAAATTTCGATAACTCGAACTGAAATTTAGCTCCCGAGGCGATTCCAGATATCGAGGTTCCACTGCATGTACAAAAAATGTTACATTCCTCACATAATGTGTAATATAAATGTGCCGGGCTGAGTGGCTCAGACGGTTAAGGCGCTGGCCTTCTAACCCCAAGTTGGCAGGTTCGATCCTGGCTCAGTCCGGTGGTATTTGAAGGTGCTCAAATACGACAGCCCCGTGTCGGTAGATTTACTGGCACGTAAAAGAACTCCTGCGGGACTAAATTCCGGCACCTCGGCGTCTCCGAAGACCTCAAAAAGTAGTTAGTGGGACGTAAAACAAATAACATTATTATTATTATTAAAATAAATGTAATATTAACAAGAATATTTCAAATAAAAACAAGTATAACCATATCAGAACCACAATTCGCCGACATTTTTAATTTTCAGTTTTGTGCAAATAAAGGAATGGAATGTGTAGTTACATAAGAATCCGGACACCAAAAATGAAAATCCATTCCATTGCCATCTTCTTCCCATCTTGCGTCATCGTTATCATCGACATCTGTTTCTTCCTCTTCTTCATTATCGTCTATGTGTTACAAAAATGATCACGCTCTAAAGAAGATTTAATGATAATTTGCTCACCGGGCGAGTTGGTCGTGCGCAGCCCTGAAGATTGTTTTCCGTGGTTTCCCATTTTCACACGAGGCAAATCTTGCGGCTGTACCTTAATTAAGGCCACGGCCACTTCCTTCACACTCCTAGGCCTTTTCCATCCCATCGTTACCATTATACCTATCTGTGTCGGTGTGACGTAAAACAAATTGTTAAAAATAGACAATTTGTTAGTCAATATGCGACAATTATATCTTCACACATTCGCATACCTGCGTAATAATAGGCTTCAGAGTCCCTTTGGGTGTCATCTGATGAACATTCGTGACCATCATCAATTTGTTCCATTCTTCTTTCATTTACACTTTAAAAGGTGTGTTTAATGAAACATCAAGCGGCTGTAGTCCCTCCTGATATAACAGCCAATTCAGTATTGCACTGTTAGAATTTTTGCTTCATGAACTCCATCAAGTGCAATCGAAACTTATCAAGTACGAGAAGTACACATTTCCTCCTTCCCCACACTTTATCAATCCATATTTTCATACCATTTTCACCCTTTCATACACTTCCACAAGCACATCTGCTGGTATCTTTTCCTTAGGCCGAGTCTTTCGCTTGAAGGTTTTCATCGACGGGAGCTTAGTGACATCAGCACACCATGCAAGTACCATGTATGTGTATCTTCAGTCCTAGGCCCTAAGGCTGGTTGGATCCTCAACAGCTCCGCCATCAGCTGTCATAGATCACTGAAGAGGCGTACTAGGGAAATGAGGAGTGGGGTAGTTTCCCGTTGCTTTCCTCACTGGGCCAGCAGTTGCTATTACATATGTCTGCCAAGCCCACTGAAATGCATGCACCAACCGAACCTATGAGCAACATTTTCACACCATTCATAGCAGGAACTGGCTGCATAAGGAATGGTATTTCTAGCATCCCTCATACCTCAGTCACTCTCACATTGTCAAAGCCAATGGATAAGACTGAGACAGGTCAATGAAAGCAACATAAATGGTCTAGCCCATAGAAGAGTGCACTCTAAACACTAGGTCCCGCCAGCAAAGGCATACTGTATGTATTTCATGTCCACACGTTTTCGCGGTAACACTTTAATCACCTTTCTCAGTACAGTCCTATTTGAGGATCCGTCGAATGTGAGCGGCGTTTCGTCCATATTCGCTGTCTGTCCTATTTCAAAATTGTAAGGCTTCGGAAAAAAAGCGCAACAAATCTGCTTTTTTGTTATTTAAGACACATCCCATTTTTTACACTTATTTTAAGGGCAAATACGGTAAAAGGGGAAGGAATGTTGTCCTCTCTTGCAAACGTGTGACATTTCCGGGCAGGAAGTAAGCCCATCAACAGCTGATTCATTATGGTTGAGACAAACAGGATATCATCTGACGTGCGTGGAGAACAAGGCTGTCACGTCCAGATGTCTATAAGTCGGGGATTCACGAGAGGAACCATTTCTTCATCCGGATCAACTGCCAGTGGTGAAAATTAGAAGTATTTGCGGTGTGAGACTTAGAAATAGCCTCCTAATTCTCTCGATTTTCAGAACGGGGTGTTCGAGATACCTTTAGAGTTGTAGATATCGTGTTTTGGCCGTTCTCATGAAATGAACCAGGGAGGAAGAGCGGATACGAGGATGTCCAACATGTTTAGATCAATTTTACGATTAATATGCGAGAAATAAACTTCCAAAACATGAGAAATACATACATGTTAATTTTGAGATAAATATTATATTGTGAAACTCCTAAATTAGGTTATACAATTATTCTGTGTCGAAGGACACTACTTTTTCTGTTAAACGATGCTTGAAATATGTTTTCTGTGACAAAATATGATCACTTCAGTGCGAATTTATTTCCTGTTCTGTGTCTTAAGATGCTAAATCCTGTTTTCAGTGAATTCCTATGTGTTTATTTTGCATAGTACAATATGCTCCTAAATTCAATCTTAGTAGCTGTTGCTGTGTTACGATTATTATGAGTAAAAATAATTAATATTTTGTTACGGGAATGTTTGGTACTGCTGATGATAGGAAGCCTTGTAATGTTTATTCCTTTTAATTTTAATCACCAATGACCTGTGAAATAATTTATTGACTGTAAATCTTTGAAGGAACACTAGTTTAAACATTGTTCCAGAGAATGACTTCGAATTAGTGAAATTCCTGAAAGATAATGTTCTTATGATGTAAGAAAACTTAAACAGAAGAATGAAACTTGGAAGAAACACATTCTACGGAAAGAAAACAGAGTTAATAGAGTAAGGGGAAGATAATAACTTATAATCATTTCAGTTAAAGAAGTTTTCGAAAGGTAGACCAATTTAATGAAGAGGATATCGACCGGGCGAGTTGGCCGTGCGCGTAGAGGCGCGCGGCTGTGAGCTTGCATCCGGGAGATAGTAGGTTCGAATCCCACTATCGGCAGCCCTGAAAATGGTTTTCAGTGGTTTCCCATTTTCACACCAGGCAAATGCTGGGGCTGTACCTGTACTAGCAAAAAAAATTGGAAATAAAACTCGTTGATTTATGATATTTTGGTTCTAAAGACGTGAAGACGTATGAAAACCTGACGTCACAACTATATTCTTTTGAACTAGTCGAATTACAAAAGTGTAGATTGAAATGCTTGTTCTGAGTCTCTAGACATTTGAACAAAATGTGTACGATCAGTAACTGTCACCCGATTCCTTTTCTTGTCGTCTTCTTGGTTTCTTCCTCTATCAACTGTAGACACTGTGTTGTTTCTCTATGTACACTGTCTTTCTTCTACTGCTCAATTCAATAACGAATATTGCCTATGAAATTTGTCGATATCCTCTTTTTTTTTTGCTAGGGGCTTTACGTCGCACCGACACAGATAGGTCTTATGGCGACGATGGGATAGGAAAGGCCTAGGAGTTTGAAAGAAGCGGCCGTGGCCTTAATTAAGGTACAGCCCCAGCATTTGCCTGGCGTGAAAATGGGAAATCACGGAAAACCATCTTTAGAGCTGCCGACAGCGGAATTCGAACCTAACATCTCCCGGATGCAAGCTCACAGCCGCGCGCCCCTAACCGCACGGCCAGCTCGCCCGGTTTTTATTTGCAAAACATACTATCCAATAATTAAAAATGACATCTCATAATCTGACAAATATTATATTTTGTCAACGTAATTCGAATTGAATATAACATTGAAAATAAATAATTATTGAATAGTGTTACTAGATTTAAGAATATCGCTTTTGGTGCTTCCTGTAAAATATAAAATTTAGAGAAATACGTACATTTATGATAATCTTACTTATCATCCATATGAATAATCTTAGATGCGTTATATGAAGGGGAAAGTGACAGGTATCTCTATAAGTAGAGCTTACAGATAGCAGAAGGAAGACAAAATGGAGGGGTGAAACCACAAATAAGACAACCCTATTAATTAAAATTTCTTCTTGTGACAAAATAGCAAACCACTTAAAGTTAACTAGGCCTATATAATATGCATTATTTACAATTTACGTCATGAACACAGTTAATTATCTGATCCTGTAATAATTACGGGGAGAGTTCCACAGGGCAATATTATTGGACCTTTATGTTTCCTTATATACATAAATGATATGAGCAGAGAACGGGAATCACGGACAAGGCAATTTCCGGATGAAAATGAAATGAAATAGCGTATGGCTTTTAGTGCCGGGACTGTCCGGTGTCCAAGGACATGTTCTGCTCGCCAGGTGCAGGTTATTTGATTTGACTCCCGTAAGCGACCTGCGCGTCATGATGAGGATGAAATAATGATGATGTCGACACATACACCCAGCCCCCGTGCCAGCGAAATTAACCTATGATGGTTAAAATTCCATACCCTGACAGGAATCGTACCCGGGACCCCTGTGACCAAAGGCCAGCACACTAACCATTTAGCCAAGGAGCCGGATATTTCCGGATGATATTATACTGTGTAGAGTCGTAAATGAGTTGCAGGATTTTGAGCAACTGCACGTGGACTTAAACAATGTTGTGAGGTGGACAGCGGACAATGGTATGATGCTGAACGGGATGAAAAGTCAGGTTGTAAGTTTCACCAAGAGGAAAAGTCCTCTGAGTTTTAAGAACTGTGTTGATGCGGTGATAGTATCTCATGGGGAACACTGTAAGTTAAAATAAAGAATTGTCTTAATTGGGGTAATCACATTAAAGAGTTTGCAAAGGAAGGCTGCAAATCTCTTCACATGGATATGAGGGTATTTAGAGGTTGTAGTAAGGATGTAAAGGAGAGGGCGTGTAAGTCTTTGGTAACACCGCAGTTAGAGTATGGTTCCAGTGAATGTGACGCACACCAAGACTACTTGATACGAGAAGTGGGAAAGATCCAAACGAAAGCAGCTCGATTTGTTCTGGGTGATTTCAACAAAGGAGTACTGTTATGAAGACGTTGTAAAATTTGGGCTGAGAAGACTTGGGAGTAAGGAGACAAGGTGCTCAACTATGTGATATGTTTCGAGCTGTCAGTGGTAAGATGGCGTGGAATGACATTAGTAGACAAATAAGCTTGAGCGGATCTTTTAAAAGCAGGAAAGGTCATAATGAAATGAATGAAAACCTACAACCTGTTTTCCAATCAGTGATGAAGTCAGAGATGGAATGAATGAAGCCCCATCTTGCGGCGAGGATAGGAAATTTGTTTTCTATTTGCTTTACGTCGCACCGACACAGATAGGTCTTCTGGCGACGATAGGATATGAAAGGGCTAGGAGTGGGAAGGAAGCGGCCGTGGTCTTAATTAAGGTACAGCCCCAGCATTTTCCTGGTGTGAAAATGGGAAACCACGGAAAACCATCTTCAGGGCTGCCGACAGTGGGATTCGAACCCACTGTCTCCCGAAAACTGGATACTGGCCGCACTTTAGCGACTGCAGCTATCGAGCTCGGTCAGGATAGGAATTGTGCCGGCTGCCAAAGCCTGTCGCAATCCTTTGGGGGCAATGATTAATGACTGACAGATGAAATGAAATGACACTGGAGAGTGTTGCTGGAATAAAATATGAGATGGAAAACCTGAGTACCCGGAGAAACATCTGTCCCGCCTCTGCATTTTCCAGCACAAATCTCACATGCAGTGACCGGGATTTGAACCACTGAACCCAGCGGTGAGAGGCCGACGCGCTGCTGCCTGAGCCTCGGACGCTTCAGATAAGAGTTGGAATTCAAGAGGAAAAATTGGGCCAAATATTAATGTATAGGACGAGGAGTAAAGGATTGGAAAAGTCAAGCAAACAGTTGTTAGGGAAACTGCCATCTGGGGGACAGCCCTAAATGCAGATCATTTATGATTGATGATGATTGGTAACGTCTAGGTCTGGGTGCACTTGGAGCATGTAAAACATATTTCTGGACAGCACTTGGACATGTTTGCCTCGTCAACATTTCGTCTGGACCGGACATTGACGATCCTCTCCAGGAGGAAGTGTAAGAAAGAAGTCCAGTTATTTTGGCTGAATGGACAGCGTAGCGCCTTTCTGTTCAGAGACACCGGGTTCCATTCCCAGCCAAACTTGAGGATTTTATCCGCTGTTGTTTAATTGCTCAGTCTTGGGAAATGGATGATTTTGTTAATCTTAACGCACACAATACACCACTTTACCAACCATGATAGGAACAGGTAACAGAGTATACAGTACAAACCTGCACAAAGGGTTGGCATCCAGCCGCAAAACTAGGCTTTATGCACGTTAGTGCCAACCCCAAGAAATTGGGTAAATGCCTGAAAATAAGACAGAGTAGCAGTGCAAGAAAGAACGTGCACTGTAACTTTTGACTTCCTTATGAATTCAAACCGTGACACGAGACCGTTGTGCAACCGAAAATGGTCACCATCTTGCTAACGATCTGGAGTGATCTTAACTTCAAACATCTAACGGGATCCTAGTTTCAAAATCTTATAACACATTATGAGCTCAGTTTTACTTTTATCTGTCACGAGAAAGTTGAAAGTAGTTGGACGTCCTTGAGTCTCGAATCAAAAGTCTTCTAATTTTAAACGGACGAGATTATATTCGCGATGTAGACTGGACAGAGCTTGATTTTCAGGTTCTGCGGCTTGGCGTAGTCACATAGCAGCTTGAAAAAAAAAACGGCAAGGCAGTAGGCAAGCCCAGAGCACGTAAAAGCGGCCGATGGATTTCACTTCTTCTCAGGTCAGTATGCGTTTGGTCTCTAGCAGTGACGACTCGTGAAGTTTCATATAGGAGGGGCACCCTATTGTTTAAAAACAGATACGGATAACATACTGTAAATTTAAAATACTCACACATATTTACAAATGCAAGTATTAACATTACAAGGCAATATGCCAAAACGGACCTAAATTTACCTTATCGTTAATTCCCATGTCAGAACTACCCTTCTTTCTTTAGCTGTAGCAAATCTCTCGATCATTGCCTGAGCATTTTTACCTCTCAGTTATCATTGTACTTCTCGGGAATATCCTATCTAATGTAGAGAAACACCTCCTTTCCACAGTAGTCATTGGTATGGTTGTAGCACATTCGGAAATACAAGTCAGTGAGCTGTGTAGCTTTCTTTAATTCAGAGAACTACCTGCTACCCTTCTCGGTCACAATTTGCTTGTGACCGAGTAGGCTATCTCTCATTAGAGGGGGCCTTTTTCCCAAGAAACAAGGCCAGCGGCAACGTTTGGAGAACATGTACTTCAAACATTTCCTTTGCGGTCACATGGGGGTTGTGACCAGGAGCTCATTTATACGTTTTTACGCTCCATCCTGAAGCCAGATGTCACAGTTTGGAAACAATAGTCACCTTCCTTATGAGCCTAAACCCTGTATCCCCTTGTACATGACGTATCGAGAAGTAAAATTCAAAAGATGAATGTTTATTGGGAGGGCATGTGACCCCGTGACCTTATGCGCCAGCCGCCACTGGTCTCTAGTAAACATCCGGCATTCTAACTTTCACATTATTGTTGACTGTTGCAGGTGCAGGCGTTTCAAGGTCAAGTGCGTGCATTCTTCCTTAAATACGGGAGATAATTGAACAGTATTTTAGAGAGACCCTCTCTCAAGTGTTCAATCGTTGCCTTGGTTTGTGGCAGCCCTACCTTCCACCCTCCTCTTGAGTTCAGCGTAGCTTCCACATTTAACGTCTCCCATTATCTGCTGAATATCCCTAGCTAATTTTATGTCTCTGTTTCAATTGAAATCTCTTAATAATGTTTTGAACGTTAATGATATAACTCTTGATTTCGTTTTAACTAATCTAAGTGGTGTAACTGTGAGCAGAGAGCAATATCCGATAGTCCCAGAAGATGAAAACCATCCTGCACTAACAATTATTCTAGAACCAAGAGGTGAATGTGATCGAATAAAGCAAAATCGTACTATAGCGTATGATTTTCAGAAAGCACATTTTTTTGTATATATAACAAGTTTCGAGAAACAGACTGGTCTGAGTTGGGAAAAATTGAAGATGTAGATGAAGCAGTAGACCATTTTTACGTAAGAGTAAATTCTGTATTTGAAGCCACGGTCCCCAAAAGAGCATTCTTTTCGAGAACTAAATAACCGGTTTGGTTTACTTCGGAAATAATCCATAATATTAAGTTGAAAGAATTGCATAGAAGACGTCAAATATTTTCTGATCACAGTAAAAATGTATATAAACAACTCAGGAAATATGTTAAAACCTTAATCAACAAAGCGTACAATCGTTATATCTCTGAAATTCAAAACAACATCACGAAAGATACTAAATCATTCTGGAATTTTATTAAAAATAAGCGAACTCAAAAGATACACCCTTACAGAGTATGAAACAATAATATTACGCTAGATAATACTCAAAGTATTTCCAATGGTTTTGCAACATTCTTTAAATCTGTATACTCTTCTTCTCCACCTTCTTACGCTATTCCGGATACGCCACGATTACTGGTAAACGATCCCCTAGGAGTTGAATTCATAATCACAAGCGAATATAAAGCAGCTATTACGAAATTGAAATCCAAAAAATCATGTGGCTCTGATGGGATACCTCCCTACATCCTAAAAGCATTATACCAATATAAATGGTCCGTTATTGGACATTATAAATTTTCCAGCTAACTCATTCCTGTCTGTCAGCGTTTCGCCCCCGTGTACTAGGTTGGGCTCGTCAGTTGGTACCTAGCACACCCACCAAGACGCATGGCTAATGCATACCGTGGAGGCCACTGCGTAGGCTACTTGAAGCCACCGGCAGTGCCAATGCACTATGAAAGACTTTGTCTCACTACCAAAAATTGATGCCTGCTTGGCCATCAGATGATATAGATGTTGATTCACATATGGAATCTGAAATATTTGTC
The DNA here is from genome assembly GCF_040414725.1 of Anabrus simplex. Classification (NCBI taxonomy): domain Eukaryota; kingdom Metazoa; phylum Arthropoda; class Insecta; order Orthoptera; family Tettigoniidae; genus Anabrus; species Anabrus simplex. Next base: position 287,736,564 of record NC_090270.1, on the reverse strand, counting down.
CTGAATGAGTAAATTTATAGTACCAATATGAATGGTCCGTTATTAGACATTATAAATTTTCCAGCTAACTCATTCCTGTCTGCCAGCGTTTCGCCCCCGTGTACTAGGTTGGGCTCGTCAGTTGGTACCTAGCACACCTAGTACACGGGGGCGAAACGCTGGCAGACAGGAATGAGTTAGCTGGAAAGTTTATAATGTGCAATAACGGACCATTTATATTGGTATTATAAATTTACTCATTCGGGACAAATATTTCAGATTCCATATGTGAATCAACATCTATATCATCCAAAAAGCATGTTCTGAAGTGTAACTCATTCCTCTTCTGAGAGTGTATAATTTGATACTTGAGAACCAGACATTTCCCAAAGCCTGGAAAATATCGAGAGTTTGTCCAATCTTTAAATCTGGAGACAATAAGATGATTGAGAATTATCGACCTGTCTGTATTTTATGCGCTCCGTGCAAAATCCTAGAACAGATTTTATATTGTCGTATTTTCGCTCATGTAAAGAGGGCTATAAGTGAATATCAGCATGGCTTTATGCCTGGTAGGTCAGAAATAAGCAATCTTGTTCATTTTACTCAGTATTTTCTTAATGTTCTACATAGGCGAGGAAATGTTGATGTAATTTACTTGGATTTTTCGAAAGCCTTTGACAAAATTGATCACGACATTTTATTGAAAAAGCTCTCTGAATTTGGAATGACTTCGCCAATGCTAACACTGATTTCATCCTACCTTAGAGACAGAAAACAGTATGTAGCATATCGCAATTGTATTTCAGACATTTTTTCTGTATATTCTGGTGTTCCACAGGGTTCAAACCTGGGTCCATTGCTATTTAGCCTTTATATCAACGATCTCCATTCTAAGGTTAAGTTTTCAAACTGCCTTTTATATGCGGGTGGTGTAAAGCTTTACAAAGAAATAACATATGATGAAGATATCGACAAACTACAGAGCGACTTAAATCAATTATAAGAATGGAGTATAGAAAATAAAATTTATATTTCAATATAAAGAAATGTTGCTTCTTAAAAATTACACACGGCAAATCTCTTAAAGAATACCTGTACTCTATCAACACTGAATTACTGACGCAGGTTAATTTAATTAATGATCTAGGAGTACGCGTCACAAACAATTTGTCGTTTAACCCACACATTTATGACAAAATTTATTATGCCTACAAAAAAATGGGCTTCTTAATCCCACACAACAGAGACCTGAAGAATATCCAAGCCCTCATACTTTTGTTCAACACACTTGTGAGTTCCAAATTTGAGTACGCGTCGGTAATTTGGTCTCCCCTTTACAAATCTTATCAAAACCGTGTGGAGAAAGTTCAAAAACGTTTCTTACGTTATCTTTACTTTAAAAAATAAAACAGGTTTGGCCCTAGCGGCATAATTCAATATACAGATCTCCTGAAAGAATTTAACTCCACTTCATTATTAAATAGATGTATAATAAATGATCAAAAATACCTCCATAGAGTTTTCAATAACGTGGTAGATAACAGTTACTTTCTACAACAATTCTCGTTCAATACCCGGAAAAGCAGTTTAAGACACAGACATCTCTTTTTTCTTCCGATTTCTAAAACAGTATTTTATAGAAGCTCACCGCTGTTCAGAATGTGCAGTACATATAACGTCACAGTTCATAAATTTCCTGATCTTGATTTAGACTTTGCTGTTAGATACAATTATTATGTAAAATTATTGAAGAATGTACACAGTTAAAGTAGTGGTCGCACTATGCTGGGCACTTTGAGTTCAATTAAAGCACTATTTCTGAACTGTATGTACTATATTTATATCTTGGTTAGTTTGTGTTTCATTTTAGTGTTTTATTTTATTTGAATTTATATAATGTAAATATAGATAAACTAAGTGTAGGGAAAACTGCAAACAAATTGTCAATACTAGCGTCTATTTGTACTTAAGATTTAATGTGCTGTTCATACTGATTGCCACAACTCACCTCTTACCAAACATATATTTCATGCCTTACTATCCATGATTTTCTTTTTATATGTCAGTGCCAGTTTAAGATTAGAGTTATTTCTTTGATAGATACTAATTCTTAGTTTATTTTATGTTTCCGTATTTCTACTTTTATTTTATTTACTTTCAGATATTAAGTATTTTAGGTCATAAGTCCACTTCGAACTTGAAAAAGTATGAATGTGCTGTAAATTCCGTTTGCTACTTTACGTATTAATAATGTTGGATATTTTTGTTTTTAGATATTAAGTTAATTCTGACATTTGTTTAATATTGTTTAAAGGAACATTATTCATTAATTCATGTTTCTCTTCTTTTCTAGGTAAGTACAGAAAAATGCCCCTGATGATGTCGTTAGCATTGAGTGAGTATATTGCTTATATCTGAATATACAGTTTATACCTTAGGCCTATATCGACGGCTCCAAGTATTGACATCGTAACTTCAAACTGTCGAACGTACAGGAGAAGCAAAAGAAGTTTAAATACACTGATTGACAGAGCAAATGCAACACCAAGGAGGAGTGGTTCGAAAGGGATGAAAGTTGGGGAAAAAAACAGAGACGGCACGGACGAATAATTGATGTTTATTTCAAACCGATATGCAGGTTACACAATGCGCACGGCATCGACTCACTAGGATGTAGGACCACCGCGAGCGGCGATGCACGCAGAAACATGTCGAGGTACAGAGTCAATAAGAGTGCGGATGGTGTCCTGAGGGATGGTTCTCCATTCTCTGTCAACCATTTGCCACAGTTGGTCGTCCGTACGAGGCTGGGGCAGAGTTTGCAAACGGCGTCCAATGAGATCCCACACGTGTTCGATTGGTGAGAGATCCGGAGAGTACGCTGGCCACGGAAGCATCTGTACACCTCGTAGAGCCTGTTGGGAGATGCGAGCAGTGTGTGAGCGGGCATTATCCTGCTGAAACAGAGCATTGGGCATCCCGTGAAGGTACGGGAGTGCCACCGGCCGCAGCACATGCTGCACGTAGCGGTGGGCATTTAACATGCCTTGAATACGCACTAGAGGTGACGTGGAATCATACGCAATAGCGCCCCAAACCATGATGCCGCGTTGTCTAGCGGTAGGGCGCTCCACAGTTACTGCCGGATTTGACCTTTCTCCACGCCGACGCCACACTCGTCTGCGGCGACTCACTGACAGAACAGAAGCGTGACTCATCGGAGAACACGACGTTCCGCCATTCCCTCATCCAAGTCGCTCTAGCCCGGCACCATGCCAGGCGTGCACGTCTATGCTGTGGAGTCAATGGTAGTCTTCTGAGCGGACGCCGGGAGTGCAGGCCTCCTTCAATCAATCGACGGGAAATTGTTCTGGTCGATATTGGAACAGCCAGGGTGTCTTGCACATGCTGAAGAATGGCGGTTGACGTGGCGTGCGGGGCTGCCACCGCTTGGCGGCGGATGCGCCGATCCTCGCGTGCTGACGTCACTCGGGCTGCGCCTGGACCCCTCGCACGTGCCACATGTCTCTGCGCCAACCATCTTCGCCACAGGCGCTGCACCGTGGACACATCCCTATGGGTATCGGCTGCGATTTGACGAAGCGACCAACCTGCCCTTCTCAGCCCGATCACCATACCCCTCGTAAAGTCGTCTGTCTGCTGGAAATGCCTCCGTTGACGGCGGCCTGGCATTCTTAGCTATACACGTGTCCTGTGGCACACGACAACACGTTCTACAATGACTGTCGGCTGAGAAATCACGGTACGAAGTGGGCCATTCGCCAACGCCGTGTCCCATTTATCGTTCGCTACGTGCGCAGCACAGCGGCGCATTTCACATCATGAGCATACCTCAGTGACGTCAGTCTACCCTGCAATTGGCATAAAGTTCTGACCACTCCTTCTTGGTGTTGCATTTGCTCTGTCAGTCAGTGTAAACACTGTAAATCCAGTTAATTTACAATGTTATTGAAACTTTACAAATGGACATTTATAAATGAAGGGATTTAAATAGTCTGCAAGCATTGGCTCTAATAATTTTCAAAATGGACTTAGCAGACTTACGATGTTTTTATCTGGAAATATGTGCATATATTATATATATATTTATTTATTGCCAGCCCCGTGGTGTAGGGGTAGCGTGCCTGCCTCGTACCCGGAGGCCCCGAGTTCAGGTCAGAGATTTTTACCTGGACCTGAGGGCTGGTTCAAGGTCCACTCAGCCTACGTGATTAGAATTGAGGAGCTATCTGACGGTCTAGAAAGCCAAGAATATTGGCCGAGAGGATTCGTCGTGCTGACCACACGACACCTCGTAATCTCTAGGCCTTCGAGCTTAGCAGTGGTCGCTTGGTAGGCCAAGGCCCTAGCAGGGCTGTAGTGCCATGGGAAAAAATACATTTATTCAGAAAGAATAAACACTTCTCCCATAACGAGTTTGCCCTGTACATTATCTCTAAGTCTGGATAATGAACCTTCCAAGGCTTTGAGGATAGATCTGCTAGATTGAACCTTGATCAGAATTCTTCGAAGAACTTGGGAATTGTTCTTCTCGCACCGATTATGAAGCCTATAACGACGAGGTCTACGTTTTTCACAAGAAAAATTGGCACTTGATACAAAACTGTCACTGTGCTCTGGTGTACCAGTTTGTCTTTGAAACCAAGTTTTGATAAAAGTAATAATAAGCAATAGGGATTTATTTGCTATCGCATAAAGTCCTGCAAATTCTCTTCCTTGACTTTTCTTCTTCGCATGATCGACCTTCTAACAAGGGGGCATTCCCTACTCGTCACCGCCGATTTCGCTCAAAAACATTTAGGGCTTGGCTAGAAATGAAAGTACCCGAACTGGGAACTCCAGATGGCCAAGCGTATAGAAATTAAAAATAAAAATAAAAATGTTGACGCGGCACTCGCACCGCATAAGCCACTAAGTTAGTGCGGACGCCGAGCAGTAGTTCGCGTAGCGGTAAGAGTTCGGACTGGTAATTCGATGGTCGTGGGTTTGGCTCCCCGTGTGGAGACTGTCTTTTTTCCCTCTCAATTTTTATATTATTCATTTTCCAATTAAGCAAAGGGATGAATAATTCATTTTATTTATTTATACGCAAAAAACATAGAAAAGGTAAAAAAAATAGGATTTCATTGTCAGACTTTCTTCGTCCTGCACCAAAAATCTATTGTTTGTGTACAGCCGCCAGGAGCAACCGTCACTTGTCAGGTTTTTTAATTTCGTGTGGCTATTTGTAGCCGAGTGCAGCCCTTGTAAGGCAGACCCTCCGATGAGGGTGGGCGGCATCTGCCATGTGTAAGTAACTGCGTGTTATTGTGGTGGAGGATAGTGTTATGTGTGGAGTGTGAGTTGCAGGGATGTTGGGAACAGTACAAACACCCAGCCCCCGGGCCATTGGAATTAACCAATTAAGGTTAAAATCCCCGACCCGGCCGGGAATCGAACCCGGGACCCTCTGAACCGAAGGCCAGTACGCTGACAATTCAGCCAACGAGTCGGACCCTTGTCAGGTGAAAACGAATCTTACAGCGAAACGACTATTCACGTTTATGGCGCATTCCTCAAGGAAGGGAGATAGCCAATAAAGGAGAAAAAAGAATTTCTGTTTGAACACGTTGGGAAAGTTCGCAACGGAAACATTTTCCACAATTATGCGCTCATTAAAAATGACGTCCTATATGCCTTTTGCATACAAATAACTAAAATAAATTAAAATAAATGAATAATATAAAAGTTGAGAGGGGAAAGAAACAGTCCCCACATGCGGAATCGAACCCACGACCATCGAATTATCAGTCCGAGCTCTTAGCGCTTCCCCAACAACTGCTCGGCGTGCAAACTAACGTAAGTGGCTTATACGGTGCCAAGGTAGTTAGAGTAAGAGGTAGGGATCACGCGCAGGTCTCCCCACCACGCTTGGCCGCCGATGACGTCAACATGAACCCTCAGCGCCTTGTCTTCTGTATGGGGTAGGCTAATACACAGCTGTAAGCTATTCTGTTTTAGCCACAAGTTAGAGATAAGAGAACTTCATTGATATTTTAACATCACCTCATAAAAGGCATTGCACTTCACTATTACAGTAGAGTAACTATAGGAGATCAAATACAGTGTGAATCCAGCAGCGTTTCTGAAGTATTTCGATCTGTATAAAAGGTTGTAACAATGCTAAGACTGTGATCGCAGTGGAATGGCCTTTCCATATGTTCATGTTCTCAACATCTATGATAACAATAACAAGAGGCTCTAATTGTTACATAGTCGAACATTAAAGCTTGATGCTTGATGACTGCAAGAAATATGTCCGTTGTTCCAAGCAATATTGGGAAACTATGTACACTGTCAACAACACAAACAGCAAACGTTAGGAAACTGTCCACAAAACAAACAGTACAATAAATGTTCTCCTCCAAGTGCCAGGAACTGACAAATTCCACGTTGACATTAGATAGACCATATAAATTAATGAGCTTGTATATTGACATTGTTAGCACTGGTTTCATATACAACATAACAAATTGACTTTCATAAAAAACAGGTATATTATAAACAAAGAAAAATGCTGATATTAAAAAAAGAATATCAAACACACTTATCCATAGCATCAGTGGAATTTCTTTGCTTTTGTTCTTTCTTTATCGGTATTGTATTAACTGAAACCCGGTCTCTTGAATGTCTTATTTTTTGTTTAAAGCGTCCATTCGAATAAAAGAACGGCTTCTCACAAAGCAACTTGCAAGCTCATAAATTTCGGGGAATTTCTTCTTCAGGATATCCGTAAGGTTTGTGATGATGTTAGAACCCTCTTTCAGTTCTTTCCCGTGGTAAAATTGAAACTACCGAGCTCGATAGCTGCAGTCGCTTAAGTGCGGCCAATATCCAGTATTCGGGAGATAGTGGGTTCGAATCCCACTGTCGGCAGCCCTGAAGATGGTTTTCCGTGGTTTACCATTTTCACACCAAGCAAATGCTGGGGCTGTACCTTAATTAAGGTCGTGGACGCTTCCTTCCCACTCCTAGCCCTCTCCTGTCCCATCGTCGCCATAAGACCTATCTGTGTCGGTGCGACGTAAAGCAACTTGGCTAAAAAAAGGAACTCTTTTTGAAATCTAATTTCCATCCCTTGTAGTATGACCTGTTTTCTCTCTGTAATTTTATTGCTTTCTATATCGAGGTTCTTCTTCTTTACCCTAACAGCTACACGATCCTTGGTTTCGCGACTGTCCTCGAGCTGTTTTACTTGCTCTTCAAGGGCTTTAACGAACCCTAGCTCATCCGCCAGTAAAGAATAGGATGTTGTGGGCTAAACGCTGGCCTTGGCACACGATATCCGAGTTTTGATCGAGTTCATCAGTAGCATGTAACATAATTGGGCGTAATGTTTCATAATCTTCCGGAGAACAGATGGAATTTCTTATCGCCTCGGAAGCATTGAGGCTGAGAAGCAATGATCTCACCTTTCGCGTCACAGCTGTCGGAAGAGGATGGTCTTAAAGCCTTCCGAACCCTCGAAGCTGAGAAAGATAGCTTTCGATAATGACTCGATTACTTCTGTCACCATTTATTTAGTCCAGTGGCTTTAGGGAATACGTGTCCGACTCGTTGGCTGAATGGTCAGCGTACTGGCCTTCGGCTCAGAGGGTCCCGGGTTCGATTCCCGGCCGGGTCGGGGATTTTAACCTTCATTGGTTCATTCCAGTGGTCCGGGGGCTGGGTGTTTGTGCTGTCCCCAACATCCCTGCAACTCACACACCACACATAACACTATCCTCCACCACAATCACACGCAGTTACCTACACATGGCAGATGCCGCCCACCCTCATCGGAGGGTCTGCCTTACAAGGGCTGCACTCGGCTAGAAATAGCCACACGAAATTAAAAAAGGGAATACGTGAAAGTGTATGTTTCGTTCCTTCGCATGCCTGCTATGATTTGTGCAACCTGCAATGGCATGACAAAGCATACTGAAAAGTGTACATTTATTACTGCTTTTTACGTTTTATCACATAAAATAACACACACGGTTTCTTATAGACCACAGATGTTACTATCGTGTATTATTAGCACCTAGCTTCTGCGTGTACAGCGATTCTTATTCGAACTACCTCTACCTCATTCAGAGCAGATTCAACGCGAGGGTCCTGCGTGACGTCACAACTCTGCTTTGCTACTGCGCACCTCTCTCGTGATCCCTACCTTGTATTCTACGTACCTTGATACGGTGCGAGAGCTGCGTCACCATTTTTATTTTTATATTCTATACGCTTGGCCATCTGGAGTTCCCACTTCAGGTACTTTCATTTCTAGCCAAACCCTGCATGTTTTCTTATAAATTTGAGCGAAATCGGCGGTGACGAGTAGGGAATGCCCCCTTGTAAGATAGACATTTCCCGTACTTTACTCCATATCACCTTATTTGGTATCGTCCATCCAGTTTTGCTTCTGCACCACTTTCTTTTCTTTTTTTTTTTTTTTTTTTTTTTTTTGCTAGGGGCTTTACGTCGCACCGACACAGATAGGTCTTATGGCGACGATGGGATAGGAAAGGCCTAGGAGTTGGAAGGAAGCGGCCGTGGCCTTAATTAAGGTACAGCCCCAGCATTTGCCTGGTGTGACAATGGGAAACCACGGAAAACCATCTTCAGGGCTGCCGATAGTGGGATTCGAACCTACTATCTCCCGGATGCAAGCTCACAGCCGCGCGCCTCTACGCGCACGGCCAACTCGCCCGGTACCACTTTCTTTAAGTCGTATATTAAGCCTTGAGTCATTTCATGGACCGTTTATGGCTTGATGGTGACCTTAGTCATCCTAATTAATGTAACCGACTGATCCGGAACATACACAGTTTGGTTCTTCTTTCTTCTCCTCTCAATCAGGGCATGCATGGAGCACTCTTCATTTTATTTTTTATCACTGATAACTGGTCCGCCTCTGTGGTGTAGTGGTTAGCGTGATTAGCTGCCACCCCCGGAGACCCGGGTTCGATTCCCGGCTCTGCCACGAAATTTGAAAAGTGGTACGAGGGCTGGAACGGGGTCCACTCAGCCTCGGGATGTCAACTGAGTAGAGGTGGGTTCGATTCCCACCTCAGCCACCTGGAAGTGGTTTTCCGTGGTTTCCCAACTTAAGGCCACGGCCGCTTCCTTCCCTCTTCCTTGCCTATCCCTTCCAATCTTCCCATCCCTTCACAAGGCCCCTGTTCAGCATAGCAGGTGAGGTCGCCTGGGCGAGGTACTGGTCATACTGCCCAGTTGTATCCCCCGACCAAGAGTCTGAAGCTCCAGGACACTGCCCTCGAGGCGGTAGAGGTGGGATCCCTCGCTGAGTCCGAGGGAAAAGCCGAACCTGGAGGGTAAACAGATGATGATGATGATCACTGATAACTAAAGAAAAAATTATTACTTACGGTCAACATTCTTCGTAGGGTTGTCAATCATAGCAATAATTGTTAACGTTCGACATAATTATTTAAGAACTTAACAGACACCAGAGAGGCATAAAAAAGCGATCAAGGATCCCTTTCTCAGCGAAGCCACCGGCCACACTGATACTGATGACCGCGTCTAAAATGGGCACATAGCGTGCCCTAAGCGACAGTGTTCCTAACTACAGGAAGAACGATAAACGTCGATGTACATTGGACTTACGACAGTGTTTTACTGAGTGTGCGACTTACAAACAGTAAAATTTTACTTGTACAAACACCGTAACTACAGTTACGATTTTAATTGTGCTATTATTCTCCCAGAAGAAACAGAGTTGCGATTCTTTTCATTGGTGAATGCGTTCCTGTCCGCCTCTGTGGTGTAGTGGTTAGCGTGATTAGCTGCCACCCCCGGAGGTCCGGGTTCGATTCCCGGCTCTGCCACGAAAATTTGAAAAGTGGTATGAGGGCTGGAACGGGGTCCACTCAGCCTCGGGAGGTCAACTGAGTAGAGGTGGGTTCGATTCCCACCTCAGCCATCCTGGAAGTGGTTTTCCGTGGTTTCCCACTTCTCCTCCAGGTAAATGCCGGGATGGTACCTAACATAAGGCCACGGCCGCTTCCTTCCCTCTTCCTTGCCTATCCCTTCCAATCTTCCCATCCCTCGACAAGGCCCCTGTTCAGCATAGCAGGTGAGGCCGCCTGGGCGAGGTACTGGTCATTCTCCCCAGTTGTATCCCCGACCAAGAGTCTGAAGCTCCAGGACACTGCCCTTGAGGCGGTAGAGGTGGGATCCCTCGCTGTGTCCGAGGGAAAAGCCGACCCTGGAGGGTAAACAGATGATGATGATGATGAATGCGTTCCTAACATGAATTACGATATTCTTAATGTATATTTGGGGCGCTGGAAATATGATTTTTATACAGGGGAAACATATAGAAGTAACGATTTTGTCGACTATCTCATTTTGACTGTTTTTGGACTTAGGATGCTAATACTTGGAGCCGTCGAAATTATTAATCATATATCAAGAAGAGTTCTAAACTACTTTTTAGGAATTCCTCCATAACAATTTACCGTGCTTTGTTCTGTTTGAGTTGGATCAGACAGACTTAAACCTCGGCGAATGATCAATTAACATGTCCTAAATCTAATTACAAATCACCAATCTCTGTGGATTACTGGTAGAGAATTAACGTCCAGATCCCAATATCCTCGGTGCAGACTTCGCAGATGTAACCCTTCCTTAAGAAATATCTGACAGACAACACACATTACTCCCATTTAAACAGCCTGCAGCTTAATTACCGCTCTGTTAAGAGATACCAAATAGTTACTCTTGTTGTTTTCACCCACCTCCCACCCCTCGCCAGAACAACCTGATATTTAAATGCATTTTACTCACGGTCTGCTCGTCTGTGGAACCTTCTTCTATCTGAAGTAAAAATGCTTGATTTTACGTCGCGCCGACACAGATAGGTCTTATAGCGACGATACGATGGGAAAGGCCTAAGAGTGGAAAGGAAGGGGCCGTGGCCTTAATTAAGGTACATCCCCAGCATTCTCCTGGTGTGAAAATGGGAAACCACGGTACACCTTCAGAGCTGCCTACAGTGCGGTTCAAACCCACTGTCTCCCGAATGCAAACTCACAACTACGCGATCTTAACCGCATGGCCAACTAGCTCTGTACGCTATATATTATTATTATTATTATTATTATTATTATTATTATTATTATTATTATTATTATTATTATTATTATTATGTCGAACCTTTGTTCCATTTATCTATGGGGTCGAGTATGAAGTGAGATGAATCTTCGTTGCAAGTTTTTAGGACCGGATGCACTTCCGACGTCAAACTCACCAGAGTAGTTAATGACACGAAATGAATGACGTAATATATCATGATAGGAAGGAAGAGTGTGAAACCCTACTCCTGTAGAATAGCACCAAGTGGTCTGCTCAAGGTTTAAAGTCTCCGTCGGACGAACTACTCACCATCAACGGCGTTATATTCCCTCACTCCATATGGAAACTGCGGAGAGGTTTCGAATTGAATTGAGGCTTTTGGCACGCAGTGTAGTGTTTAGAAATTGTACAGCACCACCTGTACTACTCTGCCGGCCAACACTCTGCTAATGAAAACTTTTTCGACCAACGGGACTCGAACCGGCTAAACACGGTGTCAGACCATATAGACTAGACACCTTAAAAATCATGGCCACCAGGCGGGCTGATAATAATAATAATATTATTATTATTAATAATAATAATAATAATAATAATAATAATAATAATAATAATAATAATAGTCCGCCTCTGTGGTGTAGTGGTTAGTGTGATTATCTGCCACCCCCAGAGGCCCGGGTTTGATTCCCGGCTCTGCTACGAAATTTAAAAAGTGGTATGAGGGCAGGAACGGGGTCCACTCAGCCTCGGGAGGTCAACTGAGTAGAGGTGGGTTAGATTCCAACCTCAGCCATCCTGAAAGTGGTTTTCCGTGGTTTCCCACTTCTCCTCCAGTCAAATGCCGGGATGGTACATAACTTAAGACTACTGCCGCTTCCTTCCCTCTTCCTTGTCTATCCCTTCCAGTCTTCCCATCCTCCCGCAAGGCCCCTGTTCAACACAGCAGGTTAGGGAGCCTGGGCGAGGTGAGACCTTGAATCGGGAGATACTACTGGGGAGGAGGACCAGTACCTTGCCTCGGCGGCCTCACCTGTTATGCTGAACAGGGACTTGTGGGGCGATGGAAAGATTGGAAGGGATAGGCAGGGACGAGGGAAAGAAGCGACCGTGGCCTTATCTTATGTACTATCCCGGCATTTACCGGGAAAAGAAGTGGAAAACTATGGAAAACGTCGAGGATGGCTGAGGTGGAAATTCCTCTACTTAGTTGATTTCCCAAGGCCGAGTAGACTCCATTCCAGCCCTCGTACAACTTTTCAAATTTCGTGGCAGAGCCAGGACTCGAACCGTACCCCCGAGGGTGACAGCTAATCACTACACCACAGAGGCGGGCATTATTATTATTATTATTATTATTATTATTATTATTATTATTATTATTATTATTATTAAAATGAGGAGCCTCCGTGGCTCAGACGGCAGCGCGTCGGTCTCTCACCGCTGGATACCGTGGTTCAAATCTCGGTCACTCCATGTGAGATTTGTGCTGGACAAAGCGGAGGCGGGACAGGTTTTTCTCCGGGTACTCCGGTTTTCCCTGTCATCTTTCATTCCAGCAACACTCTCCATTCTCATTTCATATCATCTATCAGTCATTACTCAATCACTTTGGGAGTGGCGACCCCATCGTACTAATAGCCTATATCTGTTTCATTCATTCCATTCCTGACCCGGTCAATAACTGGAAAACAGGTTGTAGGTTTTCATTTTCATTATTAAAATGAAGCAGTCGTATCAGCACACAAATGTTGACTCAATAAACGGTTTTCAGACACTAAGGTCCATTATCAGGAATGTAATGAATGAAACCCCCATTTAAGCGGAGATGATAGGAATTGTACCGGTTGCCGAAGTCCGTCACACTCATCTGGGGCAGTGATTAATGCAAAAAAAAAATCAAAGTCACCTCCGTACAGGCCATGAAGGCCCTTGGAGGAGTGGAAGGTAAAGGCTTCCACCATTGTTAACCTCGGCACGTGATGGGGTAGAGTGGTTAGCTCTACGCCTGGCCGCCTTTGCCCCCAGGAATTAACCTGGTACTAATTTTTGGTGTAGACTGAGTGAACCTCAGGGCCATATGCACCTCCGGAATTGGAATAGTGATTAATGAGTGACTGATATTGAGGAGTGTTGCTAGAATGAAAGATTATAGGGAAAACCGGAGTACCTGTCCCGCCTCCGCTTTGTCCAACACAAATCTCACATGGAGTGACAGCGATTTGAACCACGGAACCCAGCAGTGAGAGGCCGGCGTGCTCCCGCCTGAGCTACGGAGGCTTATCATCAGTGATTACTTTTTAACATTTAAAACATTCTAATCCACATGGGTGTGTCTTCGATATAAATAAAATATTGTTCTTTTCTCAATAACATTCATCTTAATAATCTCAATATCTATTTTAAATGGCAATGAAAACTAAAACAGCCCTTTTCAACGCCCCATATAATTTACAGCTACTGGAGCACTATCGGTCTGTGCACGTCCTGTATAATTTACAACTACTGGAGCACTATCGGTCTGTGCACGTCCTGTATAATTTACAGCTACTGAAGCACTATCGGTCTGTGCACGTCCTGTATAATTTACAACTACTGGAGCACTATCGGTCTGTGCACGTCCTGTATAATTTACAGCTACTGAAGCACTATCGGTCTGTGCACGTCGTGTATAATTTACAGCTACTGAAGCACTATCGGTCTGTGCACGTCCTGTATAATTTACAACTGCTGGAGCACTATCGGTCTGTGCACGTCCTGTATAATTTACAGCTACTGGAGCACTATCGGTCTGTGCACGTCCTGTATAATTTACAACTACTGGAGCACTATCGGTCTGTGCACGTCCTGTATAATTTACAGCTACTGAAGCACTATCGGTCTGTGCACGTCCTGTATAATTTACAACTACTGGAGCACTATCGGTCTGTGCACGTCCTGTATAATTTACAGCTACTGGAGCACTATCGCTCTGTGCACGTCCTGTATAATTTACAACTACTGGAGCACTATCGGTCTGTGCACGTCCTGTCTAGTGTCTCAGAGGCGCTTAGCATAGAGCTTCTCGAACAGGGTGTTTCCCCGTGCAGTGGGGTCGCTGTTTCGAGTCAGACCACATTGTGTAAATACTGTAAATATAATTTGAATAAAGAGTGTTCTCCGCATATCTTCATTTCTTTTCTAAATTTCCTTATCATCGTAAAGTTGATCATCGATGCAACTCCGTACTTGCCTTACAAGGAATTAGGTCAAGAGTGTGAAGATTGGAAAATTTCTGTCAGGCACAGTTTGCCCTTTGTCCACATTCTACATGGGACTTGTACGGCTCCATGGCTAAATGGTTAGCGTGCTGTCCTTTGGTCACAGGTCCCGGGTTCGATTCCCAGCAGGGTCGGGAATTTTAACCATAAATGGTTAATTTCTCTGGCACGGGGGCTATGTGTATGTGTCGTCTTCATCATCATTTCATCCTCATCACGACTCGCAGGTCGCTTGCGGGAGTCAAATCAAAAGACCTGCATCTGGCGAGCCGAACTTGTCCTCGGACACTCCCGGTACTAAAAGCCCATACGCTATTTCATTTTTTGGGACATAATGGAAGATAACGATACCATATATTTTCGATAATTTCAGCTTAAGTCTGAAATTGGGCATGACAAGGAAATACTGTACATGGAATCGATTACGAAACTCAAGCAGCTTGGAAAATCCCGATGTTACGTCCTTGAAGAGTCAATTATGATAACATTCTAAGATACTTCCTGAATTGCATCTCACAAGTAAGTATTTGACTTACCCTTTCACATTCTTTCTTTGCTCGACGTCTCTGGTCGAGAAAAAGCCCTTTCTTCCTACTAAATTGCGGGTGCAAGAACTAAACCGACTCCCACCTGATTTTCTTCGGCGTGATTCTAACCTTTGTCACTAATTTAAAAGTAAATTGCAATGATACTTGCTAGAATGATCAATTAAAACATCGCTGTACGCTTGCCGCAGTTACGCAGCCTGCCTACAGCACGACTAAATGAGTGATTTTGATCAGAAATCCGGCAGTTGGTCCACCTCGGTAAT
This sequence comes from Anabrus simplex, assembly GCF_040414725.1. Taxonomy (NCBI): domain Eukaryota; kingdom Metazoa; phylum Arthropoda; class Insecta; order Orthoptera; family Tettigoniidae; genus Anabrus; species Anabrus simplex. The sequence continues at coordinate 287,721,378 of NC_090270.1, read as the reverse complement.
GGTTAGTGTGATTGCCTGCCATGCCCAGAGACCAGGGTTCGATTCCCGGCTCTGCCACGAAACTTGAAAAGTGGCACGGGGGCTGGAACGGGGTCCACTCAGCCTCGGAAGGTCAACTGAGTATATGGAAGTTCGAATCCCTCATCATCTATCCTCGAAGTGATTCTCCGTGGTTTCCCACTTCTCCTTCTGGCAAATGCCAGGATGGTACCCAACTTCAGGCCATGGCCGCTTTCTTCCCTCTTCCTTGCCTAACCCTTCCATTCTTCCAAACCCTCAACAAGACCCCTGTTCAGTATAGCAAGTGACGCCGCCTGGGCGAGGTAATGGTCATCCAACCCAGTTGTATCTCCGACCAAATGTCTCACGCTCGAGGACATTGCCCTTGAGGCAGAAGAGGTGGGATTCCTCGCTGAGTCCGAGGCAAAAGCCAACCCTGGACGGTAAACTGATTACATAATAATAATAATAATAATAATAATAATAATAATAATAATAATAATAATAATAATAATAATAATAATAATAATAATAATAATAATAATAATAATAATTTCGTTCTTAATCCGTTTACCCTCCAGGGTTGGTTTTCCCCTCTGTAACGGTTCAAATCCCGTTACAAGATGATATCTGTATTTTATTATTTTATCTGTATTATTATGTCAGTATTATTATTTCATCTGTGAGATTACTATAATTTTGTTATAATTATTATTCAATTCCAGTACGCAAAGCTTGTCGCACGCGTATTTGTAATTGAGTGTATGCATATATACGTATTTGTAGATTAACATTAAATACCTGTACAGTGAGAGTTTCGATGTATCAGATGTGGATGTGACGTCGTTATATTACTATACTACTGGCGATTCTGCCAAGTCATTGCTACGTCATGGCTACGTCATCGTATTTAGTTAGCACTGAGCTCACTTTCTTTGAAACTCAGCCGCCCCGGGGGATTTCACCATTACATGCAACGGTTTGAGGCGTTGTGGGAGTATGTCATTGTTATTTCTGGAGATTACGTAGCTGTGTCAACCAACGTCTATAAAAGGTGGATGCATATTGTAGCGTCAGTCATTAGTTAAACGGAAGCTGAACAGTGAAGAAGTCTACGAGATGAAGAGACCTCAGTCGGTCAGTCAACAAGTGTGAACGAGAGATGGAGAAGACTCAGTGAGCCATTAATTTTTGGTCATTGAGAGAGTGAGGACAAAGCTGGTTGCTCACTTAGTTGAATACACGGACGCAAGGGCTTACCATGGAGTCAGAGAGGGATACCATATTGACTTACAAAGAAGTCAGATGATATGGAGAAGAAGCAGTCACAAGGATGTATCACCAAGTTAGGCGTGACACATCTACAGTAAACACCAGATCAAAGGAATGCGTCGTAATTACAGTAAAAGTGTTGAAGGTACAGTCAAGTGAATCAGTGAGGGAAATATTTCGTATAAATTGTTAAATGTCCGGTTAAGAAGAATTCAAATTCATGCCTAGTTTCTTTCAGTTGCAATGTCATAATTTCATATTCTCATCTGTTTTATCGCAACAAGACTCACTATTTTTATATATTATTTAAAGAATATATTTTGTTCTATCAAACGAATTCATAGTTTTATTTCAATGACAGTAAAATATCTAAACCTCAAAATTAATGGGGAAACCGAACGCCAATCTCCTTTTCCCAGAACTTATATGGTATGTTGTCAAAAGTAAGCTTATTACCCCACACCCTAGAGATAGTCAAGAGTCTCATTCTATTATTGCTGTACTGAGTGACAGCTGGCGCCCTTCAAATAACGTATGTGTAAGTAAGCAGGTAACAAGTAAGTGTGAGTACAAGGTCCGACGAGTGTGTATTTTATTTAATGAATATTAATTTTCAGATTTTCCATTTTAAATGCAGATATTTCATATTTTTCAAGTTAAATGCAGTTTTTTCAATGTTTCAAAAGTTAGTCAGAGATTTAAGAAAGTCACACCTCGGACTTAGCGAGGGATCCCACCTCTACCCCGCCTCAAGGGCAGAGTCTCGGAGCGCGGGTTCGGGGGGGGGGGGGATACCACTGCGGGGACAACGACGACCAGTACTTCGTCCAGGCTGCCTTACCTGCTATGGAGAACAAGGGCCTTGTGGGAGGATGGGAAGATCAGAAAGGATAGACAAGGAAGAGGGAAGGAAACTGCCGTGGCCGTAAGTTAGGTACCATCCCGGTATTTGCCTGGAGGAGCAGTGGGATACCACAGAAAACCACTTCGAGGATGGCTTATGTAGGAATCGAACCCCCCTCTTCTCAGTTGACCTCCCGCAGTGGCGAAGCGTGAGCTAAATAACTGGGTAGACAGATATTTTTAAAGCTATTTAATCATATTATCAATATTATATTAATGACTCTGAAACTAAGACAAGTCCTATAACAACCTACTGTATAACCCTACGTGCACTCCTTTTATTTCTGTGACAGTTATTCATAGCGTTCTACGGAGCAATATACCGGTTTACCTGAGAGATGACCTTCAGTACCTATCATCCAGAAATAATCGCCAAACAAGGTCATTAGCTAACTCCTTGCTAAGTTTTCCTACTCACCACACTACAGTGATTCATTCTTCCCCGCTACTATCCACCTGTGGAATTCCCTGCCGGCTGAAATTAGAAACATTCCTAGTACTCAGCTGTTCAAAAGAATGTTGTTGCAAACATTACTTGTATATCAGAACATAATTTATAGAACATATCTAAAATAATGTACTTTCTTCCTGTAAATATTAACCGTAGGATCTATGGGCTATGCCATGAGCTTTACCAGTTAGTCTATACGTTGTACAGTTCTAGTATGTTGTAGAATTTAACATAAATTAAATAGTGTATTATGGTTGGGCATAATAGCAGGATCTATAACCTGAGCTACGCCATAGAAAACAAGACGATAATAAATAAATAAATAAATAAATAAATAAATAAATAAATAAATAAATAAATAAATAAAATAAATAAATAAATAAATAAATGAATTGGCTGCGGCGAACTGTCAAATAACAACGTACTTTTAGAATTAAAAATAGCAATATAAGTCATTGTTGTGTAAATTTAATGAGAAGTTAATAATAGAGTTTCGTACAACTCACCTTAAACAATATTCTTGTAAATGAGTTCAATCCGCCTGTCCTTCATTTCAGCAAATATGTCTATTACTCTCGTCTTGAAGTCAGGCGTCTTGCTAAGATGCCACAGCAGTTCCTTCTCTATAGCTAGAGTTCCCAAGTTGGACAGTCTCTGGTTGGTCATCGAATTCCTTAAATAGGTTTTAATTCGTTTCAAGGCACTCATAGCGCGTTCGCTAGAAACTGACGTTAACGGAATACATAGCATCAAGTTAAGGACTTTTGTTGTTTCCGTATACACACTCTGGAGTTCATTATTAAGAATGTAGGCCAATAGTTGCTGGGGTCGAATATATTTATCAGGATCAGAGTAAATGTTGATAAGTTCGCTCTTAAGTTGATCCACATGGAAAACTTTAGGGTACATGGCCACGAGTTCGTTTAAATGCTATTGGGGAAATTGTGAATGATAAATATTAAATTTAGTTTCATCAAGTAGTTCTACGAAACGAAGGCTTTCGTAATTACCGAAGAGTGTTTCTAACTGAAGCAACACTGAATCAAGAACCTTGTAGGCAACTCTTCTTTGACCCCGGTTAGTATTCACGACAGTTGAACACAAAGCAGAACATTCTTCTTCAATTTCTTTAATTACTTTATCACTTCTGAGCGATCTGATGTTAGTAGTAGCAACCTTCACCTCTTTAATACAAAAATTTACATCAGATGACGTTTTCGACTGCAGAAGCTAAACAAGTCGGCGTAGACAAAAATTCGAGAAAATAGACACAGGAGGAACAAAAATTTGTGATTGTTCAATATATTGTCTATTCCTATTGCTGTCTGGATTGATTCTGGATCCCAGTTGTCAGAATTTGATATGATCCACTGCTCTTTCCAACTCGGGATAATATTTTTTCACGGTCATAACAGCCCGAGAATGATAATTCCATCGGGTAGGGGAAGAATGAGGAAGCTGAAACCTTGCTCTCTCAGCAATTCTGCACGACGTGAAGAACGAGAGAAGAATGTGTGGAAGATAGATAAATTGCATATGAACAATTTCACCTCTTTTATAGTTTTCGCAGAATGAAGAAGAACCAAATTGAGCTGATGGGCGTAACAATGTACGAAGATGGCATGAGGATAAGACTGTCTGACAATTGCCTGGACACCTCCTTTATGACCAGACATTACTGTAGCTCCGTCATACGTCTGGCATACGAGTCTGGTATCATCAATGTTCCATTCTTTCAGAACTGAGATTATGACATCAGCTAAACCCCTAGCAGTCTTATCAGCAGACACGTCATAAAAGCCTAGAAACCGCTCTTCGACTTTACCATTAACACAATACCTCACAATAATACTTAATTGTGATTTAATGGAAACATCTGTAGTTTCGTCAGCTTGGACAGAAATAAATTCAGCTAATTCTATCTCTTTTCGAATACGTTCCTGAACGGCAACAGTAACAGCTTTAATCAAGTCATTTTGTATGTCACTAGAAGTACCTTTGAAGACATTTTCTGATTCTAAATAGTCTTTCATGAAAGATTCCTCCGAAGCCAGTAAGTCAAGAGTAGCCAAGTAATTCCCTTTATTAAATGAACATAAAGAAGAACATTGACTTTCTCGATGACCCCTGAACGGCAATTCCTGAATACTTAAGTGGCAAACAACGTCTACTAATCTGCTGACAATTTTCCTATTTTTTGAAACCATTTCATTGTGTTTAATGGCCTGTAGTCTCTGTCCCTCTGAAACGGCGTGATCGATACGGCACCGCCCCAGCATGTGAAATTTCTCGGCGCACTTTATATGATTCCCAGATGCCGCGTGCTTTTTAGCTTTTTTCTCTAAATTTTTTATGGTATTTACACCCGTTCTGCGCCAAGAATCTTCCCCGTCAACGCCAAACATCAAGCAATAAAAACACAATAACTTTTGTTCACGACCTTTACCCGTTCCACACAACCACTGATATTTATCATACCAGCTTTTCTGAAATTTTCGAACAAATTTTCCGTCCTGTTGTGATAATGTTAGGTCAGGCCGTTTTTGTAAAGTTTTTATCATTATCTTTTGTTCTAACAAGGAGGAAATACAATTTTTAAGTAAGTACACAACTGAATCGAAGTGAGGACTGGTAAATTCAGAAGCCATGATAGGTCTATCATCAATAAACACAAACTGCCACACGAGAAAACAAGAATTGCACTTTATACGTTATCACCAGTAACTATTCACTATTCCTTTATAAATGAAAAATTAACACTTAGGCCCATCACTTTATTGTAAGACACTAGCACACGCATACACTATTAGCCACCTTGCTCTCACGTCTCACACCACATTCGTAACTTTGAAACTGTCTACTGTTCCTTCCCGTTACAATGCCGTACCGTAACTAATATTGGCGGGCAAGAAAATGCATGTACTTGAAGGGTTTTAGTGCTGTCATTCATGTATTAGGTGTAAGTTTGCTATATTTCGTATATGAATATTATTATTTCATTATTTTATTTTTAGACGTGTCTTATAATAAAGTAAATTCAAATTAATTACATTTAAAGCATGCCTGAGATGGTAGCCAATAAGAGCACCTTTGTAACCGAGTTCCAAAATACTAGCCAATGAGAGCAAGAAGAGACGCTGGTAAATCTGTCTACTGGGCGGAGCTATCTCGCTATAGGGATCTAGTAGTTCCACAGTCAGCACCTACAGATACCGTTAGTGTTGCTGTATCTGAAAGCCTTGAAAATCAAAGGGAAAATACACAGAATGGACAGCGTCTACTTTTGTCTACATGCTTCACGTAACTGACGCGAGCTCGAGCATGGGCGAAGTGAGTCCAAAATAAATAAAGCGGGGAATACAATAATGTCTTGTATTTGGAAATAATTAATGTTCTATATAGATAATTTAATTTACTAGACAATTTCTCGTTCACAAAACGTTAAGGGTAGACGCTGTCTACCCTGTCTCCCCTGACGCTTCGCCCCTGACCTCCCGAGGTTAAGTGGACCCCGTTCCAGCCATCGTACCACTTTTCAAATTTCGTGGGAGAGCCGGGAATCGAACCCTGGCTACCGTAATCATGTATTGTGTATGTTAGCATAGCTCTGTGGAGCGAGAAATTCTGTTCGTGTTGTCATCCTATAACGTGTTTTTTGTAACTTTGAAATAAAATTCTCGGCGTATTTCTACAATGGATACGCCAGGTCAATATGAACGACCAATTAACTGCTCCAAACCACTCAGCTTTGAGCCCTGATTTGAAGTAATTGCTGAAAAAAAAGCGAATGGAATTGGGGTTTGCTAGGTCATGTGAAGCGAATGGAGGAGGATAGATTAACTAACCCAAAGTGACTACTAAGGCAACTCAGTTTATGATGATTTAGGTATTGAACTAAACGAGGCTACAGAGGTAGCTGTAAATAGAGGATTGTGGAAGCGCTTAGTTAACTCATAGAGCCTAGACGCCTAAACGCTGAAAGGCATAACAGTCTCTAATGTGATGTGTTTATTATTATTATTATTATTATTATTATTATTATTATTATTATTATTATTATTATTATTGCTAGTTGTTTTACGTCGCACCGACACAGATAGGTCTTACGGCGACGATGGGACAGGAAAGGGCTAGGAGTGGGAAGGAAGCGGCCGTGGCCTTAATTAAGGTACAGCCCCAGCATTTGTCTGGTGTGAAAATGGGAAACCACGGAAAACCATTTTCAGGGCTGCCGACAGTGGGGTTCAAACCTACTATCTCCCGAATACTGGATACTGGATGAACTTAAGCGACTGCAGCTATCGAGCTCGGTATTATTATTATTATTATTATTATTATTATTATTATTATTATTATCTCATTTGCTATTGGTTGTATATTACACTGGCTGATACTGATCTTATATTGACTCTTGGATAGCACAGGGCTAGGACTCGGAGGAATACTATAAGAATATTATTAGCTTTACGTCCCACTAACTTCTCTTTCTGTTTTCGGAGATGCCGAGGTGTCGGAATTTAGTCCCACAGGAGGGAAGGACACGACCGCGACCTTTAATTAAGGTACAGCCTCAGCATTTGCCTAGAGTAAAAGAAGAAAAGTAGTAGTAGTAGTCAGTGGCGACTGGTACGTAAAGTCACAGGGTCACGTGCCCTCCCAATAAACATTAATATATTAATTTTTACTTCTCAATACATTATATAAAAGAGGATACAGCTTTCAAGCTCGTAAAGAAGGTGACAATTACTTCTAAACTGTGAAATCTGACTCCAGGGTACAGCGTAAAATCTTATATGAAGCTCCCGATCACAATCCCCATGTGACCGTAGAGCAAAGTCCAGGGTCTCCAAAAGTTGCCGCTGGCTATGTTTCTTGGGCAAGAGACCTGCTATAATGAGAGAGATTCGGTCACAAGCAAACTGTGACCGAGAAGGGTAGCAGGTAGTTCTCTGAATGAAAGAAAGCTACACAGTTCACTGACTTGTATTTCCGATTGTGCTATTGTTGAAAATAATGCTACAACCATACCAGCGACTACTGTGGAAAGAGAAGATAGGTTCTTATTACGACGATCGAACAGGAAAGGGCTAGGAGTGGGAAGGAAGCGGCCGTGGCCTTAATTAAGGCACAGCTCCAGCATTTGCCTAATGTGAAAATGGGAAACCACGGAAAAACATATTTGGGCTGCCTACAATGGGGCACGAACCGACTATCCCCCCAATACTGGATATTGGCCGCACTTAAGCGATTGCAGCTATCGAGCTTGGTGACAAAAGGAAACATCTAGGTGTGTTTTGACTTTGTACTTTAAATATGTGTGGCCATTTTAAACTTAAATTATGTATGTGTGTACTTATTTAAACCCTCCTATACGAAACTTCACGAGTCACCACTGGTAATAATAATAATAATAATAATAATAATAATAATAATAATAATAATAATAATAATAATAATAATAATAATAATAATAATAATAATAATAATTGTACCGGGCGGTACACCTCTACGCCGCAGTTTTAAATCTTGCGCCAATAAATCCTCCTCTACAGGAGAAACTCTGAAATTTAAAAACTGGATCAACTCATAAGTTTCTCAGAAGATGTCAGTACCGTAAATTTTGTGATTACGAAGTTGTCAATACTGTGTGGACTTCAACTTGTTTTGTTTTCCATTGATCAAGAAGTATGGACGTTCTCTTATAGATGTCTCTACTAAAAAACTATGATCATGCACCCTGGTGCAAAGTGAAGGAACTTTTTTGAAGAAATTTTGTATTCATAAGTTTTCTCTTTACTAAATTTCGTTCATTCATTTATGGGTTGGCAATATTAATCTTTTCTTTCCGCCAGTTTTGAATTGAGCCAATCTAGATTTTCTGTAATTAATTTTTGACCAATCATGTCTTTCTTCTTCAATTTTGAGTGTACCGTCTACAGGGACCAATAAAATTGAGTGGGTGTGGCTGTTTTATTCATGAAAGTTCTCGAATTTTCCCCGAGGGTATAAAAACTGATGATTTTATTGTCTCTGGGCCACTTCATCAACTTTTAACCTAGTGTATGGACATGTAGCAGGAGGCGGAAAGCGCTTCCTTCATCAGGCAGCAGTTCTTCAATAAGGTAATGACCATTTAATATCTTTATTTCTTGTTAGCTCAGCAGTTTAACCCTCGGGAAAGGTCCAAATCCCCTTTACAATGTAAACTATCTTTCCGACATGTAATTTTTCTTTGCCGTTTGATGTAAAAACTTCATTAAAATCTGTAACTGCAATTAATGCTAAGGTCTGTTATGGCCTTTAATAGGCTCAGAAAAGTGAGAGCGGGTCAGCTCTTTAATGTATTGTAAACGTGCCTCTGGGAGGCCGGATATTGTAATGAGGAGCAAGGGCTCCACGCATTAGGGTATTTCTGCTCTTGAAACAAATTTTGGATTTTGAGCTACCCCTAAATTGTAAAAGCAAGGTCTTGTAACCGAAATATGTTAATATTTAACTTCTTGAATTCTTTTCTTTGCCTAATCTTGTATTTTTTTAAATTGCTATGTTATTGTTATCTCACTAAGTGAGAATTTGTTGAATTCTGAAATTCTATGTGAAAATTGTTAAGTTTTGCTATTTTCGAAAATATAAACTTTAATGCAATTCTAATTCATATCTCGGCCTTGTAGTTAGACCCATTCACCCCGGCACCTTCTTTCACCTCTGCTAATCCACAAACCACGGTAATAATAATAATAATAATAATAATAATAATAATAATAATAATAATAATAATAATAATAATAATAATAATAATAATAATAATAGTTATGGCCGTCTACATCGTCGAATATATTCATTCTCATTACTCTCTAGGCATTCAGACCAAGGAAGTGAGACTATATCATATCATATCGTACTCAACTAACCTGTCCACCAATCCGGTTTCATAACCAATATTGATTTACAGTGTATGAACCAGGCGACCTGCTGACTGCTGGGAGGCTACTTCTGGGTCGAGGCCAGGCAAGGGCCGTTCCACTACGAAAAGGAACGTGTAGGAACTTGTGGAGTATACTCATTTTAAAATCATGGTTGACTGTTAGAATTGGATTCTTCAGGAATGCTCAAAGCTAGGGAAGTATTGCTCGGCATTCACATATTACATGTTAAAGTGCTGTGACAAAGTCTGGGTCAGAAACAAATTACTGTAAGTTCATTCTCATTTGTTAATAATAATAATAATAATAATAATAATAATAATAATAATACCCAGCGAGTTATCCGCGTGTTGATGGTTGTGCAGCTGTGCGCTTTCATTTGGGAGATAGTGGGCTCGAATGCCACTAATAGCAGCCCTGAATGAACATGGATTTCCGTGGTTTCCCATTTCACATCAGGCAAATGCTGGGGGGACTGTAACTTCATTAAGGACACGGTCGCTACATTCCCAGTCCTTAATTAAGGTGCAGTCCCGGCGTTTACCTTGTGTGAAAATGGGAAACCACAGAAAACCACCCTCAGGTCTTCCGAGGGTGGGATTCGAACCCTATCTCCCAAAGACAAGCACAGCTACCCGAGCCTAACCGCACAGCCAACTCGCTCCGTGAGGCTATAATATTATTTGATTAGTAAATTATAATTCACTTCTGAGATTTAAATTTCTGAAATAAAACATACTTTTTAATAATGTTAATATTATTGGTTTTAACGAACCGCAAACTACTTTCATGGTTTGCAGAGACGTCGAGGTGCCGAAATTTTGATCCTCGGGAGTTCCTTTATGTGCCTCTACCGACATGAGACTGGGATGTTTAATCACCGTACAATACCAACGGACCGACCTGAGATCGAACCTACCATATCACTATATCTTATGAAATAATAATAATAATAATAATAATAATAATAATAATAATAATAATAATAATAATAATAATAATAATAATAATAATAATAATAATAATAATAATAATAAAAACAATAATAATAACTGCGAAAAAGCCTATTTAGTGTCACGAGGCTTTGTTTGCCCTCATTTTGATCGCATATTTCTTTCTTTTTCTGTGGACTTCTTTGAAGACAGACTGAACGATGTATTGGGAAAGAAACGAGAAAGGGGCACAGACAAAATCATAATTTTAGTTTTGTAGGTGACTGTTGACTACTACTCCTCCTTGATTCTTTCCAATAATAACATGAATAAGAGTGTCATCTGTATATATAATGAAGAGTAAAGGTGCGAGAATACGACATTGAGGAACTCCTATCATTATCAGAACTCTTTCTGATAACACGTACAATAGTACTCCGGTTCCAATGTATGTTTGCAATCATTTTCTTATCGTGCGTTCTAAATTTTCATTCAACACAAGTGACGCTAGTAAACAGGTCATTTAACTCCCTCTAGCGTGTTCAACTTTCACCTAAACCGACCTTTGTCAATGTTCAGTTGACTGCGTTACCGAATACCATATTCTCGCTATCATTTCCTAATGCCGAGAACTTTGTATCTAACAAAGACAGAATAATTTATCATCGCAGCATAACATATTAAATACTATGACATGAGGAATTACGAAACGGGCAGTACACTTCATTAAAATGAATACTGTCATCGGGTCAGATCCTTCTTTATGTAACTCAGTGGCTAGCTTCTTGTGAACAAGATCTGTTTTGTTGACCGTCATGTTTACCGTAATGACTTTATTATAAAGGCTACTAGTCTGACAGGCCATATAAACCAGCTCTGCTGGTAATAATGAAATGTCCGCCTTTGTGGTGAAGTGGTTAGTGTAATTATCTGGCACCCCCGGAGGCCCGGGTTCGATTCCCGGCTCTGTTACGAACTTTGAATAGTGATATGAGAACTGAAATGGGGTCCACTAAGCCTCGGGAGGTGAAATGAGTAGACGGGGGTTCAATTCCCACCTCACCCACCCTTGAAGTAGTTTTCCGTGGTTTCCCACTTCTCCTCCACGCAAATGCCGAGGTGTTACCTAACTTAAGGCCACGGCCGCTTCCTTCTCAGTCCTATCCCTATCCTAACCCATCGCCAACAAAAGACCTATCTCTGTCAGTTCGATATAAAGCAAACTGAAATTATGAAATGGGCAGGAGAACAAACCTTCTCGCCATGGGACCCTTTGCACCTATAAGACGGCATAAAAAGGGTACAATATCATGGCATGTTTTCTACTGGCTGGTAGACCTCGGGGGGGGGGGCTCTGTGGCTAGAAAATTGATTTTTATGGCCTTATATATTTATTCTTTACTTTGGTACACTAAGGGGCTGCCTGGTCGAGGTGGTAAAGGCGGCAAAGACGTGGGTTCGATTGGCCGTCAAAAAATTTAAGAAAATAGATTTCCATTTCCGGAGGTGCACGTGGCCCTGAGATTCACTCAGCCTACACCAAAAATGAGTATAGCTGGGGACAAAACATGACGACCTCAGTTCCTGGAAGCGAGCTGAAAGCCAGTAGTCAATCACACCCTGCACCCTGCTGAGTTAACGAGCTCTAAGTGATCCTTGTTTGTTTTGGAGAGGCTGCCAAACCACTTTCTTCCTCACTCTCTGTAGTATTTACCATTTCTTCATGTAGAGTGCAGTAGCCGATTTGGCAACTCTGGCTGCAGTAGAGGTAGTAAATCCTATAAGTCACTAGAGTAGAACGCAGCCCGGAAGGCGGTTTCGTTGCGCAGAGAGACAGAAGTATGAGGTGCGGTGATGCCAATGTGGCTACTCATAACAGCATGTATGTGTAAACATTTTTTCATCCAGTTAGACTATATCTTTAATTCCAAAGCAATGACCTATATTTTTTGTGGGCTTAAAAGTTTTGTGAAAGTCAAAATTAATTTTTAACATCAAACCCCGAGAAAGTGTTGAGGAAAATTTTCGAGATATTAAGGAAGGTAAATGGACGGTCCAGTTTCAATGCCGTAGGATATTCGCCGTTTTTATACATATCAAATATTGTTGTACGCAGAACATTTTTAATGAAATCATCGAGGACCGTCACTGGTTTCTTCCTCTAAGGGTTCTTCTCTGGCGACCTGAACACCGCATTCTTTTTATTTCCGAAGCTTGTTTTATCCTCTGTACTGTTTGCAGGCCGATACCACACGCGAGTACTGTCTTCTTTTGAAGCGTGGCAACATGGCGTTCCTCACCTTCTCCGCCTATGAACGCCTGCTGCTGCATGCTTACCAAATACAAATACACTTTAAATACTATTTCCCTCGCCTGTCGATGGAATACTTGTCTTTTTGCCCTTCCTAGATCTATCGTACACACGCAAACAGTTTCCTAAATTCGTTGATTATGATATTTACAAATAAAACTCGAAACATTCACTCGTGACCCGCACAAACAGGCACCTCTTACTGAAATGATTCTATTGGCTCAGCGGAAAACACGTCATACTACAAAGCGCGCGAATGTTACTGCGCAACCCTCTTCAAACCGCCTTCCGGGCTGCGTTCTACTCTAATAGACACCGAGCTGCCGCTGGAAAGTAGTGGTGTAAGGCGAGGTCGTCATGATTTCTCCCCAGCTATACCAAGTTAATTCCTGGGGACAAAGGCGGCCGGGCGTAGAGCTAACCACTCTACCCCATCAAGTGCCGAGGTTACAGATAGTGGACGCCTTTATGTTCCACCCCTCCAAGGGCCTTCATGGCCTGTATGGAGATAGCTTTGATTTCTTATGGTACGCTAAGAGTTGTATAGGCTCGTACAGAGGTTCAGGGAGTGTTCTTTCTGCTGTTAAATATTAGGTGATTTTAGTCTGCTACCTCACCAAGGTCGTCAGACGTGCAGATTGGTGATTCAAGAACTCCATTTCCGTGCAAGTGACTTGGGTAACACTCATTCTAACAATAGATGTTACATTACGTCTAATGAACGGTAAATTACTATACCACGGTTCCTGGGGGATGGGGAAAGAGGACTGAACGGTAGCGTTGATGTTCGCCTGGCGTAATTTGTGAAATTCTCCATTCGTTTCACCATTCTATGTGGTGTTGCTCCCTGATGCTGCGTACGAAGTCTGGGAATGGAAGTTGGAGAGTGCTTGAAACCAACCCTGTGTTGCACTTCGCTTCGCTAACTGATCTACTGTGTCACGTGTCGTTAATGACAATACCTTGATCATCATAACGTGCATTGCTTTGCCATCTTTCATGATTTCAAGAATACTGTTTAGTACATTATCTAAGATTATAATTATTTATAAGTTCGTGTGCCTTCACAACTTTTGAGATATCATGCCAGTTCTCCTACGGAACAGAGCTAGCATCGCCACGGGATCTCACGATAATGGGAGCTCGACCACACTCAAATGACTAACTTCTCCCTTCTCGCTTTCCAGACTTAGGGAATACATTTAAAAAAGCATTTACATTAAATTGTCATGCGTAAAATGAAGAAAAATTCGACATTTCAAAGGCGTAACGAAAACTATTAGTTGCCTGTTAAATGCGCTTTATAACATCTACTGTATGTAATAGTATATTATATTATGCAACGACACTATAATTGTATTTATTAAGACGCGAGTTTGTTTACGTTCATTTCAAATGTTTGCTCTACACTTACAGTTAGTTCTTCTCTCGCATTAGGTAAACAAAACTCGAAAATAGGTTCAGTTCGATTTTTATATACTTGAGGAGAAAACATGACGACCTCGTCTCACACCACTACTCTACAGCAGCAGCCCGGTGTCTGTTAGCGGCTTATAGGATATGTCTGTTTGACGGTATGTCTGTCTGTTTCTAACGACGTCAACTGGAAAAAAAGCTTAACACATTGTCTTGAAACCCGGTATTTTATTTGAGGGATAGCAGAATTGTGCATTAAATCGAAACAACCCGAATAGCCCCGAGGGGCCATGGCCTACGAAGCGAACGCTGCTCAGCCTGAAGACCTGCAGATTACGAGGAGTCGTGTGGTCAACACGACAAATTCTCTCGGCCATTATTTTTTATCTTCTATACCGGGAATTATGCACTAGGCTAATTTAATTTCTCTAGCAGACTGTTGGCAACCCTCGTTCCAAGAAGGGAAGAAAGGTAAAAGAAAAAAATTCTGCAGTGGTTCTGAATAGTTTGCCTATGGTAGTTTATCTTCGTGCTTCGTAATAGTTTTTGTATCCACCTGCAGGAACCTCCTTTTGAACACTTGTTGCTTGTCTTTATTTGGGGCATAGAGAAATAATGGTATGATGACAAACGGGGTTAAAAGTCAGGTTGTGAGTTCCATAAACAAGACAAGTCCTCTCAGTTTTAATTAATGCGTGGATGGGGTGAAAGGAATTTTTGGGAATCACTGTAAGTACCTAGGTATTATATAAGGAAAGATCTTCATAGGGGTGATCATATAAACGGTATTGTAAATAAAGGGTATAGATCTTTGCACATGGTTTTGAGAATATTTAGAGGTTGTAGTAAGGATGTAAAGGAGAGAGCATATAAGTCTCTGGTAAGACCCCAATTAGAGTATGGTTCCATTGTCTTCGAGAACTGGAAAAAATCCAAACAAAAGCAGCTCTATTTATTCTGGGTAATTTCCGACAAAAGAGTAGCGTGGAGAAAGAAAACGAGCTGATCGACTAAGTGGTATGTTCCGAGCTGCCAGTGGAGAGAAGGCGTGAAAGCGTGAAATGACATTAGTAGAAGTTTGAGTACTGTTTTTAAAAGTACAAAAGATCACAATACAAAGATTAAGTCGAAATTCAAGAGGACAATTTGGGGCAAGTATTCGTTTATAGGAAGGAGAAGTAGGGATTAGAATAATTTACCGAGGTAAATGTTCAATAAATTTCCAAATTCTTCGCAGTTACTTAAGAAAATACTAGGTAAACAAGAGATAGAGAATCTGTCACACGGGCGACTGCCCCAAATGCAGATCAGTGGTGATTGATTGATTGATTGATTGATTGATTGATTATAGCGAGAATATCTGTGATTTCGATCAAATATCTTCTTTTTCTACCGCTTCTCCCACATATGTGAGGTCGCGGGTGCGAACTGTGTAGCACATGAGGATTTGGCCCTGTTTTATAGCCGGATGACCTTCCTGACGCCAACCATTTGTGAAGGGTTGTAATCACTAGGCCTATTGCGTGTTTCTGTGGTGGTTGGTAGTGTAGTGTGTTGTCTGAATATGAAGAGGAAAGTGTTGGGACAAACACAAACACCCAGTCCTCGGGCTAGAAGAATTAATCAGACGCGATTAAAATCCCCGACCCAACCAGGAATCGAACCCGGGATCCTGCCTCAGCGATGACAATTCAGTCAATGAGTCGGACTGATCTTGATCAAATATACGAAGAAAAATCCATTATCTATTTTTGAAGTACTCATTCTGCGCATGATATCCCTGAAACCTGCTCTTACCGGGCGAGTTGGCCGTGCTGTCAGAAGCACGCGGCTATGAGCTTGCATCCGGGAGATAGTGGATTCGAATCCCACTGTCGGCAGCCCTGAAGATGGTTTTCCATGGTTTCCCATTTTCACACCAGGCAAATGCTGAGGCTGTACCTTAAGGCCACGGCCGCTTCCTTCCCACTCTTAGACCTCTCCTATCCCGTCGTCGCCATAAGACCTATCTGTGTCGGTGCGACGTAAAGCAAGTAACAAAAAACCTGCTTTTCGTTGAATACGTCGTGATCATGGGGTATTTTCGCCAGTTGTTGTCAATTTCGTAATCCTTATCGGTTAAAAATTACACAATTTATGACTTTTTGTGAAGGGATCTTAATTTTCTATACGCAAAATTACGTTGTAACACGTTTATCGTTGATACCAAAATATCACACAACTATTCATTAACTATCAGAGCAATAACAAAGAAACGTGATTCAATCACTACAATTCCGTCGTTGGGAGGATACAAACGGAGGAAGGTTAAATACTGGAGGCATGTTTTAAATAAATGTATCATGTTCTGTACCTTTTATACTGATCTCCCACCGGGCGAACTGGCCGTGCGGTTAGGGACGCGCAGCCGTGAGCTTGCATCCGGGAGATAGTGGTTTCGAGCCCTACTGTCGGCAGCCCTGAAGATGGCTTTCCGTGGTTTCCTATTTTCACTCCAGGCAAATGCTGGGGCTATACCTTAATTAAGCCCACGGCCGATTCCTTTTCACTCCTACGCCTTTCCTGTCCCATCGTCGCCGTAAGACCTATCTGTGTCGGTGCGACGTAAAGCAAGTTGTATTTATACTGTTCTTGTTTGGTTGTTTTCCAATTATAACGCGATCCCGATCAATACACAGTTAACTCGCGATCCTTTGAAGAGTGATTTACTGGGACTTCACTGGAATTGAGTTGTTAATAGAACCCGGGGTAAGCGGAGACAATGGAGAAGTACAATGCGGAAACAATACGGTGAGATTCGAAGGTCAGCATATCCAAACGGGGCATGGTGTCATGGTCGAGGTGTTAAACGTTAAGGTTATCAGCCTGGTTCCCGGTACTTCTCTTATTAGATTTCCTGCTACCGCGCGGAGCATCTGACGACCCTTGATAATCCGCTCCGTAGTATACGTCATGTCTTAAACTATGGACTTGTATGACACTTGAAGGCCTGCCTGACTACTATTTATGAGGGCGAGGAGATAACTGCAGTGCCCCTTATGGCATCACACTTTGAGCACACGTTTTATTATCTGTATCAAAACATGTTGAAATGCTTCCTATAAAAAACAGTCTCTCATTTTAATAGACAGAAGTTTTCGATAACGAGCAGTTCACGTCAGAAAGAATGAGCCGGCAGCGTTAGCCCGGTGTCTATTAGCGACTTATAGGATATGTCTGTTTGACAGTATGTCTGTCTGTTTCTAACGACGTCACTGGAATCCCGGTATTTTAGTTTAGGGATAGCAGAATTGCGCATTAAACCGAGCCAACCCGAACAGCCCCGAGGGACCATGGCCTACGAAGCGAACGCTGCTCAGCCTGAAGACCTGCAGATTATTAGGTGTCGTGTGGTCAGCACGACGAATTATCTCGGCCGTTATTTTTGACCTTCTAAAGCGGGAATTATGCGATCTGCCGCAGCAAATACGGCGAGTTTGTCGAGTTGCATCGCACGCCCGGAAGTAACAAAGTGGCCTCATTTTCTAGAAAGAAAACAATTTCTCTGCCATCTGGCAGCACCATCATTATTTACATAACATGAAAACATCATTCATTTATTTGTCGGTATAACTTAAATACACCCTGCATAGAAGTTTTTTTTTATCAAAGAGGTCCATCTCATCATATTCTAGAGAAGTGGTTATTTCATTCGTGGTAGGTTCATAGCTCGTGAGTCAGTTTCTCTCTTTGAATGCACTGAATACTACACTGCCTTGTCGATTCCAAATTCCATAGAGATGAATCTTGAAAACGACATCAGACTTACCCTACAATGTTCATCATTGCTGGGGATATTCTTAAAATTAAACGAAGGTAATCTTTTATGTGTCTCTGTAGAGCTTTTTCCAAATGTAATGATGTACTTTCCGGCAAAGAAGTAGAGGCTTAGCGATGAGAATTTTAAGAACCAATTATTTTGTCAAGTAAATGACAAATTAATTGAAATGCGAAAAGTCACAAAGTAAAATATAATAGGAAAAATAATTTTGAAAGTTCCGAGCTAGGTATCATGTTTAGACTCACTTTGTGATGATTAGACTCTTGATGTTTTGGCGGTAATAGGTTAGAATGCAAACTAATTTTGTAATTAAGAAGGGTCGTCCAGCCCGTTCTTCCGTTATGTAGCAAAAGTCGCATTAATTCTACGGGTTCTGATGGGCCGAACCCCTAAAGTTTATGCAAGTCTCATAACATATCCGTTGTGCAGGATAGTCTATACTTTATCTATACTTGTTACCCGCTTTAGTAAGTTTGCATTCTAACCTGCTGGAATGAAAATCCACAGCCTGTTTCCAGTCATTCGATCGGGTCAGGAATGGAATGAAGCCCCTATCTAGCGGCGAGGATAGCAATTGTTCCGGCTGCCGAAGCCTGTCGCAGTCCTTTGGGGCAATGATTAATGAATGAGAGATGAAATGAAATGATTTTGGAAAGTTTTGCAGGAATGAAATATGGGAGGGAAAACCGGAGTACCCGGAGAAAAACCTGTCCCGCCTCCGCTTTTTCCTGCACAAATCTTACATGGAGTGACCGGGATTTGAACCACGGTATCCAGCGGTGAGAGGCCTGCGCGCTGCCGCCTGAGCCACGGAGGCTAATCATATACTTGCACCAATACACAAACTCCTACGTAGCAAATCACCTCAGTACATTTCCTCTAAAATTCGTACTTTCTTTCATCTTTTTATAACTGTAACACTTGCTCTGGCTCTCTACCGTAGCAATTCCTCTTCAACATTCATCTAACAATTATTTTACTGTGACCGGTTCCAGACTTTGGAATTACTTCCTAGCCAGTGTAGGGACAGTGATTCATGAAATCAGTTCAAGAAATCTTGCCCACATTACCTATTGAAAAGTACCGACTGACGTATCACTGTACGGCTGAGTGTGTGAATGGCTATGGGCTGTGTTTCCCTTGTGTATGTAGACCTACACAACCACCCAATTAATATGTATGAATATAAAATCAGTAATTGAATGCAGGTAAAATGCCGTTTCAATTTTAGCCTGGTATTCTCATGAGCTTCATAACACACCGATTTTTTTCCGGCTATGGTCACCCAGTAATCAGTAAATGTTGTTTCATAAAATTTACAGCACCGGGCGAGTTGGCCGTGTGGGTTTGAATCCCACTGTCGGCAGCCCTGAAGATGACTTTCTGTGGTTTCCCATTTTCACACCAGGCAGTGCGGTTAGGGTCGCGCAGTTGTGAGCTTGCAGCCGGGAGATAGTGGATTCTAATTCCACTGTCGGCAGCCCTGAAGATGGTTTTCCGTGGTCTCCCATTTTCACATCAGGGAAATACTGAGGCTGTACCTTAATTAAGGTCATCGTCGCTTCCTTCTTACTCCTAGCCCTTTCCTATCCCATCATCGCCATAAGACCTATCTGTGTCGGTGGACCGTAAAACAACTTGTAAAAAAGGAATCATACACTTAATCATGTGTTATTTTTATGGAATATACGTTTCGTCTCTATGGAGACATCTTCGGGTCCTTAAAAGACCCAGCATACAATTACGGGGATGCCATTTAAAATTATTATTGCAGATATAGTTTTTAAAATGGTTAAATTCTTTAGGCTTAATAATATTTTGGACACCAAACCTGCAATCTACATAAACACATGAAATGAAATCATTTTTTGGATACAGTCAAAGGCCGGATGAAGTTAAAATATAATGGTAATTCAAATCCAGGAATTTTCTCTTATGTTAATATGTTCCCATCTTCTCAGATGACACTTTCGTTATTTGTACAGAACGCGTCGTATTTCGCCGAATTCCCTTTTAGGTGTTTACCGCTGATATAGCCGTGAGGAATCAGTTTTTCTAAATCACTGCTTTTTCTGGAAATGTCAAAAATATCGAAGAAATGACTGAACTTCATTTTTTTCTTTTGATAGGTGTGTTGTGATATTCAGTTGTTGTAAAGTTGATAATTCATTCAATGCTGCGCCCATGGTATTCTCAGCATTTTGTCATACACACACGTTTGAAAGGTATCGATTAGTTTCTTCGACGTGAGTTCGTGGTCCTGGTTTCTGAGACATAGGGCCTACATGGGTAGGGGAAATAAAAAATGTTCTTATTAACATTAACTTATGGTTTTGAGATATTGCTGGTTCTTTCCTAATTATAGTTAGTCTGATGATATAATATTTCGAGCGACACTAACTCTCCATTTTATCCTTTTGTCAGAGCCTTACCTGTCCAGTTTCAGTGACCTGTATATTATGAAGTTAATATTGTTTGACTAGATTCTTTAATTATTTAAAAAACATAATTTCCTTGAAGTTCGAAGGAGCAAGGTCAATGATTATTTTGCAAAGCACACCAAATTTCGGAATTCAAGGGAAATTCATAATCAGCTGTTTGTCAAATGCTAAAGACGTTGATATATTTTGGACCCTTGATCTTTTTCTTCAAAATAGGCGCCATTCGTAATGTTATATCTCTTTGATTGAAAAACGTGGACAAGTTGTTGACATATCAGTATAAAATACGAGAGTCCTTTTCGTATCTGTAAAATTACTAGAAAGTGCAAAGATAATCGCTGAGTACACAGATCAAATGTTAATTATAAAGAGCATTCCTCTTCGACTTATGTCAGAAAAACAAAAACAATCTTGTTAAGCAGACAGATCGACATAAACTTTCCACTCCTGTTACACGTTGTAATCCGGACAAAACCGCTTTCATTCTATCCTCGACTTATCATGTTAATGACTGCTAACGCCTACAAACAGTAGCGTTTGAGTACAGACCACATCAGTCGGTCGGTTGTTCAATGACATCACTTGGTTCACAAATTAGCGCCCAGGAGAGTAGCGATTTCATGCTTCGTAGACACTTACTTTGATTCTTTAAAAACCAATCCAGAAAGGAGTGTGGCAGGGTTGCTGCTGGTTTGTTTCCGTTCCGTTTTAATGTTTATATCGAACGGATGGTAAGGAACCTCTCAATAAATAACATTTACATTTTACCTGTATATTATGAAGTTGATATTGTTTGACTAGAACTCCTTCCGTATCATATAAAGACCTTATTTACCATCGTTTCAATATCTTCCTATACAGTGTGTCCCAGGAAGAATAGTCAATATTCAGCGGTATGACAGTAACGATGATTTGAAGCAAAAAATCCATATAGATAGATTCCTATTCCGAATGGTTTGCGAGTTAGAACACTTTTAATGTACATTTGCTTATGGGTTAGTAACGCGCACGCATGTCTTACCCACCCAACCTCTTTGACGTTTTATTCTACCCAGGCGTAGCTTCATAATACGATCTGCAGAAGCACCAGAACGAAGGATTACAGCGATTAGCGATCCCATCCATCATATTGAGTGCTGATATCGAGCCAAAGATCGATACCCATATAGATACTGGTGATCTGGCAACCCTGTTTAGATCTGTGAACGACAGAACATTAGGGGAGCACACTTAACTACAGCTTTCTTCCGATAGGTGGCTAAGAGTCGCCCATAAGGTTCTTCATGAACTGCACGCCTTGCAGCACCACTGGCCTATTCGGACGTGTGTCGCTTAGACCACAGAGTTAGTAAATAACACACTAGAGGTAGCACCAGCGCCACTATCTGTGAGAGAATCACTGCATCGAGGGAGCATGTTGAAATCTCAGCTGTTTTGCAGAAAGCTCCCTCCACTGTACTCATCAGTGTAAATACAGAACTTTTAAAACTATATGGTATAAAATTCTTACATGTCAACATTCTCAGATACCGCTGTATACTTGTGATGCTTCTGTTCAGCAGAAAGGAAGTCCAAATAGCTTAAATACGGGAGAAATGCTTGATAAAAGAGGATGGTTGTGATTAAGTAACACAAAATCAATTTGCTAGTCATGCTAAGCCTTCAAACAACGTACTTTAAGATTGTGGGTATGTATATTTCTCTATATTTTGTGTAAATGGCCAGGACTTAAGAATAATTCTATCCAACGACCGAAAACATTCTTTCTCGTACGAAGCGAATGAACGAACGAATTCTTAGGCCTGCTAGTAATCATGAATATGTTTCTCCATAATGGTAGTAAATTATTCCGAATTACGTAGTCATGAAAATTAAAACAGGGACGTTAGTAAAAATGAAATGGCGTATGGCTTTTAGTGTCGGGGGTGTCCGAGGACATGTTCGGCTCGCCAGGTGCAGGTCTTTCGATTTGACACCCGTAGGTGACCTGCGCGTCGTGATGAGGATGAAATGATTATGAATACAACACATACACCCAGCCCCCGTGGCAGCGAAATGAATCAATGATGGTTAAAATTCCCGGCCCTGTCGGGAATCGAACGCAGGACCCCAGTGACCAAAGGCCAGCACGCTAACCATTTTGCCATGGAGCCGGACTAGAAACGTTAATACCATCATATGATGTTCACCCTCCATTAAGAAAGCCAGCTCCCAAAGATGTATGCAGGTCTCGGAACCTCTGTAACTATGCTATTTGCTTTGCGTCGCACCGACACAGGTAGGTCTTACGGCGATGATGGAACAGGAAAGGCCTAGGAATGGGAAGGAAGCGACCATGGCCTTAATTAAGGTACAGCCCCAGCATTTTCCTGGTGTGAAAATGGGAAACTACGGAAAACCATCTTCAGGGCTGCGGACAATGGGGTTCGAAACCACTATCTCCCGGATGCAAGCTCACAGCTGCGCGCCCCTAACCGCACGGCCAACTCACCCGGTCTGTAACTATGAGTGTGTCGATACTATATAAACATTCTTTTCGATAAGCGGAAGAGAGACTTTATTTTTTGTAATTTTTAATTTTTGTTTTTTGTACAAGTCAGTTATTTATATCGTCGATGTCCCTCGAAATCGGGGTCTTACAAATTGAGATGTACGTCCACCTGTATTTTTTCTGTATATTTTCGGGAACTTCACACTGATAGAACATGGAGTAAAGCATTTTCGCGGAGTTGGAGGACGGATGCACACGAGCTCAGCTGACACTTGCCGTATGCAATACGAATTTAGATGTGTGTGTTACACTTCTGTAATGGACAGAGCAGAACCACCAACGTAATTCAGCACGAGCCGCCACTGATTCTATCCCAACCTACCTCGTTGCTTTCAACCTCTTTGCTCAGGATGTCTTTCTGCCATTAAACTAGCCCATTGAAAGCGCAGTTGTTCATGGTGTGTTGTGAGTGAAGTAGTTTGAGGGACTGAGAGTGTATCAGAGAGAAGGATTGGTTAACTGCACACGCGCTGGATGAAGTACCACACACTACACAAATGAACTCTTCCAGTTTTTACTTGGGCTTCTTTCATCGCCTTTCCCACACCTGTGGGGTCGCGAATGAGAACTGTGTCGCACATGTGGATTTGGCCCTCTTATACGGCCAGATACCCTTCCTGACGTCAACCCTATGTGGAGGGATGTGATTACTATTGCGTGTTCCCACTGTGGTTGGTGATGTGGTGTTTTGTCTGAATATGAATAGAACATTCAATCCCTGATCCAGAAGAATTAATCAGAAGCGTTTAAAATCCCCGACCCGGTCGCGAATGGAACTCGGGACACTTTGAACCGCAGGCCTCAACGCTGACCATTCAGCCAGGGAGTCGGACTCCATTTCTCCCTCTGATTATTGTTACTTTTTTTATAAATCTTCTTTACGTCGGGCTTACACTTATAGGTCTTATGGTGACGATGGGATAGGAAAAGGCTAGCAGTTGGAAGGAAGCGACCGTGGCAATTGCCTGGTGTTAAATTGGGAAACCACGGTAAAGTACATTCGCCACTGCCGACAGTGGGGTTTGCTTCGTGACCCAAACCGCACAGTCACTTGCTCGGTCTAATTAATGTTGAAATGAAATGACGTATGGCTTTTAGTGCCGGGAGTGTCCGAGGACATGTTCGGCTCGCCAGGTACAGGTCTCTTGATTTGACGTCCGTAGGGGACCGGCGCGTCCTGATGAGGATGAAATGATTATGAAGACGACACATAAACCCAGTCCCCGTACCAACGGAATTAACTAATGATAGTTAAAATTCCCAACCCTACCGGGAATCGAACCCTTGTGACCAAAGGCCAGCACGCTAACCATTTAGCTATGGAGCCGGACATAGCAAATAATAATAGTTTAATAATAAAAATAACAACAACAATAATAAAAAATATCAAGAAAATATTTTGAAATATAGATGTAATTTCGTCTGTGGCCTTTTTAAAAATGATCTATTACACCGGGAGATGAACCAATACAAGCACTCTTCACCATCTTCACTGATTTTCCATCTGCTGCCTGTAAACCAGCTTGAAGTTCAAATGTAAATATGAAGATAAAGTTGGAATTCAAGAGGACAAACTGGGGCAAATATTCGTTTATAGAAAGGGCAGTTACGGATTGGAATAACTTACCAAGAGAGATGATCAATAAATTTCCGATTTCCTTGAAATCATTTAAGAATAGGTTAGGACAACAACAGATATGGAATCTGCCACCTGGGCGACTGCCCTAAATGCAGATCACTAGTGATTGATTTGATTTGACATAAGATGACACCACAGAATGATACACCCTCTTTCCACTGAAATCTCACTTTTCAAATATTTGTTGGTTACTTCCTTATTCCGGAGAGAATTCATTTATTGAGGAGCATAGCGACCCCGGTCCAGAAAGCTAAGAATAACGGCCGAGAGTATTCATCGCACTGGCCACGCAGCCCCTCTTAATACGTCCGGCTCTATGGCTGAATGGTTAACATGCTAGCCTTTGTTCCATGGATTCCCAGGTTCGATTCCAAGCCTGTTCGGGGATTTTAACCTTCATTGGTTAATTCCGATGGCTCTAGGGTTGGGTGTGTGTGTCATCTTCATTATTAGAATTCATCATAGGTAGCTTCCCATCCTCGTAGACCTGCAGGTTCGAAAGACCTGCACCAGGCCTCTTCGGAAATCACACGCCAATATTTACCTCGTAATCTGCAGGCCTTCAGACTGAGCAGTGGTCGCTTGGTAGCCCAAGTCTCACCAGAGTTGTAGCACTATGTTTTTTAAAAATTAATCTCATTTATTTTACGAGGACCTTAATAATTAGCTGAGCTAGTATTTTAAATGGACATAATATGTGCTACGACAAGAAAGTGAGCAACAGTTTTGCTAGCTATTTGCTTCACGTCGCACCGACACAGATACGTCTTATGGTGACGATGGGACAGGAAAGGCATAGGAATGGCAAGGAAGCGGCCGTGGCCTTAATTAAGGTACAGCCCCAGCATTTGCGTGGTGTGAAAATGGGAAACCACGGAAAACCATCTTCAGGGCTGCCGACAGTGGGGTTCGAACCCACTAACTCCCGGATGCGAGCTCACAGCTGCGCGCTCCTAACCGCACGGCCAACTCGCCCGGTGAGAAACCGTTTTAACCAGGGACGATGACCTAGATGTTAGACCCTTTGGAACAACAGCCACCAATTCCATCGTATCCAGTGTTAACGTCTTCATTCCTACGTATTAATAAAATTACATCGTACATCTTCCATATTTTTTTTTTTGCCATACCCTAACCCTATCTTTCTTACCTCCTACACTTCTCTCATTCTATCTCCTCTTCTGTTCGAATTTCACTACATCGTTTTCCTCTCGTCGATTCGATTCAGTACATCTTCGTTCGTGATTCAATCTGCCCATTTCACTTTCAGCATTCTTCTGTGACACCACTTTTCAAACGCTTCTATCCTCTTTCTTTCTTTCTTTCTTTCTTTCTTTCTTTCTTTCTTTCTTTCTTTCTTTCTTTCTTTCTTTCTTTCTTATTTCTGCGCTAGTTATCATCTACGTTACACTTCCATAAAATGCCACACGTCACACAAAAGTCTCCAAAAACGCTTTTCTAATAGACATATCTACTGTACGTACGAAGTAAGTAAATTTCTTTTTTCAAGATAGGCTTCCCTTTCTAGTGAATTTTATGTCCTCCTAAGTACTACCATCGTTAATTATTCTGCTACTCAAATAATAATATTTCTTTAAGACTTCATTTCCTAATATTTCCAGCATCACTTGACTTTATTCGTCTGTATTTCATTGCCCACTCATCTTTTTGGTTTGTTTACTTTTTACTTGTACTCTTTCTCTAAGACTATGTCCATACAGTTCATCAGTTTGTTCATATCTTCTGCAGGCTCAATTAAAATAATATAGGAAAGTTTAAAGTGAATACGTTGTAAATACATTTCCAAGGACTGCGTGCCAGTATATCGCGTGTTGTTGGAATGTTAGGATGTACTGTAAGGTGTGAATTGTTTCTGCGCCACACGAAGCACTAGACACGTGAAATGACCTGACCTTGGAGAAAAATTAGTACGTTGTGAGCAATGCTCCACAGCTGCTAGTCCGTACATTTGATATCTTACTCAGTTGTGCAAACACTCTTTGCTTTGTTAGCTAGTGGAATTGAATCAGCTGAGCTAATATGTCTGGAGAGAATAGGTTGTCTAGCATTGAAGACTAATTTATGTCTCAAGCACATGCCATTCTTTCGTGTTTATGCCATGTGAAGCGGAGCAATCTGCAGGGACACTTAAGGTTTCCCGAAGACTACCAGTCGTGGAAGCTCGGATACGGAGCGAAATCTTTGCAAAACATTAAGTTACCTGGCGGCTCGACTTGGAAGTCTGAAAGCGCGTCGAAGTCTTCGCAAAATGTAGTTTACCTGACAGCTACGCCTGAAAGAATGAAAGCACACCTAAGTCTTCCCAGAACATGAAGTTTCCCTGGCAGCTGCGCTTGGAAGAATGAAAGCATACCAAAGTCTTCGCTGATCATCAAGTTTCCCTGACTACACATGGAAGATTTAAAGTGCACCAAAGTCTTCCCAGATCATGAAGTTTTCCTGACTATACTTGGAAGATTGAAAGTGTACCAAAGTCTACCCAGAACAATTAAGTTTCCCCGACGGCTGCGTTTGGAAGAATGAAATCACATCACAGTCGTCCCAAAACATTAAATTTCCCGCACTACGCTTGGAAGATTGAAATTGCTACAACAAAGTCACCCAAAGCATTAAGTTTCCGTGACAGCCACGCTTGGAAGAATGAAAGCTCACCAAAGTCGTCCCAAAACATCGACTTCCCCTGACTAAGCGTGAAAGATTAAAAGAGCACCAAAGCCACCCCAAAACATTAAGCTTATCTGAGAGCCGCGTCCGGAGGTGTCGTCCCATTTGCGATCAGTTCCATTTGCGATCACTCTGGTAGAATACAAGACCAGTTTATTTTTGACGAGTTAAGCATTGTCCCATTTGCGATCACTCTTATCAGTGACATACAAATAGTCAAGTACAGGTTGCTGTGGAGGAATTCCCTACTGAAGAACTGGTACAGGAAGACATCCCTCAAGTAACTGGCGAAACTACATACTAGGATTCTTACGAATCGTATACTGAAACTCATTAATGACTTATATGTACCGTTTGGGGCTGATGCGTTAATATCGGGACTAGCAGAGAATAAACAGGACCGAAGTGAACCTTTTATTTAGAGTTACCAGATGGCTGCGGATGTAAAGGCGGTTAAATGAGTTAAGTAGGGCAAAAAATGGGCGTACAATTTCCAATTTCAAAACTAAGTATTGTGCTGTAACACTTTGCTTCTTGATCGTGCTATCCTTTTTGAAGCAATTGTAGCTCGTCCCAAACTTGACAGTTAACTTACACTTTCTTATACAATAGAGGAAACTATTAAACTACTGCTTAAATAATGATCAAACTGTTCGATTATTCATACTGACACGATAAGTAAACAGCTGCTCAAAATACAATTAGCCTACTTTCGTCTATCTCTATGTATGTCTACCACTTAGTCTCGTTTCTTGATACTGGGTCGGGATGAGATGAGATTAATTTCCACGGGATGTTTCTACGGCCGGATGCCCTTCCTGGCACCAACCTCAGTTGAGGAGCTAATGAAAATGAAATGTGTTATGGTGAATGAAATTGGGTAAGAGGTGGGAGGACACAGCTCTGGCCTACGGATAGGAACTGTACCGGCATTTACCTGGAAGTGAAAATATTAAACCACAGAAAACCATTCGGAGAACAGCCGACGATGGGGTTCGAACTCACGTGTTTCCCGAATGCAGAACTTGGCTCCATAGCCATAGCGCGTTAAAACGCACGGCCACTCAGTCTACTTTCACCTACATAAATAAAATTATAATTTTTGTCTATACGCTCGGATTAGATGTACAAGATTCCGGAACTTAAGAAGATGTTTAGATTAAAATAAGTTGAAAAAATTATTATTCTATAATGATGGCGCGAAAAAATGAGATTACATTCGGGAAATAGTGGGTTCGAATACCATTATCGGTAGCTCTGAAGATGGTTTTCCGTGGTTAGTTAGTTTTTTAGTTAGTTAGTTAGTTAGTTAGTTAGTTGTATCACTGAAATAACTATAATTTTTTCACTTTCGAATGTACCTTAAGGTCACGGCCGCTTCCTTCCCACTCCTAGCCCTTTCCTATCCTATTTTCGCCATAAGGCCTATCTACGTCGGTGCGACGTAAGAAAAACCCGTGCTGCATGGACGTTGGAAAACCCTGATAGGCTGCTGATACTTTTACAGTGGTCGCAAATGGGACACGAACTGGTCTTTTTCACATTCTTGTTTTCCACTGTAATTGGGAGTGATCGCAAATGGGACATTTTTTTGCTGTGATCGCAAATGGGACTGATCGCAAATGGGACACAACCCGCCCGGAAAAGTGAAAGTGAACCATTGTATTTACGAAAGCGTATTCCTAACTGCTACGCTAGGAAGATTCAAAGCGCGCCAAAGTCTTTGCAAACTGTGAATTTTACATGACAGCTCCTTTTGGAAGATAAGATGTACAAAGGTCTTCGCCAAACGTAAAGTTTTCCTAACTGTTGCGCTTGGAAACGGAGAGTATTCGCAAAATTATGTTTTTCTAACTGTTTTGTTTGGAAGGCAGCCAGCATTTTCGCAAAATGTTATTTCGCTGTCTTCTACGCTTAGAAGTGATGCATATTCTTTGCAAAGAGGTCAGTTTCCCTACCTGTTCCACTAGGAAGCTTAGAAATGGAGGAAAGCCTTTATAAAGTGTTAATTTTCCCTGACTGCTGCTGTTGCAAGTGAAACATAGCCGTCGCAATGTGTTAAGTTGCCCTGAATGCTCCGCTTGGAACTTGGAAGCTTGGAAGTAGAGCAAAATGATCCCACAATGTTAAGTTTCCCCGACTGACAATATTTTGAAATCAATAACGTAATCTTTATAAAAATAAATAATGGTATAATTCACCTCAATAATATTGATCAGTTAAAAATATATTTTACAGTATGTAATTTGCATGTATGGTTTAGGAGTTATCGTCATCCTAGTGAAAGCACAGGAAAGGTTGAAATATCCCACGGGTAGAAGGAAACGAATTAACTGGCAGTTAGTCGTGAGGGCCTTGGAAAAACGCCACATAGAGCTGCGAACAGATTCATACACCAGGAGGTAAAATATCTACAAGAAAATTTTATGCGGGCTATTATTATAAATTCAAAATTTCCACGGCGCAAAGCTCTTGTGAATGGCTAGTTCTCAAACATGACTCACTGGACTCCCAATTTACAACAGCGGCACATGCTCTGGAAAAGTTAAAACCTAAAACACATAAATTTAATAATTTCTTGTAGTAGAGGCTACTGAGACAGGCTAACGAGCAAAGTGCACCGAACAAAAACAATAAACAGATGTAAAAGACACAGCAACAATAACAAACAACACCTGTATTTTAAAAAGTTCCTTCGAAGTATTAAGAGCACTTCGTATACATAATACATGGCACCTTTTAGATTTAATTAGCTGTGAGACATGAGCTTTGTGCCCCACTATTTAACATTGTAATGCTAAGTGGCTGGCAGGACAGTGACGTCAATAGGTTCGACATGCATGGGCCAGTTCAAACGTCTGCCTCAGTGCTGTAGAGACGACAGTTCATCCAAGCCCAAAACCATGCCTCGTGAGACACAGTTCTTGAACTGCGCTATGTCTTCTGGTATGGGAGGGTTGCTATAGTAAAATGGTCAAATTCCGTGATAAGTAGAAGTCTATTTTTAAAGGAAAACAAAGTGTGAAAAAAAAAACATCAGCAAAATGAAACTGATTAGTATCACATATCCTGCAGATAATTTCAATCTCCAAAATGTAAAACCAAAATTCCTCCCACCCCAAGCCTCAACCTTAAAGTGTTTCTCGTCAGGTTTATCCGGCAAGTTTGAAAGTAAAACATAGAATAGACTATCCACAGCCAGTTTCCACTCATGTGAGCGGATCAGGAATGGAATAAATGAAGCCCCATCTATCGGCGAGGATAGGGACTGTGCCATCTGCCGAAGCCTGTCGCACTCCTCTGGGGCATTGATTAATGACTGACAAACGAAATGGAATGATATAGGAGACTGTTGCTGGAATGAAAGATGACAGGAAAACCAGACTACCCGGAGAAAAACCTGTCCCACCTTCGCTTTGTCCATCACAAATCTCACATGGGATGACCGCGATTTGAACCATGGAACCCTTCGGTGAGAGGCCGGCGCGCTACCGCTTGAGTCACGGCGGCTCAAGTAAAGCATACTGAAGAGTTAATTTAGGTGTGTAAGACTTCAAATGATTTACGAAATGTGCTGACAATTCTCAGAGCTATACAGTCGTTGAGTAAAAGTGAGGGTGGCGTCAACTATAGCTATAGTCCTTACCTATCCTCTTATAGCCTGTGCCTTAACTGGATTAATTAAGATGAAGTTTTCACTGGCATAGGAGTTCATAAGGTTTATATTGGTATTCATTTTCTGAATAGCGGTATAAATATCTTAATTTTGGAAGTGGCTGTAGACTTGCACGTCGTCTGCATAGAGGTGGTGCGTACAGTTATGTAAATGTGAGCGATACCATTAATATAGTGAAAATAGCAGAGGATGCCTGCAAGTTTCTTCTTCCACTCTGATGTTTTATCGCCTAACACTACACGCTGACGTATGTTTTTGAGGTATGAGGAGAACAGCCGTATTAAAGTGGAGCTGAGATGAAGATTTCCCAAGTTGGCTCTTCCATTGACCAATCGCGGGCGATGAAGCATAGAAAAGAGTAGCGGAGAAGAGAGATCGTTCATTTAGGTTTGTCAGACACCCGCCAAACCGCCCCTAGACAGAAGAATTAAAACGGAGACTGCGTAAATTTTTAGATATGATGTTTTAGAGTATACAGACCTGGCAAGGGTGGCTCTGACACTGATGCAGAATTATTTGATATGATAATCATCTATGTGGGAAACAACAAAGAAAGAAAAGTGATTCTAGTGGGTGATCTCAGTTTACCAAATGGTAGCAATTTTCTTTTTGAAATAGGGGATTATTTAATCATATGTATTCAGAGCCTTGCCAAAAATCAGCAGAAACACTATTTGCACTTCTCCCAAACACGAATCCGAGTTAAATACCAAGTATGAACAGTACAGACAAAATTATTATTTTATTTATATAGATATAGTGTAAGTCAATTATTTTGTTTAGTATCATCCTGTCGTAGAACATTTGCTGGAGTGTCACCGCAATGCAAATATTTTTGCCAATTAAATATCGGCTGTGAAGTGGTTTCTCTGCCAAACTCTCACAATGTCCTGAATTCCAATACAGGCGCCAAGCAGTTACGCTTTAATTGCAATTAACAATACTGCTTTGCTTACACATCAACTACAAACGCCCCGTGTGATAATGGGAGGCGCCAGGTTGATTGCTCAATTCAGCATCGTCATGCACATGATAACAGATAAGCTAAAGACTTCGTAAGTGGAGTAATATATTAGCAGAGATAATATACGCAGAGTCTGACGTAGGCTTCTCTTGTATACGCTAATTATTCTCATGAGTTAAGCAAGCTTTACTCTTCCCTCCTGAATGGCAGTAAGAGTTCTGCAGGAGATCCTTCTCCGTCAGTGCACTGTCAAGTTGTCTGTTCCGGAGTTGTGGCCTGTAGAGGAAAGGAACATCTGTTAGGGACCTTTGGGACTAGGTGAAGTACACAGAGGCGTAACGTTAGGGGCACTGTATATATCTGCACCCGGTTACACCACCCCGTCTGCTGTTAATCGCACGGTCCAGCGCACAAAAAACTTCCCATCAATATTGCTCTTTATAAATTCAGTATCACACTGTACGGTTACAGTGGTTGCTGTTTATGATAACCACAACTGAATGCTTCAAAACAAACCCGTACGTTTATCCTGGTATGAGGAAAATTTGCTTTAGAAAAATGATAAGACATTTTTTGGGCTGGTTGAAAAAATGTTGTAAACTTGAGTATTAAACTACGAATACATGTGGCTATAACATATACAAATTTCATTACTATCAGATATATAGTTTTACATGTATATATTTTTAAGTGAGCGGTTCCTGGAGAAGAAGCCAAAAACCCCGACAATATTTAATACAACCACAAATAAAAAATAATTAATGAACTTCAAAAACAATTGTCTTACCAGCTCTAATGTAGAATTGAACAAGGAAAATATTGGTATGGCTCATTTTGAAATAGAACTGTCGGTTCATTTGTAAATACCGCCTAAACTCGAGTAACCATAATAAAATATCTGACAATAGCCTAATGTCATCCTGCATGGAAATGGTCAGAAGAGGAGATCAGGACGAAATAGTTCGCCTTTACAATTTGTACGTAGATGAATTGCCATTCGGATGCATCTAGCAGCAGTTATCGTAACTGTGTTGAATGTAACACAGCAGAGATGTTATCAATGCTCGCCCTAGCCGTCTCTCGCAACACCGCCACGATCCTCACAAGATACCCCTACCAAATCATTCAAAAATAATTACAGCAATGAGAATTGATCAGTCATTCACTACTGATCTGCATTTAGGGCAGTCTCCCAGGTGGTGGATTCGCTATCTCTTTGTTTTCCTAGCCTTTTATCTTAAATGATCAAATTGGAAATTTATTGAACATCTCCCTTGGTAAGTTATTCCAATCCATAACTCCCCTTCCAATAGACGAATTTGCCCCAATATGTCCTCTTGAATTCTATCTTCATATTGTGATATTTCCTACTTTTAAAGACACCACTCAAACTTATTCGTCTTCTAATGCTATCCCACGCCATCTCTCCACTGACAGCTCGGAACATACCACTTATTCGAGCGACTCGTCTCCTTTCTCCAAAGTCTTCTCAGCCCAAACTTTGCAACTTGTGTAATTCTACTCTTTTGTCGGAAATCACCCAGAACAAATCAAGCTGCTTTATTTTTATTCTTTTCTATTTTTTTTTTTTACTTTTTTCCAGTTCTTGAATCAAGTAATCCTGGTGAGGGTCCCATACACTGAAACCATACTCTAGTTGGGGTCTTACCACAGACTTATAATGCCCTCTTCTTTACATTCTTACTACAACCCCTAAATACCCTCATAAGCATTTATTTACAATCCCATTTATGTGATTACCCGAATGAAGATCTTTCCTTATATTAACACCTAGGTACTTGCAATGATTCCCATAAGGAACACTCACCCCATCAACACAGTAATTAAAACTGAGAGGACTTTTCCTATTTGTGAAACCCACAACCTGACTTTTAACCCCGTTTATCATCATTCCATTGCCTACTGTGCATCTCACAAGATATAATATTTTAGTTAGAAAATGATACCTCATCGAGTAAGTGGTAAATGGTACCTTAATGTACCTGATATTGTGTTATGGACAAGATTTGCTTATCGTTTAACTCTTTTGACATATTTATTGGGCAACAATGTACAGTTCCAACAATAACTTGATGTAGTAACAATCAGTCAACTCAGTTTCGAACGAGATCTCTTTGCGCGAAGGTAATTACATGGTGTACTTTGATATTTTTCAAACTTTATTTGAACAGTTTTTGAATTAAATTTTTTCGTATGTTTTTCTCGGTTTTAATCAATAAATTGCACTGATCAAAAAAAAAAAAAAAGACGTTCGGTCGATATCTTGGTATCCAACACGCGTTCTAAGACAAATCAAACATGTTGATTCAAAATACGCAAACCATCTGTCTCCATCACCCACCGTTCTTCAGGTATACGAGATCAACCATTTACATATGTATAACATGGTATCAAGGAAAACAACTCACAGACACACGTTTGATTAGAGCATTGGAGTGCTAATGAACATGGCTTTAGCTAAGATCAATGCAAATGCACCACATGGCACATATTGGATTTGTTTGTTGCATAGCCGCACACGTAGCAAAACAGATTTGGTGAATTTATGCAAGCTCTAGACCTCGTAATGTCGACTGTCACTGAAACAAAGAAGATATAATTGGAAATATTTGGCTTTGTATAACAAATAACGGAAAACTATAAAGACAATTCTCGATGAACGCTGTTTCATGAAAAATAAAACTTTATCGTCGTCTTCAATATCTGACGTTATAGAGAAAAAAAGTTTTCAGATTTGAAATCAGCATGAAAACCTGCTCAGGAATCAATAAACATCATATCAGATATCTACCCTACGTTATTATAACTGTGACTTAAATATCCGTTACAGAGTATAGTTCTGTACTAATAATCTTTAAATCACTATAACAATGATTTATTGTTGAACAATATCGCCCTTGTTCAATATATTATGGTTAATGTGAATTTTGAAAATTTATATTTCACATTCGTGAGAACTATAGATGTTTCGATACCAATTGGTTCATCTTCAGTAGATTGCTAAAATTGACATTACCTATTATAGTTAAAAACATTTAAAACTGAAGTGGGGATGATATAATGAATGTAGGAATGTTAAAATATTCTCATTAAGAAAAGTTCATGTTCTTCTAAGGTCGTGGTTTAAAAGCTTCCATGTGCACTACTGTCTACTTGTCGTGATGACCTCTTGGACTAGGCGCTATCTGATTGATGATTGATATGATGTGATTTGGTTTGCTGCCAATAAGGATTATCATAACTGCATAAGTCTCGGTTGTATGATTGCCTTCTTTACCCAGTTGAACGATGTGTTTGCATACGTGGTGTTGATCCAGTTATGATCGAAATATGTATAGTTCTGACAAATGATGAAAATTAAGTTTTTAAATTCACAATAAGGGGGATATTGTTCAACAATAAATCATTGTTATAGTGATTTAAAGAATATTAGTTGAGCTGTCAATACGGAAACTTGAAATTTATATTTTGCGGTATAGTTCTGTAGTTACTGAAAAGTGAAACCAATTTTAAGCATGAATATCTAAGTGGTGTACGTTGCGTTGGCAGTTCAGCACCTTAGCCATTAAACCACGGAGACAGTCAAATAAAACCTATTTAGACATTATTTTTAATACTCTTACAATAATGAATAATCCATTTGTTCACATAATTTGACAATATATTGCTCTAGTTCTAATTGTTTATCCTAGCCAAATTAACTTATTTACATAATTATTTCTGTAATGGTTCAGTATCCTCAGGCATTTTTTTGATTTTTTGAAAAATGTACAAACCGAATGTAGTTATAAGGGCTTAAGTGAAACTCTGCATTGACTCACATTAGCGTTCGTAATGGTAGAAAAAGTCAAACTGCTAATCTAATCGACCGGATAGCGATGATTAAGAAATGGATTGTAATTTTTAGGAATAAATAAAAAATATATGCTCATACTTTCATCATCATCATCATTTCCCTTTATCCAGCTGTAGCCGGGTAGGGGCAAATATGGTTCCTCTCCACTTCCTTCGGTCTTTCCACCACTCCTCCTCCAACACTGTGTCCCAGTCCAGGTTTCTTTCTATAATGCTGCGTTGGATTGTGTCCTTCCATCTCAATCGTGGTCCTCCACGGCCTCTCCTTCCTTGGATTTGCATTTCTATCACCTTTTTTGACATTCTTTCATCGCTCATTCGCTTTATGTGCCCAAACCATCTTAGTCCGCTCTTCTCTATTCTATCATTCATTTTTTCCACTCCAATTTCTTCCCGGATTTTCTCATTCCTTATTTTGTCTCTTCTACTCTTCTGTATCATACTCCTCAAGAACTTCATTTCGGCTGCCTGTATTCGACTCTCATCCTTCTTTGTCATTGTCCAAGTTTCTGCTCCGCAAGTTGTTATGGGTACGTAATACTTTATGATATTTTATTTACATAAAATTCGTAGCTCATATCCCTAGGATGCTTTCAACATTGAGTTGCTTGGCTGAAGGGCTAGAAATGTGGATTTTTGTTTGCCTATCCGGATGGGTCACGGACGCACCCACCTCACCCAAGGGACCTCACCTCTACAAAATCTCCTTGGCCCAGAAGGCCCGCCGTACCGTGTTCAAATACAGAATTAAAACTTTTACGCACACGCGTACGGCTAGAGCCCCAGCTGAGCACATCAGTTGCCCAGCAGGGAAGAAATGACTTAGAACGCTTGGCTTGAACATCACTGAATAAAATGTGAACAAAACAATTCAAACTCATACTTCCTAGACCTAGTGCGTGCTTAGTTGGAGCTTGCATTCTGGAGATGGTGGATTCGAACTGTTGTTCTAGATATTTCCGAGATCAGAGTCATACAAAATTATTTCCCCTTCATTTTCCTCCAAAATAAGAGGAGTCTCACTGGCAACAAGTGGCGCACAGTAGTTCAAAGTTACGAAAAAAGACCAAATTCAGAGAAAGGGACGTTTTAATTATGCGGAAATGAAATGGTGTATGGCTTTTAGTGCCGGGAGTGTCCGAGGAAATGTTCGGCTCGCCAGGTGCAGGTCTTTCCATTTGACTCCCGTAGGCGACCTGCGCGTCGTGATGAGGATACAATGATGATGAAGACGACACATACATCCGGCCACCGTGCCACCGGAATCGAACCAGGGACCCCTGTGACCAAAGGCCAGCACGCTTACCATTTAGCCATGGAGCCGGACAGATACGCGGTATCGTTTGTTAAGGAACGATGCAGGGTGCGTTTATCTCTGGATAAATAAAAAAAGTGCATTGTTCCCGGATGTTGTGACTGTTTGACCCAGGCTAGCCTCCTCTTTCCAGAGAGATAACCAGGTCCAGTTCATACTCCAGAGTTCCTCGAGATGACGTCGTCAGTTGACTGTTCGCGACTGTTGATATGTCAGGGCCAGAGTCCAGCTTCCTCAGCTGGATTTACCCGCCACACACCGCTTATCTCGGTATTCACAGCATTTTAGTCGCACTTGAAAGGAAAGCGCCCAACTGTCTGGTTCACATTTTTAATAAACCACTAGTGTTCCGCGGTAGTTTAGAGAAGGCGGCGAAAGTGATTTTTGGCTCAACCTAGGTCCTAGAGGACATGAGCTCTATCCTTCGTCAGGAATGCGAGCTATTTAGAAATTACCGATGATAGGTCGATGTAACCAAAACAAAGAGTTCGGCTTGTCCCCTTCCCAGTGCGTGAGTTCGAGTGGTGGGTACCATACCCCGACAGGGTATAGCGAACCTCCTAGTCGGTAACTCCGTCTCTCGTGCCAGGGAGATTTTTATCGGCGATGTCATTTGCGGAAAGGTAAGATGGGTGCGAATGTTGCCTTTGGTGTGTACAGTTTTCTAAAAGTAGGTTATATAATCAAACAATACATTTGAATCACCGTAAAGAAACTAAAACATTATATGATTATTGATAGAAAATATATTAGACTTTCAGAGACATAAACAATATTTTCAGGGTAAGAAATCAAGTTCCTCAATAGTACTCCTGACTGTATGGAATGGACTTTACTCGGCACCACGAACAATAGAAATGTCCTGTTGGTGGCTAGTCTTTTGTCCCCTTTATTTGAATGTCAATGGTCCCATAGGGCTTGCTCACCACCTGTTTGCCAAGTTTCGTCCCCTTTATTTGAATGTCA
The DNA here is from genome assembly GCF_040414725.1 of Anabrus simplex. NCBI lineage: Eukaryota > Metazoa > Arthropoda > Insecta > Orthoptera > Tettigoniidae > Anabrus > Anabrus simplex. The sequence goes on along the minus strand of NC_090270.1, from coordinate 287,683,237 downwards.
ATGGTCCCATAGGGCTTTCTCACCACCTGCTTGCCAAGTTTCTAGGTACCACGAACAATAGAAATATCTTGTTGGTGGCTGGTCTTTTGTCCCCTTTATTTGACTGTCAAGAGTCCCATAGGGCTTGCTCGCCACCTGCTTGCCAAGTTTCGTCCCCTTTATTTGAATGTGAATGGTCCCACAGGGCTTGCTCACCACCTGCTTGCCAAGTTTCTATGTACCACGAACAATAGAAATGCCTTGTTGGTGGCTAGTCTTTTGCCCCCTTTATTTGAATGTGAATGGTCCCACAGGGCTTGCTCACCACCTGCTTGCCAAGTTTCTATGTACCACGAACAATAGAAATGCCTTGTTGGTGGCTAGTCTTTTGCCCCCTTTATTTGAATGTGAATGGTCCCACAGGGCTTGCTCACCACCTGCTTGCCAAGTTTCTATGTACCACGAACAATCGAAATGCCTTGTTGGTGGCTGGTCTTTTGCCCCCTTTATTTGAATGTCAATGGTCCCACAGGGCTTGTTCACCACCTGCTTGCCAAGTTCCTATCAATCTCTAGACTGTCTCTAGTTTACAATGTACTGCAAGTACTAACAATTCGACCTCTGCTGAATTCGAAAAGCATTGTAATCATGATAGCTATGGAATGGTACGGTATGCCACTACTGGCGCTGTTCGTAGCAAGCCCACCCCCTACAGTAGGCAGGCTACCCTGAGTGTGTTTACCTCGACCTGCCATCGCTGACTATACCTGTACCACTTCTGGGGGCTGCCAAAACGAGGTGGTCAACGCGTGATTGATTCATTCTGAAGAACGCGTGCAAGATTCCCCGTTAGGAAGACGAACATTTTGGAGACAAGATACCCACTTCTGAAGAGGCACACAGCCTTGATGTTCACTCAGCCTACACCAGAAATGAGTACCAGCTTAATTTCTGGATGCAAAGGCGACCGGGCGTAGAGCTAAGTCCTCTCATGTACTTATAAGGGAATTGTTTGTGTTGGAACAGACCGATTGTAACGAAACTGGGTGAGTGGTTTTCAATTTCTCCTCCAGGCAAATGCCGGGATGGTACCTAACTTAAAACTACGGCCGCTTCCTTCCCTCTTCGTTACCAGTCCCACCAATCTTCCCATCCGTCCACAAGCAGCTGAGGCCGCCTGGACGAGGTACTGGTCTTCCTTCCCAGTTGTATCCCCCGACCCAATGTCTCACACGCCAGGCCTTTGAGGAGGTAGAGGTGGGATCCCTCGCTGAGTCCGAGGGAAAACCGTCCGTAAACAGATTAAGAAAGAAAGAAGAATAGCTACAGTACTATGACGTGATAATAGTTTATTATTACGCATTTGTAATTACTACTACCACAGTTAAATGTTTTCATTCTTCCCCTAAAGGGCGGAGAGACGGGCCTCCTAGACGGTGATGCCGTCTCTCAGGCCAGGAGATGTGCGGAGAAGGTGAGAGGTTGGCGACCATGGCCTATACTAGGAACTGTCACGACATCTGCCTTAGAGCAGGAGAATGGAAAACCACGGAAAACCATTCTCAGGACAGCAAGGAAGAGGGAAGGAGGCAGCCGTGACCTTAAGTTAGGTACCATCCCGGCATTTTCCTGGAGGAGAAGTGGGAAGCCACGGAAAACCACTTTCAGGATGGCTGAGATGGGAATCGAACCCACCTCTACTCAGTTGATCTCCCGAGGCTGAGTGGACCCCGTTCCAGCCCTCGTACCACTTTTCAAATTTCGTGGCGGAGCCGGGAATCGAACCCGGGCCTCCGGGGGTGGCAGCTAATCACGCTAACCACTACACCACAGAGGCGGACCAGAAAATGTCAATATAAATTATAACACTATAAACGTACCTGTAAAAAATACACACTATTATACAAAGAATGGCATCCTCAGATTTTATCAAATCACTTAAATCATACGTATATACGTATAGTATTATTTCTTTCTTTCTTTCTTTCTTTCTTTCTTTCTTTCTCGGACTCAGCGAGGTATCCCACCTCTACCGCCTCAAGGGCAGTGTCCTGGAGCGCGAGACTTTGGGTCGGGGATACAACTGGGGAGAAGTGGGAAACCACGGAAAACCACTTCGAGGATGGCTGAGGTGGGAATCGAACTCACCTCTACTCAGTTGATCTCTCGAGGCTGAGTGGACCCCGTTCCAGCCCTTGCACCACTTTTCAAATTTCATGGCAGAGGCGGGAATCGAACCCGGGCCTCCGGGGGTGGTAGCTAATCACGCTAACCACTACACCACAGAGACGGACATGAACAAATATTAACAAATACTATTTTGAACCAGCTTTCATAATGTACAGTATTTTTTTTCTCTGCTTGTTTAACGTCGCGTAGTGATGATAGTCACTTAATGTCCCTGTGCTAAAAAGCACAAATTAGAGTCATGTATCATTCCAACCCCATTTAAAAAATGTCAGTGATTCCGATTCCCCAAAGACTCGCGTTCTGTGAAGCAATTGTAATTTTAACTCTACTTTTATTAATTACTTTAGAAAAAGTAGTTGTAATTGAGTAAATTTTTTCTCGAGTAATTGTAATTGAACCCAATTTATTTTATTTTATAATTCTTATAGAATCATCATTATATGTTAATACTTGTTCATATTATTACCTTACTATCTATCATTGACAAGTTTACGCAACGTGAACAATACTGTACCTATATGCGCATAAGTGATTTGACAGAATCTGAGGATGTTCTTGTAGAACGAAACATGTCATTCTTTGTATAATAGTAATACTTTTTTACAGGTATGTTTAGAGCGCTATCATTTATATTGAAATTTTGTGTGTTTGGCAGACTGGAAAGTATTTAGGTCTCATTTGACTAAGTCGACACTGGTATGTGTGGCTTCTTTCTCAACAAATTACACAGATAAGGTAAATTTAAAGCGAAATTTACTTATTTTGCGCTGAGCTCAAAATTACAACAAAATTTGTAGAACATAACGAGTATGAAATTTTATTCTCAATATAAATGAAGAATGCATTGAAGAATCTTTTAGAATGTTCTCGAAACTCTCTTCACGACATGATCACATTAGGCGAAATGAATATGGAGGAGTTCTTCAAAAGTTATCTGGCGCGAATATCGTCCACTCTATGGCTCTTAGTGCAGTATTTTGTATGTTGTCTTTAGGACGGTTGGGTTCACTAAACCCCGCTTTAAAAGCTAAGGTTGCCGGGCTGAGTGGGTCGGACGGTTAAGGCGCTGGTCTTCTGACCCCAACTTGGCAGGTTCGAACCTGGCTCGGTCCGGTGGTATTTGAAGGTGCTCAAATACGTCAGCCTCGTGTCCGTAGATTTACTGGCACATAAAAGAACTCCTGAGGGACAAAATTCCGCCACCTCGACGTCTCCGAAAACTGAAAAAAGTAGTTAGTGGGACGTAAAGTCAATAACTTTATTATTAGAAGCTAAGATTGTTAGAAGTCTCTAAAGCTATCTATTACCTCCTACACTCTCGCCCTCTCTTGACCTGAACTTAGCAAATGCTGCACTAAAATCCATTTTTTCTTCTTGTTCATGCACATACAAGTAAGTATACACACATTCTCTCTCACTATACTCAGTATTTTACGTTTCAAGACGAGTGTAAAATCGTAATACATGTTTTAACTAAAAACACGTATCATTCAGTTCGTAGTAATTAATGAAAGCCTGTCTGTATTACACAAGCGATTCTTAGTGAAGATAAAGATATCAAGCACTTTCATCACATTAAAACGAAGTGTCTAGTCATTGCAAAGGCTGGGTGCCCATCAGGCTCGTGGCCGAGTACCAACCTCACCCCGGTTAAATATTTAGAAGAAACCGCCGGTTTCTATATATAACCGTCATCTACCGGACAGAAATTTACACTGCCACTCAATATCGACTGGCTGGATTGGTAGCGATACAATTATCGATTTCAGAGTTTATGATCGATATACTAGCAAAGTGATTGAAAAGGCCTTCACTGAGTCCATCGTTGTAGAATTATTTTTTTGTTTTTTACTAAAATAAAATGTGTAGCGTTAGTCAGCAATGTCGTAGCTCTCGACTGTCTAGAATGGTTAAAACCCCAATTGTTAGTGCTGATGCAAGCACCCATGGAAATTATTCGTTGCACTTGTTCAGTTCCTCTCTCTAGCCATGGCATGTAAACATATTGACATGAAGGCCTCCCAAATGAAACTTTAAGCACCGAGCTCGATAGCTGCAGTCGCTTAAGTGCGGCCAGTATCCAGTATTCGGGAGATAGTAGGTTCGAACCCCACTGTCGGCAGCCCTGAAAATGGTTCTCCGTGGTTTCCCATTTTCACATCAGGCAAATGCTGGGGCTGTACCTTAATTAAGGCCACGGCCGCTTCCTTCCCGCTCCTAGCCCTTTCCTGTCCCATCGTCGCCATAAGACGTATCTATGTCGGTTCGACGTAAAGCAACTAGCTAGAAACTTTAAGCACCATTGTTAGTTACATATTGCTGGTGCTTGAGAAAAACAATAAACCTAAAATGTGTGTTATTGCACTTGATGGGGACAATGCCACTGTAAATTTTAGTAGTGGTCTAGAACGATCAGGTTCAAACAAACAATTTATAAACTACAAAGACGTCACTTGTCAATATTATGACAGTATTAAATCTAGAAATAACTTTCGTAAGACGGCTAGAGAGTGAGAAGTAATCTATTTATAAAAAGTTAAAAGAGCACTACTGAATATATATTTTCTTGAACACTAGTGTTTCAGAAACTGAATGAATAAGTCGATATACAAATAAATTGCAAATATATTTTATCATTTTAAACATATATAGCTTGAGTGTGAATGGGTTGCATGAATGAGAGTGAATATGGTTGTTTATTGCAATGTGTTCCTGTATATAATTTAGTCATACTTTACTCACCTTAGTTTAGTTAGTGATACTTTAGTTGCTTTAGTTATACTTTAGGTTGTAAAGATTTCATATGTTTAAATTTTATGTAAAATATACATTGTATATACATGAAGTGGTTAAGTGTAAGAAAGGGCCGGGAGCCCTAACTTCGCCACAATAAAGACGCTTTAATAATAATAATAATAACAAACAAATCACTTGGCTAAAAGTGAATTAGTATCCAGTATTCGGGAGATAGTAGGTTCGAACCCCACTGTCGGCAGCCCTGAAGATGGTTTTCCGTGGTTTCCCCATTTTCACACCAGGCAAATGCTGGGGCTGTACCTTAATTAAGGCCACGGACACTTCCTTCCCACTCCCAGCACTTCCCTGTCCCATCGTCTCCATAAGACCGATCTGTGTCGGTGCGACGTAAAGCAACTAGCAAAAAAAAAAAAAGAAAAGAAAAAAAAAGTGAATTATACAACAGATAATACAGTGATAATTGTGTAGCTGTAGTTCAAATAAAGAATACTTGTCATATTTTCCCGTTTTTGTTTTGTTTGGTTTTGAAATATGTCAACCCTTGCAATGCCGAGCTCTACAATACTATGATAAGACTGCTTTGAACGTGCGAGCGATTACGTTGCTGAACCCCTTGGTGTGTATCAGGCCCAAACTAGCAAAATTTATATGCTGCAGAGTATCTCAACAAATCAGGTATGTACATAAATATTGCGACGGCGTTGCACGTGTTCAACTACAATAGCGACACCCATCTTCAAAGATATATCAGGTGAATCAGCCACCTCTATTTCTTCGGAATTATGCAACCCGCTGTTGATAACCTAACTGGAAAACATCTCTAAGTGAGTGTGTCTCGTTTGAAGCCTGGGGACCAGCCCTTCCGCCCCTTTTCCAGGATGACATTACGAAGGCTACCTTGCTTGATCTGGAGTAGTGGTGGACGAGATTTGCACCCCAGGAGCGCTATCACGTCTGGCCGGCTCACCCACTCCCCCCCCTAAACTGCGGTATCTGATGAAAGCCTTTGAAATACACGATGTATGCTGATAGTCGCGGTATGAGTGTTCGTGGTGACAGCGCACATTAAACCAAACTCCAAACTCACAGGCTTCGTAGTGAAATATAGTACGAGACAAGAATAATAATACCATGTATTTTATAGTCGTTCAGCATCACAAAGCCCTCAGGGCCAGTTTCGTCAACCACTGTTAAAAATCCTCTAACGCAGAGTTAGTTAACACTTTGTTAAGATTTTTATGTGGCGTTATGCAAATCACGTTTCACAGAACATTATAACAAGCTTGTTAACTAATGTGGCGTTAACTTTACAGCAGTGTGTGTACTTAAGTTGTGTGTGAATTTGTATATGATGATGCTGGACCTAAATGTTAAACTAGTAGTATTTATTATAATATTTTCTTTCCACGGAATTGCTTATTGTACTCGTGTTGCTGTAGTTGTTATTGCGTTTGTGTTGTAGGGTAATTATGTTTTAACTTCACTTTATTATCACTAGTATTGTAAGCCGTAATGTTAAGCACTGGAAATACTTCAGTGCTGTGTGAAATTGTATACGATGATGCTGGATTTAAAATGTTAAACTAATAATATTTCTTGTAATATTTTATTATTCCATGGAATTGCTTGTTGTACTCTTGTTGTTGTAATTGGTGTTGTTGGTTAGTTAGGTTTTAACTTCATTATCACTTGAAATGTTAAGCTACTAGTAAAGCTCAACCTATAGTATTGTAAGCCGTATTGTTAAGCAATGGAAATACTTAAGTTATGTGTGAATTTATATATGATCATGCTGGATTTAGAATGTTAAACTAGTAGTACATTTTGCAGTATATTTTTCTTTCCATGGAACTGCTTGTTCTACTCGTGTTGTTGTAGTAGTAGTAGTAGTGTTGGGTAATTGTTTTAACTTTATTATTACACTACCAGGATATTTCCCAATTGTGATGTATTTGTTAATAATAATAATAATAATAATAATAATAATAATAATAATAATAATAATAAACATTATTTCGCTCTTCAGAAAGGTGTCGGGCATAATGTTATTCATTTGTCACCTTTCTCTTCTACTCTTTTTGTGCGGAATAAGATTTTCCATTTGAAATTGAACTTACTTGGCCATAGGACGAGATAGTAAATTAGACTGCGCACAGAAGAAAATGATAATGGAAGGTGACGGGAAAAGAATTGCGGGGAAGTAATCTTACTTCACTGCAGAGAAATGATTGTCAATTTACTTTCTAAATGTGGGAGCGTTATACATAGAATGTAAAATGACGGATGGCTTATCCCTAACGGGAAAAGAAAAGGCGTGGTGTGAGTTCGCAAATTAATTCAATAGCCACTTGAATGTAATCACACGGTCACGAAACAAATAAAATACCTGTACGACAACCTGAAAAGAAGCACACAAAAAGATTATTCGAAGGACAAGTTGGAGTGGTCTAAGACCGAAGCTGGTACACTAATTCCAGCATCTACATAGATGACTTTCAAGATTTTTGCATTAATCGGCGACCAAGTTGAGCTTCTTCGTAATGACGACGACTGTGATGCAGAATATCATGGCAAGCCATCATCATTTCTTTAGCATGAGACATCAGAGTTAAATGTCGTTATATGTATTGATGCTTTGGTTTTAAAGAATTCTTATTACTGTGTGAGATATCTCTTTCTTGTTACCAATCGGAGTTTTTTAGCTGAATTTATTAACAGAACAGAGTATGAATAACTACAGTAGCACAATCATATTAGAAATTAGGCCTACCATGTTATACACAGTGTAGGCTACATGTGATTATGAACTCCTTGCCTTTGAATCTATAATTCAATACAAATGTTTCTTAGAGGTTAATAACTTAATGGAATATTAGTTTATATACCTACCTCACTTCTACAGTTTACAACGTTGGATTTTATTTTAGATTGTAATCAAAATTTGATTAAGTGTAAGAAAGGGTCTAAAGCCCCAACTTCGCCACTGAACAAGGCATAAATCAATTAATTATATCTTCCGTAATGATATGAACACCTCCGTTGCATAATATCTCAGTACAATCAGCAATTGCTGCATTGGAGATAAAGGTGAATTTCTTCCTATTGTATACTGTAACCTCTCTTTTATCTCTTCAAGTACTTTTCTCACAACAGACTTCGATAACCTATAGGTCTATCACTCCGAAGACTGCTTTTCCGCGAGTTCAAGCATACCATTACTTCTGTGTAAAACTTCTTGTCTCTCACCATTGTGAAACTCGTCTAATAAATAGAACAACTGAGCACGAAACACAAAATCTCTTCCAGTCATTTTCATTTTGACACGACGTTAAGCAACTTAACGGCACAAGAATGCTACGTTAAATAAACGGAGAATTTAACGGGGCGTTAGCGTTAACGAAGAATGATGAAACAAACATTCTGTTAACAATCCCGTTAAATCAAGTTAACGTGATGTTAAAATCTTAACAGAATTTGATGATACCGGCCCTTAAACTGAGATAACAAAATAAAATCAGCTGGACTTTAGTTACAATACGCTACAAAGAGCTTTTCAAAATATTCTGTCAAAAGGGTACATTTTCTGTCAGCTAAGTATTTCTTGTACGATCAATTAGACCAAGAGAAAAGTCCTCTCAGTTTTAATTACTGCTTTGAAGAGGTGACAGTACCTCATTAGGAATAATGTAAGTACCTAGGTGTTAATATAAGGAATGATCGTCATTGGGGTAATCATATTAACGATGTTGCTAATAAAGGTTAACATCTCATCACATCGTTGTTAGAGTATTTAGGGGTTGTAGTAAGGATGTAAAGGAGAGGGCGTATAAGTCTCTGGCAAGACCCCAATTAGATTATATTTCCAGTGTAAGGGACCTACACCAGGACTACTTGATACGGGGACTGAAAAAAGTCCAATGGGAAGCAACGCGATGTGTTCTGGGTGATTTCCAACAAAGGAGTAGTGTTAAGAAAATGTTGCATATTTTGGGCTGGGGAGTAAGGAGACGAAATGCTCGACTATGTGGTACGTTTCGAGCTGGCAGTGGAGAGATGGAGTGGAATGATATCAGTAGATTAATAAGCTTCATTGGAGCTTTTAAAAGTAGGAAGGATCATATGAAGATAAAGTTGGAATTCAAGAGGAGAGGACAAATATTAATTTATTGGTTGAGGTGTTAGTGATTGGAATACATTATCCATGGAAATGTTCGATAAATTTCTAAGTTCTTTGAAAACTTTTAAGAAGAAGCTAGGTAAACAAATGACAGGGAATCTGCCACCTGGGCTATAGCCCTAAATGCATAACGCAGGTGCTCTGGACCGTGTGGAAGGTTACAAGGAAACAGTCAGTCAGTCAGTCAAGTAATGTAGGGACGGGTTTCTGAATTTACTTCAAAATGTAGGGATTTTTTTCACCAACAATGAGACCAAAAAAGTCAAATAAAAGAATAAATACGATGAACAGTCAAGTCAAATCCCATGCTGTATTTGTGTACTGCTGTTGGAAAGAGTGGCTTGGTGTTTTCAGACATATTTCCTGCAAAATTATTTCGATGCAATATCTGGAACAGTGGAGCCTCCGTGGCTCAGACGGCAGCGCGTCGGCCTCTCACTGCTGGATACCGTGGTTCAAATCCCGGTCACTCCAAGTGAGATTTGTGCTGGACAAAGCGGAGGCGGGGCAGGTTTTTCTCCGGGTACTCCGGTTTTCCCTGTCATCTTTCATTCCAGCAACACTCTCCATTATTATTTCATAGCATTTATCACTCATTAATGCCGGCCCCGTGGTGTAGGGGTAGCGTGCCTGCCTATTCACCCGGAGGCCCCGGGTTCGATTCCCGGCCAGGTCAGGGATTTTTACCTGGACCTGAGGACTGGTTCGAGGTCCACTCAGCCTACGTGATTAGAATTGAGGAGCTATCTGACGGTGAGATAGCGGCCCCGGTCTAGAAAACCAAGAATTAAGGCCGGGAGGATTCGTCGAGCTGACCCCACGACACCTCGTAATCTGCAGGCCTTCGGGCTGAGCAGCGGTCGCTTGGTAGGCCATGGCCCTTCAAGGGCTGTAGTGCCATGGGGTTTGGTTTGGTTTGGTTTATCACTCATTAACAAATCACCTTGGGAGTGGCGACTCCGTTGTAATAACAGCCTATATATGTTTCATTCGTTACATCCCTGACCCGGTCAATGACTGGAAAACAGGTTGTAGGTTTTCATTTTTCATCTGGAACAGTGTTGCCAACCCTGAGGATATGTCCCTAAATGTAGAGAAATTTGTAATTTTTTTCTTGTTTTATCTTTTTTTCTAGTGGTTTAACGTCGCACTAACACATCGAAGGTTTCCGGCGACACAAGGATGGGAAAAGGATAGAATTCGGAAGGGGTGGTCGTGGCCTTAATTAAGGTGTACCTGGTGTGAAAATGGGAAACGACGGGGAACAGCTTCACGGCTGCCGACGATAGGATTCGAAATCACCATTTCTGAATCTTTTCCTCGTAATGTAGGATTTCTGAATTTACTTCAAAATGAAGGGATTTTTTCACCAACAATGAGACCAAAAAATAAAAATAAAAGAATAAACACGATGAATAGTACAAGTCAAACCCCATACGGTATTTGTGTGGATAAATCTTATAATGACCGGGCGAGTTGGCCATGCTGTTTGGGGCGCGCAGCTGTGAGCTCGCATTCGAGAGAGTGGATTTGAATCCCACTGTCGGCAGCCCTGAAGATGGTTTTCCGTGTTTTCCTATTTTCAAACCAAACCAAACCAAACCCCATCGCACTACAGCCCTTCAAGGGCCTTGGCCTACCAAGCGACCGCTGCTCAGCCCGAAGGCCTGCAGATTACGAGGTGTCGTGTGGTCAGCACGACGAATCCTCTCGGCCGTTATTCTTGGCTTTCTAGACCTGGGCCGCCATCTCACCGTCAGATAGCTCCTCAATTCTAATCACGTAGGCTGAGTGGACCTCGAATCATCCCTCAGGTCTAGGTACAAATCCCTGACCTGGCCGGGAGTCGAACCCGGGGCCTCCGGGTAAGAGGCAGGCACGCTACCCCTACACCACGGGGCCGGTATTTTTCTTATTTTCACACCAGGCAAATGCTGAGGCTGTACCATAATTAAAGCCACGGCCGCTTCCTTCCCATTCCTAGGCCGTTCCTGTCCCATCGTCGCCATAAGACCTATCTGTGTCGGTGCGACGTAAAGCAAATAGAAAATAAAAATCTTATAATGTGCGGATATTTGTGCAAAATGAATCCCTTCGGAGCTTTCCTATCAAAATTCTTTTACGTCTTCCAGTCAAGCAATACATTGTGTAAATTAAAATGTAATTGAATAAATAAGACAATGTAAATATTTCAACCTCACAAGAGTCGTTTCGCGTGCATACCTAGTACAGCTGCCGTGTTCATTTTGTATGGACAACATTACATTGCATGTCCCACCTTGTTAATACGTACTGAAATATATAGTCGAAGCTATACTGGATGCTGAAGAACCATAGAGGTGGCTTTTAACCGATAGTTGAAGAGGGTCAAGGCCGAATAAATTGTAGATTAGGTCATATGGAAACGAAAACACAAACATGTGCCCAATTCCAGTCTAAACAAACAGTTATTACACTGTAAGATTCGATCAATGGCATTGCACTCATTTCTGATAGATATTAAGGGGGCTTAACATCAAGGTCATCAGTCTCAAGAGGAGAGCTCCGGCCGTTGAAGAATGAGGGTACTGGGTTAGGGAAGAGCAGGCAAATGAAAAGTATTGCTGTGAAACTTGATGAATACGTTTGCGATGGAGGTCAGTATTACTTTTCATCCTCCTGCAGCAAGCAAAATGATCCTGGCCAGAGAGAGGGTGTTACCCTCTGGGTGGCTCCCCTCACCCCTTCAAAGTGAGGAATGAAAGCAATGAAAAATAAAAGGCAAGAACCTTCCGTCTTTCGTTTCCGATACTTCTCCTCCCATCTTTTTGTGCACCACCGACTGCCCCCCCCCCCCCCCCCAGACAAACCGCTTTTTATAGGGCAAACGAATGTACGCTCCAATTTTTCGAAATTTTGGCAGATGGCTGGTTACTTTTTCGGGGTGGGGTGGGGATTGAGAGGATAAATTTTCATTTTAATTTTCTCCCTCCTCAGAACAAACAGCATTCAATCATGGTTATAGAAGTGGAAAGGATGTTTTCTTTCGTTAATGTCCAGGGGACAAAAGAGAAAGAATTTAGATAATTTCAATCAATAGTAAGGGTCTAATACAATGTTAAATATTCCAACGTTGGGACTTCATAAATTTATTTATTTATTTATTTATTTATTTATGTATTTATTTATTTATTTATTAATTAATTTATTTATTTATTTATTTATTTATTTATTTATTTATTTATTTATTTATTTATTTATTTATTTATTTATTTATTTATTTATTTAATCCATCTACCCTCCAGGGCTGGTTTTGCTCGCAGACTTAACGGGCAGGGCAGTGTCCTGGAGCGTGAGACATTTGGCCGGGAATACAACTACGAAAGAGGACCAATACCTCGCCCAGTACATGCTATGCTGAACAAGGGCTTTATGCGGGATAGGAAGATTGGAAGGGACTGGAAAATGAGAGGGAAGGAAGCGGCCGTCGCCTTACGTTAATTACGTTAATTAAAGCCACGGCCACTTTCTTCCCACTCCTACGCCTTTCCTATTCTATCGACGCCATAAGACATATCTGTGTCGATGCGACGTAAAGCAAATTGTAAAAATATATATTATTATTACATTTAATATTATATTAATGGTGTAGTGTGGTATTAAATAAATTCTGAATCACCATCTTAATCCATACCTCTACGTGTTGTTTGAAATTTATATCATATTTTAATATTGTAATAATAGTGTTAATGTAAATTGTTATTGTCATGTGGGTATACTGAGTCCCCTGGCGCTACATCCATTGAGAGGCAGTTTTGTAAATTTAAAAAAATGTAGACATATTCGTTGATCTTTCGTGTTGGATAGTGTTAGCCCGGCTAACACGGCCAACATTGGCCCGCCGAGCCAGGGCACAACAGCTGGTTGATTTATGTTTGGGATCTTAGCGAATGAACGTCGGACGGAATCCGAAGCTCTCTTGTCGCTTATAATATTAATAGGCTTACGTATGAGCAGTCGATGCTAAATTTGAAACTAACGGCAGCCTGCTTCTTCTTCCCGCGGCCGCGCGCAGTTTTTATCTAACTTCCGCCTCTCCTGCCTCGCTCTTCTGTATAGTATAATTGAGTCTGAAATTCCAGGGGTGGCCTCAATCTAGCTACTAAGCCTTGTCTAGCCTCTTGGCGTTGCATTGATGCTATTTGTTATTCTGTACTTAGATAAGACTATAGCTTGTTGTATCCCGTCATTGACAAAACTGTCACTTAGCATTACAATTCTGTCGACCCCTCATGTTGTCGCTGAGATTCTAAGGCCGAGCTGAGTCCGGTGGCTCAGTCCGGTGCTATTTGAAGGTGCTCAAATACGTCAGCCTCGTGTCGGTAGATTTACTGTGTTCCGAATGGTGAAATAAAGTAAATGGTGGCCCACAGGGTTCGGGTTTGGGTTCAGTATTGTTTTAATCGGTATCAATAACTTTTGGTATCACCTTTATGCAGATGATCTACAGATACCGAATATCATCACATATATGCCGAGATATATTTAGAGACTTTAAGGCACGTAGGTGGAGATCCTGTCTCTGCAGGGGCGCAACTAACGGCCCAGCAGGGCCCACCGTGTGGGGGTCCCCAAGCGCTCAGGGGACACATAACCATTGTTACATAATTTTGTTATAATACTACAAAAATCAAGCCATACTACAACTGATAATAATAACAATAATAATAATTCTGAAACTAATCCTACAGCAGTACAGTAGGATTTGGGGGAGAACGAAACTAAGTACATTTCAAGCTATTTTTAATAATAATAATGTTATTTGTTTTACGTCCCACTAACTACTTTTACGGTCTTCGGAGACGCCGATGTGCCGGAATTCAGTCCCGCAGGAGTTATTTTACGTGCCAGTAAATCTGCCGACACGAGGCTATCGTATTTGAGCACCTTCAAATACCACCGGACTGAGCCAGGATCGAACCTGCCAAGTTGGGGTTAGAAGGCCAGCGCCTTAACCGTCTGAGCCACTCAGCCCGGCCCAAGCCATTTTTAATTTTTCACTTCAGTGTATCACACTGCCCTATGTGGTGAAAGGAGTCATGCCCACTCGTTTTTCGTTACTGAGGAGACTTTAGAAAGCCACACTCCATATTATGCACAACGAAGCCATGACAGTTTCCTATTATATGGTGTAGGGGGCCTGCCAGTTTTTCGGGTCTTCCATAGAAACTTGTAAAGGTTTTATGGTACATAAATAAATAAATAAATAAATAAATAAATAAATAAATGAAAATGACAATCATAATCATCATCATCATCTGTTTACCCTCCAGGTTCGGTTTTTCCCTCGGACTGAGCGAGGGATCCCGCCTCTACCGCCTCAAGGTCAGTGTCCTGGAGCTTCAGACTCTTGGTCGGGGGATACAACTGGGGAGTATGACCAGTACCTCCCCCAGGCGGCCTCACCTGTTATGCTGAACAGGGGCCTTGTGGAGGGATGGGAAGATTGGAAGGGATAGGCAAGGAAGAGGGAAGGAAGCGGCCGTGGACTTAAGTTAGGTACCATCCCGGCATTCGCCTGGAGGAGAAGTGGGAAACCACGGAAAACCATTTCCAGGATGGCTGAGGTGGGAATCGAACCCACCTCTACTCAGTTGACCTCCCGAGGCTGAGTGGACCCCGTTCCAGCCTCGTACTACTTTTCAAATTTCGTGGCAGAGCCGGGAATCGAACCCGGACCTCCGGGGGTGGCAGCTAATCACGCTAACCACTACACCACAGAGGCGGACTCGACAATCATAATACAAATTTAAAATAAATATAATGAAGCATTAAAAGACCGGTCTAGTTTATTATTACTTTCTTCGGGTATGTCCATTAATACAGTATCACAGTGTAGTTCAAGCTAGGTGGGATGAGGGAGGGAACAAGTTGTACTTTAGGGTGTATTCGGAAAATAGTTTGGTAACGTTTCAGTGGTTAGAGGAATTTGTGAATTTTATCGCAGGAACTTTTCAGTCCAGTTTAATGTCTCGTTCATTACAACACGTAAGTTAGTCACTGACATGCAATAGGGATGATGTTATGTAGCACAGCTGGAGACAGGTGAATACGTTTTAGGAAATTCAGATTGTGTTGGTACCAATAATTATTAAAGATTGGGGTTTATAAAGATTTATTAACAAACTGCTTTAACAGAATAGTCATTGAGTTCTTGAAGGTCAGAGTTAATTTCGTCATTGGTTGCATATATGTGATGATACTGTAGATCATGTGCATAAAGGTGATACTCACCAGAGGATGGTTGCGTAGTTGTACTTCCTCTTAAAACAATAATCACCACCACCACCACCTGATACTCCCCAAATGCTATTGATGCCGATTAAAACAGTATTGCGCCCAACACCGAACACTGTGGGAAAACCATTTACTTTATTCCATCATTCGGAGCTCATACCTCTCAATGTCACTCACAATGTTATTAGATGGAGAAAATTTCCATCGGTGTATGGGAAAATTACTGAAAAGTGCAGTGAAGTAAAAATGAAATGAAATGAAATGGCGCATGGCTTTCATTGCCGGGAGTGTCCAAGGACAAGTTTGGCTCGCCAGATGCAGATCTTTTCATTTGACCTCCGTAGGAGACCTGCGCGTCGTGATGAGGATGAAATGATTATGAAGACGACACGTACACCCAGCCCCCATGTCTGCGGAATTAACCAATTATGGTTAAAATTCCCGACCCAGCCGGGAATCGAACCCGGGACCCCTGTGACCAAAGGCCAGCACGCTAACCATTTAGTCATGGAGCCGGACAGTGAAGTGAAAAAGGTTTTTTCTTTTTCTTAAAATCCTCTTAAATGAAGGGAAATGTAATCTTTGTATGATTAAACTTTTAACTGGCAAATTATTTCATGTGGCGGTAACCCGAAAAGTCAACGGTTATGTAGTATAACAAGTAGTGACATTTTACGACATTTACAAAAAAAAGATACGATTGTGAAACAGTGATATAATACTTCATGGCATTCAAGCATAAAAAGACTGTGATATAAGTACATTACGTGATTAAGCAAAACGTACGAACATTGCAAAAAGTTTGTAATTTCAAGATTGGTAATGAGAAGAGAAAGCATTTTTAAAAATAGAGTGAGTTTCCAATTTAATTTTTATAAGTACTTAGTTTCTGATAGTCTTCTTATAAACGATTATTTTATATCTGGCCATCACTATTAATTGAATGTATGTAATATTATTTCTACATTTACTGTAGAACTACTCGCAAGACTAGCCGTAGTAAATTTTTGCGCGGAGAGTTTCTCAGAAAGAGAAAAGGGAAATTCTCTTCCTCAAGTAGGGAAAATTGCTATCGACCATCTGGCAACACTGATCACTCGTTGCTGGCGGCCAGTGTAGGCAGTCTGAGGTAATCTTTCGTAAACCGTGATTACATTTGATACAATACTAAGAGATTGGATTCACACTTTACAAGACTGATGGCTTATCGGCTAAGAGTTGAACAGTAAGCTGCAAATTCTTAAAGCACGGATTGTTTCAGTATTTTAAACTACGCGATAATTTTAAACCCTGATGTGATTCACGATAACATTTGTAGGATTATGCGACAATTTTAATCGTGAATTCATATATTGATGTAATCATATATTACTGTATTTATATATATGTCTTTATCACCCAGTACTATATTGTATTAAAAAAAGTAGGCTTATTGTATTATCTATCTTTCTCTTTGTATGTCAGTTAGTAAACATGAAGCTCAATGTTCATTTCATGCCTAACAACATTTACACCCAGGTTTATATATGCACCCCCCCCCCCTCAAAGAAACTTGCTGAACAATGTATGTATATTATGTATTAAATATATAAAGTCATGTTGTTATACACCCCATGGAATCACAGTCCAATTAATAAAAAAATATTTAAAAAATAAAAAATAAAAACTCAGAAAAAGGCCACATCTCCCTTTCCCATCTCCGTCACATTTAGCACCCACTTACCCACCTTCCACTTTCCACATAACCCCCACACGTCCGCAACTCCCGGTCAGAGCGAGGACGCAACCCTCTTGGTGGCCCGCCTCACCCCCTCAGGGTCGGGAAAGAAAACGAAAAATTATCAAGCCATTCGTGTGAGTTTTCCCTTCATTTTATCAGAACAACAAAAGAAAGAGCAAACGTTTCTTCCACAACGGGAATTGATTATCTTGAAATCTTCTTCCGTATCCGTCAGCATGTTTTACTCACACCCTTAATCACACTAGTCTATTCCTCACTGCCCTTTGCGTTGCTATTACTCATGAAGTGATTGAAAATATATTCATACACTGCTGGTACAATGTGTAGGCCTACAAAATTTACAATTCGAACCAAGTGAATTTGTGTAGGAAGAAATAATTACGTGGTGTACTACCCGATCAGCACCAGCACATTGCCGCCTACAGAAACCCCATGTGCACCTTTTATACGAGGGATGTAAATACAGTAGTGGCAATATTGATAGAACGCAGAATTCAATGACTAACAAGTACAGCTACACTACATTCCTTCAATGTAGTCACCTTTGACAAGTGTCGAGAAGCCGTTGAGGTCGGTTGGCAAGGCGTTCTCTGTTGATGACAGCGACGGAGCGCTCTACTGTGCGGAGTGCGGATGCCACGCCAGGAAATCGGCGGCCTCAGGGGGGTTCCTTCAAATTCAAAAACAGGTCGAAGTCAAAAGGACTCATGTCTGGTGAGTACGGAGGGTGTTCCAAGACCTCCCAATGCCACCGTTGCAATAAGAGTTTGACATTCTTTGCGATCGTCTCGCAATAAACGTGGACGCAGATGGCGCTCCAGTAGTAGTCACTGTTGATGGTTTGTCCCTCAGGCACAGCATGCGTAAGAATAACACCCTGCTAGTCGTATAGCACAGTCAGCATAAGCTTCACCCGACTGAGTTCCTGTCGAAATTTCTGTGGATGTGCGAACCTGAGTGACGCCATTCATTCGATTGGCGCTTTAATTCAGAGTCATACGAGTATTCTCATGCCCACGTTCCATCGATGGCGACAATAAGCTGCAGGAAAGCGTTTCCTTCGTTGCAGTATCTGTCCAGGTGGATGCCAGCCAGTGCATACCGCTGCCATTTCTGTACGTCGGTGAGTTGATGTAGAACCCGATGGGACGCAATTTTCCTCATGTTAAGACATTTCGTCAGTATGTGCCACACCGTTTGATGACAGAGACCAACCTCTGCGGATAATTCCCGGACAGTCCATCGATGGTCTACGGCAGGGCCTCTCAAACGCCCAAAATCTCACGCGTGCAAATCGAGGCGCAAGAGCTCCGTGCACTGTGCATCGGTCCTGCTCGGTTCAGCTCGGACCAACGCTTCGTCTCTAGGCTACTCGGCTAAGCTCGGCTCTACTCGGCTCAAGTCAGCTCGGATTTAGAGCGCTACGGAGCAAGTGTGGTAGAGGGAGACAGGGGGAGCGAGCGAGACAGGCGTGAGGAAAGGGAGAGTAAGCGCTATTGCTCCAAATCGAGGAGTGGGGGGTCTGCACTCTGGTCAACCAAGGAAAGTCGTCTTTTGCGCCGTGCACAGTGCATGCACCCTGAGAGGCCCTGGTCTACGGAAACGAGCTCACTCATGATGTCAATCTGATCTTGAAGAATGGACGGCCGACCTGTGCGGTGCAAATCCGCCGTCTCATTCCAAACCGCACGAAACGCCTTGAATCATCGTGCAACCGTCCTATACGGTAATGCTTTCTCGCCATAGGCTTCATGTAAACCTCGATAACATTCAGATGCCCTTTTGCCACGGACAACCTCGGTTTTAATCCACGAACACTGATCACCTTTTGAAAACATGCTTCAGAGCGGTGAAATCGACCCTCTTCACTTCAAAGCCACACTCCCAACTGGATGCCCGTCATATGCACCACCTGACCGCTTCCATATCCTGTTTGCGCATGCCCGATCTTCTGCGAGTATTTGAACTACGTTGCCACTACTTTATGGACAGTTCCCGTACTTGGGTACACCTTCCTTGACCAGTGCAGTACCATTTCAGTACCTTCTTAGTTGATGGAAATCAGGCACTTTAGCAGATGGATTGCTGATTAGTCTGTTACGTGGATTTGCCTCCAGCCATTCTCGTGACAGTTCCACTATTTTCCAATAGTTGCGTTCCTTCTCCATAAGCTGGTCTTTTACTCTTACAGGTAATTTTACTGATACTTTTACAGGTAATAACTGAACGTCTTAATGTAGAGGTATAGAATCCTTTTCAGGACTTTTCTCTGCGCTTTCAGAACCGCTGATTTTCTGTGGAATTTGGGAGGAAAAATGTTCAAAAGAAACGGAGACAATTTTTTGTTGTTGTCTTCCTGTGTCAACGATAGTGGGTTTGATCTTCGCCAAGTTCGATGGCCTTTTATAGTGTTAAAGTGTGGAACTCCGTGTCATTGGCTTCTGACATGTCAGAAAAATCCTCTGCGTCAAAATACCGTTATTCCGGCATCTCTTTAATATCTATAAAATAAAGGACGTGTCAATACCTATTCCGGTACTTAATGAAGTGTGGAGGCGTAATCGGCGAGTGCAATAACCATTGGTTTCTGAGCAGAATGGTTGTGGTTCGAATCCCGACCAACGCCGATAGCATTTTTGAAATGGAAACTCACATCCCTCTGATTATAATTCAACGTAACGCTGTCCGACTTCTTGTCTGAACATTGAGCGCTGTGGTGTTCGGTTGAGAAAGTCCCGAGTCCGATTACCGACTGGATCGGGGATTTTAATTTTTAATCGTTCATTCTCTTAGCTCGGCGACCGAGTGTTTGTAGTGTCCTCAACATCCTTACAGCTCATACACCGCACACAACACTATCTTCCACCACAATAGCATGCAGTTTTCTGTACATGGCAGTTGCCGCCCACCCTCACGGGGTTGTAAATAATCGTACAGGTCTCTCCATATGGTTATGAGAGTGTTTAGGGGTTGTAGTAAGGTTGTAAAGAAGAGATTCAAAATTGTGATCAGAATTTGACAGTGTACTAATGGACGTCTGTAAATATGTTTAAGATTGTATGATTGTAGGAAGAGTAGATTCTGCACAGATGAAAAGTAAAGAACCTTTTGGAAAAGGAGAAGTGTGTGCACGGATATTAGAAACTGAAATAGAACGCCACCTGCAGGGAAAGAGGACAAGTATAAAGGAAACAGGGATACACTGAGCAACCATATCAAGGGAAAGAAGAATGTGAAAGATGCTGTAGATGCTAATGAAATGAGGGATTCACAATTATTGTGATTAGAATATGACAGTTTTTTGAGCTACCTCAGTAAGAACAAGGCATAGGGAATTGTCGTACCCTTAGAATTAGTGAGGGTCAGCCCAGTTGTATAGAGGTGGCGTGCTTTTATTTTGTCGGAGGATCTGGGTTATTGCTGACCAGTACAGGGATTTTATCCAGGACCGAAAGCTGAAACGATGTTCACTCAGAATTGTGAGACCAACTGAAGAGTTTTGCTGTATGGGAGGCAGCGGACACGGTCATGAAAGCCAAACATTACGGCTGAGGATATCGTTGTGGCTCTCCAGTATCTGCAGGTCATCTCACTGGGCAGCAGTCGTCTTGGCAGGCCACAGCTCTAAAGGGCTGTTGTGCCGCGAGTTTGGACACCTGGTTGTATTCTTATTCAGAATTATTGACTGCCGTAGTTAATGCCGACACAGCAAACCTATTCTGTTTGATTGATTCACTGCGGCCTCCGGAGAACCCTGGTGTAGGTCTTTCTACTTGACTCCCATGAGTGATCTGCGCATCTGGGTGTAATATGATGATGAGGTAGGGTGAAAGTGAAACTCGGTGTCGGCACGTAGCCCACTCCTGTCGAGTCATACTCAGAGGTCTGCTCGAAGAATCACCATCAACAGCATCATCTGCCCTAATTATATGAACACTGTAGAAAGTTTTGGAATTGAATCCATGCGTTCGGCACGAAGTCTAGTGATTAAGTTCGTAATATTGAACGAAGCATTCTGGTGGTTCTTCAAGGGCGGTCCGTTTAATACCTGCCAGGGTGGGAATAAAGAAGTAGGGGGTATGGTTGCCATAGAAACGTGGGGGGGGGGGGCGCTGCGGTTGCCATGGCGATAAGCCTGCCGGCCTGCTCATGTTGCTTGGCGTTGCCAAACCTCCCACTTCTCAGTTACGTGCAACAGAACATAGCAGTCTGAACGAACGAACAAGTGATCCGGAAGTGAAGGGAAGGAGAAAGAAATGCGGGAATGTGTCAACACCGTGCAACGCTCCTCCCTCCAGCCCTATCTGTCAGAATGCTTCTTTCAGTATTGCGGGTATAGAAAATGAATACCACCACTTCTCCTTCCTGCCGGCCAACACTCTGGTGGTGAATTCTTTGTCCGCTAACGGGGCTCAGACCGGCTAACCACGGTGTTCGATCACCGGCTGACTGTTCAGATCGTGTAGGTGTGAGCTTGTATTCGGGAGATGGTGAGTTCGAACTCCACTGTCGGCAACCCTGAGAATTGTTGTCTGTGGTTTGCGAATTTCATACCAGGCAAATGCTGAGGCTGTTCCTCACTTAAGACCAAGCTCGCTGCTTTCCCAGTCCAAGCTCTGTCCTATTCAGGAACGGAGTGTTAGATCATAGATACTTGACTCCTTAACAATTTTCACCACCAGGCGGGCTTCCTTTTCCGTTTAGTATGTAGGATGTATCCTACAGGATAGGTTTTACGTCCCACTAACTGTTTCGTTTTGTTTTCGGAGACTACGAATTGCCGAAATTTTGTCCAGCAAGAGTTCTTTCACGTGCCAGTAAATCTACCGATACAAGGGTGACGTATCTGAGCATCTTCAAATACCACCGGACTGAGCCAGGATCTAACCTGTCAAGTCGGGCTCAGAATGCCAGCCGCTCTGCCATCTGAGCTACCCAGTCTAGCAGACAGGGCAAGTTTCACCAGATTTTAAAGAGCATGTTGCTACCCTTATGACTAAGAAAACAGGCTCTGACTAGTGCGAAAACTATAGCTCCATTAGTCTAGCATCTCATGCATTTAATACATACCGTATCATTTGCAGAAGAATGGAAGACTAGTTGAAGATGAGTTGGGTAAACAGTTTAGCTGAAATATAGCAATAGGTGCAGCAATAATAACTCCATATCTAATCTTTGAAAACCGAATCAATAAGAGAAAACACAATGACATTTGTTGACCTCCAAATGGCGTTTCATAAACATAATTATCCAAGTTATTTGATATTCTGTAGATTATTACAATCAAGTACGGAGAAAGGATTATCTGCAATAGTTCAAAAGTCCAACTGCAGTGATAGGAATCGAGGATTTGAAAGAGAAATAACCATTCAGGAACGGAGTGAACTGGCTACCGGTTCAGGTCGTGTAGCTCTGAGCTTCTACTCGGGAGATGGTGGATTCGAACTCCACTGTCGGCAATCCTGATGATGGTTTTTAGTGGTTTGCGAATTTCATACCAGGCAAATGCTGAGGCTCTTCCTCATTTAAGACCATGCTCGCTGCTTTCCCAGTCCAAGCTCTGCCCTAAACCATCCTTGCAAAACCAATATAAAAAATAACTGTCCAGGAAGAAGTAAGTCATGTATGCAGTTCGTCGCCCCTTTAGAAAAAAAATGTTTATTCAGAACAGGCGCAGAACGAAATCAAGCAGAAATTTTCAAGGAGGGGAATATAATATTCTACGAGTTGTGGATATTTTATCTGCATACGTATTAAAAATACGTTTCTTAAGCCGTTGATGTGGAGTGTAGCATTGTATGAGATTGGAACTGACGCAGAAAGGAAGAGAATAGGAGCCTTTGAAATGTGGTGTTACAGAAGAATATTGGACGTGAGATGGGTGGATCGGATCACAGATGAAGAAATACAGTACTGTGTCAGGTTGCTGAGAAGAGAACACTAGTTCAGGCCACAAATGCTTTGCATAGTAAAGAAATGAAGTCGTTATGACATCCGTCATAAGGAAATGATCTTCCAAACAAGCAGGAAACTGTAGCAGGTCTTTCTTGTAGATTTGTAAATACAAAATAACTCCGTGGAAAATAACCATCACAGTGGAACGCTCCTAATGAGTATGTTGCATCAGTACAGCTTGTCTTCTTAAAGATTAACACTGGATTGATTTGAGTTTGCGACCATACGGAACACGTGCAGTACTGCTACTGTTGGATTATTATTATTTTACCAGTTTCTTTACGTCGTACCTACACAGTTAGGTCTTATGGAGACGATGGGACAGGAGTGGGAAGGAAGCTGCCATGGTCTTAATTAAGGTACAGCCCCAGCATTTGCCTGGTGTGAAAATGGTTTAATGACTGGAAACAGCCTGTGGATTTTCATTTTTCAAGTGTAGGATTCACTGCATCGAAACGGAGTAACCGACTCAGGGCCTATGAAACTCCTACGAAGAAAAAAAAAACCGTTTCCTCCAGTATGATGAGATGAGGCCTCTTGGATGAAAGATTCTTGTACTCTCCGCGAAACTTTTAGTGACACCTCGGCTCCCTAGTGCTCAATCGATAGACCGTCCGACTCGTTGGCTGAATGGTCAGCGTGCTGGCTTTCGGTTCAGGGGATCGCGGTTTCGATTCCCGGCCGGCTCGGGGATTTTAACCTTAATTGCTTAATTACAATGGCTCGGGGGCTGGGTGATTGCGCTGTCCATAACATCCTTGCAACTCACACACAACACATAACACTATCCTCCACCACAATAACACGCAGTTACGTACACATGGTTGATGCCGCCCACCCTCATCGGAGGGTCGGCCTTACAAGGGCTGCACCCAGCTAGAAATAGCAAAGTCGTCTCCTAACAGGCCATGAAGGCCCTTGGAGGGGTGGACGGTGAAGGCTTCCACTATTCGTAACATCGGCACTTGGTGGGGTAGAGTGGTTAGCTCTACGCCCGACCGCCTTTGCCACCAGGAATTAACCTGTACTCATTTTTGGTGTAGGCTGAGTGAACCTCAGGGCCATGTGCATCTCCGGAGGTGGAAATCGGAAATCTCGTTTCTTAAATTTTACGACTTTCTGACGAGGATTCGAACCCACGTCTTTCCGGGCGAACCGATCACGCCTTTACTCCTCAGCCAGGCAGACCCTACCCGGCTAGAAATACCCACACGAAACTATAATCAATAGACCTCAGATATCTTCGAGAAACGGATTGATAACCTATGGTCATTACGAATAGAAATGAATGGTGTGACGACTCTCTCTGAATCACATGTTAACAGACACGGTGTACATGTTCTCCGCCGCCTACAGCGTTGCTGTCGATATAAAGGCCAAGTAGGCGCACTTTTTGTCAGCTTAAAGCGGATGTGTGTAAACAGTTTCTGGTCCTTTTGGATAGTTTTATACGCGCAAAATTTCTGTTGTTAACATTTCGTGAACTGAAAAGAAAAGTATTAAGTATTTGATAAGTAGGGTGTATACTTCTACATATGCTTCAATTTACTACCGCACGAGAATATGCCAACAACTTGCTATGTCCCGGGTTACAAGTCGGGTTGCGGTAAACAGTCCAATAAAAAAAAAACAATCCAAAGGATCCCAATCTGTTATCCAAGTGGTTGAAGGCTACTTCAAGATAAGATCTGCCTTTGAGTGATAAAGATCGTATCTGTGATCTGCATTTTACCGCCGAACTTATCTTTCATTATTAGTGGTGAAAAAGTGAGTCAGAGACGCAAACTGGATCCCATAGGAGTCCCACACATTTTTCCAAATCTCGTATTATATTTATCCTGGAACATTGTAGTAAAAATATGCCATATCAAGCCAATATTCTCATGATTATTCCATACTGGACTCCTCTAGTATTAGCTCTCTATGCTCTAGGGTTGGTGGTAACACAAAGTTAGTGATTATGATAATCAGGAATTCATCTTAAAAAAGAGATGTAAGCATATCCAGAGGAGGTTACTACTAAGATTCATGGTTAAGCTGAGTGTGTTAATATCTATATATTAATTTTTTTTATGAAAACTACCTCGTAAAGTCAGTCAGTCCGGCCATTCTATCCGGTCGATTTCCTTCATTCTTTTTTAACTGAAATGTATTCATGCACAGATTTGTCATCAGGTACTATAAATCAATTAATATCCGCCTTCCTCAAATTATTTGATTTTTCAATTTTTGTCTCATTTAAGCAATCATGTTTTTGGTTCTAATTGAGGTACGGAGTTCGGTTTGGCCTAAGAACACTCAGTGGATCAAGTTCTTTTATTCCAGCTCTTAAATATTAAAATTGGTTGATTCTGAGGAAAGTTATGAGCGCATATTCAATTTGACGTCTCATTTCTTCAACTTTCTTTCTCATTGAAACAATCATATCTTTCGATCTAACTGAGGTTCGCAGTTCGTTTTGGTCTAAAAGCACTCAGTGGATCAAGCGCTTTCTTTTGAGGTAATAACTACTTAAATTGGTAGATTCTGAGAAAAGTTATGAGTACATTCGTCTCCATGACGAAGATCTTTGAAGGACTTTTTAACAGTTCGGCGCGTAGTGTTGTTCCAAGGAACGTTTAATTCAGTTACTTGGTGTGATGTATTTTCAACTGTTTTTTTTTTGACATAGTATTACATTCTATTACCATAGCAGATCGTGTACTTTATTTCATTAACTCGAAACTTTGCAAATACATTCGTGAGGATAGTAACCAACAACACCATAGTTTGTTCATTGCGGGTGGAGCCAGCGGGAAACTGCTGGTTTAAATTAAGTAGTTATGTAAGAATTACATGTGTACGACATACATATAAGAATAATACTGTAGAGATTTAATATGTTTACTGCGAAATATTTCGCAGCATGTACACTAAACAGTTGACATCTTTTTTAAAAGTTATAACTGATAATTGCTACAGAGTTTGATACGCAGTCATTTTCGTGGCGAATTACTGAAGAACACTCAGCGCAACTAAGCACAAACGTTTGATATGTTACTGACGAACCAATTTCTGAAATAATGTCCTTATGTCATTATTAACTGTAAAATACTTCCGACGTATTTTTCACAGATTACTTTCAAAACATGAAACGCTATAGCCTATCTTAATTTGCATCAAACATATATAGCACGTAAACACAGTCATCAGTCAGTAAACACAATGCATAGTCCTGAAGCACCACAGTAATGAATAAATGGTTTCAAAACATTTATTTGAACTATAAATTTCGAATTAAATCACATCAATTCCCATTTAGAAGCATAAGTTCAGAGACAGCTGATCCCTATCTATCCACACCAGCGCCGCGTAGTGAAGGAACATATCAACTAGCACGCTATATATTTCTATTCATCCTGCAATGGCATCCAATACCCTTGGAACCTCATCCCAGGTACCCACTATTGCAGTTTGCTCTGCAAGGTGGATGCTCCCTCCCTACTATAGGTCAAGGGGAAAGACTAAGTACCTGCGACCTCTCCCGTGTTGCGGCCGATGCGTCGCGATCCGGAACACGTGGTGGGCGGATCGTTCCCGCTTCGGGCACCCCTTCCCCGAAGGACCATACCCTCCTACACCCGACCCCAAATACCCACCACTTCAATTAGTACCCATCAGAACTCCCCCCACCTTCCTCAGGCCCCTTTTGGTGGATCGAGTAGCCGAGACCCTGAGCCAAGTACCAAGAAACTCCCATCAAATAACCAAGTACCCATACCAAGCAACACGAGATTCCTCACTTCCTGTACCCAGTTACTCAAGCGGCCTTCAACCGCAACTATCAGCCCTCTCAACCACCTTGCCAGATCAAACCCAAACAATCCCACAATGAAAAAACCTCAACCAAGTCGCCAAATCCACCTAAAGGGAAAACCACCAACACCTTCACAAAAGCATTGGAAACCAACAGGACGCCGAGGCTGCAAATTTTATGCTGTACGTTTTTCAAAATTGATAGTGCCAATAACAGCCGGGACACGAGAGCTAATAATGCTCTCGTGCAGCAACAGCGGCAGGGCTCATTGTGGCTGACACCGCTACATACTCTGCGGTTAAGCAACATTGGGCATGGTCAGTACCCAGTTGGGTGACTAGCCAGGTCTACCTCCTGCCACTGAAACAAAGCTTACTAAAAACGAACACACAGTCACGGTGCAACACACAACAAGTTCAATCAGACCGAATTAAATTAAATTATCAACTGACTTGTCCTGCGAATGCCATATTACAATCAACAATCATTATTGAATATTGAATTTTCACGATCGCATTGTAATCGAAACCGACTTTCAACCTATTAGGTCGTGTTACGTACATTTAGTACGTGTTGAAGAGATGTTAAGTACAGAACAAAAATGGCCAACCAGACACCAGTGGGATCCGAACCCACATCCTCCCGATTTCGCGTCGGTTGCTCTACCAATTGAGCTATGGTGCCCTAGGCCATCTTTGTTCTGTTGGAAAGGATCTAAGCTACAGGTCTGGTACTACGCGAAATCGGGAGGATGTGGGTTCGGATCCCACTGGTGTCTGGTTGGCCATTTTTGTTCTGTACTTAACATCTCTTCAACACGTACTAAATGTACGTAACACGACCTAATATGTTGAAAGTCGGTTTCGATAACAATCATTATTATTACTATCACTTACATATAATTATTATCTTATACCTATTTCCCAAACAGCACAGGTGAGGATCGCTAAAGCGAAACCGGAACTGGGATTTAATAAAACTTTTTGCTCAATCTGGCTATGGCATCAAAAATAAATCGATTACGCCTATGCATCGCTGTGAGAAATCTCGTGGTGTAATCGCAAAACTTCGAATACTACTGTTATTTTTAAAGTAAAGTAAACAAATATATGTTAAAACTGAACTTTTGAAATATATCGCATTAGCTGAGAAAAATCCAAGTACATCACAAGAACACCTTAGAACTCCTACTCGGAAATGAACATCAGAGTGAGCGCAGGAAAATAGTAGCAAAAGTAGCAGATTGCAGTGATATAGAAAAAATAAAAGAAACAGTTCTGCTTCACTCTACCGATACTACACATACGGGAAAATTTGTACCCACGATTAAGAGGATGAAAACATGTTCTGCCTCTCATCCTGGAGAATCTCGAGCCATACCAGGCAAAGAGGTAGGCCAGTCGAGCCATTTAATCATGGTTGATGCCATTATGTTTAATAAAGGAAAACTTACGAAACACGATGTGACGTACTTGTGGTCTTTAGATAATGTAGTTTTAGAAAATTCATATCGATCATACTATCGATTTAATTCAGATGTTAGTTCCATTCAGTTGGTAGTATTACCGGAACCGGCGAAGCTCCCTCCTTGCCTCTCACCCAGTAAAACGAAGTATCAATAAAAGTTTCGCAGGTAGTATATGTCTCTCAGTCATGGCCATCCGTCAATACACATCACAGCCTGCACGGTTGCTAGGTAACATCGCATCACACATTTTGTATCGCTAATTTTGTGACGCAGTTTTTCAGATGGCCTCCGGCCTTAAGACATATTTATGTCGAAACTGGAATGAAAGTTTAAAATGGCGAAGAAGAAGAGGAAATTATTTAATAAGTAAACGTCTCTGTAATCTGAAGACCATGATTCACATAATAAGTTATGTTTGTCCACGATGCACCAGTTAAAATGTGACATGTCCTCAAAGCCCACAACACAACACCCAACCAAAACTAAACCCCATGGCATTACAACAGCCCTTGAAGGGCCTTGCCCTACCAAGCGACCGCTGCTCAGCACGAAGGCCTGCAGATTACGAGGTGTCGTGTGGTCAGCACGACGAAGACTCTCGGCCGTTATTCTTGGCTTTCTAGACCGGGGCCGCCATCTCACCGTCAGATAGCTCCTCAATTCTAATCACGTAGGCTGAGTGGACCCAGAACCAGCCCTCCGGTCCAGGTAAAAATCCCTGACCTGGCCGGGAATCGAACCCGTGGCCTCCGGGTAAGAGGCAGGCACGCTACCCCTACACCACGGGGCTGGCACAACATAACACCAGGCGATAGAAATATTGGACTTTCTAAATGACAACCACTCGTTATGCTTCTACTTTCCTGGTTCAAAGGAGAGATACAGCTACGGCTCGACGACGACCATAACAAACTGGACTAAGGGTCAGATGTTTAATTTCTTCACTTAATTAAGATCAGTAACAAAGGATGATGAAATAACACCAACAGCTAGAAATTCCCACAAAACATACGTTTCCTAACTGGAATTTTACAGCTGATAACCTTGTAAGGCCAGCCCCATGTTGTAGGAGCGGTGTCCCTAAAGCAGGGCCGCCCAACATTCTTACATGGAGGGCCATCATTTAACACGAGCGATTGGTCGTGGGCCACATGCACAGTTTAACAAAATATGTTGTTTGAGTCATCAGTCCATAGACTGGTTTGATGCAGCTCTCCATGCCACCCTGTCCTGTGGTAACCTTTTCATTTCTACGTAACTATTGCATCCTACATCTGCTCTGATCTGTTTGTCATATTCATACCTTGGTCTACCCCTACCGTTCTTACCACCTACACTTCCTTCAAAACCAACTGAATAAGTCCTGGGTGTCTTAAGATGTGTCCTATCATTCTATATCTTCTTCTCGTCAAATTTAGCCAAATCGATCTCCTCTCACCAATTCGATCCAGTATCTCTTCATTCGTGATTCGATCTATCCATCTCACCTTCAGCATTCTTCTGTAACACCACATTTCAAAAGCTTCTATTCTCTTTCTTTCTGAGCTAGTTATCGTCCATGTTTCACTTCCATACAATGCCACGCTCCACACGAAAGTCTTCAAAAACATCTTTCTAATTCCGATATCAATGTTTGAAGTGAGCAAATTTCTGTTCTTAAGAAAGCTCTTCCTCGCTTGTGCTAGTCTGCATTTTATGTCCTCCTTACTTCTGTCATCGCTAGTTATTTTACTACCCAAGCAACAATATTCATCTACTTCCTTTAAGACTTCATTTCCTGATCTAATATTTCCCACATCACCTGCCTTCGTTCGACTGCACTCCATTACTTTTGTTTTGGACTTATTTATTTTCATCTTGTACTCCTTACCCAAGACTTCATCCATACCATTCAGCAACTTCTCGAGATCTTCTGCAGTCTCAGATAAAATAACAATATCATCGGAAAATCTCAAGGTTTTGATTTCCTCTCTTTGGACTGTGATTCCCTTTCCAAATTTCTCTTTGATTTCCTGTACTGCCTGTTCTATGTAAACATTGAAAAGGAGAGGGGACAAACTGCAACCTTGCCTCACTCCTTTCTGGATTGCTGCTTCTTTTTCAAAGCCCTCGATTCTTATCACTGCAGACTGATTTTTATACAGATTGTAGATAATTCTTCGTTCTCGGTATCTGATCCCTATCATCTTCAGAATCATAAATAGCTTGGTCCAATCAATATTACCGAATGCCTTTTCTAGATCTACGAATGCCATGTACGTGGGCTTGTCCTTCTTGATTCGATCCTCTAAGATCAGACGTAAAGTCAGGATTGCTTCACGTGTTCCTACATTTCTTCTGAAGCCAAATTGATCTTCTCTCAACTCAACTTCTTCTGTAAATAATACGTGTTAAAATTTTGCAGGCATGAGATACTAAACTAATGGTGCGGTAGTTTTCACTCCTGTCAGCACCGGCTTTCTTGGGAATAGGTATAACAACATTCTGCCGAAAATCGCTCTACTCAGTTGACCTCCCGAGACTGAGTAGACTCCGTTCCAGCCCTCGTGCCACTTTTCAAATTTCGTGGCAGAGCCGGGAATCGAACCCGGGCCTCCGGGAGGTTGCAGCTAATCACACTAACCACTGCACCACAGAGGCGAACATTATTGTTAATGTAATGTGTTTAATCTTCTTCTTAATGTCCTTTTCCTAATTTAGTGGGATTAGGCAATTGAAGTTGATGTGGTGCAGTT
Source organism: Anabrus simplex (assembly GCF_040414725.1). Lineage (NCBI taxonomy): Eukaryota > Metazoa > Arthropoda > Insecta > Orthoptera > Tettigoniidae > Anabrus > Anabrus simplex. The sequence goes on along the minus strand of NC_090270.1, from coordinate 287,652,163 downwards.
TTACAGCCGGATGCCCTTCCTGACATGAACCGTATTTGGAGGGATGTATTCACTATTGCTAGGGGGGGTGTTTTCTAGCGTTTGGAAATCAAACATATAGCATTTTGTTGTGTTTATTTTATATGTTTGTGATTTAGCGTTTGGAGGATGGACGATTATTTCCAAAACGTAAAACAAGTAGCAAAAAAAAATAAAAATAAACTATGTCATAGATCACACAAGAGAGATCCGCTTTTCTCTGTCATTGACGAAATTGACGCAAGGGCAGTCTAAATGACGTCAAATTAAAAATAGGCTGAGGTCATATTATTATTATTATTATTATTATTATTATTATTATTATTATTATTATTATTATTATTATGTCAAGAGGTTCTGAATCTCCGTATCCATCTCAAAGTCCAAACCTCACAATACCCGATGCATTTATGTGGGGATTGTTAAAGAACTGCATCAAAACACGTCCACAAGCCGTACACGATCTTCGCACGAACACTGAACAAGTTATCTAGAGATAATGCTCGAACTGTGTTCTAGTATAGTTTTCAAAATAACCTGGCATGTGTAATTTGTACTTCACGTTGAAGGAAGGCATGGGAGTCGTACAGTGTATAAACATGGGCAGCAGATGAGCAATAAATACAGCGTCGCTTGTTTTGCCGAATACCTTAGGATAATAAATTTTATTTCTTCTCACTCTCTTTTTTTTTTTTTTGCATCTCTGAGTATAATAAATGTCATGGTTCGATTCCGGAGAGGGACCCCTCTATATAGTAAATGTAAAAAATGTGTTGGGAAGTCTGAACGCTTTGATGCGTGTGGATTCAATTTCACACATAATTTAAGGCTTATGTAATGTGACATTATCTCTTAAGGTGGCCATGTAACGAAAGAAGACGTGAAACAATTCAGATGAAATTGTATGTCTGGAACACTTGTAAATACGCTGCTCAAACGGATAAGCCTATTCAAAAATGGAGTCTAAAAAGGGTGTTTCATATGCATTTTCATCAGAATGTTGGCTGACAGGTGAGGAGAGGAGGTGGTATATAATTCAAAACTCTAACCAGCTAACCCCATGGCACTACAGCCCTGAGGGTCTTGGCTTACCAAGCGACCGGTACTCAGCCCGAAGGTCTGCAGATTACGAGCTGTCGTGTGGTCAGCATGATGAATCTTCTCGACCGTTATTCTTGACTTTCTAGACAGGGACCGCTATCTCACCGTCAGATAGCTCGTCAATTGTAATCACGTTGGCTGATTGGACCTCGAACCAGCCCTCAGATCAAGGTAAAAAATCCCTGAACTGGCCGGGAATCGAACCCGGAGTCTCCACCAGGGGCCGGCTGCATGCCAAAGGCCTAGGCTAAATTCCAAACCTCTCCGCAGAGTGCATATGGAGCGAGGCAGACGTGGCGCGTTCTATATGTTCAGGGTTTCAGTGAACCCCCTAGAAATAGATGCATTAGCAAAATGGTTTATCAAGAACCTATTACTTTAATTAGCTCTATATATTCAAGCACATAGTGAAGGGGGGGGGGGGGGCGTGGTTAGCTGCTGGTTTCCCACCTGGAAGGCTGAGGTTTGAATCTCGATCGATCGTGGGTCGAGATTTTCATCTCAAAAATCACGTGGCGTCAGGAAGGGCATTCGGTTTTAAACCCCCAGCCAAAAATGAGCGGGGTGGCTCCAGAAAATAACCGGGATAATCTGAAGAACGTTTATCCTGCCTGATGGCCATGACCGTTAAGTTAAACGATCTAACACCGTGGTTAACCTTTCCGTTCTTACTATCATATATCACGTCATGCATTTCATTTCATTAACTCTTCTGATGAGGTTGACGTCAGGAAGAGCAACCGCTGATAAAAACCCTCCACGATAGATTCATCTCATCTCATACCCGAGCCTGCAGAGAAACAGGCCAAATAAACAAACAGTTCGCGCCATTGCGATAATTTTGTCTTCATCACTCGACTGGTTTCCGGAACCAGGGAAGAGGTTCAGGACACTGGGCGCGGGGCTGCGGGACGTACGGGGGGGGGGGGGGGGTAAACCAAAGCGAGGGTGTTTTCAAAATGAATTTGGCATTCGACAAGTAGCCATGCAGCCAGCAAAACATCATGTATAAATACATAAAGTACATACTATATATAAAAATATATATATCTAAAATACCCGGTCTAGAAAGACAAGGATAACGGCCGAGAGGATTCGTCGTGCTGACCACACGACACCTCATAATCTGCAGGCCCTCGGGCTGAGCAGCGATCGCTTGATAGGCCATGGCCCTTCGGGGCTGTTGCGCCATGGGACTTGGTTTTATATCTAATACATGCAACAGATAAAATATCTTAACACACAAGAAATACTTCTTCTTCTTCTTTAACTGTTTACCCTCCAGGGTCGGTTTTTCCCTCGGACTCAGCGAGGGATCCCACCTCTACCGCCTCAAGGGCAGTGTCCTGGAGCTTCAGACTCTGGTTCGGGGATACAGCTGGGGAGGATGGCCAGTACCTCCCCCAGGCGCCCTCACCTGCTATGATGAACAGGGGCCTTGCGGGGGAAGGGAAGATTGACAAGAAAGAGGGAAGGAAGCGGCCGTGGCCTTAAGTTAGGTACCATCCCGGCATTTGCCTGGAGGAGAAGTGGGAAACCGGGGAAAACCACTTCCAGGATGGCTGAGGTGGGAATCGAACCCACCTCTACTCAGTTGATCTCCCGAGGCGGAGCGAACCCGCTCCAGCCCTCGTACCACTTTCCAAATTTCGTGGCAGAGCCGGGAATTGAGCCCAGGCCTCCGGGGGTGGCAGCTAATCACACTAATCACTACACCACAGAGGCGAACCACAAGAAATACAACTCGTTTTATTCACTTCACAGCACACGCAAAAGAACCTTCGGCGATAAATCTCATTCAGATCCTCAGATCAGACGTATGTAAAAATTGGGCAAGTGCTAGGTAAATGTTGTTATCAGATCTTCTTAGTAAATATATTGGTATATGGCATATGGCTTTTAGTGCCGGGAGTGTCCGAGGACTTCGGTTCACCAAGAGGTCTTTTGATTTGACTCCCGTAGGCTACCTGCGCGTCGTGATGAGGATGAAATTATGATGAAGACGACAAATAAACTCAGCCCCCGTGCCAGCAAAATTAACCAATGATGGTTAAAATTCCCGACCCTGCCGGGAATCGAACCCGGGACTCCTGCGACCACGCTAACCATTTAGCCATGGAGCCGGACTAAATATATTGATAGAAAGAAGGGACCAGTTTTTCATATAACACACGTTGTGCCTGTCGATATTTACTGCAACCAAGAATGATATGATTAAGATCGACAATGTCCTCTTGGTCCTTGTCGCACATAGCAGAATCCACTACTCTAATCCGATTAAGATGATTTGTGTAGCAGCCATGACCGAGACTGGCGCCTACTAAGACGTAGTACAGTATGTCAAACCAGGGTCGTGTTGGTATGTGAGGCTGATGTACAGCGTAGTGTCGTTCTTTGATCTCCTGCGTTATGTTCCAGTTATTCGACCAGTCATTGTGACACTTGCTGCGCAGTAATGGTAAAGCGAGGGGTTGTGAGGAGCAAGGAGAGTGGACCAGCGATAGAGACGAGCAACCCTAAAATTAGCCGAAGTAGTTTCAAAGCGCGCGGATAAAATTTGCTGTATGTGGTAGATTTGAAAGGGATTTTAATATCACGATTTTGCGATTCTGATGTAATTAACCATAATTAACCAGAATATTTTGGTAACTACCAATTGTATAGCACCAGTAGGCGTACGCAGCCAAGGGCACCCATACCCGGGGCAAGGTGGGGCCGCCCCCGCCCCCCCCCCCACCTAGCTCTCAGGGAAAGACAAAAATCTAGTCTAGTGAGGTGTTTTCCTTTCGAAAAAATTATTTAAAAGTCAGTATTACGCAGAAGTGGTAGTACCGTTCCCCACCAATAGGCAGGGAACACCGTGGGTTATTCTACCACAGAATACAAGTCGCCATTTATGTTTCAAAATATTAAAATTACTACGTACTCCCAGGCCTGCCCTCCCCCCCCCCCCCCAATCCCCTACAAACTTTCATATGGGTGCTGATGTACGCAGCGTAAATTTATGTGAATGATGAAACTTTTAATTTGTAATATTCGTTTTATGAAAAATCAAGAGCAAAATACGTCAAAACATAAATAACAGTAGTCCGCCCAATATGCTTTTGAAGCATTTATTCCTACGCAAACAAACTTCTCAAAATCAGGAGAAACTGGATCAGCTTAAGGTAATTACTCAACATATTTGCTCTCTCTTTCATTACTCGTTACCGGGTGAGATGGCCGTGCGGTTAGGGGCGCGCAGCTTTGAGCTTGCTTCCGGAAGACAGTGGGTTTGAACCTCACTGTCGGCAGTCCTAGAAATGGTTGTCGGTGCGACGTAAAGCAAATTGTGAGAAAAAAAATGTTTCTTCCCCATAACAGTGCAATGCACTAGCCACTAGCACAGTGTATTGGCCGTTATATTGCCTGCCATTTAATGTGATTCTTACATCGTCTGCAACAAATCTGCCTACGCATTCTCCACACGTCATATAGCCTATCATGTTTGTACCCTATCCAGTACATTTTTTTCATGTATAATACATGAGCGGACCAAATGAAGCGGCGGGTAGAAACAAGTATAGAAATGATTATGAAATATTGCCAATATGTCGTAACAGTTGATAGGAGAGGCATCATCTCATTTAACTTTGTGACGGAACATAACGGACCATGCCTGAGATCCCTGTATCCTGTTGATGTCTCTGCAGTATCTGGCGGGCAAGCCTCCAAATCCTCTGCAACAGGGATGTCAAAATTAGTCAGGCCTTGTTTACTTCGTGTCTTCAATATGTGAGACAACAAGTAGGTTGGAGACGTCAGCTGTTTTGAACCAACTTGTTTTGTACTCTGTGAGCTTCAGAAATTAATTAGGATTTTATTCGTGACTTCAAGTTTAAAAATTGAAAATTGAAAGTCTGAAATATATATATATATTTAGGCATAAATACAGAAGTAAGGTTATATTTTAATATTTGGTACATTTTACTTACTTCAGCAACTAATCACGGCCGTGAAGTAATTCACAGATCAGTTATGAAACTAACACAGATGGTAGTGGGTATGCGCGCGCACATTCTGACTCGCTGACTTGAGTTTTCGTCCAGGATCAGAAACTATTCCAACGGTTTGCTGATGGTTTCCAACAGTTTGAAAACCTCGTACGAACAACACATTAGTAGTCGGCAACTCTGATGATCGATTTGAATGTGCGCATGCGTCTGATAGTTGGCAACAGTTTCTGATTGTACTACGAACAAAGCTAATAATAATAATAATAATAATAATAATAATAATAATAATAATAATAATAATAAATTCTTCTTTATGGCCTTTTCCCAATTTATTATGGTCAGGACTTGATATGGAGTTGGTCGTGCATTACGATAGGATGCCCTTCCTGGTGCCAGCCCTGTGCAGATGATGTGTTTATGTGGTGGCTGATATGTAGATACTAATGTCGCATGGCCTCCGGAGAGGCCTGGTGTAGGTCTTTAGAACTGACGCCTACAGGCGACCTGCACGTCTGTGGGGGCCTGCCGATATAATTAATTTTAATGTTGAAGATGGCACCATCTATTCCCGGAGCCAGAGAAATTAATCAATGTAGGTTAAAATCCCCATCTCAGCCATGAATCAAACCCGGGACCTTCTGAACCGAAGCCTAGTACTCGGACCACTCAGCCAAAAAAATACGATTATTTATTTAATGAGTGGCTACGTGGTAGTGATCGTATCGCTGTACGCTTGTATTTGGGATATATTTTCAGTGGTTTCTCCAAATGCTGGGGTTGTACTTTAATTAAGATCACAACCACTACCGTTGAAGACCTAACTCTTTCCTACCACCGAAGACCGCTAGCAAAACTATTTACCTGTTTGATTATTATTATTATTATTATTATTATTATTATTATTATTATTATTATTGATCATATTATTATTGTTATTTTAATTTTCGTTTCGGCCGTCTATGAATCATGTTTGACAATCTTTGCAGTATTTTTAGCCTTCTCTGCCTTCACACTCTGCCAGTATCTTTTCATCCTTTCTCCAAATTCCTTCTTCTTCTCTTCTGTATAGGACCTCCCTTTCCGCACTAGCGTTTCCTCAGTCTTCTGGAACCCTAATCTTCGTCAAGTCCAACCTCATTTCTCGAAACCGTTTCTGCTGTCTTCCTCTTTCTGAAGAATTCAAAGATTCTCTTCGTTAGTCAGTTATTGCCCATCCTCAATAAGTGTCCATTTTTTATTTTTTATACAATGTTATTCGTTCGGGGCGTCGACCTATAGAGATATTTTGCCGCTACTTACACCATATGATATGGAATTGGAATTGCGGAAGGGTAGAGTCTTCAATGTGAGGAAAGGAACGTTAAGGACAACACAAACACCCAGTCCCCAGGCCAGAGATATTAATCGTTTACAATCAAAAACCCCTGAACCGGCCGGGAATCGAACCCGGGGCCGCCGGGTGACAGGCGAACGCGTTGCCGCCTACAGCGCGAGTCCGGACAACAAGTGTCCATAGAAGTGTAACCTTCTCTTTCTCATCAGTTCAAACATTTCTTCAGCTCTTTGTTACAAATCTTTGTTAGATTTGAGTCTCCTCTCCCCATTTTTTACATTTGGAGCCAGAATTTTTCTTAGCATTTTTCTTCTTCTTCTTTTCTGTTTAGGGAGGGATCCCACCTTTACCGCCTCAAGGGAGGATGACCAGTACGTCGCCCAGGCGGCCTCGCCTGCTATGCTAAACAGGGGCCTTGTGGAGGGATGGGAAGACAGGAAGGGATAGACAAGGAAGAGGGAAGGAAACGGCCGTGGCCTTAAGTTAGGTACCATCCCGGCATTTGCCTGGACGAGAAGTGGGAAACCACGGAAAACCACTTCAAGGATGTTGAGGAGGGAATCGAAACCCCCTCTACTCAGTTGACCTCCTGAGGCTGGGTGGCCCACGTTCCAGCCCCCGTACCACTTTTCAAATTTCGTGGCAGAGCCGGGAATCGAACACGGGCTTCTGGGGGTGATAGCTAATCACACTAACCACTATACCACATACGCGGCTTTCTTTCTCTCTTCCAGATATATTCTTGTCTACCTTTTCAAATCATGTCCATTGCGTCCACTACATACAGGTACTCTGGTTTAACAACGGTGTGAAGATGCCTTATTTCATCTGTCAGTCATTAATCATTGTCCCAGAGGAGTGCGATAGGTTTCGGCACCCGGCACAATTCCTAGCCTCGCCGCTAGATGGTAGCTGACTGGAAAAAGGCTGAGGATTTTCATTTTTTTTTTTAATAAGTACAGTGTCCTTGGAAATACTGCAGAGATAAGACAGTACCTCATCCAAAAATGGTGAAGCTACTGCTTCTGCTGAACTGAAAACAAGTATCTTCATCTTCATTTACTTTTCCTCGTTTCTCCTTCCGAGCGGTGTAGGTATATACGTTACTACTGTAGATTGTAACAATTAAAATTTTATTCCGTCCGCCTCTGTGGTGTAGTGGTTAGTGTGATTAGCTGCCACACCCGGAGGTCCGGGTTCGATTCCCGGCTCTGCCACAAAATTTGAAAAGTGGTACGAGGGCTGAAAAGGAGTCCACTCAGCCTCGGGAAGTCAACTGAGTAGAGGTGGGTTCGATTCCCACCTCAGCCATCCTGGAAGTGGCTTTCCGTGGTTTCCCACTTCTCCTCCAGGCAAATGGCGGAATGGTACCTAACTTAAGGCCACGGCCGCTTCCTTCCCTCTTCCTTGTCTGTCCCATCCAATATTCCCATCCCTCCACAAGGCCCCTGTTTAGCATAGCAGGCGAGGCCGCCTGGGTGAGGTACTGGTCATTCTCCCCAGTTGTATCCCTGACCCAAAGTCTGAATCTCCAGGACATTGTCCTTGAGGCGGTAGAAGTGGGATCCCTCGCTGAGTCCGAGGGAAAAACCGACCCTGGAGGGTAAACAGATTACGAACGAACAATTTCATTTCAGGAAGTAGATTACAAGTAAAAATTACTTTTTGTAAAAAGTAACGATAATCCCCCTCTGTGGTGTAGTGGTTAGTGTGATCAGCTGCCACCGCCGGAGACCCGGGTTCGATTTCCGGCTCTGCCATGAAAATTGAAAAGTGGTACGAGGGCTGGAACGGCTCAGCCTTGGGAGGTCAACCGAGTAGAGGTAGGTTTGATTCCCAGCACAACCATCCTGGAAGAGGTTTCCCACTTCTCTTCCAGGCAAATGCCGGGATGGTACCTAACTGAAGGCCACGGCCGATTCCTTCCCTCTTCCTTGCCTATCTTTTTCAATCTTCCCATCCCCCCCTCCCCCACAAGGCCCCTGTTCAGCATAGCAGGTGAGGCCGCTTAGACGAGGTACTGGTCCTCCTACTCAGCTTTATCCTCCGACCCGAAGTCTCACGCTCCAGGACACTGCCCTTGAGGCGGTACAGATGGGATCACTCGCTGAGTCCGAGGGTAACAGATTAAGAAAGAAAGAACAAGTAAGGATTACAAGTAAAATTACTAAGAATGTAATCGTTACAACTTATTCGATTAATTTTACTCAATTACTTCCTAACTAGCCTCCGTGGCTCCAGCGGCAGCGCGCCGGCCTCTTACCACTGGGTTCCGTGGTTCAAATCCCGGTCATTCCATTCAGATTTGTGCTGGACATAGGGGAGGCTGGACAGGTTTTTCTCCGGGTACTACGGTTTTCCTGTCATACTTCATTCCAGCAACACTCCCCAATATCATTTCATCTGTTAGTCATTAATCATTGCTCCCGAGGAGTGCGATATGCTTCGGCACCCAGCACAATTTCTATCCTCGCCACTAGATGGGGCTTCATTCATTCCGTTCCTGATCTGGTCGAATGACTGGAAACAGGCTGTGAATTTTCATTTCATTTCACTTCCTAACTCCGGTTATCTCCTAAGGTAACACATATAAGATATTTCTTCGTTTTCTCGTTCTCTACTTTGGTAAACAAGCTTTCTGACTTTTACCCAGATCAACATGTCCTTATCTTCAGAAACATATTCCCAGTGAACTGAATATAATTGCATCCACATATCTACTGTATATGAGCCATTGGTTTTTTTCATGAAGATAAGTTTGTTCAGATAGCACATTTATCCTGTAGCAACATTCAGTCTGCATTACACATTTATCAGATCAAACCAAAGTGCTAATATTATTCAGTCTAGAGGAAAAGCTACAAAGATATCATTCAAATAGCTATAGGACCACAGTTCATTCTTCTTGTTCTTCTTCTTTATCTGTTTACCCTCCAGGGTCGGTTTTCCCTCAGACTCAGCGAGGGATCCCACCTCTACCGCCTCAAGGGCAGTGTCCTGGAGCTTCAGACTCTGGGTCGGGGATACAACTGGGGAGTACTGACCAGTACCTCGCCCAGGCGGCCTCGCCTGCTATGCTGAACAGGAGGTTGGGGAAGGAAGCGGCCGTGGCCTTAAGTTAGATACCATCCCGGCATTTGCCTGGAGGAGAAATGGGAAACCATGGAAAAGCACTTCCAATATGGCTGAGGTGGGAATCGAACCCACCTCTACTCAGTTGACCTCCCGAGGCTGAATGGACCCCGTTCCAGCCCTTGTACCACTTTTCAAATGTCGTGGCAGAGCCGGGAATCGAACCCGGACCTCCGGGGGTGGCAGTTAATCACACTAACCACTACACCACAGAGGCGGACCTTATAAATACGGTACACGGAACGTGTAAATACAACTTCATTTTAAGTTATCTCTGTAGGAACAAAATAGGTTTTCGCTTAAAATCCGAGGTCTAGTGATTACCATTCATTAGCACGGGGTATAGCTGCCTCCGTGGATCTGTGCTAGAGTGTCGGCCTCCGTATCCCAAGATAGCGGGTTCAAACCCGGCAGAGGTAGCCGGATTTTTGAAGGGCGGAAAAGAGTCCATTCGACACTCCATGTCGTACGATGTCGGCATGTAAAAGATCTCTGGTGACACATTTGGTGTTTACCCGATAACATTCATTCAATCTCAGCCATAGACGCCCAAGAGATTTTCGGTTTACTCGGTCTGCCATCTGGTGGGCCTAGAGTAAAACGGAACGTCGAAATTGATGGGCAGACAGCCAGATGGCATCAAATTGAAATGTCTGCACACGGTAGCTGAGGCCATACGATTATTGTTATTATTAGCAATGAAATGAAATGGCATATGGCTTTTAGTGCCGGGAGTGTCCGAGGACATGTTCGGCTCGCCAGGTGCAGGTCTTTCTAATTGACTCCCTTAGGCGACCTGCGCGTCATGATGAGGATGAAGTGATGATGAAGGCGACACATACACCCAGCCCCCGTGCCAGAGAAATTAACCAATGATGGTTAAAATTCCCGAACCTGCCGGGAATCGGAACCGGGACCCCTGTGACCAAAGGCCAGCACGCTAACCATTTAGCCATGGAGCCGGATATTATTAGCAATGTGTATGTCCATTTCGTGCACGAATGAGGCCTGTTCAATATGAGCTCTTCGGGTAGTTCATGCGGTGAACGGCCCCTCTCCTGAATGACAGCATGGGAAATCAGAGGGCAATAATTGTGGTCGTGAAATTACCATTTTCAGCATAGGCCTATGTAAGATCAATTGCATTCATACCTGTGAACTGTGCAGGCCAGTCCATTCCACTGCTTTGTCCTTAAGGATACTAACGTACCACCACAAAACGATGAGGTCATTCTCTGTCATCTTCTAGAAGTGGCACTCGTCCCTGAGTATGTAGGACCTAACACAGGCTTGTACAATCTCTTTTTTGCCGGGCTTGGTAGCTCAGACGGTAGAGGGCTGGCCTTCTGAGTTCAAGTTTCCCGGTTCAATTCCGCACCAGTCCGGTGGTGTTTGAAAATGCCCAAAATACATCAGCCTCGTGTCGATAGATTTACTCCTACGGGACAAAATTCCAGTACCTCGGCGTCTCTGTAAACCGTAAAAGTTGTCAATGTGGCGTAAAACCAGTTATGTTACTAGAATCTGTTTAACGTACCGAGGGCCGGACAGTTTGCCATGGATGAGAATGACGGTAATTCGTCCTCCCATCATTATTCCTGACAGGCAACTGGATGGAAGTCCTGAATATGGCCGTATTGCTCATTTAATCAGAATTTCTCTCATATTCTCGTACGTGTGGTGCCAGTTCTCAAACCCCCCGAGCACAGACTACTTACAGAATGTTACTCAACGTTAAATACAATACCCGTCGACTTATTTTCCTAATCGGGGCCTCGTGTTCGTAAAAACAAACACCTCTTTCATTAACTTTGTTAGCTGCACAAACGTATGTCCCCGCTGGATGAAAGGAGCACACAAACACTACACAGGAATTTCTTCCACATTTGAATGAATTACAGTATCGCATTTATTAGCCAAAATTTCGCCGAGTTGACATGCACGTTTCGGTAATCTTAAAAATTCCAGACTCACAGAAGAACATGAATCAGACCACCACACAAACACGCCTGCTCGCATCCCAAGAAAAGATGTTTAAAAAATGTAAGAATACAATTCAAATATGCAGCCAATAGGAATGATTAATATTATCACGTAATACCTCGAGGCGAACGCCTCGGTGGTGTAGGGGTAGTGTGCCTGCCTTTTACCCGGAGGCCCTGGGTTCGATTCCCGACCAGGTCAGGGATCTTTACTTGGATCTGAGGGCTGGTTCGAGATCGACGCAGCCTACGTGATTACAATTGAGGAGCTATCTGACTGTAAGATGGCGGCCGCGGTCTAACGGAGGAGAGGAATCATCGTGCTGACCACGCGACACCTCGTAATCTGCAGGTGTTCGGGCTGAGCAGCGGCCGCTTGGCAGGCAAAGGGCCTTCGGGGCTGTTGCGCCATGGGGTTTGCTTTGGTTTGGATACCTCGATGTGAGTTATTTTCCAAAATCCTTGTAGTTAACTCCGAGTTTTTCGACAGAAATATGAATGTTATGCCATCTTACGGCCGAATTTGTAAAAGCAAGATTTTTTTTTCTGCGGGCTTTACGTCGCACCGACACAGATAGGTCTTATGGCGACGATGGGATAGGAGAGGCCTAGGAGTTGGAAGGAAGCGGCCGTGGCCTTAATTAAGGTACAGCCCCAGCATTTGCCTGGTGTGAAAATGGGAAACCACGGAAAACCATCTTCAGGGCTGCCGATAGTGGGATTCGAACCTACTATCTCCCGGATGCAAGCTCACAGCCGCGCGCCTCTACACGCACGGCCAACTTGCCCGGTAAAGCAAGATTAAAGAATATCTGAAGTAAATGCGACAGATGCTGTTACAAAATGATGGAAATTGAACTTAATTTCTTAAAATGCAGGACATTTTGGAATGATTGTAAATTCCGGCATTAAATGAAATAGCGTATGGCTTTTAGTGCCGGGAGATCCCAGGACGGGTTCGGCTCGCCAGCTGCAGGTCTTTTGATTTGACTCCCCTAGGCGACCTGCGCGTCGTGATGAGGATGAAATGGTGGAGACAACACATACACCCAGGGAAATTAACCAATGATGGTTAAAATTTCCGACCCTGCCGGGAATCGAACGCGGGACCCCTGTGACCAAAGGCCAGCACGCCATGGAGCCGGACAATTCCGGCATGAACCTGCGTGAATAAACTGACTTCGGCGGATAGAGGAGAGAGACCTACATTTTTATAATATTATCAATAATAATAATAATAATTTCGTGTGGCTGTTTCTAGCCGCGAGTGCAGCCCTTGTAAGGCAGGCCCTCCGATGAAGGTGAGCGGCATCTGCCATGTGTAGGTAACTGCGTGTTATTGTGGTGGAGGGTAGTGTTATGTGTGGTGTGTGAGTTGCAGGGATGGTGGGGACAGCACAAACACCCAGACCCCGGGCCATTGGAATTAACCAATGAAGATTAAAATTCCCGACACGGCCGGGAATCGAACCCGGGACCCTCTGAACCGAAGGCCAACGAGTCGGACAAACTCGTGTCCCCTCACCGAGGTAGTTCAGCACACTCTCAGTGGAGGTGAGCTGCATGTACCATTTCAACCACATACCAGCCCTCCGCCATTTTTTAAATATCTGGCAGTACCGGGAATCGAACCCGGGCCCCCGAGGACGGCAGCTAATAACACTAACCGTTGCGCTACAGAGGCGGGCAATATTATCAATACTATTATAAAAGTGATATGTTACCATGGAGAATGATGAATATGTATGTATGTATGTATGTATGTATGTATGTACGATGTAGGTATATATTATGGCTCTTTTTATTTATATCGGACACATTTAGCTTGCTTGTTGTTTTAAGGGGCCTAACATCGAAGGTCATCGGCCCAAGACACATTTAGCAATCTATCTTATTGTTTAGAAAGATAGCTGTCAACTGCAGCCCATAACGACTTCCTCTCTTTCCTATCCAATTCCATCATTCTCGAAGACCTGGGTGTCTTCATCGAGGAGATAATTTGTATGCCACTGTCTTCTAGAGAATCACAAAAACAAAGACGAACACATCTCGGGTGCAGACTACCCGTGCGTTTATTTGGTGTGCATGACTAATTACGATGAAATATGCTATAAAGGAATAGAAGGTAGGGTGTAAGTTATAATAACCTCTGCTGCTATGCTTGGAGGCTCGCCTGAACTGTGACGTAGTCCACAGTCCAGTCCAGCTGATGCAATCGGAATCTTCACCTAACGCGTACCTTGCGGTATCCTTGGTAAACTTTGCTTACGCTGCTGAAAAATAAGTAAATAACCTGAGTTTAGCTGTAATAGACCTGTGAATGCATGTTCCCGTGGTTCTGGCCGAGAGTGGGCTGCCATCGTATAAACTCTCAATATCCTTAAGTATGATATCGGAATTAATATCTCGCTCGATAGGGTACGCCCCTGTTATAGATTAAATAAGTAGAGAGATAATTCAGCTGATAGCCGTCCTTATTAGGGAATCGAAGGATCGGCCTCCTAATCAGTTCTTATGCACAATAATGTCTTTTATCACAGGTTTGGATGTAAGCGGGGAGTGAGTCAAAACAAAGGATTAAAATTGTCAACTATCAGGCGGATTTTCTCTTTCGGATTTTATTATGAAATGAAAAACCAAGACATGGTGTTTTAGATCAGAAAGTACAAATGGTCTCTAACAATCACCAATGAATTTTTCAACACAGAGTCAGCTATGGTCTGGATAAATAAACAGAAAAACAATGGACCATATCACCTCGATTGTCGATTGTAAATGTTATGATTTTTAATAATAATAATAATAATAATAATAATAATAATAATAATAATAATAATAATAATAGTAATAATAGCTGTGAGCTTTCTGAAGATGGTTTTCCAATGGGTTCCCATTTTCACGCCAAGCGAATGCTGGGGCTGTACCTTAAATAAGGCCGCGGCCGCTACATTCAGAATCCTAGCCCTTTATCATCCTTGCGACGTCGAATACCTCGATGTGTTAGTGCGACGTTAAACCACTAGCATAATAATAATAATAATAATAATAGTAGTAATAATAATAATAATAATAATAATAATAATAATAATAATAATAATAATAATAATAATAATAAATTTACGCCCCACTAACTACTTTCGCGGTTTTGGGAAACGCTGAAGTGCCGGAACTTTGATCCACATGAGTTCTTTTATGTGCTGGTAAACCTAATTATACGAGGCCAGACGTATCTGACCGCCTTTAAATACCACCGGACTGAGACAGGATCCACCCCGCCAACTTGGGCTCAAACCATCTCAGCTACTCAGCACGATCAGAAGAGACAAAGCGCACTTTTATTGTTGAATAATTACAGGAGCGCACTCAGGTTTTTTTTTTCTTAGGAAGAGTCCAATGACAAAATCAGGTTCTAAAAACAAATTATAACAAACAGTATTTTTTCTGTATTTCTGAACATGTAATGCCAACATGTTCAGGTACTACATCAATGCTATATATATATATTAGACAGTTGTCCGACTCCTCCACTGAATGGTCAGCGTTGAGACCTTCGGTTCAGAGGGTCCCGAGTTCGATTCCCGACCGGGTCGGATGATATAATCTTTCTGGTTAAACCTTCTGGGCCGGGCTGAGTGGCTTAGACGGTTGAGGCGCTGGCCTTCTGACCCCAACTTGGCAGGTTCGATCCTGACTCAGTCCCGTGGTATTTGAACGTGCTCAAATACGTGAGCCTCGTGTCGGTAGATTTACTGGCACGTAAAAGAACTCCTGTGGGACAAAATTCCGGCACCTCGGCGTCTCCGAAAACCGTAAAAGAAGTTAGTGGGACGTAAAACAAATAACATTATTATTATTATTATTATTATTATTATTATTATTATTATTATTATTATTATTATTATTATTATTATTATTATTATTATATCTTCTGGCTCGGGGACTGGATATTTTTGCTTGTTCGGCCGGTATTCTTTGTTTTGTAGACCGGGGTCACTATCTCGTCGTCAGATAGGTTTTCATCTGTAATCACGTGGACCTCGAATCAGCCCTCTGATCCAGGTAAAAATCCCCGATCTGGCCGGGAATCGACCTTTGGGCCTCCAGGTAAGAGGTAGACACGCTACTCCAACACCACGGGGCCGTATTTATTTATTTATTTATTTATTTATTTATTTATTTATTTATTTATTTATTTATTTAAACCGTTTACCCTCCAGGGTTGGTTTTTCCCTCGGACTGAGCGAGGGATCCCATCTCTACCCCTTCAAGGGCAGTGTCCTGGAGAGTCTGACCCTGGGTCGAGGATGTAACAGCGTAGAAGAACCAGTACCTTGCCCAGGTGGCCTCACTTGCTATGCTGAACAGGGGTCTTGCGGGGCGGGGGGTGAGAAGATTGGAATGGATAGGCAGGAAAGAGGGAAGGAAATGGCCATGGCCCTAAGTTAGGTACCATCCCGGCATTTGTCCGTAGGAAATGGGAAAAACAACTTCGAGGATGCCTAAGGTGAAAATCGAACCTTCTCTACTCAGTTGACCTCCCGAGGCTAAGTGGACCCACTTCCAGTCCTCGTACTGCGTTTCAAATTTCGTGCCAGAGCCGGGAATCGTACCCGGGCCTGCAGGGTTGGCAGCCCATTACACTAACTACTACACCGCTGAGGCGGACATTATTATTATTATTATTATTATTATTATTATTATTATTATTGTCTTGCAAATGTCGTGTTATCAACCGATTACCTGTACTGTCTATTAAATGTTTCTATCCAAGTTATAGAATGGCATAATATTTACTGATAATCAGGAAAAGCCGGTCAGTGACTATGTCCGGAATGCAGACAATTGTTATCGTACCTCCTGTCTGTAATTTTCCCAGTTCTCCTCGTGCATTACAATAGATACGGCCGATATGACGTAGACAATTTTACGACGTAGCGTCGCGGGCACAACCCAGCTGATGAAATCAGTGTGTGTAAAACGCACTGGCAGAGCACCACATCCCATGCAAACAATTCAATAACAATGAAATTGGGGTCAATTAGGATGAGGTTATAGAACTCTGTTTAACTCACGTGACTACTAGTCTCATGTCTGCCGAAAAAAAACAACCAAAAAAAAATCTGAAACCGATACAAGTAAATATATTTTCCAGAACTTGTCTTATTTTTCTGAGACAATTTTAGTTAACATAACTACGTGTTCTTTTCAGCTGCGGTGAACTTGTATTTTACGAGACTTGAATTAAGACCGTCACGTGAGTTTTTAACGAAAACAGACACAATACTTCACGACCTTAGCAACGTTTTGTACAATCCTGGAGAAGAGGGAGTGGAGTGCTACGTCACCGACACACCCGCCTTATCCAGCCAATGAGAGCTCGTGACGCAGGCAGCCACGCGGCGCGTTATAAAGACCCGCATTTGGCGGGCGCTACCATACAGGGCTTTGGTCTACTCACAAGCGTGTGAAGTTACTGCAGTTCCAGCTGGTAGAGGGAGTGTGTTTATAAACTTACCATAGGACAAGTGAAGGAAGAATTGTGTCATGCCGTACATTCAGAGAAAGGTGAGTTCATCGTTCATTCATTTTTTATTTAACGTTTCCTATTTATTCTTTTTTTAAAATAACAAATCCTGCCCATCATTGTTTTGTGTGATCTATCGTGGAACATAACATAGGACTATATATAAAAATCTGTTAGTTATATATTATTTTTTAAATTTTAATTGTAAAAATCTAAATGTATTAATCACTCACGGTAAATATTCTATAAAATAGCAAAACTTAAGGCATAATTTTTTGGTGTTGCAAACGAAGCACTTTTCGAAGAAATTATAAGATCCATGCCTCTGAACGCTTTTTGAAACGCATATGATTTGATGAAACCTGAAATATCTTTAATAATAATAATAATAATAATAATAATAATAATAACGGTTTTCGGAGACGCCGAGGTGCAGAAATTTTGTCGCGCAGGTGTTCTTTTACGTGCCAATAGCCGACACGAGACTGACGTATTTGAGCAACTTCAAATAGGCTACCACTGGACTGAGCCAGGATCGAACCTGTCAAGGTGGGGTCAGAAGGCCAGCGCCTCAACCGTCTGAGCCACTCAGCCCGGCTATATCGTTAAAGAAAAAGATACTAATTAATTTTTGCTTTAGGGTAATGAATGCGAACCGACTAATATGTCATGTTAAGACAAGTTTTAATTTGCTTTGTGAGGAAGACCGATGAATATTAGGAAAAACCATTTCATAGTTCCACTATTTAAAAATACTATTGCACATTTTTTTCCTTACACGAAGTACCTAATTCCATAAATTAATTTTTATTAACATTATGTTACGTAAAAAACTGACGAAGCCCCTTTCGTTTTTCGTTTTCCTTTTCTTAATAAAAATGCTATTTGTTCGGGGCGTCGACCTATAGAGATCTTTTGCCCCTACTTGAACCATGTGATATGAACCTGCGTGTAATTGGAATTGCGGAAGTGGAGAGAGTTGAATGTGAGGAAAGGAACGGTAAGAACGACACAAACACCCAGCCCCCAGGCCAGGGATATTAATTATTTACAAATGAAAACCCCTGACCCGGCCGGGAATCGAGCCCGGGGTCGCCGGGTGACAGGCGGATGCGTTGCCTCCTACATCGCGGGGTCGGACGACGAAACCCCTTAAACTGTCATAATTTACTCTGCGCAGAAAAAAATCCAGTTATTTTTTGTATTGAGTTGCATGAGCTGACCTTTTATGTGTTCTCTTTCGAAATGTTTATTATTATTATTATTATTATTATTATTATTATTATTATTATTATTATTATTATTATACATGATCCTATTGATGACATTTGCAGTGATAAGTTTCTTTCCCTTTCTAGTTTGAACAAAATTACAGTCGTAGGATGCGGAAGAAAGGTATTTAGGTTACATACAAGGTCTGTAGAGGGAAAATTGGGAGTGGATTTTCATGGACATCGGATTGCATGTACACAGTGGAGTCAGCTGCCAGTATGTCTAAGTTCTTGAGGTGAAAGTGTTTCCTTAGAAGCTGCTATCCTTGTAATACAGAGATGAGAACCGCATACAAATATGAGCTTGCATCTGATCCTTGAAGTGATCCGTTACATGTTTGGTTTGGCTGTTGAAATTGACAATGTTAAATATGGCAGTCCTTTGGATTCATGCCACGTGAAAGAAACTAACAGGAGGGAAAACTTGACGTTTCACGAAGATATTGCTAAGATTCCTCCGAACATGACAGTCTTAAAATGCCCAGCGGTTGTTTCTGGTTTCTGTACGAGAACAGGGCTATTTGGTCTCATTGTATGCATCACAGTAGTGATGGGATAATCGAATATAAAATAATCGCTTATTCCATTATTTCATTCTATTGGATCATTTTTCGATTATTCACTCGGAGCTGCATTCCAATGAATGAGGCAATTGAATATTGAATGCTTTCGAAATAATAGAATGAAAAGTGATATTATTATTATTATTATTATTATTATTATTATTATTATTATTATTATTATTATTATTATTATTATTATTATTTAGTTTCAACATTTGGGGATACGTTTGGAAAAAAGGCATATATCTGTTTTTCATAAGCGTTCATCTATTCGCTTATTTCAATGGATTATCCATCCGACACACTCAAATAGAAAAACTGATTCATGACGCATTCGAATATTCTATGCGATACGACTGAATGATATTTGAAACTCACTCGATTATTTTATTCCAGTACTTATTCGACTATCTAAATAATCGGATGACCGAGCTCGGTAGCTGCAGTCGCTTAAGTGTGGTCAGATTCCAGTATTCGGAAGATAATGGGTTCGAGCCCCACTGTCGGCAGCCCTGAGGATGGTTTTCTGTGGTTTCCCATTTTCACACCAGGCAAATGCTGGGGCTGTACCTTAAATAAGGCCACGGCTGCTTCCTTCCCACTTCCAGCCCTTTCCTGTCCCGTCGTCGCCACAAGACCTATCTGTGTCGGTGCGACGTAAAGCAACTTACAAAAAAAGAAAATCGGATGGAGGTTATTCTTTTATCAAAATAATTCGATTATCCCATCACTAACTGCTAGGGCCTACAACTGCAATGCAGGTGGGCTTGGGGCTAAAGAGGCCCGTAGACTTCCCCAGAAAAAAAGAAAAATAATTTTAGTCGAATGCCAGTCTCTGTGGGGAAGGTGACATCATGATGTTATTGTGGAATGTGCAAAAAAAAAAAAAAACTACAATTCGTAAGTAGAGTAGACCTAATTGTCAGGTAGTTGTATCTTGCTGCAGTTGTTGTACTGAGTCTAGAACAGCCGTCTCTCGTAGAAAAGAGCGGCATCCTCTCGCAAAAAGAGCTACGCCTAGTTATTATAAGAAAAATCAATGAAAATTAGTGCCGAATTATTAGTGTTACTGTTTCCTGCGCAAAACAATCATTTTTCAATTACAAGTTGCTTTACATCGCACCGACACAGATGGGTCTTATGGCGACGATGGGATGGGAACCGGCTAGGAGTGGGAAGGAAGCGTCCGTGGCCTTAATTAAGATACAGCCCCAGCATTTTCCTCGTGTGGAAATGCAAAACCACGGAAAACCATCTTCAGGGTTGGCGACAGTGGGTTTCGAACCCACTATCTCCCGACTGCAAGCTCACAGCTGCAGGCCCCTAACCGCAAGACCAACTCGCTCGCTGCGATCATTTTTAAAACTGAAACTTTACAAACACTACCTCCGAATCGGTTATTACCTAAGACCGACTCAGTGAACTCAGCCTCCTCAGTATCCAATGTGACATCGACTGATGTCAGTGAAATCGTCAATACCTTTGCATCCTAGAGAGCACGCTGCGTGCACCATTTTCTGTAGACTCTAACGTCGGTACAATAAAGTTTAAAAAATGTAAAAATAAACGATAGAAACATGTATTCATTTATTTTGTATCTCAATCCGTACAAATTGCATAATTTTCAAAATAAAATGCATTCATAAATTAATTGGTTTTGTAATCTTAGAATAAGCCCTTTGTATAATATATATTAAATGGATATAGAATGCATTAATGTTAGGTTTGTATTTTTTTGCTATTTGCTTTACGTCGCACCGACACAGATATGTCTTACGGCGACGACGGGATAGGAAAGGCCTAGGAAATGGAAGGAAGCGGCCGTGGCCTTAATTAA